>NC_087284.1:3371908-4024408 GCF_015220805.1 Pogoniulus pusillus | reverse complement strand
AACACACAGCACGCTGCCTCAGCCAGTACAGAACACTTCCAACAACAAACCAGCAGAGGTTCTGGGTTTAGGCTGCCTTTTTTTCCCCCCTCCTTTTTTAAACCAGAAACTGATTTTTTTCTCTTATCAGAAAATGCTGATTCAAGTTATGTTTCATGAGTACTTGTGGCACGAAGAGCTGATGTATCTTGGGTACCACAGCTAAGGCTAGAAATCTGCTCTGCTGCTTTCACTGCTTCTAGTCAGACTAGAAGAGACACAGCAGGGCAGCCCTTCTCTCTCCATGGGTATTTGTCCCCCACAGGCAGGAATCCAGGCATGGGGTGAGGGCCAGTGCAGGAAAACTCACTGACAATTCAACATCATTTCTGGAAGTCTAAACAATTTCACTTTAGAATTACTCAAAGCCTATTCAGATTCTTCAGTTTGGTTTGACTGTCCCTAATAAGCATATGAGCTTTTTGGAGAGGAGGTGGAGGAGGGAAAGGAGAGGAAGGAGAGGAAGGAGGGGAAGGAGGGGAAGAAGGGGAAGGAGGGGAAGGAGGGGAAGGAGGGGAGGAGAGTAAGTGTCTCTTTCTCTCTCTCTCTCTCTCCCTCTCTCTCTCATTCAGTTGGTTTGACTATCCCTAACAAGGATATGAGCTTTCTGGAGACAGGGAAAGCATACTGAAAGGGTCAGTCTCTATCTGTCTGTCTGCCTACCTATCTACCTACCTGTCTATCTCATTCAGTTTGGTTTGACTATCCCTAACAAGGATACTTCAAAGGTCAGTCTCTATCTATCTCATTCAGTTTGGTTGGACCATCCCTAAGAAGTATATGAGCTTTCTGGATACAGGGAAAGCATACTTAAAAGGTCAGTCTCTATCTGTCTGTCTGTCTACCTTATTCAGTTTGGTTTCACTATCCCTAACAAGGATATGAGCTTTCTGGAGACAGGGAAAACATACTTAGATAGAGACTGATCTTTTAAGTATGCTTCCCCTGTCTCCAGAAAGCTCATATCCTTATTAGGGATAGTCAAACCAAACTGAACGAGATAGAGACTGACCTTTTATCTATCTATCTATCTATCTATCTATCTATCTATCTATCTATCTATCTATCTATCTATCTATCTATCTATCCATCTGATCTCTCTCTATCTCATTCAGTTTAGTTTGACTATCCCTAACAAGGATACTTCAAAGGTCAGTCTCCATCTATCTCATTCAGTTTGGTTGGACCATCCCTAAGAAGTCTATGAGCTTTCTGGAGACAGGGAAAGCATACTTAAAAGGTCAGTCCCTATCTGTCTGTCTGTCTACCTTATTCAGTTTGGTTTCACTATCCCTAACAAGGATATGAGCTTTCTGGAGACAGGGAAAGCATACTTAGATAGAGACTGATCTTTGAAGTATGCTTTCCCTGTCTCCAGAAAGCTCATATCCTTATTAGGGATAGTCAAACCAAACTGAATGAGATAGAGACTGACCTTTTATCTACCTATCTATCTATCTATCTATCTATCTATCTATCTATCTATCTATCTATCTATCTATCTATCTATCTATCTACCTACCTACCTATCTGATCTCTCTCTATCTCATTCAGTTTGGTTTGACTATCCCTAACAAGGATACTTAAAAGGTCAGTCTCTATCTCATTCAGTTTGGTTGGACCATCCCTAAGAAGTATATGAGCTTTCTGGAGACAGGGAAAGCATACTTAAAGGTCAATCTCTATCTATTTCTCTATGCATCTACTTCTCTCTCTCTCTATCTCTCTTATTTCCAATGTTTCTAATGCTCTATGGAGATAAAATGTAGCAGTCACTATATTCTAGCTCTGTTGCTTCATTAATCCAGAATGGAATCACTTTGAGGGTTTTGGCTGTGCCTTACTCTGCCATACTCACCACTTGAGGCAAAGGGATGAGGTTTAATTTTCTTTCATACACAGTATAAGCTTATGCCAGATACACACTTGGCACAGAGCTGCAGAGATGATACTGAACTCAAGGCTCATCTCTGCAGGAAGACTTATTTCTACTTTAACTTGGATGAAATTTGACAATATACCTGTACTGATTTGAAATGTCCATCCAAGTACATGAACACTTGCAGAAACCTGTGTCTGCCTCGTTGGTGTCTCTTTAAATACTCCACCTGTGAATTTTATTCACTCTCGCTAACATTTACTTTGGCACAGTTGTAGTGCACTGAAGTTGGAGCTTTCATGGAATCACAGAGTCATAGAATCAACCAGGCTGGAAGAGATCTCCAAGGTCATCCAGTCCAACCTAGCACCCAGCCCTATCCAGTCAACTAGACCATGGCACTGAGTGCCTCAGCCAGGCTTTGCTTTAAGACCTCCAGGGATGGTGCATCCACCACCTCCCTGGGCAGCCCATTCCAATGCCAATCACTCTCTCTGACAACAACTTCCTCCTAACATCCAGCCTGAACTTTCCCTGGCACAACTTGAGACTGTGTCCCCTTGTTGTGTTGCTGGTTGCCTGGCCCCCCACCTGGCTAAAATGTCCTTTCAGGCAGGTGTAGACAGCAATGAGGTCAGCCCAGAGCCTCCTCTTCTGCAGGCTGCACACCCCCAGCTCCCTCAGCCTCTCCTCATAGGGTTTGTGTTCCAGGCCCCTCACCAGCTTTGTAACTCTTCTCTGGACACCTTCCAGCACCTCAACATCTCTCTTGAATTGAGGAGCCCAGAACTGGACACAGCACTCAAGGTGTGGCCTGAGCAGTGCTGAGTACAGGGGCAGAATAACCTCCCTTGTCCTGCTGGCCACACTGCTCCTGATGCAGGCCAGGATGCCATTGGCTCTCTTTGTGGTTGTTGATTGGAGCTCTACATTTTAATCCTCCATTTTAGCCTCTGAACTGAAGAATTCTCATTACATTGAAACCAAGTAAGTCAAGTGCACTGCAAGAACAATGCTACCTCAAGCTAAAACTGACAAGCAAACGTCCAATGCTTCAAATGCAACTGACACCTTCTTAACTAAGGTGAAATCCTACAAGCCAAGAAAGCTTCTTCTAGCCACACAACTGCACTGAATTCATCAAGGACAATGATGAGGGCACAGAGTGTCTGCTCAGCAAGTTTGCTGGTGACACCAAGCTGGGAGGCTTGGCTGATCCAGCTGAAGGCTGCGCTGCCATCCAGAGAGACCTGGACACACTGAGAGCTGGGCACAGAGGAACCAGATGAGGTTCAACAAGGACAAGTGCAGAGTCCTGCACCTGGGCAGGAATAACAAACTGCACCAGCACAGGCTGGGAGGTGACTGCTGGAGAGCAGCCCTGTGGAGAGGGACCTGGGGGTGCTGGTGGATAACATCCATGGCACAGCAATGTGCCCTTGTGGCCAAGAAGGCCAATGGCATCCTGGGGGGGATTAGGAAGAGTGTGTCCAGCAGATCAAGGGAGGTTCTCCTCCCCCTCTCCTCTGCCCTGCTGAGACCTCAGCTTGAATACTGTGTTCAGCATTGGGCTCCCCAGTTTAAGAGGGACAGGGATCTGCTGGGGAGGGTCCAGTGGACTACTATGAGGATGATGAGGGGACAGGAGGGCACTGCCTGATGAGGAGAGGCTGAGGGACCTGGGGCTGTTTAGTCTGGAGAGGAGAAGATTGAGAGGGGATTTGATAAATGTTTATAAACATCTGAGGGCTGGGGGCCAGGATGGGGGGGGGACAGGCTCTGCTCACTGCTCCCTGGGATAGGACAAGGAGCAATGGGTGTAAGCTGCAGCAAAAGAGGTTCCATCTCAACACAAGGGGGAACTTCTTTGCTGTAAGGGTCCCAGAGCACTGGCACAGGCTGCCAAGAGAGGTTGTGGAGTCTCCATCTCTGGAGCCTTTCAAGGCCTGTCTGGATGTGTCCCTCTGTGATCTGTGCTAGATTGTGTGGACCTGCTCTTGCAGGGGGTTTGGTCTCAATGATCTCCATGGGTGCCTTCCAACCCCTAACATCCTGTGAATTCACTCCTTGACTTGTAGCTTTGACCTTTAAAGGGCTTTTATACTGCTAATTCCTCTCTCACTTTCTCCATGAGGGGGCTAAATAACAGTTTACTGTTTTTTCTGCTTTAATAGACCAAGTGAAACTTATGAACAGTCACTTGGTCAGATAATGTGTTCTAAGTCCCTTTAAACCCTTAAAATGACCCTAAGTCATTTTAAACCCTTCACTTGAATTAGCATAGCTTTTTCTTAGCACACATTAAGGAGCACTGGTGCAATGCTGCTAAAGGGGCAGCACTGCTTAGTACACATTAAGGAGCACAGCTTGCAATGCTGCTTAGACTCATGCACTTTCAACCTCTTCATCACAAGGAATGATTTTTAACAACAACTCCACACATGCTTGGCAAATCCCCCATCCTCTCACAGAGCCTGCAAGCACAGGAATGTCTTTCTCAGTAGTTTGGGGTTCAGTCACTAACACCATACATAACCATCTAACAGGGCAATTGTCATGGCACCTGGAAAACAACATTAACTTTAAAATACACACAGGGGATTTTTTGTTACAATAGCAGCATTTTCAAAACCAGGTTCAAAAGGTTTTGACAAGGCAGATATTTAAATATTAAATTGACTTAATCTCCTTTAGGCTAAAGCTGCAAGGTAAGAGGCTACACAATGGTGTTTGGTGTTCAGCTGCACAACTGTGCAGTTAGAAGCTTGCTAGAAGGGAGGTATAAGGGAAGGAAAGCAGGAAAAGTAGTTTTTCCTCTTCTTTTTTCCCTTCATATATGGCTTAGGCTGCCCTTTTTATTCCAAATCTGAAAGCAAAAGGCATTTGAAACTGATCTTCTCTGGAATACTTGAGTTAAGATAATCTACTTTAGGCTAAAGCTGCAAGGTAACAGGCTTTGGTATTTAGCTGCACAACTGCTTTGTTTTGTGCAGTTAGAAGCTTGCTAGACAGGAGGTATAAGAAGAGGAAAATGGGAGTAGTTTTTCCTCTTCTTTTTCCCTTCATATAGGGCTTAGGCTGCCTTTTTATTCCAAATCTGAAAGCAAAAGGCATTTGAAAGTGATGTTCTTCTCTGGAATACTTGAGTTAAAAGAATCTACTTTAGGCTAAAGCTGCAAGGTAACAGGCTTTGGTATTTAGCTGCACAACTGCTTTGTTTTGTGCAGTTAGAAGCTTGCTAGACAGGAGGTATAAGAAGGGGAAAATAGGAGTAGTTTTTCCTCTTCTTTTTCCCTTCATATATGACTTAGGCTGCCTTTTTTTTCCCCCAATCTGAAAGCAAAAGGTATTTGAAACTGATCTTCTCTGGAATACTTGAGTTTAAATAATCTGCTTTGGTATTTAGCTGCACAACTGCTTTGTTTTGTGCAGTTAGAAGCTTGCTAGATAGGAGGTATAAGAAGAGGAAAATGGGAGTAGTTTTTCCTCTTCTTTTTTCCCTTCATATATGGCTTAGGCTGCCCTTTTTTTCCCCAATATGAAAGCAAAAGGCATTTGAAAGTGATGTTCTTCTCTGGAATACTTGAGTTAAAACAATCTACTTTAGGCTAAAGCTGCAAGGTAACAGGCTTTGGTATTTAGCTGCACAACTGCTTTGTTTTGTGCAGTTAGAAGCTTGCTAGACAGGAGGTATAAAAAGAGGAAAATGGGAGTAGTTTTTCCTCTTCTATTTCCCTTCATATATGACTTAGGCTGCCGTTTTTTTTCCCAGTCTGAAAGCAAAAGGTATTTGAAACTGATCTTCTCTGCAATACTTGAGTTTAAATAATCTGCTTTGGTATTTAGCTGCACAACTGCTTTGTTTTGTACAGTTAGAAGCTTGCTAGACAGGAGGTATAAGAAGAGGAAAATGGGAGTAGTTTTTCCTCTTCTTTTTCCCTTCATATAGGACTTAGGCTGCCTTTTTTTCCCCAATCTGAAAGCAAAAGGTATTTGAAACTGATCTTCTCTGGAATATTTGAGTTTAAATAATCTGCTTTGGTATTTAGCTGCACAACTGCTTTGTTTTGTGCAGTTAGAAGCTTGCTAGATAGGAGGTATAAGAAGAGGAAAATGGGAGTAGTTTTTCCTCTTCTTTTTCCCTTCATATATGGGAAAAAGAAGAGGAAAAACTACTCTTCCTGTTTAAATTTATTTGAGTTTAAATTTATTTGAGTTTAAATAATCTGCTTTGGTATTTATCTGCTTTGGTATTTAGCTGCACTCTTCCTGTTTAAATTTATTTGAGTTTAAATAATCTGCTTTGGTATTTAGCTGCACAACTGCTTTATTTTGTACAGTTAGAAGCTTGAGGAGGTATAAGGGAAGGAAAACAGGAAGAGTAGTTTTTCCTCTTCTTTTTTCCCTTCCTATATGACTTAGGCTGCCCTTTTTTCCCCACATCTAAAAACCAAAAGGCATTTGAAAGTGATCTTCTTCTTCTTCTCTGGAATACTTGAATGTATTAGAAATCTTCAATTTCTAAATGTCTGAAAGCTTCTTAATTAGGCAGAGCCTTTCACCTCTGGAAGCAGCACAGTTATATCCCAGTACTTCCATAAGGGTAAAGCTGTCTTTAAAACAGATCTTAAAAGAGTTGTTACTGAGAGCATTCATTGATCCCCTTCACTGAAGACAACATGTTGGTTGTAGTGCAAAAGTGCCTGTCAATTGCCCTTTTTGTCTGGTTTCAGTTTGTTTGCTTGCCTTGTAAGCCTTACTGTTATGAAACCTGTCTCATGCTGAGTACTTGAAATCAATTTTAAGGTTAAAACCTGGCAAAGCAATGAAAGGAATTTTGCATGGAATGTAACTCTTAAACCAGCATCCTATTTTCTCCTTTGGTAATTCAAGTGAGAGGATAACATGCTCACCTGTGCACAGTACACAGGTTGACACCAATCAAATACTTGGCTCAGAATAAGACTCAGCTTGACAGAAACCAAGAAAAGATATGGGCTACATCATGCTTTGCTAGGGCATCTCTCACAGTGCATTCATCAAACCCAAACCCTGTCACTTTAGAGTCCTGAGGTACCCTAAATACCTGCATTTCTCACTCCTGATAAGACAAAGATGACAAACCTTACTATCAATTTCACTGCTCCCCAGAGCAGACTGGATCACGTACAGCAATGCATCCGTCAGGCCATCGCACTCCCGCATCCTCCTTCGGGCCTCTTCTCCAGCAGAGCTGACATTCCTGCAAGGAAACAGCAAGGGTCACCACCTCCCCTCCTGAAACCTCACCACTGGCAGACACATCAAACACTCCTTTTCTCCCTTCATCACTTCAGAGCTGTGAATAATGAAGACGGCTGTGAATTGAGCTCAGGAAATGTAGCAGAGAGAGGAAGAAATGGAACTCATTAGGTCCTCCACAAGAAGGGGCAGAGAGGCCAAGCAGCTTGCAGGACCTGAGCTGGAAGGCTCACAGGCTGTTAACATTTGGAGAAGGGCTGATGAGTTTTGTTTCTTTTGCTTGTGCAGCAGTGATAAAAGTTTTTCAAAGATGCCTATGCATAGAGAAGCCATTTTTTAAATACTCTAAGAGGTTTTGTCAAAGAAATCTCCTGGGATTAGAAAAGTCATAGAATCATAGAATCAACCAGGTTAGAAGAGACCTCCAAGCTCAGCCAGTCCAACCTAGCACCCAGCCCTAGCCAGTCAACCAGGCCGTGGCACTAAGTGCCTCATCCAGTCTTTTCTTGAACACCCCCAGGGATGGTGCCTCCACCACCTCCCTGGGCAGCCCATTCCAATGCCAATCACTCTCTCTGACAACAACTTCCTAACAACATCCAACCTAGACCTCCCCTGGCACAGCTTGAGACTGTGTCCCCTTCTTCTGTTGCTGGTTGCCTGCCAGAAGAGCCCAACCCCACCTGGCTACAGCCTCCCTTCAGGGAGTTGTAGACAGCAGTGAGGTCAGCCCTGAGCCTCCTCTTCTGCAGGCTGCACACCCCCAGCTCCCTCAGCCTCTCCTCACAGGGCTGTGCTCCAGGCCCCTCACCAGCTTCGTTGCCCTTCTCTGGACACCTTCCAGCACCTCAACATCTCTCTTGAATTGAGGAGCCCAGAACTGGACACAGTACTCAAGGTGTGGCCTGAGCAGTGCTGAGCACAGGGGAACAATAATCTCCCTTGTCCTGCTGGCCACACTGCTCCTGATCCAGGCCAGGATGCCATTGACTCTCCTGTCCACCTGGGCACACTGCTGCCTCATCTTCAGCTACTCTCTACCAGTACTCCCAGCTCCCTCTCTGCCTGCCTGCTCTCCAGCCACTCTGTCCCCAGCCTGTAGTGCTGCTTGGGGTTGTTGTGGCCACACTGTAGAACCCTGCATGTCTCAACAGATTCTGTGCTTGCTAACATCAAGCCTCCCCGTGTAAAATCACATTGAGATTTGCAGAGCAGTTTGGATTCAGAAATGAGTGAGTTAGAAATCACAGGGTCAGAGCAAATCTTTGCAGTCTCCTATGGGAGGAGCAGAGAACTCCTCTGCTGAGGTGCCTCACCTGTTGGTTCTCCCTCCTCACTGCTAAGGTTTATATGGATGAAGAACAGAGAAGAGAAGCTCTATTTCAATGCATGGAAGTGGGAAGGAGAGTGTTGGCCCTTTCACTGGGGAAGAAGGCAAGGCATCTTCTTCCTCATGCCATTTTCAATTTCCTTTGCAACAGTGATGGAAGAAAGAATGAGAATCATGGGAAGGAAGAATGAATTTTAGATGGATGAAGGTGAGAGGACTTAAGAACAGGTTTCAATTCTTTCTTTAAGCACTCCATCCCGTTCTGCCTCTCTATCATCTAAAAAAACCCCATTCCTGGTCCCCTAAAGAATTTCCGTAATCAGATAATCTTATAATTGGACAATCCCTCAGCCCCTCCAGTGCAGCTCCATAATTGATTCTGCTCCCTAAACACATATGATTTTCCATCCATGCTTGAATACCCCACACAGTCCTAATTAGTACTGCTCTCCCACACATAAGCTGCCCCAATTAATTCAGTACTGTTCCTTTAACCCCTGCAGTTACCCTGACAAAAACAAGCAAACAACAACAGCAAAAACCAGCCCAGGAACACTACAACAGGTTCCTTTCTCTCCCTAGCATCCAAATTCATGCTTTCCTTTCTCCTTCAGACTCCCCACTTCATCCCACACTACACATCAGAAGTGTGCCCTTCAAACTGGCATATGAGATTTGTGTTGTCTGTTTCTTCTGATCTCTAAACTTAATACCTCTTTCCTCTCTCTCTCCTGCTGTAAGAGCAGCAGATGAAGGATTTTCTTCCAGTTTATGAGGAAATCTTATTCTGCCACCCAGGAATTGGGGTCTAGAGAGCATCAACTCGAAACATCTTCTATTAGCTCTTCCTCTGAAGTGACAGAAACCTTTTGACTTCCCTTTTGAGTGACAGGAATCAGAAGGTAAAATCATAGAGCATGGTTTTCCTAAACCAATGTCTGCAGCCTGCATTTGCAGTAGTGGAGCCTCTGCTTACAGTGTACACTACAGTAGTCTTTGAGTAGACCACGACAGCTCCACCTGAAATTCTGGAAGGGCAACATGCATAGGAAAATCAGAATCATGGATCTGAGAAGTGCATTGCTGGGTGGGCAGTAATGACAAGTGGGATTAGGGGACTTCTACCTGATATTCCACTCTCCCACCCTCCAGAAAGATAGAGAAAGAGAGTTCCACCCAGCCCTAAAAGAGTAACTGCACAAAGTACAATAGGAGGATGCTGAGGAAGTGTTCTCAGCACATTGCTTTTTTGGCACCACTAAAACAAAACACCAAACCAACCAACCAAAAACCCCAAACAATCAAACCCCCAAACCAAACAAGGAAAACTACTGAATCTTTCTAAATGGAATCAAATATAACAGCCTGTATTAACAGGTCCAACTCTCTTCTAACATGTCCAAGCTTCTTTATTGCCCACAGCTGCATACACTGAGTGCAAGCTTTAAAATACACAGACTTAAGTTTCACTAGAAAGAGACAGATACATTCATGGAATCATAGAATCAACCAGGTTGGAGGAGACTTCCAACATCACCCACTCCAAACTATCACACAGCCCTCTCCAATCAACCAGACCATGGCACTAAGTGCCTCAGCCAGGCTTTGTTTCAACACCTTCAGGGACAGTGACTCCACCACCTCCCTGGGCAGCCCATTCCAATGCCATTCACTCTCTCTGCCAATAACATCCTCCTAACATCCAGCCTAGACCTCCCCTGCCACAGCTTAAGACTGTGTCCCCTTCTTCTGGTGCTGCTTGCCTGGCAGAAGAGACCAACCCCACCTGGCTACAGCCTCCCTTTAGGTAGTTGTAGACAGCAATGAGGTCTGCCCTGAGCCTCCTCTTCTGCAGGCTGCACACCCCCAGCTCCCTCACAGCCTCTCCTCACAGGGCTGTGCTCCAGGCCCCTCACCAGCTTTTCTGGACATGTTCCAGTATCTCAACATCTCTCTTGAATTGAGGGGCCCAGAACTGGACACAGCACTCAAGGTGTGGTCTGACCAGTGCTGAGTACAGGGGCAGAATAACCTCCCTTGTCCTGCTGGCCACACTGCTCCTGATTAGTATCAACACAGTCAGATTATTATTTGAAAGTAAAAGTAAATTAACATAGGTCTGTCAGTCACTGCCACAGATTCATCTTGTGGGTCTGCTCAGTTTGAATGACAGTTCAATGCAGCACTTCTTCTTGTTAAATGTCTTTACCATATCACTTATAGCTTTCTTTATCTGCAACTCATTCTTCAGAGGAGTAATAATTTGTCAATCCTGTATGTGGATTAAGGATAACACAGGTTTGGGGGCAAATTCTCTCTCATTAATTAGAATAGTTTGACTATAATTAAAGCAGCATTTTGTATCACCAAGGAATTTGGCCTCAGACTTCTCTCTCTTACGTCTTCATTTCACTTCACAAGCAGATCTTGCACTTAGTCAAACAGCTGACAGTCTAATGTGGATAGAGCCTTGGTTATTAACCTTTCTATTAAATGCTATGCTGGTGTGATGGAGCTTTGATTATTCAGCCATACCTTTCATTTCCAAAACAACAGAGCAATCAGCCTGCCAAGTCCAGCACTCACCAGGTTGCTTTTTACTGCTGTGATGCTGCATGTGAAAACCTGAGGCTAAATTCAGTGCTTTTAATGACCACTCAGTGGGATCTGTGAAGCAATTGTCTTCTAAACAGTCCTTAGCTCTTTCAAAATGCCTTGAAGAGATCCATGGTGGAAATGACACTAAACTGCAGTAAGCATCTTAAAATAAATTGCCTTCCTAAAAAAAAAACCCAAACCATTATGCAAAAGGTATGATCAAATAGTGAAATAGATGCATCTTTCTAACCCTCCCTCTAGCCCTTTGCTAGGTGTTTTCACTCAAAGTGCAAGTTCTGTGTAAATACACTGCCTTGCATATAGCATATTGAATTACATATAGTGCATGCAGGAAATGGTTTAAGTTGTGGTGTGAACCAATCCCACCTGTAGCAAACTTCATATATGGTATTTAGAAGCACAGAATCAACCAGGTTGGAAGAGACATACAAGATCATCCAGTCCACTCTGTCAGCCCTATCCAGTCAACCAGACCATGGCACTAAGTGCCTCATCCATTGATAACGATGACTCCACCACCTCCCTGGGCAGCCCATTCCAATGCCAATCACTCTCTCTGACAACAACTTCCTCCTAACATCCAGCCTAGACCTCCCCTGGCACAACTTGATACTGTGTCCCCTTCTTCAGTTGCTGGTTGCCTGGCAGAAGAGACCAACCCCACCTGGCTGCAGCCTCCATTCAGGGAGTTCTAGACAGCAATGAGGTGAGCCCTGAGCCTCCTCTTCTGCAGGCTGCACATCCCCAGCTCCCTCAGCCTCTCCTCACAGGGTTTGTGCTCCAGGCCCCTCACCAGCTTCGTTGCCCTTCTCTTGACAGTTCCAGCACCTCAACATCTCTCTTGAATTGAGGAGCCCAGAACTGAACACAGCACTCAGGGTATGGCCTGGGCAGTGCCGAGTACAGGGGCAGAATAACCTCCCTTGTCCTACTGGCCACACTGCTCCTGATGCAGGCCAGGATGGCATTGGCTCTCTTGGCCACCTGGGCACACTGCTGGCTCATGTTCAGGTGGGTATCAATCAGCACCCCCAGATCCCTCTCTGTTTGGCTGCTCTCAGCCACTCCAACCCCAGCCTGTATCTCTGCATGGGGTTGCTGTGGCCAAAGTGCAGCACCAGCACTTGGAGCTATTGAACTTCATTATCTGTAGTGTTTTAAATAAAATATTGGAAACTTACAGAGCTCTTTTCCTCAGTTTTTTTAAATCAAGTGAAAATCATAATCACCAAGATCACATCACAAACATAGAGTTCCTTAGTAGAGTTACCAGTCTGAAAATCCTACCAGTAGGTTCCAAAGAAAAAGATTAGGTTCCAAGGGAAAAAAAACCCACAGGACTTGCAGAAAGCAATCCCATCAACGTGGAGAAACACATAAATAGACTCGTGATTGCTTAAGTAAGATGATTCCATCAAAGTACAAAACAATCTCTCTGTCACATCTGAGTCTCAAGTGCCTGCCTGCATCAATTTTACAGTCTTGAAGAAAACATTATCAGTGCAGAGCCTTGAAAAGAAAGGATGGCAAATCAGCTTTGGTTGTGGACTAATCAGATGAGCACAATTAATTGCAACACAAATCAGTTCATTAGATCATGAGGTTCATCTCATTCGGATCAGCTACTTAGAAATTTTAATAGAGAAGATAAAGAATCACAAAGCAGAGCACTTGGAATATCATGAGGGTTGGGCTCCTCTGCCAGGCAAGCAGCAACAGAACAAGGGGACACAGACTCAAGTTGTGCCAGGGGAGGTCTAGGCTGGATGTCAGGAGGAAGTTGTTGTCAGAGATGCTGGAACTGTCAAGAGAAGGGCAATGAAGCTGAGTGGCCTGGAGCACAGCCCTGTGAGGAGAGGCTGAGGGAGCTGGGGGTGTGCAGCCTGCAGAAGAGGAGGCTCAGGGCTGACCTCATTGTTGGCTACAACTACTTGAAGGGAGGCTGTAGTCAGGTGGGATTGGTCTCTTCTGCCAGGCAACCAGCAACAGAAGAAGGGGACACAGTCTCAAGTTGTGCTGGGGAAAGTATAGGCTGGATGTTAGGAGGAAGTTGTTGTCAGAGAGAGTGATTGGCATTGGAATGGGCTGCCCAGGGAGGTGGTGGAGGCACCATCCCTGGAGGTGTTGAAGCAAAGCCTGGATGAGGCACTCAGTGCCATGGTCTGGTTGACTGGATAGGGCTGGGTGCTAGGTCGGACTGGATGATCTTGGAGGTCTCCTCCAACCTGGTTTGATTCTATGATTCTATGATTTATCTCTCTGATCAACTTGGACATAAATACTATTCTTGGTGGCCAAAGGAAATAATTGTTTTGTCAGGGTGTCTAAACTTACTGTGCCAAATACCTACTGCTAACCCTATTGCATACCTATTGCTGGATGATTCTATGATTATAACCAAAATATAGGGAAGCACTCAGTAGAGGATACCTTGGAAGACACAACAAGGACCTGTAGTGGTATTTCTGTGCTCTGTTCTGTGCCCTCCTGCAGCATACAGTTGCCACCCACTATTAATTGCTGCCACTTAACAAATGCCTTCATTCTGTAGGAGAATTGCAATGGATTTGTTTTCAATGTGTTGGGTTGTTTTGGGGTTTGTTTTTTTTGCCTTGCTCTTCCTCTCACTGTTGTGACTGGCAAATTGCTTTCTGAAATGCAGTCTCATAGTCTTTTGAGTTAGCTTTTTTCCTCCAGAGGAGCATACTGCTATATACTGTACCTTTAAGTACCCAAATCAATTTAATTAAGTTTCATTACATTTCATTATCATCCCTGGAGGTGTTCAAATGAAGCCTGGCTGAGGGACTTAGTGCCATGGTCTGATTGATTGGCCAGGGCTGGGTGCTAGGTTGGACTGGATGAGCTTGGAGGTCTCTTCCAACCTGGTTAGTTCTATGATTCTGTTCTCTTGTTCATATCCAGTGCTTTCTCAGAGTTAGTAGTCTTTAAAATCAGTGCTCCACCAGTTTTTCAAGCAAAGCAATGTGATGATTCTAAATACCAAACATGAAATGCTACTTTGAATGAAACAATTTAAGTCACAGCAGAGCACAGAAAAGTAGAAGTCAAATGCTTTTCAACTGTGTATGTACTGAAACTTTCAAGGAATTGACTGTGATGGACATGCCTTGAAAATCTCTCCCCTCCATTTTCTCATTTTCACACTCTACCTCCATTAATAGTATCACAGAATCATAGAATCAGTCAGGGTTGGAAAGGACCACAAGGATCAGCCAGTTCTAAGCCCCCTGCCATGCCCACAGCCTCATCCAGCCTGGCCTTAAACACCTCCAGCCATGAGGCCTCAACCACCTCCCTGGGCAACCCACTCCAGCCTCTCACCACTCTCATGCTCAACAACTTCCTTTTCATGTCCAGCTTGAATCTCCCCACCTCCAGCTTTGCTCCATTCCCCCCAGTCCTGTCACTCCCTCACAGCCTAAAAAGTCCCTCTCCAACTTTTTTGTAGCCCCCTTCAGATCCTGGAAGGCCACAAGAAGGTCACCTGGGAGCCTCCTCTTCTCCAGACTCAACAGCCCCAACTCTTTCAATCTGTGCTCATAGCAGAGCTGCTGCAGCCCTCTGAGCATCCTCCTGGCCCTGCTCTGGACACACTCCAGCATCTCCACATCCCTCTTGTCCCAGGGGCTCCAGAACTGGATGCAGTACTCCAGGTGGGGTCTCAGCAGAGCAGAGGGGGGTTAATCATCTCCCTCCACCTGCTGGCCACACTTCTCCCCAAGATCTGGTTTGCTTTCTGGGCTGCAAATGCATACTGATGGCTCCTGTTGAGCTTCTCAGGAGTCCCTCTCCTCAGGGCTGCCCAGTCTGGATTTGTGCTTGGCATTTCCTTGATCCAGATGCAGCACCTTGCACTTGGTGTTGTTGAACCTCCTGAGCTTGGCTTGTGCCCACCTCTCCAGCCTGTCCAGCTCCCTTTGGATGGATCCCTGCCCTCCAGCCTTTCTGCTGCACCACACAGCTTGCTGTGGTCAGCAAAACTGCTGAGGCTGCACTCAGTGCCTCTCTCCATGGCACCCACAAATATGTTGAACAAGACTGCTCCCAGGACTGATCCCTGAAGGACTCTGCTTGTCACTGGCCTGCACTTGGCCATGGAACCATTGACAGCCACTCTTTGGGTGTGGCCATCAAACCAGTCCTTTCTCCATCCAGTGCTCCACTCATCAAACCCATGTGTCACCAGCTTGGAGACCAGGCTGTGGTGCAGGACAGAGTCAAAGGCCTTGCTCAGGTCCAGGTATCTATGCCACTTCCCACTACTAAACCCTCACAGTGTTCTGATGTTTTTAAGCTAAGCACCTGTAAAACCCCTGAGTACCATGAAGTGCCTAACTGTAAATACACATGTAAATATGTCAGTATATATGCACACACACTTAGATCACATGTGATACTTAAAACTTAGCTAAGGTTTTTTGCTTTACCTACTGTGCCTTCAGCATAAGAGATAAATATATATGTTCATGTCCTATTTTCATAACAGTTACCCTGGAATTGCCAGAGGATGTATCCTACCTCAGATAATGTCACTTCATCTTATCTCCAAAGGGCTTTATGTGCATACTAAGAGATCACAGGATGTTAGGGGTTGGAAGGGACTCAAGGAGATCAAGTCCAACCTAGAATTGCCAGAGGATGTATCCTACCCCTGATTATGTCACTTCATCTTATCTCCAAAGGGCTTTATGTGCATACTAAGAGATCACAGGATGTTAGGGGTTGGAAGGGACTCAAGGAGATCAAGTCCAACCTAGAATTGCCAGAGGATGTATCCTACCCCTGATTATGTCACTTCATCTTATCTACAAAGGGCTTTATGTGCATACTAAGAGATTGCAGGCTCACAGGATGTCAGGGGTTGGAAGCAACCCAAGGAGATCATGAGATCATCCAGTCCAACCCCTTGCCACAGCAGGACAATCCTATCTAACACAGATCACAGAGGAACACATCCAGGACAGGCCTTGAAAGGCTTCACAGAAGAAGACTCCACAACCTCTCTGGGCAGCCTGTGCCAGTGCTCTGGGACCCTTACAGTAAAGAAGTTTCCCCTTGTGTTGAGATGGAACCTCCTGTGCTGCAGCTTACACCCATTGCTCCTTGTCCTAAATGATGATGAAAGAACTGATCCTCTAGCATGGCCTTCAGCCTAATGACTCTGTGCAGCACTGCCACTTGAAACAGCCTGTAAGAAAAGAAGGGAATCTCTCTGTCACTTATCCCACCTAGACCAGGCCATATAAGACAATGAACAATCACTCTCCACTACCAGTGCTACTGTCAATGCTGTCTAACCCTCTGGCTTATGCCCCAGGGATGATGGCTGACAACTTGGCTCTTCTGCAAAACAAACCTCTTACAAAACCCTACAGTGCTCTTATCTCAGAGCCTGATTCCGCTGTATGTTGCATGGAGGCAGAGATTCATTTTTTCCCCTGCTCATTTTAACACAGGCACTGTGTTAAAATCCGCTCATGGGTGTTAACCTAAACAGCAAACTCAAACTTCCCATTGGTGCCTCAAGGGCCCAGAGAGTGGTGGTAAATGGTGCCACATCCAGTTGGCAGCTGGCACTAGTGGTGTGCCCCAGGGATCAGTGCTGGGCACAGTCCTGTTCAATATCTTTACTGATGATCTGGACCAGAGGATCCAGTTTGCAGATGACACCAATCTGGGGGCAGATGTGGCTGGGTTGGAGGGCAGGAGGGCTCTGCAGCAGGACCTTGACCACCTGCACAGATGGGCAGAGTCCAAGGGGATGGCTTCAATAGCTCCAAGTGCAGGGTGCTGCACTTTGGCCACAGTAACCCCATGCAGAGATACAGGCTGGGGTTGGAGTGGCTGGAGAGCAGCCAGACAGAGAGGGATCTGGGGGTGCTGATTGATACCCACCTGAACATGAGCCAGCAGTGTGCCCAGGTGGCCAAGAGAGCCAGTGGCATCCTGGCCTGCATCAGGAATGGTGTGGCCAGCAGGAGCAGGGAGGTCATTCTGCCCCTGTACTCTGCACTGGTTAGACCACACCTTGAGTGCTGTGTTCAGTTCTGGGCCCCCCAGTTTAGGAGGGACATTGAGATGCTTGAGCGTGTCCAGAGAAGGGCGATGGGGCTGGGGAGAGGCCTTGAGCACAGCCCTACGAGGAGAGGCTGAGGGAGCTGGGATTGGTTAGCCTGGAGAAGAGGAGGCTCAGGGGTGACCTTATTGCTGTCTACAACTACCTGAGGGGAGGTTGTGGCCAGGAGGAGGTTGCTCTCTTCTCTCAGGTGGCCAGCACCAGAACGAGAGGACACAGCCTCAGGCTGCACCAGGGGAAATTTAGGCTGGAGGTGAGGAGAAAGTTCTTCCCTGAGAGAGTCATTGGACACTGGAATGGGCTGCCCGGGGAGGTGGTGGAGTCGCCGTCCCTGGAGCTGTTCAAGGCAGGATTGGACGTGGCACTTGGTGCCATGGTCTGGCCTTGAGCTCTGTGGTAAAGGGTTGGACTTGATGGTCTGTGAGATCTCTTCCAACCCTGATGATACTGTGATACTGTGATCAAGTCCAGCGTCAGTAAGTTTGCAGATGACACCAAGCTAGGAGCAGCTGTGGAGCTGTTGGAGGGTAGGAGAGCCCTGCAGAGAGACCTGGACAGGCTGAATGGTTGTGGAGTCTCCTTCTCTGGAGCCTTTCAAGGCCTGTCTGGATGTGTTCCTCTGTGATCTGTGCTAGATTGTGTGGTTCTGCTCTAGCAAGGGGGTTGAACTTGATGATGCCCTCGGGTGCCTTCCAACCCCTAACATCCTGTGATCCTGTGACTGTAGTCGTGCTATGCCTGGGAAGAGCTTCCTGCATTTTATGCTCCTGTGTGTCAGTCAGAGACCAAATTAGCAAAAAGATAATTACAGCTTACAAAGGTGTCTGTTCTTTCATGAATAAACACTCAGTCTTAATGTTGTAATTATTATTTTACCATTTTCAGCTAATTGTCAGTTAACAGCACAGCTTCCTCGGGTACAGCACAAAAACAACTCCCAGAACATCAGCAGCATTTCCTACACTGGGTATAGAAGAGTGCAAACTACTTAACACAACAGTAGGAAGCTCAGCACGCATGAACCCACATTAGCATTGAGAAGAAGGTAAGAGCTGCACACCAACACTCCAGAAGCACTCACTGGCACCAGTGGCTGCCACAGAACACATCAGGAACAGGCAGGAATTGCATGGACCCTTCTGCTGGAGGAAGCTTAAGGAGCTGTTTTCATTTCATTGGCAGTCTTTATCCTTCACTAACTTCCTCTGGGGACGCACAGTCTACTGTAATGGCACTCAGAAGGAGAACTACTGACAAACAGCTCTTCTGCAGTTCCTTGCCTTCTGCAAGGCTGCAATCCACCCTCAGCTCTCATTTAACCTTTAAGCCTACTTCTCACCAGCCACACCTGTGCTCCTGACAATACCAAATACTGCCTTCAGCACACTGTATCAACCCATGTGATGCCCATCTCATGACTACAACCAGCTCTGAGAGAATCTCCGTGGAAAGCAGTGCCCTGGCAGACAGGAAACACAACATTCAGTGCTGACTCTTGCCTTTTGACTCCTGTTAAAGAGCACCAAACAAAGGCAACTCTGTAGCTGCACACACACAAAGCCTCACACAGAAGCACACATGGAATGGCTTCGGCTGGAAGGTCATCTACTTCCAACCCTCCTGCCACAGACAGGAACCTGCTACTAGATCAGGTTGCTCAAGACCCCAGCCAAGTTGGTCTCCAACACCTCCAGGTGTGGGCCTTCCAAAGCTTTCCTGGACAACTCCAGTGTTTCATCACTCACACTGTAAAGGATTTCTTCTTTATATCAAACCTTAATTTAGCCTCTTCCAACTTTCTTTCCCCAATGTTCCCACAGACTGCCCTCTGTAATTAAGGAAGATCTTGCAAAGTGCTAAAAGTGCTCTGTGGGAATGTGTAGTGAGTCTGAAGGAGCAACACTGACTGGGAAGAGCTTCACTGCAGACTGGACTGCTTTTCCTTCCTTAGCTTAGTGGATTTATGAACTAAGCAGGCTTAGCAGGCAGCAGCTCAAATTATACATACAATCAACCAGGTTAGAAGAGACCTCCAAGCTCAGCCAGTCCAACCCATCAGCCAGCCCTATCCAATCAACCAGACCATGGCACTGAGTGCCTCATTCAGGCTTCTCTTCAACACCTCCGACCCCAGCCTGTATCTCTGCATGGGGTTGTTGTGGCCAAAGTGCAGCACCCTGCACTTGGAGCTATTGAACCCCATCCCATTGGACTCTGCCCATCTGTCCAGGCAGTCAAGGTCCTGCTGCAGAGCCCTTCTGCCTTCCAACTCAGTCACATCTGCCCCCAGCTTGGTGTCATCTGCAAACTTGCTGATGACTGACTCCATGCCCTCATCCAGATCATCTATGAAGATGTTAAAGAGGATGGGGCCCAGCACTGATCCCTGAGGGACACAACTAGTGACAGCTGCCAGCTGGATGTGGCACCATTCACCACCACTCTCTGGGTCTGGCCCTCCAGCCAGTTCCTAACCCAGCACAAAGTGTTGCCATCCAAGCCATGAACAAGAGGACACAGCCTCAGGCTGTGCCAGGGGAGATTTAGGCTGGAGGTGAGGAGAAAGTTCTTCCCTGAGAGAGTCATTGGACACTGGAATGGGCTGCCCGGGGAGGTGGTGGAGTTGCCGTCCCTGGGGCACTTCAAGGCAAGGTTGGACGTGGCACTTGGTGCCATGGTCTGGCCTTGAGCTCTGTGGTAAAGGGTTGGACTTGATGATCTGTGAGGTCTCTTCCAACCCTGATGATACTGTGTGATACTGTGATACCTCCAGGGACAGCAACTCCACCTCCCTGGGCAGCCCATTCCAATGCCAATCACTCTCTCTGACAACAACTTCCTCCTAACATCCAGCCTAGACCTCCCTTGGCACAACTTGAGACTCTGTCCCCTTCTTCTGTTGCTGCTTGCCTGGCAGAAGAGACCAACCCCACCTGGCTACAGCCTCCCTTCAGGTAGTTGTTTCATTTACTTATGCACCAGTTTTATTTACTGACTTCACTCGGTGTTGTCCTAGGAAAACAGTTCCAAACCAGATAAAAGTAATGAAGTTTGTAAGTGTGGTTAGTGGGGACTGGAGCTCTTAGTGCTTCAGTGCTAAGGACACTGCAGGAGAGCACTTCTCAGAGCTGCCAGAAGCTCACCAAGGTGCAGAAATGTGGAATGCCACCAAAGCCCTCTCGCAGGAGAAGAGCACTGGCTCAGCTTTAGTGGCTGCCATCAATTACTCCTGTGCTCGGAGTGAGGCAGGTCACACGCTCCAACCACTCTGAAAGAGGGTGATAAAACATTTACTCTGTGCTCTGGCTGCCTTATCCAGAAGGATGAAGCAAGCTCAGTGTACTTCAAACAAGTATCTCTGCTGAAAATTCTCAGGCTAAGCAAAGAGACAAAATTATCCTCTTGCTCTTGAGGGGAAGTTTCTTCAGATTTGAAGCAGTCTGTTGTAAGAGAATGAGGGAAAGCTGAAGGAGTACACCCTGCCTTCTGTTTACTATGCAGAGCTGTGTGTTTTCACATGTTCCTTTTGCCCACTGCCTAGTGCTGCAAATAGTCTCAAGAGAAGACAAGCCAGTTAATGTACAAATCCAGAGATGAACATCAAAGAACCTGAGCCTTACTATTCATTGATTATCTCTGGTGGAATTGAGGGGGCATACAATCTCTGTGCAATTCTGTTTCTTCCCTTTCTTGGGTAGATAGAATCATAGAATCAGTCAGAGTTGGAAGGGACCACAAGGATCAGGAAATTCCAACTCCTCTGCCACAGGCAGGGGCACCTTACCCTAGATCAGGCTGGCCACAGCCTCAACCAGCCTGGCCTTAAGCACCTCCAGCCATGGGGCCTCAACCTGGGCCCTGGGAAATTCACTCCAGCCTCTCACCACTCTCATGCTCAACAACTTCCTTCTCATGTCCAGTCTGAACCTACCCACCCCCAGCTTTGCTCCATTCCCCCCAGTCCTGGCACTCCCTGACAGCCTAAAAAGTCCCTCCCCAGCTTTTTTGTAGACCCCCTTCAGATCCTGGAAGGCCACAAGAAGGTCACCTCACAGCCTCCTCTTCTCCAGACTCAACAGCCCAAACTCTTTCAGTCTGTGCTCACAGCAGAGCTGCTGCAGCCTTTGAGCATCCTCCTGGCCCTGCTCTGGACACTCTCCAGCATCTCCACATCCCTCCTGTAATGGAGGCTCCAGAACTGGATGCAGTACTCCAGCTGGGGTCTCAGCAGAGCACAGTAGAAGGGGAGAGTCACCTCCCTCCACCTGCTGGCCACACTTCTCCTGCTGCAGCCCAGGCTCTGCTTGGCTTTCTGGGCTGCAAGTGCACACTGCTGGCTCCTGCTGAGCTACTGGTCCAGCAGCACCCCCAAGTCCCTCTCCTCAGGGCTGCTCTCCAGCCACTCACTGCCCAGCCTGGACTTGTGCCTGGCATTGCACTTCCAGAGATTGGTTTTAGAATGGCTTGAGGTTTGTCCCCTAATTAACTTCTGACTTTAGGCTTACAGCCCTTAATATCATTATCTTTGCTGACACACAAATTATTTGCTTTAGAGATGCTTAAGAATGAGAAAAACCAATGTGAGCCAAACCCCAGAGGAGTGAGGCATAGCAAATGCTTTTCTGCACTCACCTTAGGCACCCAGTGGCGTTGCGCAGCACCTGTGATGAATGGAGCTGGATTTTGTGATCATCCTGCAGCGGAGAGTTTTCCCATCCAGAGTGAGGGATGATCACTGCATTGGTCAACACTGCCAGGGCATCCTGGATGATTGGCATTTTCAGTGCATCGCAGGAGGACAGATTCCACAGAACTCCTACCAGTAAAGAGGGCAAATGAGAAATAATTAACACCTCTGGAAAAAAAAAGATGGGATTAGTTTTGCTTCCAGAAACTATGCACAAAAAGCATCACAGCACTGCCAGGCTTAGGAAACCTGCTTCTGTCAGGAAAAACTGAGTACTCCTTTGTGAATGATGCCTGCACACCTTTGCTGTGGAAAAAAGAGCTTTGAAAACACAACAAGTAGTTAGAGCAAGAATGAACATTGCTCAGAGATAAGTATGAAAACTGAATAGCTTTTTATGACAGTCACTAGTGGTGTGCCCCAAGGGTCAGTGCTGGGCACAGTCCTGTTCAATAGCTTTATTGATGATCTGGACCAGGGGATTGAGTCCAGCATCAGTAAGTTTGCAGACAACACCAAGCTAGGAGCAGATGTGGATCTGTTGGAGGGTGGGAGAGCCCTGCAGAGGGACCTGAACAGGTTGGAGGGGTGGGCAGAGGCCAATGGGATGAGGCTGAACAAGGCCAAGAGCAGGGTTCTGCACTTTGGCCACAACAACCCCAAGCAGTGCTACAGGCTGGGGACAGAGTGGCTGAGAGCAGCCAGGAGGAAAGGGACCTGGGGGTGCTGGGAGAGAGTAGTTGAAGATGAGGCAGCAGTGTGCCCAGGTGGCCAGGAGAGCCAATGGCATCCTGGGCTGGCTCAGGAACAGTGTGGCCAGCAGGGCAAGGGAGGTTATTCTTCCCCTGTATTCAGCACTGCTCAGGCCACACCTTGAGTGCTGTGTCCAGTTCTGGGCTCCTCGATTCAAGAGAGATGTTGAGGTGCTGGAAGGTGTCCAGAGAAGGGCAACAAAGCTGGTGAGGGGCCTGGAGCACAAACTCTATGAGGAGAGGCAGAGGGAGCTGGGGGTGTGTAGTCTGCAGAAGAGGAGGCTCAGGGCAGAGCTCATTGCTGTCTACAACTGCCTGAAGGGAGGCTGTAGCCAGGTGGGGTTGGCCTCTTCTGCCAGGCAAGCAGCAACAGAACAAGGGGACACAGACTCAAGTTGTGCCAGGGGAGGTCTAGGCTGGATGTTAGGAGGAAGTTGTTGTCAGAGAGAGTGATTGGCATTGGAATGGGCTGCCCAGGGAGGTGGTGGAGTCTCTGTCCCTGGAGGTGTTCAGGCAAAGCCTGGCTGAGGCACTTAGTGCCATGGTCTGGTTGACTGGCTAGGGCTGGGTGCTAGGTTGGACTGGCTGATCTTCGAGGTCTCTTCCAACCTGCTTGATTCTGTGAATCTCCGCAAACATTATTTGTTGGAATTCTTTTTTGGATGCCTTTGTGCTGTGCTCCAGGCCCCTCTCCAGCTTTGTTGCCCTTCTCTGGACATGTTCCAGCACCTCAACATCTCTCTTGAATTGAGGAGCCCAGAACTGGACACAGCACTCAAGGTGTGGCCTGAGCAGTGCTGAATACAGGGGAAGAATAACCTCCCTTGTCCTGCTGGCCACACCGCTCTGATCCAGGCCAGGATGCCATTGGCTCTCTTGCAATACTACCAACCACATTAATGAAAAGAAAACCAATTTCATTCTGTCAAGTTATAACTCATTCTCTCTAGTGGTGGAGTCTGTTATTTGCTGAGGTTGGCATTTCAAGTGCCTCCTTGTACCCTTCCTTAATTAAAGATGTGCAATTAGGAAAGGGCAGCAGCAATTCACTTCCCATTACTTCTGCATAGCATGACCCAAAGCTAGATTTATGTGGGCTGTAAGGAGATGATTCAGACCACTGACTTGGCAAGGGGAAGTGATAAAAACCCCACTCTTTTACCTGAGGCACCTTGCATTAGGGAGCTGCCTCTGCTCCACATGACTGAACATATTTTTCAGGCACCTATGGATTACCTGTCCTCTAAGCCTACAGTAAGGAGCTGGTCACTGAGATAATTTACCACCTTATCTGGAAAGTTGGTCTCTTCTGCCAGGCAAGCAGCAACAGAACAAGGGGACACAGTCTCAAGTTGTGCCAGGGGAGGTCTAGGCTGGATGTTAGGAGGAAGTTGTTGGCAGAGAGAGTGATTGGCATTGGAATGGGCTGCCCAGGGAGGTGGTGGAGTCACTGTCCCTGGAGGTGTTGAAGCAAAGCCTGGATGGGGCACTTAGTGCCAAGGTCTGGTTGACTGGACTGGGTGCTAGGTTGGACTGGCTGAGCTTGGAGGTCTCTTCCAACCTGGTTGATTCTGTGATTTTGTGAATTGGACTTCTGAGCTGCCATGAATGCCAAAATAGATCAAAAAAGGCCTGAACATGTCCTGGCTTGCCCAGACATATTTTCTGCTCTCCCTTCTTCTGCTGATGGGAGAAGCAACTGTGGGAAAGGAAGACAAAAGGCCCTTGGTGCCTCCATGTGTGTCCAAACTTGTTTACAGGATACCTGCACAAGTTTGTACACTTGTTTGTGTTCTGCCCTAAAAAGGTAAAAGCAACACTTGACTTCACCTACAGAATCATGGAATCAGCCAGCTTGGAATGTGCCCACAGTACAGATGCAGAGACATTGGTCAAGTATTCTGAATACTACTGCTTTTCCCATAACATGGGAGCACTGCAACTGGCAATCTAGATCATAGAATCACAGGATCAGTCAGGTTGGAGACCTCCAAGCTCATCCAGTCCAACCTAGCACCCAGCCCTGTCCAATCAACCAGACCATGGCACCAAGTGCCTCATCCAGGCTTTGCTTGAACACCTCCAGGGACGGTGACTCCACCACCTCCCTAATATGGCTAAGCTTGGCAAACTGCCATTCTGGTTGGCTCATTTATGTCCAAAGGCCTATTAGACTCAGGCTACACTGACAAAAGTGATGAGCAGGTAACACAATATATACTGCTGTTGCCTCTGCCTTAACATGCTCTCTGCTTCTGGCAGTGATTCTGCCATACCAGAAGGTGTTGACCAGTGCTGAGTACAGGGGAAGAACCTCCCTTGTCCTGCTGGCCACACTGCTCCTGATCCAGGCCAGGATGCCATTGGCTCTCTTGGCCACCTGGGCACTCTGCTGCCTCATCTTCAGCTACTCTCCGCCAGCATCCCCAGGTTCCTCTCTGCCTGGCTGCTCTCAGCCACTTTGTCCCCAGCCTGTAGTGCTGCCTGGGGTTGTTGTGGCCAAAGTGCAGAACCCTGCACTTGGCCTTGTTAAATCTCATCCCATTGGCCTCTGCCCACCCATCCAGCCTGGCCAGGTCCCTCTGCAGGGCTCTCCTACCTTCCAACAGCTCCACACCTGCTCCTAGCTTGGTGTCACCTGCAACCTTACTGATGCTGGACTCAATCCCCTGCTCTAGATCATCAATAAAGGTATTGAACAGGACTGTGCCCAGCACTGATCCCTGGGGCACACCACTAGTGCCAGCTGCCAACTGGATGTGGCACCATTCACCACCACTCTCTGGGCTTGGCCTTCCAGTTGCTCTTGACCCTTATCAGAGTGAATCTGTCCAAATCACGAGGGAGGTGGTGGAGTTGCCATCCCTGGAGGTGTTCAAGCAAAGACCAGATGAGGCACTTAGTGCCATGGTCTGGTTGATTGGACAGGGCTGGGTGCTAGGTTGGACTGGCTGAGCTTGGAGGTCTCTTCCAACCTGGTTGATTCTATGATTCTGTGATTCATACCAGTGACTCACCATGAACAGCAGGACCCATCCTGTTGTGTATGTCTTGGAAGTGAGCTTCTAATCAAACAACTGAATAGTCCACTGAACACTTTACCATCTCTAGAGGCACTTTGGGAGAGAAGGGAGGAACCAAGGAACTAATCACATCAGTGCTGAATATCACTTCTCAGTCATTTCTGTTCACAGTATTTCATCTCTCCTCCTTAAGGACTGTAAAGCATTCATAGTAGGCATTTTATCTCCCCATCTGCAGATGGCTTCAGGTTTTGTTGCATGCTTTGTAGAAACAGAAAACTAGCTACACTAGAGTGTGTCTACTTGCAGGGTGAAGTGTTTCAGCTGGCATAGAATAAATTTAAGGGCAAGCAAAACCTATTTTCACTCACATTTTAAGTTTAAAACCAAGGATAAACTCCTACTGAAAGCACAGAGCTGGTTTTGGTTGGAAGATGAACTTTGATTCTGAGTATCAGTTACAAGTTTTACAGACATCTGCTGAAGGACTCTGAGCTACGTCAATGGGAATGCCCTCTATGGAGATCTTGCTGTCCAAAGTTCTGCATCTGTTGTGTTTGACAGGTTATTTAACACACTAAGTGCAAATGATCTTTCCTAAGAAGGCACTGCACAGATTAACAACAGTCCCATTGAGAAAATGGTTATGCAGTTTGAGAAATGTTATAATTGACCTTTCCAGAGATGGGACTGCACTGATACAGTTCATAACCAGAACTACACATAGGACTAGATAACCTTTAAAGGTCCTTTCCAACCCCAAACACTCTGTGATTCTTTGTTCTTAGTTAAGGCTCTGGTAAGACCCCACCTGGAGTACTGCATCCAGTTCTGGAGCCCCTAGTACAAGAGGGATGTGGAGATGCTGGAGTGTGTCCAGAGCAGGGCCAGGAGGATGCTCAGAGGCTGCAGCAGCTCTGCTGTGAGCACAGACTGAAAGAGTTGGGGCTGTGCAGTCTGCAGAAGAGGAGGCTGTGAGGTGACCTTCTTGTGGCCTTCCAGTGTCTAAAAGGGGCTTACAAAAAAGCTGGGTAGGGACTTTCCAGGCTGTCAGGGAGTGAGAGGACTGAGGGGAATGGAGCAAAGCTGGAGGTGGGGAGATTCAGAGTGGATGTGGGGAGGAAGTTGTTGAGCATGAGAGTGGTGAGAGGCTGGAATGAATTTCCCAGGGAGGTGGTTGAGGCCCCATGGCTGGAGGTGTTTAAGGCCAGGGTGGATGAGGCTGTGTGCAGCCTGCTCTAGGGTAGGGTGTCCCTGGGCATGGCAGGGGGGTTGGAACTGGATGCTCCTTGTGGTCCCTTCCAATCCTGACTGATTCTACGATTCCCAGTGGCCCTTCTCTGGACACACTCCAGCATCTCTATATCCCTCTTGTCCCAGGGGCTCCAGAACTGGATGCAGTACTCCAGGTGGGCTCTCAGCAGAGCAGAGTAGAGGGGGAGAATCACTTCCCTGGCCCTGCTGGCCACACTTCTGCTGCTGCAGCCCAGGCTCTGCTTGGCTTTCTGGGTTGCAAGTGCACACTGCTGGCTCCTGCTGAGCTTGTCATCCAGCAGCACCCCCAAGTCCCTCTGCTCAGGGCTGCTCTCCCAGGGAGGTGGTGGGGGCACCGTCGCTGGGGGTCTTCAAGAAAAGCCTGGATGAGGCACTTAGTGCCATGGTCTGGTTGATTGGATAGGGCTGGGTGCTAGGTTGGACTGGCTGAGCTTGGAGGTCTCTTCCAACCTGGCTGATTCTATGATTCTATTCTCTCCAGCCACTCACTGCCCAGCCTGGATTTGTAAACTTGTGTGAAACAAGACTTGGATTTTTCTCCATCTGCCATGTTTAAAAGAACCTTAAATTTATAGCAAGATTTTGCTTATTCAATAATCTTGAGGGGGAAAAAAAAAATCTGTAAGTCTTCCAACTTCTCTAGCATTTATTTTTCCAACTTAATTTAATAGTGTGGTCACTGCTGCAGAATGTCATTTGGTAGTGCTGGGAGACTGCACTCAAGGAACAGTGATCACAATGTTAGCAGGCTTTTTGTTAATATGCTGAAGGCATATGGGCACTACAGGGAGTTTCCCTCTGAAATCTGAGAGCTAATACCTGCAGAGAAGCAAAACACAAGGGATCTTTTACTGGAGGTCTTAGGGAAAGCATCTTCTACTTCATGCTCTCAAGTGCTAGTAATTTCCTGGCTCTTACAGCAGCTTTGACACTCAGAGTCTCTGTACCTGCCACCTTGATTTGTGAAGCTGGATCTGCTCCATGGCAGCAGGGTGCAGGCTCCCAGTTTTCAGAAGCAGCACCTCCACAGAATCACAGAAACACTCAGCTTGGAAAGGACCCTCAGCATCACCAAGTCCAACCAATAACCCTACTCTACGAGGTTCACCCCAAACCATATCCCCAGGCACCACATGTTTTGGTATTGCTTGATGTAGTGCATACTTTTCCCATTTAAACTTCCACTTCTTCCCAATCCTATGTGGAGCATTTTCTTTTACTCCTTTACAGAGGGGTAAAAGAGGATCTGTCCACTCCCTAAAACCATCATATAGAGTTATAGAGTCATAGAATCAACCAGGTTGGAAGAGACCTCCAAGCTCAGCCAGTCCAACCTAGCACCCAGCTCTATTCAATTAACTAGACCATAGAATCATAGAATCAACCAGGTTTTAAGAGACCTCCAAGCTCATCCAGTCCAACATATCACCCATCCCTAGTCAACCAACTAGACCATGGCATCAGCCTACAAGTTCACAAGTTGATCAGTGTTTCACAGAAGCCAGGTAACTGAAGAGGAGACAGAGCTTCCTGGACATCACAGAATCACAGAAACATTCTGGCTGGAAAAGCCCCTCAGGATCACCAAGTCACAGTATCACAGTATCACAGTATCACACAGTATCATCAGGGTTGGAAGAGACCTCACAGATCATCAAGTCCAACCCTTTACCACAGAGCTCAAGGCCAGACCATGGCACCAAGTGCCACGTCCAGTCCTGCCTTGAACAGCTCCAGGGACGGCGACTCCACCACCTCCCCGGGCAGCCCATTCCAGTGTCCAATGACTCTCTCAGGGAAGAACTTTCTCCTCACCTCCAGCCTAAATCTCCCCTGGCACAGCCTGAGGCTGTGTCCTCTTGTTCTGGTGCTGGCCACCTGAGAGAAGAGAGCAACCTCCTCCTGGCCACAACCTCCCCTCAGGTAGTTGCAGACAGCAATGAGGTCTGCCCTGAGCCTCCTCTTCTCCAGGCTAACCAATCCCAGCTCCCTCAGCCTCTCCTCGTAGGGCTGTGCTCAAGGCCTCTCCCCAGCCTCGTTGCCCTTCTCTGGACACGCTCAAGCATCTCAATGTCCCTCCTAAACTGGGGGGCCCAGAACTGAACACAGCACTCAAGGTGTGGTCTAACCAGTGCAGAGTACAGGGGCAGAATGACCTCCCTGCTCCTGCTGACCACACCATTCCTGATGCAGGCCAGGATGCCACTGGCTCTCTTGGCCACCTGGGCACACTGCTGGCTCATCTTCAGGTGGGTATCAATCAGCACCCCCAGATCCCTCTCTGTCTGGCTGCTCTCCAGCCACTCCCACCCCAGCCTGTATCTCTGCATGGGGTTGTTGTAGCCAAAGTGCAGCACCCTGCACTTGGAGCTATTGAACCCCATCCCCTTGGACTCTGCCCATCTGTCCAGGTGGTCAAGGTCCTGCTGCAGAGCCCTTCTGCCCTCCAGCCCAGCCACATATGCCCCCAGCTTGGTGTCATCTGCAAACTTGCTGATGACTGACTCCATGCCCTCATCCAGATCATCTATGAAGATGTTAAAGAGGATGGGGCCCAGCACTGATCCCTGAGGGACACCACCAGTGACAGCTGCCAGCTGGATGTGGCACCATTCACCACCACTCTCTGGGTCCGGCCCTCCAGCCAGTTCCTAACCCAGCACAGAGTGTTGCCATCCAAAGTCCATCTGATATCTCTACTCTACAAGGTTCACCCTAAACCATATCCCCAAGCACCACATCCAAACGACCCTTAAGCACATCCAGGGTTGGTGACTCAACCACCTCCCTGGGCAGCCCATTACAACTTTAACTCTTGTAGAAGAGCAGGACACAGCCCTTACTCCTGAACACGACAACTTGCTGATTTTCATTCCTGTTGCACAGAATCATAGAATCACAGAATCATAGAATCAGTCAGGATTGGAAGGGACCACAAGGAGCAGCCAGTTCCAACCCCCCTGCCATGCCCAGGGACACCCTACCCTAGAGCAGGCTGCACACAGCCTCAGCCAGCCTGGCCTCAAACACCTCCAGCCATGGGGCCTCAACCACCTCCCTGGGCAACCCATTCCAGCCTCTCACCACTCTCATGCTCAACAACTTCCTCCTCACCTCCACTCTGATGTATAGTGTCATGTCCAAGTGTATTACAGCAGCTCTGCTATACTGATGAATACAGAATCATAGAATGTATCTGGTTGGGAAAGACCTCAAAGATCATCCAGTTCAACCTACAACCCAGCACTGGTGGGTCAACACTAAACCATGTCCCTAAGTGCCAGGGCCACACAACCCCTGAACAGCCCAAGGGATGGTGACTCCACCATTGCCATGGGCAGATCATTCCAATGTTTGAGCCTAGCTGGGATATTTTGGTGGGAAGAATTAGATGATAGGCTGTGAATAGGAAACAATGGTGATGTCTGCTGCATTCATAGGCTTGCTGAGATGGATAAGACAAGAACACAAATACAGATAACAGAGTTGCTCTCTGTCTCTGGCTTGCCCTCTTCTCTCCCTAACCTGCTGTCTGTGTAAATAATCCTTCTGCTTCCTAACCCCCCTGGCCAGTTCTCCAAACTCACCTTAAACGTAAGGAAAATGCTGGGGTAAGGTAGAGGGGTGGGAAGGAGGTGGCAGGGTGGTTGGGAGCCCCTCCTGGGGACTCTGGTTTCTGAGAGGGCTGTGGTGTTTCTGTATTACTTTTTCAGTTATCTATTTCTGTCTATAGCTGTAGATACTGTAAATCCCTGCTTGTACATTGTGCTCAGCTATAAATATGAAGCTCTATTCCTTAATTTCCAGCTTGGATGAGACTGGCCTGGGTGATTTTCTTGAGTGGGGAGGGCAGGTAACACCCAAACCATCACACTTACTCAATTGCAAGCAGCAGGAGAAGAAGTGGTCTCTTCCAACCTGGTTGATTCTATGATTCTATCTGGTAGCTCACAAACTGTTGAGAACAACTCTTCATGAAGACAATCATAAAATCATAGAATCATAGAACCACAGAATCAACCAGGTTGGAAGAGACCTCCAAGCTCATCCAGTCCAACCTAGCACCCAGCCCTAGCCAATCAACCAGACCATGGCACTAAGTGCCTCAGCCAGGCTTTGCTTGAACACCCCCAGGGATGGTGACTCCACCACCTCCCTGGGCAGCCCATTCCAATGCCAATCACTCTCTCTGCCAACAACTTCCTCCTCACATCCAGCCTAGACTTCCACAGCATATTGAGAAAGGGGCAAATACTGTTTTATAACTAAGGATAAATTTGTAATGGAGTTGGTAGAAAACTATTCAGCTGAACTGTCAATATCGTTTGCCTAAGTGTTATTTGATAAAGGCAACCTAATTGCTGAAGCAAAACCACACCATTTATTAAATTACCTTTCTATTTGCTGCTATGTGTCAGCTATAAAGAGCAAGTGTTTTTAATGTCCCTGGCTTTTTTTTATGAAGCAAAGCTGAGGAGATTCAGAGTGGAGGTGAGGAGGAAGTTGTTGAGCATGAGAGTGGTGAGAGGCTGGAATGGGTTGCCCATGGAGGTGGTTGAGGCCCCATGGCTGGAGGTGTTTAAGGCCAGGCTGGATGAGGCTGTGGCAATCCTGACCTAGGGTAGGATGTCCCTGCCCACAGCAGAGGGGTTATAACTAGATGATCCTTGTGGTCCCTTCCAACCCTGACTGATTCTATGATTACAGGCATCTGGATTTTAGCTTGATTAACTCCAGTAACTCCTTCCAAAGAGCAGTAAGTTGCTTTGTTTTGCCTTTGCTTGCCTTTAGTGGTGTAAACTTAATCTTCTCAAGGTGGCAGTAACAGGTATCTTTCCTGTGCTCAATAAAGCTTTGGTTTCATTTTTTCCCATAACAAGACTTCAAATGTAACAGCAAGAGACCATAAGCTATTGTCTGCAAAGTTTGAGCTGTGAGATGATGTGCTAGTTTGAGCCTAGCTGGGATATTTTGGTGAGAAGAATTAAATGATAGGCTGTGAAAAGGAAACAGTGGTGATGTCTGCTGCACTCATAGGCTTGCTGAGATGGATAAGAACAAGAACATGAACACAGATAAGGGAGTCGAGTCGCTCTCTGTCTCTTGGGGCTGCATGAACTTCTCTCTCTAACCTAACTTGCTGTCTGTGTAACTAATCCTTCTGCTTCCTAACCCCCCTGGCCAACCCTCCAAACTCACCTTGAGCATAAGGCAACGTCTGAGGTAAGGTAAGAGGGATGGGAAGAAGGTGGCAGGGTGGTTGGGAGCCCCTCCTGGGGACTCAGGTTTCTGGGAGGGCTGTTGTGTTTCTGTATTACTTTTTACCTTGTCTATTTCTGTCTGTAGCTGTAGACATTGTAATTACCTGTTTGTGTGTTGTGCTAAACTGTAAGTATAAAGCTGCATTCAATTTCCAGCTGCTGAGTCTAGTCTGGATGATCTTCTTAAGTGTGGGGGGGGCAGGTAACACCCAAACCATCACAGATGAGATGCATGCCTATACTGCAATCTGAGATGAGCAGGACACCTGAGAGATTGGCATTTTTGATGAAATTCTCACTGGCTCACAAAGTGGAGGGCAGAAGCTGAAAAATACTTTGCTTAAAGGCATCTAAAGCAACGGGAGCAAGTCATAGAATCATAGAATCAACCGGGTTGGAAGAGACCTCCAAGATCATCCAGACCCACCTAGCACCCAGCCCTATCCAATCAAACTCTTATGTAACCTTTCAGAACTGAAAAGGCTTTTTTACTTTGAGAAAGCATCATAGAATCACAGAATCAGTCAGGGTTGGAAGGGATCACAAGCATCATCTACTTCCAACCCCCCTGCCATGCCCAGGGACACCCTACCCTAGAGCAGGCTGCACACAGCCTCAGCCAGCCTGGCCTCAAACACCTCCAGCCATGGGGCCTCAACCACCTCCCTGGGCAACCCATTCCAGCCTCTCACCACTCTCATGCTCAACAACTTCCTCCTCACCTCCACTCTGAATCTCCCCACCTCCAGCTTTGCTCCATTCCCCCCAGTCCTGTCACTCCCTGACAGCCTAAAAAGTCCCTCCCCAGATTTTTTGTAGCCCACTTCAGATCCTGGCAGGCCACAAGAAGGTCACCTCACAGCCTGCTCTTCTGCAGACTGAACAGCCCCAACTCTTTCAGCCTGTGCTCACAGGAGAAATACTGAATGAACTATAATATATAAGTCCTCATTAAGCTACTGGCTTCAAGCCAGACTAAACATTCTCAACACACAAATAATCTTGTTACTGTTGAAAATAACTGTTATTAATAACACCTAACTGGAAGTGAATTAGCACAGAATTTAATCAGCTTTTACAATTGACTGTCTGAGGATACTGAGTTTACAATGACACTCGTTTAAAGAAAGACTAATCATGTGCTAGAGCTTCAAATCATCCTTTTGGCTGAGAGGCATTCAAAACATAGAGGCAAACTGTGGTGTCCAAGCAAGCAAAGGATTATAAATCCAGCATTCACACAATAATTCATGCCAGCCTGCCTTACTTGCCTCTGTGCTTGATTCCTCAAAGAAGAGGAGAATGCAAGCAAGATATGAGTATCTTTTCCTGCCAAAATCACAGTGTGTCAGAAGCTGGATGGGATCATCCAGTCCAACCCCGCTGCCAGAGCAGGATCACAGTATCACAGTATCAGCAAGGTTGGAAGAGACCTCACAGATCATCAAGTCCAACCCTTTACCACAGAGCTCAAGGCCAGACCATGGCACCAAGTGCCACGTCCAGTCCTGCCTTGAACAGCTCCAGGGACGGCGACTCCACCACCTCCCCGGGCAGCCCATTCCAGTGTCCAATGACTCTCTCAGGGAAGAACTTTCTCCTCACCTCCAGCCTAAATTTCCCCTGGCACAGCCTGAGGCTGTGTCCTCTTGTTCTGGTGCTGGCCACCTGAGAGAAGAGAGCAACCTCCTCCTGGCCACAACCTCCCCTAAGGTAGTTGTAGACAGCAATAAGGTCTCCCCTGAGCCTCCTCTTCTCCAGGCTAACCAATCCCAGCTCCCTCAGCCTCTCCTCATAGGGTTTGTGTTCCAGGCCCCTCACCAGCTTTGTTGCCCTTCTCTGGACACCTTCCAGCATCTCAACATCTCTCTTAAATTGAGGAGCCCAGAACTGGACACAGCACTCAAGGTGTGGCCTGACCAGTGCAGAGTACAGGGGAACAATAACCTCCCTTGTCCTGCTGGCCACACTGCTCCTGATGCAGGCCAGGATGCCATTGGCTCTCCTGCCCACCTGGGCATACTGCTGCCCCTCATGTTCTAATTCTTCTCACCAAAATATTCCAGCTAGTCTCAAACTAGCACATCACCTTCTCCACAAGATATGAAGGGGGATTCCTGCATTATACTTATGACCACATCACATTTTTAATGTATTTCCTTCCTCTGGTAGTAAAGCAAATAGAAAGAAGGCTAAAATAGAATTTTGTGCAAGGGTTCATAATTAACTTGGGATAGGCAAAAGAATCAGAAATCAGCTCCTCATTGTCATTATGAACGAGCAGAAACATCATTTCTTACCATCTGCAAAATCTGTGCTAATTTTGTGCTGAGTTCTCATCTATTTATATTTATTAGGGAAGTGTTAACATTTCATTATTTTAAAATAGAAGGGTTTTATTCTTTCCTGCTGTGTTAGGGTGAAAAGATGGCTAAATTAAGTATAGTGCATCCAGCTCATACTGATTTCTTTTCACTCACTTACAGACCAACATGAAACAAGTCAATTGTTTGCCTTGGGTCTCTGGCAACTACCAGAGGCTGCAGGCCATGCTGAAATACCTTTTTTCTTTTGAAGTGTTTAACTTCTGAATAAATGTATATATTAATTGCTCTACCTCATCTTACCCAGCTTCTGGTAGTGAAAAAAAAACTATGGAAGAGCTTCTGGAAGAGTAATCTTTCATAGAATCATAGCATCAACCAGGTGGGAAGAGGTATCCAAGATCAGCCAATCAAATCTAGCACCCAGCCCTGCCCAGTCAACCAGACCATGGCACTAAGTGCCTCAGCCAGGCTTTGCTTCAACACCTCCAAGGACAGTGACTCCACCACCTCCCTGGGCAGCCCATTCCAATGCCAATCACTCTCTCTGACAACAACTTCCTCCTAACATCCAGCCTAGACCTCCCCTGCCACAACTTCAGACTGTGTCCCCTTCTTCTGTTGTTGCTTGCCTGGGAGAAGAGACCAACCCCACCTGGCTACAGCCTCCCTTCAGGGAGTTGTAGACAGCAATGAGGTCAGCCCTGAGCCTCCTCTTCTGCAGGCTGCACACCCCCAGCTCCCTCAGCCTCTCCTCACAGGGCTGTGCTCCAGACCTCTCACCACCTCCGTTGCCCTTCTCTGGACACCTTCCAGCACCTCAACATCTCTCTTGAATTGAGGAGCCCAGAACTGGACACAGCACTCAAGGTGTGGCCTGAGCAGTGCTGAGTACAGGGGAACAATAACCTCCCTTGTCCTGCTGCCCACACTGCTCCTGAGCCAGCCCAGGATGCCATTGGCTCTCCTGCCCACCTGGGCACACTGCTGCCTCATCTTCAGCTGCTCTCTATCAGCACCTCCAGGTCCCTTTCTGCCTGGCTGCTCTCAGCCACTCTGTCCCCAGCCTGTAGCTCCCTCAGCCTCCCCCCATAGGGATGTGCTTCAGGCCTCTCACCACCCTCAATCTGTTAGGAAGCGTTTCCTGGGTCCCACCACTGTTTGATTTCAGGACAGGCAGACAGCACACTTGGCTCACAGTTTCTCCCACGGCAGCCTGCACTGAAACCATTTCCCCCACTTGAGAAAGCCTTTAGCCTGTACAATTTGCAGTAAGGTTCCATCTGCACCATCCAAACATTTGAGAATGGTGAGGTTTTTCCACTGTTGGTCTGAGACCTCTGCTACTGAGGAGAAGAAAGTCAAGATAAAGGAAGAAGGGGAAAGAGTCTATTGTGGAGAGCATGGCAGGAATCAATCTCTGGGAACAAGGAAATGCAATCCTGACAAGCAAGGGGCTACTGGGAGAGAAGGCTGCTCTGCAGCTTTAAACACCCTTCCAGAGCCAGCCTTGAGAAAGCTATACATGGAAATTATAATCACATATTCAACTGTAATCTGCTGTGAGACAGGGCACAAGAAGGGAAAAAAATACATGTTTGAGGAAGGGATTAACAGAGCTTTTACTATAGCAGGGATGTGCTTCAGATTGCTTGGGGTGGCTGGCAAATACTTCACTACTAGTCTGCCAGATGGAGCTGCTAAAAAGCTCTCCTGCCTGGCTGCCACTTAACAGCTAAGTGCCTCCTCAGACTGATTCACACCTTCATCTTGCCACCTTTCTGGACAGGTCAGTCATCAGCAAGTTTGCAGATGACACCAAGCTGGGGACAGATGTGGCTGGGTTGGAGGGCAGAAGGGCTCTGCAGCAGGACCTTGACCGCCTGCACAGATGGGCAGAGTCCAAGGGGATGGGGTTCAATAGCTCCAAGTGCAGGGTGCTGCACTTTGGCTACAACAACCCCATGCAGAGATACAGGCTGGGGTGGGAGTGGCTGGAGAGCAGCCAGACAGAGAGGGATCTGGGGGTGCTGATTGATACCCACCTGAACATGAGCCAGCAGTGTGCCCAGGTGGCCAAGAGAGCCAGTGGCATCCTGGCCTGCATCAGGAATGGTGTGGCCAGCAGGAGCAGGGAGGTCATTCTGCCCCTGTACTCTGCACTGCTTAGACCACACCTTGAGTGCTGTGTTCAGTTCTGGGCCCCCCAGTTTAGAAGGGACATTGAGATGCTTGAGCGTGTCCAGAGAAGGGCAACGAGGCTGGGGAGAGGCCTTGAGCACAGCCCTACGAGGAGAGGCTGAGGGAGCTGGGATTGGTTAGCCTGGAGAAGAGGAGGCTCAGGGGAGACCTTATTGCTGTCTACAACTACCTGAGGGGAGGTTGTGGCCAGGAGGAGGTTGCTCTCTTCTCTCAGGTGGCCAGCACCAGAACAAGAGGACACAGCCTCAAGCTGTGCCAGGGGAGATTTAGGCTGGAGGTGAGGAGAAAGTTCTTCCCTGAGAGAGTCATTGGACACTGGAATGGGCTGCCCGGGGAGGTGGTGGAGTCGCCGTCCCTGGAGCTGTTCAAGGCAGGACTGGACGTGGCACTTGGTTCCATGGTCTGGCCTTGAGCTCTGTGGTAAAGGGTTGGACTTGATGATCTGTGAGGTCTCTTCCAACCTTGGTGATACTCTGATACTGTGATATTGTGATTTAGCCCAGGTAGGCTCAGTTCCTGAGATAATGCCACATCCCCACCTAAGAGAATCTCTCTAAGGATAAATACTTGAAGAGGATTTAGGAATGGTCATGAGGACAGAGCCTGTTTGAATTCCTACAGCAGGAATTGTGTGCACCCTCTGAAACAAACAAAAGATGCTCTTATGTAGAGAGGATGCAGGATGAAGATGCAGTGGAAAAGCTGGAGGCATTAAGCTTTCTCCTAAAACACTTATTTGCTCTTATTTTCTCCATACTTCCTTCAGGTGATGGTGGCATTTCTGAAACAATTCACTACCTGCCACCTCAACTCTGGAAGGCTGATGGGAAGCAGGAGGAACTTCTTTGATTTTCCCTTGTGCCCATCACCAAGGCAATTTCTTTCATTACCAATGCAGCTGCTGCAGGAGCTCCATTTTCTTCCCCAGGAAGGACAGAGGGAAGGAATTTAACTGGGGTAGATGTCACTTCTACCACACTTGACAAAACCAAAACAACCCCAAAAAACCCAAAACCAATTAAAAAAACCCCACCACCACCGACAACAACAAAAATAAATGCCCAAACAAATCCACATCAAAACAAAGCCCCAAAATCAACAAATAAGAACTGTTTCACAGGCACATGGGATGTTAGGGGTTGGATGAGCCCAAGGAGACCAACCCTCCTGCCAGAGCAGGACCACACAGTCTAGCACAGATCACAGAGGAACACATCCAGACAGGCCTTGAAAGGCTGCAGAGAAGGAGACTCCACAGCCTCTCTGGGCAGCCTGTGCCAGTGCTCTGGGACCCTTACAGGAAAGAAGTTCCCCCTTGTGTTGAGGCAGAACCTCCTGTGCTGCAGCTTACACCCATTGCTCCTTGTCCTATCACAAGCAGCAAGTGAGCAGAGCCTGTCCCCACATTCCTGACCAGGTCACACATGTTTTCAAACATTCATTAAGTCATCTCTCAGTCTTCTCTTCTCCAGACTAAGCAGCCCCAGGTCCCTCAGCCTCTCCTCATCAGGCAGTGCCCTCCTGTCCCCTAATCATCCTCGTAGCTCTCCACTGGACCCTCTCCAGCAGATCCCTGTCCCTCTTCAACTGGGGAGCCCAAAACTGAACACAGTATTTAAGATGAGTCTCAGCAGGGCAGAGTAGAGGGGCAGGAGAACCTCCCTTGATCTGCTGGACACACTCTTCCTAATACAGCCCAGGATGCCATTGGCCTTCTTGGCCACAAGGGCACATTGCTGTGCCATGGATGTTATCCACCAGCACCCCCAGGTCCCTCTCCACAGGGCTGCTCTCCAGCAGTCACCTCCCAGCCTGTGCTGGTGCAGTTTGTTATTCCTGCCCAGGTGCAGGACTCTGCACTTGTCCTTGTTGAACCTCATCTGGTTCCTCTGTGCCCAGCTCTCAGTGTGTCCAGGTCTCTCTGGATGGCAGCACAGCCTTCAGCTGGATCAGCCAAGCCTCCCAGCTTGGTGTCACCAGCAAACTTGCTGAGCAGACTCTGTCTGTCTGTGCCCTCATCAATGTCACTGATGAAGATGTTGAACAGGACTGGCCCCAGCACTGATCTCTGGAGGACTCCATTGGTTACAGCTCTGCAGCTGGACCTAGCACCATTGATCACCACTCTCTGAACTCTATCTTGTAACCAGTTCCTAATCCACCTCACTCTTTGCTCTTCCATCCCACACTTTCTGAGCTTGTCACTAAAACAGACAGTGTCAAAGGCCTTGCTAAGGTCAAAGTAGATTACATCCACTGGTCTGTCTGAATTCAGTTATGTCATCATAGAATGCAGTCAGGTTAGTCAAGCATGACTTCCTCTCAGCAAATTCATGCTGACTACTGCTGATAACTTTCAGATGCCCAATTCCAGGCAGTTTCCAAGGAGAGGAAAGATGAAAGGTGCAGCTATGAGCCTTGCTTTGGAAACAGCTCCACTGAACACAACCACAGGTTTTGCATTTTCCAAGCGAGGGCCAGCGATGTGCATGCTGAAAGGCACAAAGCCCAGCAAGAGCAAGCAGTGGCCTTCTGGGATGCACAGGCTGCTAAAGCAGAACAAACCGAAGCAATTACCAAAAAAATAGGCCCAGGAATAAAACTGTGCAATACCACTGATTCTGCTTCTCAGGGTTACCATCTTGCTTGACTCAATGACCTCCCTGGGTCCCTTCCAACCCCTAACATCCTGCGATCCATCACAGATGTGCAGCACTCCTGATGCTCACTGTCCCTGGGAGCTGCATCAACCCATGGAAAGTCTGGGTAGTACCTAGCACTGATGGGTCAGCAGCTACTCCTCTGTGTAGTCACAATCTGAGGACATCCCAGCACACATCCTTTCTGTGGAAATAAAGTAAAACTTAACAACATTGCTTAATCTCATTGCTGTCTGCAACGACCTGAAGGGAGGCTGTAGCCAGGTGGGGGTTGGTTTCTTCTTCCAGGAAACCAACAACAGAACAAGGGGACACAGACTCAAGTTGTGCTGAAGGAGGTCTAGGCTGGATGTTAGGAGGAAGTTGTTGGCAGAGAGAGTGATTGGCATTGGAATGGGCTGCCCAGGGAGGTGGTGGAGTTGCTGTCCCTGGAGGTGTTGAAGCAAAGCCTGGATGAGGCACTTAGTGCCATGGTCTGGTTGATTGGCCATGGCTCGGTGCTAGGTTGGAGTGGCTGAGCTTGGAGGTCTCTTCCAATCTGATTGATTCTATGAAGATAGTGTTCAATGGAAGGAATGTAACCTGGCCTGGCATCCATCCTTTAAACGATCTACTGACATTATGCATTCCATCTACAGCCAGCTTGGGAAGTGTCAGTGCAACTGCTGAGGTGTACTGCTGATGTTCATTAGCAGTTTGCCACTTACTACTCAGAATAAACAGACAGAATGTTCCCTGGAGCCAGGACACAGACAACATAACCATGAGACAAACAAGTTATGTTGCATCCAAAGCAGTGGTTACACTTTATTAGATCTGTCATTCATTCTGTCACTCTGCAGGAGGCACCATCCCAGCTTGTGTAAACCACTGTATCCCTGCCCCATTAATCCTGCCTAACAAGTGTGGGATGCTAAGTGTTCTAACCAAGAAACAAACCTAAATATATGAACTACATTTAATAAACACCACAGAGCTTATTCAGACACCCTCAAGGAAGGGAAGCCACAGGCATCAGGCTGCACAGTGTCTGCCTGTGATGCTGCTGCAGGAGGGTAGTACAGAAGCAACACGTGGGAGATGCGCCCAGGTAGAAGAGCTCCTTCACACAGTGACAGAACTCTGTGATGAGGACAGCATCCTAAGAAGCATTAAGGAGTGTGAGCATTAAGGAGCCCTATGAGGAGAGGCTGAGGGAGCTGGGATTGGTTAGCCTGGAGAAGAGGAGGCTCAGGGGAGACCTTATTGCTGTCTGCAACTACCTGAGGGGAGGCTGTGGCCAGGAGGAGGTTGCTCTCTTCTCTCAGGTGGCCAGCACCAGAACAAGAGGACACAGCCTCAGGCTGCTCCAGGGGAAATTTAGGCTGGAGGTGAGGAGAAAGTTCTTCCCTGAGAGAGTCATTGGACACTGGAATGGGCTGCCCGGGGAGGTGGTGGAGTTGCCGTCCCTGGAGCTGTTCAAGGCAGGATTGGACGTGGCACTTGGTGCCATGGTCTGGCCTTGAGCTCTGTGGTAAAGGGTTGGACTTGATGGTCTGTGAGGTCTCTTCCAACCCTGATGATACTGTGATACTGTGAGATAGAGAATGACCATTGGAGCCACACCCTGCTGCCCCCCAAGGGGGCTCATCACTCTCAAGTTGTGCCGGGGAAAGTCTAGGCTGGACGTTAGGAGGAAGTTGTTGGCAGAGAGAGTGATTGGCATTGGAGTGGGCTACCCAGAGAGGTGGTGGAGTCACTGTCCCTGGAGGTGTTGAAGCAAAGACTGCATGAGGCACTCAGTGCCATGGTCTAGTTAATTGGCCAGGGCTGGGTGCTAGGTTGGACTGGCTGATCTTGGAGGTCTCTTCCAACCTGGCTGATTCTACGATTCTATGATCAGTCAGTTGGAAACCAGGACAGGTTGGGAGTGGATACAGGTCCATTCTTGGAGCAGAAAGCAACCTGATACCCAGCCTCCCACACAGTTGCCCCTAAGTAACAAGTACCAGGCTCTGGCATCTCAAGAAGAGCCGAATGCAAATAAAACCAGTGATGAAAGCACAGCCACAGAGGTACCAAAGGTGAGGCAGTCACCTGCAAATCACTACTGCCTCTACCAAGAAAAGAGAAAAGTAGTTGTGGTTGGGGACTCCACCCTGAGAGGAACAGATGTCCCAATTCCTGACCTGACCCATCCCATAGGGAGGTCTGTTGCCTCTCTGGGGCCTGAGTTAAGGATGTTATTAAAAGCATCCCAGGTTTGGTAAAGCCATCTGATTATTACCCACTACAAGGAATGCAGAGTGGCAATGATGGGGTTGAAGAGAGATGAATAGAGGAGATCAAAAGGGACTTCAGGACATTGGGGCAGATGCTGCAAGGATCAGGGGCACAGGCAAAGGTTGTTAAATACCTGCTATACCTGCTTGTATATTGTGCTAAGCTGTAAATATAAAGCTTCATTCTAACTTCCAGCTCAGCTGAGTCTAGTCTGCATGATTTCATAAGAGTAGGGAGGTTGGGGCACACTCAAACCACTCATCACAATACTACATACACCCAAAGGTCTTGAATTGCATTGTTTGTGGTGCAGAATCATAGAATCATAGAACCAACCAGGTTGGAAGAGACCTCCAAGCTCAGCCAGTCCAACCTAGCACCCAGCCCTAGCCAGTCAACCAGACCATGGCACTAAGTGCCTCATCCAGGCTTTGCTTGAAGACCTCCAGGGACGGTGACTCCACCACCTCCCTGGGCAGCCCATTCCAATGCAAATCACTCTCTCTGCCAACAACTTCCTCCTAACATCCAGCCTAGACCTCCCCTTGTTCTGTTGCTGCTTGCCTGGGAGAAGAGACCAACCCCACCTGGCTACAGCCTCCCTTCAGGTAGTTGTAGACAGCAATGAGGTCACCCCTGAGCCTCCTCTTCTCTAGGCTAAACAACCCCCAGCTCCCTCAGCCTCTCCTCACAGGGTTTGTGTTCCAGGCCCCTCACCAGCTTTGTAACTCTTCTCTGGACACCTTCCAGCACCTCAACATCTCTCTTGAATTGAGGGGCCCAGAACTGGACACAGCACTCAAGGTGTGGCCTGAGCAGTGCTGAATACAGGGGAAGAATAACCTCCCTTGTCCTGCTGGCCACACTGTACCTGATGCAGGCCAGGATGCCATTGGCTCTCTTGGCCACCTGGGCACACTGCTGCCTCATCTTCAGCCTACTATCTACCAGTACCCCCAGCTCCCTTTCCTCCTGGCTGCTTTCCAGCCACTCAGTCCCCAGCCTGTAGCACTGCTTGGGGTTGTTGTGGCCAAAGTGCAGAACCCTGCACTTGGCCTTGTTAAATCTCATCCCATTGGCCTCTGCCCACCCATGCAGCCTGGCCAGGTCCCTCTGCAGGGCTCTCCTACCTTCCAACAGCTCCACAGCTGCTCCTAGCTTAGTGTCATCTGCAAACTTACTGATGCTGGACTCAATTCCCTGGTCCAGATCATCAATAAAGATATTGAACAGGACTGTGCCCAGCACTGATCCTTGGGGCACACCACCAGTGCCAGCTGCCAACTGGATGTGGCACCATTCACCACCACTCTCTGGGCTCTGCCATCCAGCCTGTTCTTGATGTAGCACAGAGTGAATCTGTCCAAACCATGAGCTGCCAGCATGGCCAGGAGCTTCTTGTGGCAGACAGTGTCAAAGGCTTTGCTGAAGTCCAGGTAGACTCCATCCACAGCTTGCCCCACATGCACCAGGCAGGGAGCCTGATCATAAAAGACGATGGCAATAAAACCTAGTCCCCGATGCAGCAAAGCATCGCGCGGCACAGAACTGTGCTTACAGGGCCCATAGAGAGAGTCTGAACAAAAAGTACTGAAAGATGCAAACCTGTGACCAGTTCTCTGATCTCCAAGTCTGTAGTCTTGCGGAGCAGCCGTACTAATGCTGGGATCCCACCACAGTTCTTCAGAGCAATTTTGTTGTCGTCGTTTGCCTTCCCATACACCAAGTTTCGCAAAGCTCCACAGGCACTGCGGTGGACTTCTGTCATACGATGGTCCAAGAGGTCCACAAGTAACTGTATTCCACCTTGTCTTCTTATCTGAAACAGTCCAAAGGGGAAAATCATTACATAGGATCACAGAATGGTTCAGGTTGGAAGGGACCTTTAAAGATCATCCAGTCCAACCCCCCGATGCCGAGTTAGTCTCTCTCTTCATAGAATCATAGAATCAACCAGGTTGGAAGAGACCTCCAAGCTCATCCAGTCCAACCTAGCACCCAGCCCTGGCCAAGCAACCAGACCATGGCACTAAGTGCCTCAGCCAGGCTTGGCTTCAACACCTCCAGGGACAACGACTCCACCACTTCCCTGGGCAGCCCATTCCAATGCCAATCACTCTCTCTGACAACAACTTCCTAACAACATCCAGCCTAGACCTACCCCAGCACAACTTGAGACTGTGTCCCCTTGTTCTGTTGCTGCTTGCCTGGCAGAAGAGAACAACCCCACCTGGCTACAGCCTCCCTTCAGCCAATGAGGTCACCCCTGAGCCTCCTCTTCTCTAGGCTAAACAACCCCCAGCTCCCTCAGCCTCTCCTCACAGGGTTTGTGTTCCAAAGCCCCTCACCAGCTTTGTCACTCTTCTCTGGACACCTTCCAGCACCTCAACATCTCTCTTGAATGGAGGGGACCAGAATTGAACACAGTACTCAAGGTGTGGCCTGATCAGTGCTGAGTACAGGGGAACAATAACTTCCCTTGTCCTATTGGCCACACTGGTCCTGATGCAGGCCAGGATGCCATTGGCTCTCTTGGCCACCTGGGCACACTGATGCCACATCTTCAGCCTACTCTCTATCAGTACCCCCAGCTCCCTTTCCTCCTGGCTGCTTTCCAGCCACTCAGTCCCCAGCCTGTAGTGCTGCTTGGGGTTGTTGTGGCCAAAGTACAAAATCCTGCACTTGGCCTTGTTCAATCTCATCCCATTGGCCTCTGCCCATGCCTCCAGCCTGTCCAGGTCCTTCTGCAGGGCTCTCCTACCTTCCAACAGATCCACAGCTGCTCCTAGCTTGGTGTCATCTGCAAACTTACTGATGCTGGACTCAATTCCCTTGTCCAGGATTCGTGCAGGGAACCAGCAGGTTTAGACACCAATATGATACGTAGGTCAATGCCACTTATTGAAGCCAATAGTGATGCTTAAACAGTGGCTAACACAAGGTGTATAAGTGGGATAGGTCATATGCTGGGTTGGTCTCACTTAGGCTGTGCAGGAGCAGGAAAGACACAAGCTCATACCAGTATGGTACACAGGTGGTCAATGTGTTTCCTGAAGCTAAGTGTGATGCTTATATCGTGGAGTTCTGTACAGGGATGTGTACTTCTGATAGGCTGTGCTAGTTTGAAGCAGGGTAGAATGTTTTGGTGAGAAGAACTAGATCATAGGCTGTGAAAGGGAAACAGTGGGGATGTCTGCTCCCCTCAGAGTCTTGCTGAAGAAGAAACAAAAACATTAGATAACACTCTGGCCATTTTGTCTCTCACTCTGGCTGCTGGCTGAGCTACATCTCTCTAACACACCTTCCACTCACCTTTGCTTCTTAACCTCTTGGCTGAACCTCCATTCTTCCTTAGGACTGGGGTAAGGTTGAGAGGGGCAGGGGGAAGGTGCAAGGGTGGTTGGTAGCCCCTCCTGGGGACTCAGGTTTCTGGGAGGGCTGTTGTGTTTCTGTATTACCTCTTACCTTGTATATGTCTGTCTATAACTGTATATACTGTAACTATCTTATTACTGTCTACAACTACCTGAAGGGGCATTGTAGCCAGGTGGGGGGTGGCCTCTTCTCCCAGGCAACCAGCAATAGAACAAGGGGACACAGTCTCAAGTTGTGCCAGGGTAGGTATAGGCTGAATGTTAGGAAGAAGTTCTTCACAGAGAGAGTGACTGGCATTGGAATGGGCTGCCCAGGGAGGTGGTGGAGGCACCATCCCTGGAGGTGTTCATTCTATTTTATCTTTTATTTTATTTTTTATTTTATCTTCTTTTTTATCGTAATTTATTTTATTTTATTTTATCTTTAATTTATCTTCTTTTATTTTATCTTATTTTTAATGTAACTTATTTTATCTTCTTTTATTTTATCTTAATTTTTATTGTAATTTATTTTATCATATTTTATTTTATCTTCTTTTATCTTATTTTTAATGTAATTTATTTTATCTTATTTTATTTTGTCTTATTTTTTATCATAATTTATTTTATTTTATCTTAATTTATTTTATCTTCTTTTCTTTTATCTTATTTTTTAATGTAATTTATTTTATCTTATTTTATCTTTTATTTTATATTCTTTAATTTTATCTTATTTTTATCGTAATTTATTTTATCTTATTCTATTTTATCTTAATTTATTTTATCTTCTTTTATTATATCTTTATTTTATCTTCTTTTATTTTATCTTCTTTTATTTTATCTTATTTTTAATGTAATTTATTTTATCTTCTTTTATTTTATCTTAATTTATTTTATCTTCTTTTATTTTATCTTTATTTTATATTCCTTTATCTTATTTTTTCATGTAATTTATTTTATCTTCTTTTATTTTATCTTTATTTTATCTTAATTTATTTTATCTTAATTTATTTTATCTTCTTTTATTTTATCTTTATTTTATCTTCTTTTATTTTATCTTCTTTTTTAATGTAATTTATTTTATCTTCTTTTATGTTATCTTTATTTTATCTTCTTTTATCTTATTTTTTAATGTAATTTATTTTATCTTCTTTTCTTTTATCTTATTTTTTAATGTAATTTATTTTATCTTCTTTTCTTTTATCTTAATTTATTTTCTCTTCTTTTATTTTATTTTATCTTAATTTATTTTATTTTATTTTCTGGTTTATTTTATATTTTATTTCATTTTATTTTCTTTTATTTTGTATTTCATTTAATTTGTCCTCTCTGGAGTGGAGATCCACAGCCTGGAGGGCTACTCTGGTCTAGTGAGTCTGTTAGGGCAGGTCTAAGCGGAGCTAAATCACCATGGCTCCAGCAAGTGCTGGCAGTGCTCCTGCTAAATGTCTGCCAAGACCACAGGGATGGGAGGATAAGAAGCAGTTTGCACCAACAGAGCATCAAATCCCATTCCTCCAAAGGATTTCTAACAGATACTTTTGCCTCTCCTGACTCCATATGAAGGGAACATTTTTCAGTGCAGTATTTGCTGGCACAGGAGTGGCTGCTGCCTCCCCACACCCAGGAGGAAGAGGAAACAAAAGGTGCCACAGTCTGCTTAGAATCATAGAATCAACCATGATTTCATAAGAGTGGGGTGGTTGGGGAACACTCAAAACACTCATCACAATACTACATACACCCAAAGGTCTTGAATTGTATTGTTTGTGGTGCAGAATCATAGAATCATAGAATCAACCAGGTTGGAAGAGACCTCCAAGCTCAGCCAGTCCAACCTAGCAACCAGCCCTAGCCAGTCAACCAGACCATGGCACTAAGTGCCTCAGCCAGGCTTTGCTTGGACACCTCCAGGGACGGTGACTCCAGCACCTCCCTGGGCAGCCCATTCCAAAGGCAAATCCAGGAACACAATTCAGTGCAGTGTGCCTCTTAAGATAAACGTGCTGCTTGAAACTCCAAGTCCTTGCCACTCTTCTGGCATGCCTAGGCAACAGCAAACAGACAATACCAAACCTGCACACTGCAAAAGCACAGGAGATTTATTGCAGCCAAATTTACATGGCAAGTCACAGGGTAATTTACTCTCATTAGCCAAGTAATTTGCTCTAAGTTTTACAAAGTGCTGAGCAATTTTAGCTTAAAAAAGAGTGGAATCTTATGCAAATTGCTGCATTAACTCTGGAGTCTAATCTGTTTAAGGAGTCTAAATCAGGGTTTGGATCTACATTGCATGTAAGAAGGGTTTCGTCATTAGGACTTGTTAGACCAGACACAAAAGGCAACACAAGGCTGTGAACAGACATGGCTTAAATAAATTCAACCATGGCCAGATACACAAGGCTGAGCTTTAAGTTAAATGAGATTGTTCTCTGAGTACAGAGCCACACCATGCAGGTTGAGAAGAAAGACCTTTTTTTTTCTGCATCCACAGAAATCAGGTAGGAGTGTGGAGGAAGGATTCTGTGCAGCACCAGGATGCATAGGACAAGGATCAGTACTATCAAGCTTTTGTCCTGGGAGAAGTGCACCCTCAGAATGACTGCTGACAACACCAAGCTGTGAGGTGCAGCAGACAGGCTGGAGGGCAGAGATTCATCCAGAGGGACCAGGACAGGCTGCAGAGGTGGGCACAAGCCAAGCTCAGGAGGTTCAACAAGGCCAAGTGCAAGGTCCTGCATCTGGGCGGAGGCAATGCCAAGCAGAAATGCAGGCTGGGCAGTGAGTGGCTGGAGAGCAGCCCTGAGGAGAGGGACTTGGGGGTGCTGGTGGACCAGAAGCTCAACAGGAGCCAGCAGTGTGCACTTGCAGCCCAGAAAGCCAAGCAGAGCCTGGGCTGCAGCAGGAGAAGTGTGGCCAGCAGGTGGGGGGAGGTGATTCTCCCCCTCTGCTGTGCTCTGCTGAGACCCCACCTGGAGTACTGCATCCAGTTCTGGAGCCTCCATTACAAGAGGGATGTGGAGATGCTGGAGTGTGTCCAGAGCAGGGCCAGGAGGATGCTCAGAGGGCTGCAGCAGCTCTGCTGTGAGCAGACTGAAAGAGTTGGGGCTGTGCAGTCTGGAGAAGAGGAGGCTGTGAGGTGACCTTCTTGTGGCCTTCCAGGATCTGAAGGGGGCTACAAAAAAGCTGGGGAGGGACTTTTTAGTCTCTCACGGAGTGACAGGACTGGGGGGAATGGAGCAAAGCTGGAGATGAGTAGGTTCAGGCTGAATGTGAGGAGGAAGTTGTTGAGCAGGAGAGTGGTGAGAGGCTGGAATGGGTTGCCCAGGGAGGTGGTTGAGGCCCCATGGCTGGAGGTGTTTAAGGACAGGGTGGATCAAATCATAGAATTATAGAATCAACCAGGTTGGAAGAGACCTCCAAGCTCAGCCAGTCCAACCTAGCACCCAGCCCTATCCAATCAACCAGACCATGGCACTAAGTGCCTCATCCAGGCTTTGCTTCAACACCTCCAGGGATGACAACTCCACCACCTCCCTGGGCAGCCCATTCCAATGCCAATCACTCTCTCTGACAACAACTTCCTCCTAACATCCAGCCTAGACCTCCCCTGGCACAACTTCAGACTGTGTCCCCTTCTTCTGTTGCTGCTTGCTTAAGAGAGGAGGCCAATCCCACCAGGCTACAATCTCCCTTCAGGCAGTTGTAGACAGCAATGAGCTCTGCCCTGAGCCTCCTCTTCTGCAGGCTGCACACCCCCAGCTCCCTCAGCCTCTCCTCACAGGGCTCTGCTCCAGGCCCCTCACCAGCTTTGTTGCCCTTCTCTGGACACCTTCCAGCATCTCAACATCTCTCTTGAATTGAGTAGCCCAGAACTGGACACAGCACTCAAGGTGTGGCCTGACCACTGTTGAGGACAGAGGAAGAATAACCTCCCTTGTTCCACTGGCCACACTGCTCCTGAGCCAGGCCAGGATGCCATTGGCTCTACTGGCCAACTGAGCACACTGCTGGCTCATGTTCAGCCTAATATCTACAAGTACCCCCAGGTGCCTTTATTCCTGTCTGCTCTCCAGCTGTTCCTAGAGTAAAGCAAGATTGTAGCATGTGGGGTTTTTTTCCCCTCCAAAAAGTCTGTGCCTAGGTATAAGTTACCTATAATAATAAAGCAGTTTACCCTAATGTTCTTAAAACAAATTAAATTTGTGGGCTGATACAGGCATCCTATTCTAAATCTAAACACCAAGGATTAATGGGATCATCCAAATAACACTCTTACCTGCAGGCACAGAACTGAGTGAAAGTGCTTGTCTGACCCTGAGGGTATCAGAAAAGTGCTTTTCAATCTGTTAAAAGCAGTACCTCCTAAAATGGACAGACTGACCCTGACCTGCATTAACCAAGCTCCTCAGCTCCTGAGTCACTGGGTGACATAGAATCATAGAATCAAGCAGGTTGGAAGAGACCTCCAAGCTCATCCAGTCCAACCTAGCACCCAGCCCTGGCCAATCAACCAGACCATGGCACTAAGTGCCTCAGCCAGGCTTTGCTTCAACACCCCCAGGGACAGTGACTCCACCACCTCCCTGGGCAGCCCATTCCAATGCCAATCACTCTCTCTGCCAACAACTTCCTAACAACATCCAGCCTAGACCTCCCCCACCACAACTTGAGACTGTGTCCCCTTCTTCTGTTGCTGGTTGCCTGGCAGAAGAGACCAACCCCACCTGGCTACAGCCTCCCTTCAGGTAGTTGTAGACAGCAATGAGGTCACCCCTGACATGTACTTGCACAGGTGAATAGGAGTTCCCAAGGTGATGGCGAGGTGGATGCAAAGTGTCCTGCAGGCAGCAATGCAAACATAGATAAGCAAAAGTGTGAACATCTCTGTGTTCCTTTTTGGAAGCAGGAGCTGGCAAACAGCCCTTCACATGAACCATCATCAGTGTGAAGCCATTTCCATCTCAAACAGTGAGGTATCACACGGGCAGATGTTCAACACAGGAAAGTTATGGTTATCAGAGCAATCATAACATGCTTACAAGCAAGCAGGGAAGCACACTTTGTCCTAAAGCATGCACTTATTGCCTGCACTAACATCTGCTCTCTACAGACCTTCTAAAGTCCCTCTGGAAGTTTTACATTACTTTTTAGTATCACCTACCAGATACTTTCATTTAAGTGAAACTCCATGCCTGCATCAGCTTGCTTGTAGAGATCAAAGGAGTTTACATAATGCCTTTAATGGAAAACTGACTGTATCATCACTGGGTAAGCCAAATTACAGTACCACAGTGTCACAGTATCATCAGGGTTGGAAGAGACCTCACAGATCATCAAGTCCAACCCTTTACCACAGAGCTCAAGGCCAGACCATGGCACCAAGTGCCACGTCCAGTCCTGCCTTGAACAGCTCCAGGGACGGCGACTCCACCACCTCCCCGGGCAGCCCATTCCAGTGTCCAATGACTCTCTCAGGGAAGAACTTTCTCCTCACCTCCAGCCTAAACCTCCCCTGGCACAGCCTGAGGCTGTGTCCTCTTGTTCTGGTGCTGGCCACCTGAGAGAAGAGAGCAACCTCCTCCTGGCCACAACCTCCCCTCAGGTAGTTGTACACAGCAATAAGGTCTCCCCTGAGCCTCCTCTTCTCCAGGCTAACCAATCCCAGCTCCCTCAGCCTCTCCTCGTAGGGCTGTGCTCAAGGCCTCTCCCCAGCCTCCTCGCCCTTCTCTGGACACGCTCAAGCATCTCAATGTCCCTCCTAAACTGGGGGGCCCAGAACTGAACACAGCACTCAAGGTGTGGTCTAACCAGTGCAGAGTACAGGGGCAGAATGACCTCCCTGCTCCTGCTGGCCACACCATTGCTGATGCAGGCCAGGATGCCACTGGCTCTCTTGGCCACCTGGGCACACTGCTGGCTCATGTTCAGGCGGGTATCAATCAGCCTACAACTGAAAAGATTCTAGTGGAAAAAGGAAAAGAGGAAGACTAAGAGATGGTGGAGGGAGAACTATGATTTCTTACATCAGAAGATACTCTGTTTTCTCTAAGCAAACAGATGGGAACCTTGCAAAACTCTCTAAAAACAAAACCAAGATATCCTTCAAGTGACAGGACTGGGGAGAATGGAGCAAAGCTGGAGGTGAAGAGATTCAGAGTGGACATGAGGAGGAAATTCTTCACCATGAGAGTGGTGAGAGGCTGGAATGGGTTGCCCAGGGAGGTGGCTGAGGCCCCATTGCTGGAGGTGTTTAAGGCCAGGCTGGATGAGGCTGTGTGCAGCCTGCTCTAGGGTAGGGTGTCCCTGGGCATGGCAGGAGGGTTGGAACTGGCTGCTCCTTGTGGTCCCTTCCAACCCTGACTGACTGTATGATTCTGTGACTTCAGGGAGGTTGTGGCTGCCTCCTTCCTGGGGGGGTTCAAGGCCAGTCTGGATGAGCCCTTGAGCAGCTGTGTTTAGTTGAGAGGTGTCCCTATCCATGGCAGGGAGGTTGGAGTAGATGATCTCTAAGGTTCCTTCCAACCTAAGCTGTTCTATGTTCTGTTCCATGGCTATGAGAGCACCTTCAACTCTGCTTCTGGATCCTTCAAATGTTATGGCTGTCAGTGTTAGCCAGCAAGCCTACACACAACATCACAGACTCTATCACACCACACTCAGCATTAAGTATTCCCTTAATGCTTGCTATTAAGTACTCCCTAATTCCTCTCCAGCCAATTTCCTGGCTGCCTCTCGGACTGGGGGACGCTGGCAGTTTGGGCTCTCCCCTGCCACTGTGAGGGCAGCATCATTCCATAACCATCCCACTCATGGAAGAGGAGCTTGAGACATTTCTGAGTTTGGCTGCTCTGCTACTCACCTAAGGGTTTCTGTGATATGGATCTCTATTATTGGATATTGTCTGTAGCATCAGCAGGCTGCTCCTGCAGAGGAATCCAGCAAGGGATCATTGCTGAGTGCCTATCTCACCTCTGTGAGTGAGACCTGCTGTTCCCTTAACCCTCTCCTCAGCCTGACTGATAGTGAGGTAAAGCTGTGTTCATAGCTTAGCCTTTTCCATTTCCTGCCTTCCTAAATCTCTACATTTATCTACAGTATCCTTTTTGGACAAAGATCCTGAGTGAACTGAATCTGCTAATAAACTAAACTGATTTTTGTATATAGTTTGGGGGTGGGGTTCCAAGGCAAATAAATGAATTCTATTGGTTGTAATTCCTGACTTGGCCACGATAATTCCCTGCCTCCACAACAAACTCACAGAGGATGAGGCAGAAACATCCAGGATGAGATATAACAAGGCCAAGTGCAGGGTTCTGCACTTTGGCCACAACAGCCCAAGCAGCACTACAGGCTGGGGACTGAGTGGCTGGAAAGCAGCCAGGAGGAAAGGGACCTGGGGGTACGGATAGATAGTAGCTGAAGATGAGGCAGCAGTGTGCCCAGGTGGGCAAGAGAGCCAATGGCATCCTGGGCTGGATCAGGAGCAGTGTGGCCAGCAGGACAAGGGAGGTTATTCTTCCTCTGTCCTCAGCACTGCTCAGGCCACACCTTGAGTGCTGTGTCCAGTTCTGGGCTCCTCAATTCAAGAGAGATGTTGAGGTGCTGGAAGGTGTCCAGAGAAGGGCAACAAAGATGGTGAGAGGCCTGGAACATAAACCCTATGAGGAGAGGCTGAGGGAGCTGGGGGTGTGCAGCCTGCAGAAGAGGAGGCTCAGGGGTGACCTCACTGCTGTCTACAACTACCTGAAGGGAGGCTGTAGCCAGGTGGGGTTGGTCTCTTCTGCCAGGCAACCAGCAACAGAAGAAGGGGACACAGTCTCAAGCTGTGCCAGGGAAAGTACAGGTTGGATGTTAGGAAGAAGTTGTTGTCAGAGAGAGTGATTGGCATTGGAATGGGCTGCCCAAGGAGGTGGTGGAGGCACCGTCCCAAGCAAAGCCTGGCTGAGGCACTTAGTGCCATGGTCTAGTTGACTGGACAGGGCTGGGTGCTAGGTTGGACTGGCTGAGCTTGGAGGGCTCTTCCAACCTGGTTGATTCTATGATTCTATGAAGTTTATTGGTGAAGTGAATGTGAATGATGGCTCTGAGCACGTTGGCAAAGGAAATGCTTTCAGTGTGCAATCACTCACTTTTTAGCCTGGCCTGATACTTTTATTTTGAAGAGAGTATATGGGAATGCTCTCCAGTATAAAGAGGAAACTATCTGATCCAGCAATGCTTATTAAGGATGCCAGGGAAGGTTTCAGGCAGACCAGCTCAGCAGCTACTCCTCTTTCACTTGGCATCTTCGCAAGAGAACCCCAAGGATTGCAATTTTAATGCAAACATTCATTTCCTAGCTGGCAGAAAGGAGTCATTGCTGCCAAAACCCTTGAGTGACCTGTCACACCTTTGCAGCTGATGGCAGGCTGCCACTTTCCACGAGAGCAAAATGGTGTTGGCGTGTGAAACTGCACAACTCAAGCCTTGCATAGGGTGACCTCATACAAAGGAGTAAGCTGTGCTTACAGGAAGAAAAACTGCCTTGGAAGAACAAATGCTGTGCTTAATAGAATGTGCTCCTTTAAGGAAATGCTCTCTGCTGAGTATTTTTAAATGCTTCTCTTTTCCTCCATTCCCTGTTTATTTCTCCTTGGCACCCAGGAGCAGCTCCTCTGGCTCTGCTCACAATCTCACCATTGTTGGTGTGCAGAGCACTCTGCTAAGGAGAAAGAACAATCTGAAAGGGCCTTCTGATGCTCTTCTGCCTGATGAACTTTTCATTGGAGGCCCAGGGGTGATCTTATTACTGTCTACAACTACCTTTCAGGGGCATTGTAGCCAGGTGGGGGGTGGCCTCTTACTCCCAGGCAACCAGCAATAGAACAAGGGGACACAGTCTCAAGTTGTGCCATGGTAGGTATAGGCTGGATGTTAGGAAGAAGTTCTTCACAGAGAGAGTGATTGGCATTGGAATGGGCTGCCCAGGGAGGTGGTGGAGGCACCGTCCCTGGGGGTCTTCAAGCAAAGCCTGGATGAGGCACTTAGTGCCATGGTCTGGTTGATTGGCCAGGGCTGGGTGCTAGGTTGGACTGGATGAGCTTGGAGGTCTCTTCCAACCTGGTTGATTCTATGATTCTATGATTCTATGATTTGCTTTCCAATACCTAATCAAAACTTCTTCCTTCCCTTCCTTTTGCCTTTCAGTTGCACTCTCTGCTGTTGTCAATGAAATGCTGAACCTGCATAAAGAAATCTCAGAAAGAATTTCAAACCTCAGAATTGAGAAATCTGAGATTCTAAATTTCATAACTACTGCGTCCAACTCGACAGGGATGCCTGGAAATTTCTGCAACCTCTTACCACCTTCTGATCTTACAGAATCACAGAATCAACCCAGTTGGAAGAGACCTCCAACATCATCCAGTCCAACCTAGCACCCAGCCATGGCCAATCAACCAGACCATGGCACTAAGTGCCTCAGCCAGGCTTGGCTTCAACACCTCCAGGCACAGCCACTCCACCACCTCCCTGGGCAGCCCATTCCAATGCCAATCACTCTCTCTGACAACAACTTCCTAACAACATCCAGCCTAGACCTCCCCTGGCACAACTTGAGGCTGTGTCCCCTTGTTCTGTTGTTGGTTGCCTGGGAGAAGAGTTTGATGCCCACCTGGCTACAGCCTCCCTTCAGGGAGTTGTAGACAGCAATGAGGTCAGCCCTGAGCCTCCTCTTCTGCAGGCTGCACACCCCCAGCTCCCTCAGCCTCTCCTCACAGGGCTGTGCTCCAGGCCCCTCACCAGCTTTGTCACCCTTCTCTGGATACATCCAGCACCTCAACATCTCTCCTGAATTGAGGAGCCCAGAACTGGACACAGCACTCAAGGTGTGGCCTGAGCAGTGCTGAGCACAGGGGCAGAATAACCTCCCTTGTCCTACTGGCCACACTGCTCCTGATCCAGGCCATCTTCATCCTCAGTGAAGACTGGGCACTGCTCAACAGAAGATGACAAATCCAGCTAACAGGCATTAGCACAAACAATCCAATTTCTGCACCACCTTCCTAATGGCTGCTGCTCCACCTGGGCATCAAGTACAGGGAATAAAAGCAGGGAATGAGAGGCACTACTGATGCACACAGTTCGTGCCTTGCAGTCAAGAATACTTAAGGAGACTCGGAAGGAGCACTTGCTGAAAGCTGTGAGGTAACAGCAGCAGTTACAATCATGCTTCAAATGAAGACTGAGTAGTTCTGAGCAGCATAGAAGTAGCAGCATCACTAAGAAACCTCGGTGCCACTTCTAGCAGTGGTTGGTGTTTTTAACATTTCCCTATCACTGAGCTGCTATGGTCAGGGCTGGAAGGGGAAAAACAACAAACTCCACCACTAGTAGAAACCCCAATTCACTTCCCAGGCTCTTCTGTGAAAAAGTAAATGACATTTAAGCAGTCAGCTTCAGACATCTTCACACAGACAGTTCCCAACACTATCTGAAAGTCCTTTAAGTTACACAGGGGCATTTGCAGACCTCATTGCTAAATAAAGGGCCTGGAGTGCAGCCCTGTGAGGAGAGGCTGAGGGAGCTGGGGGTGTGAAGCCTGCAGAAGAGGAGGCTCAGGGCAGAGCTCATTGCCGTCTACAATTACCTGAAGGGAGGCTGTAGCCAGGTGGGGTTGGGCTCTTGTGCCAGGCAAGCAGCAACAGAATAAGGGGACACAGTCTCAAGCTGCTCTGGGGGAGGTCTAGGCTGGATGTTAGAAGGAAGTTGTTGGCAGAGAGAGTGATTGGCATTGGAATGGGCTGCCCAGGGAGGTGGTGGAGTTGCTGTCCCTGGAGGTGTTGAAGCAAAGCCTGGCTGAGGCACTTAGTGCCATGGTCTGGTTGATTGGCCAGGGCTGGGTGCTAGGTTGGACTGGATGATCTTGGAGGTCTCTTCCAACCTGGTGGATTCTATGATTCTATTCCCTTGTGGTATCTAGTTAATGTCTCCCAGTCCACAGCTAACAAGAGGCAGCACGGACTGTGCAATAACTAACTGTCTCTGATCATTTAATTGCCTTTCTCAGAGATTAACCAATTGCTTTATGGAAAAAAAAACAATTTATGAATCAGGATGAGAAAAGAGTATGGGGAGAGCCTGCAGTTACAATTTTCAGCAATACCTGCTAGCAAAATCTCTTTTCCAGTGCACAAACATTCTTCATTTTAGTAGTCATGTAAATATTTCTTTATTGCTGTTTCTAAGATGTCTCAGGTAAAGCATGCAACCAGTGCAGTTCTGGCAGTGCTGGCAGACCAGATCCTTACTTACTCACTGGGGAGTTTCTTCAGCATAAGAAATCCCTGAAGGCAAAGCTGCTACAGCTAGGGAGACTCACAGTGAATCTGCTGAGCATGAGCAAAAAGAAGCACTAACAAGCCAGCAAAGGCAGCACAGCTCTGACAAATAAGCAACAGCAGACCCTGATCTCAGTTTACCTTACATGCCAGGCTAAAAGATGACAGTACAGGCACAGATTTTTGTGCAGACCACATGTCCCTGATTAGTAGCACCTCTAAGCAGGCATTGGGAGGCAGCTGGGGCTGGTAACAGCTTCATTCATTCAATTTTAATTGACCCCTGAGTCAAAGAATCAGAGAATCAGACAGGTTGGAAGAGACCTCCAAGATCATCCAGTCCAACCTAGTACCAAGCCCTGGCCAATCAACCAGACCATGGCACTAAGTGCCTCACCCAGGCTTTGCTTCAACACCTCCAGGGACAACGACTCCACCACCTCCCTGGGCAGCCCATTCCAATGCCAATCACTCTCTCTGACAACAACTTCCTAACAACATCCAGCCTAGACCTCCCCCAGCACAACTTGAGACTCTGTCCCCTTCTTCTGTTGCTGGTAGCCTGGCAGAAGAGACCAACCCCACCTGGCTACAGCCTCCCTTCAGGTAGTTGTAGACAGCAATGAGCTCTGCCCTGAGCCTCCTCTTCTGCAGGCTGCACACCCCCAGCTCCCTCAGCCTCTCCTCACAGGGCTGTGCTCCAGGCCTCTCACCAGCTTTGTTGCCCTTCTCTGGACACCTTCCAGCACCTCAACATCTCTCCTGAATTAAGGAGCCCAGAACTGGACACAGCACTCAAGGTGTGGCCTGACCACTGTTGAGGACAGAGGAAGAATAACCTCCCTTGTTCCACTGGCCACACTGCTCCTGAGCCAGGCCAGAATGTTATTGGCTCTATTGGCCACCTGGGCACACTACTGCCTCATCTTCAGCCTAATATCTACCAGTACCCCCAGGTGCCTTTATTCCTGGCTGCTCACCAGCCACTCTGGTGAGTGCCTTTCTTCTGTTTCAGCCAGTGCCAAAAGCCAAACTGGTCCCATCAACCACAAGGAAGAAGCAAGCAACAACTACTGCTAAATCACAGGTGCAAACTAAAGCAAATATTGCTGTTTGAATTACATTTCAGGTACAATTTGCAATGAATTTTAACATCACAGACCAACAATCACAGGCTCACAGGATGTCAAGGATTGAAAGAGACCCAAAGAGATCACCAAGTCCAACCCCCCTGCCAGAGCAGGACAATCCTATCTAACACAGATCACAGAGGAACACATCCAGACAGGGCTGGAAATTCTCCAGAGAAGGAGACTCCACAACCTCTCTGGGCAGCCTGTGCCAGTGCTCTGTGAACCTTACAGGAAAGAAGTTCCCCCTTGTGATGAGATGGAACCTCCTGTGCTGCAGCTTACACCCATTGCTCCTTGTCCTGTCCCAGGGAGCAGTGAGCAGAGCCTGTCCCCCTGCTCCTGGCAGCCTTCAGATACTTATAAACATTTGTGAAACACTCTCTCAGCCTTCTCTTCTCCAGACTAAGCAGCCCCAGGTCCCTCAGCCTCTCCTCATCAGGCAGTGCCCTCCAGTCTCCTAATCATCCTCGTAGCTCTCCACTGGACCCTCTCCAGCAGATCCCTGTCCCTCTTCAACTGGGGAGCCCAACACTGAAGGCAGTATTCAAGCTGAGGTCTCAGCAGGGCAGAGTAGAGAGCAAGGAGAACCTCCCTTGATCTGCTGGACACACTCTGCCTAATAGTCCCCAAGATCAAAGTTCAGAATGCAAACTCAGTGAAATTAAACTCTTTTCAGACCATTACATATTAAAGCAGGCTTTGATTCAGAATCCTTTTGCATCATTTTAATCTTCTGTGTTTTTATCTAGTGTTCAAACACCTCCCTTTGAGAATCCTAAAGAAGTGTCCATAGGCTTCAGTGACCTGAAGACTGAACAGCTGCTGATGGTATGCAACCAATCAAGATATTCACAATCAGAACACAAAACAAAGATGAGTTACAGTAGTATCTTATGCATTTTTCACTTCCTCTACCAAATGACTTATGTGAAACCTTAAGTAAGGTCCAGAGAGATACACAGGCACCAGTTCTCTTGTCACTCCTTTTAAAAGCACATATAAACAACTGGTGATGGCAAATGACAGACAGCAGCAGTGCTAAAACACCCACCCAGTTCAAACATCTTACCTCTGCTTTTATTTTATTGTCTCCAAAACAGAGATGTTGCAAGTAGGCTGCAGCATTGGACTGTACTGAGGGGAACTGATGCTGTAACATCTGGATGACTTCTGGAAGCTCTGGATCCCGCCATCCGAACTCTCTGTGAGACAGGGAACAAGAGCAACTCATCAACACTTCTGCTGTTACTGCACAACAGAGGAAACAAACAGGTCAAGTTGGCAATCACTGGGTTCGAGGCTGAGTGCAAGGTCCTGCAACTGTGTTGAGGCAATGCCAAGCACAAATGCAGGCTGGGCAGTGAGTGGCTGGAGAGCAGCCCTTGGGGATGCTGCTGGACAAGAAGCTCAACAGGAGCCAGCAGTGTGCACTTGCAGCCCAGAAAGCCAAGCAGAGCCTGGGCTGCAGCAGGAGAAGTGTGGCCAGCAGGTGGAGGGAGGGGATTCTCCCCCTCTGCTCTGCTCTGCTGAGACCCCACCTGGAGTCCTGCATCCAGTTCTGGAGCGCCTGTGACAAGAGGGATGTGGAGATGCTGGCGAGTGTCCAGAGCAGGGCCAGGAGGATGCTCAGAGGCTGCAGCAGCTCTGTTCTGAGAACAGACTGAAAGAATTTGGGCTGTTGAGTCTGTAGAAGAGGAGTCTCCCAGGTGACCTTCTAGTGGCCTTCCAGGATCTGAAGGGGGCTACAAAAAAGCTGGGGAGGGACTTTTGAGGCTCTGAGTGAGTGACAGGCCTGAGGGGAATGGAGCAAAGCTGGAGGTGGGGAGAGTCAGAGTGGAGGTGAGGAGGAAGTTGTTGAGCAGGAGAGTGGTGAGAGGCTGGAATGGGTTGCCCAGGGAGGTGGTTGAGGCCCCATGGCTGGAGGTGTTTGAGGCCAGGCTGGATGAGGCTGTGTGCAGCCTGCTCTAGGGTAGGGTGTCCCTGGGCATGGCAGGGGGGTTGGAACTAGATGACCATTGTGGTGCTTTCCAACCCTGACTGATTGTATGGTTGAACAAAGAGGACAGTTGTTTCTAAGTAAAATCTTGATTTTTTTTCTCCCTCATTATTTTCAAAGCAAAAATTAAATCAAACTTGAAGCTCTTTTTTATTTTTAAATGCAGTTCTCTGAAAAAAAATATATATAAAGTGTAATTAGAGTAAATAACTGCATGGAGTTATGGCTCTAGCTGCTAAAGTTTCCTACACTAAAATGGCTATCTGAAACTTCAGTGCTTTCTCTTTGTAAAATTATGATTTGCAGGCTAAAGTCAGAGCCAGAAATGGTTTGCTATGAAATGCTAATCTGTCACAATGTCCTTCTTACTTATCTCACAGGCTCACAGGATGTTAGGGGTTGGAAAGGACCCAAGGAGATCATTGAGTCCAACCTCCCTGCCAGAGCAGGACAATACTATTTAGGATCATAGAATCAGTCAGGGTTGGAATGGACCACAAGGATCATCTAGTTCCAATCCCCCTGCTATGGGCAAGGACACCCTACCCTAGAGCAGGCTGCACACAGCCTCAGCCAGCCTGGCCTTAAACTCCTCCAGGGACAGTAGTCTCAACCCCCTCCCTGGGCAACCCATTCCAGCCTCTCACCACTCTCATGCTCAACAACTTCCTCCTCACCTCCACTCTCAATCTCCCCACCTCCAGCTTTGCTCCATTCCCCCCAGTCCTGGCACTCCCTCACAGCCTAAAAAGTCCCTCCCCAGACTTTTTGTAGCCCCCTTCAGATCCTGGAAGGCCACAAGAAGGTCACCTGGGAGCCTCCTCTTCTCCAGCCTGCACAGCCCCAACTCTTTCAGTCTGTGCTCACAGCAGAGCTGCTGCAGCCCTCTCAGCATCCTCCTGGCCCTGCTCTGGACACACTCCAGCATTTCCACGCATTTCCACATCCTTCTTGTCACAGGCGCTCCAGAACTGGATGCAGTACTCCAGGTGGGGTCTCAGCAGACTGGAGTAGAGGGGGAGAGTAACTTCCCTCCACCTGCTGGCCACACTTCTGCTGCAGCCCAGATCACAGAGGAACACATCCAGACAGGCCCTGAAAGGCTCCAGAGAAGGAGACTCTGCAGCCTCTCTGGGCAGCCTGTGCCAGTGCTCTGGGACCCTTACAGGAAAGAAGTTCCCCCTTGTGTTGAGGCAGAACCTCCTGTGCTGCAGCTTACACCCATTGCTCCTTGTGCTATGCCAGGGAGCAGTGAGCAGAGCCTGTCCCCCTCTGCTAACCAGCCCATTGCTCCATCTCGATCTCTGACACAGGTTTACACATTTTACATGTAAAGCAGGATCTAGTTTGTCTTTTGGTTTGTTTTTTTCCAGATGAGGTCCATGCTCAGTGTAAAATGATTAGGCAGATCTGGTTCCACTTGAGCAGGGTGTTAGGACCAGATGACCTCTGCAGATCCCAGTCAACCTCACCTCTCTCTGATGCTATACAGTGTGCTAGTTTGAGCCTAGCTGGGGTATTTTGGTGAGAAGAATTAGATGATAGGTTGTGAAAAGGAAACAGTGATGATGTCTGCTGCACTCATAGGCTTGCTGAGATGGAGAAGAACAAGAACACAGACATAGATAAGGCAGTTGTTTGCTCTCTGTCTTTGGGGCTGAACTTTTCTCTCTAACCTAAGCTGCTGTCTGTGTGACTAATCCATCTGCTTCCTAACCCCCCTGGCCAACTCTCCAAACTCACCTTGAGCCTAAGGCAAAGTCTGGGGTAGGGTAGATGGGTGGGGAGAAGACAGCAGGGTGGCTGGGAGCCCCTCCTGGGGACTCTGGTTTCTGGCAGGGCTGCTGTGTTTCTGTGTTACTTCTTAACCTGTATATTCCTGCATCTACTGTCAATCCCTGCTTGTCTATTGTGCTAAGCTGTAACTACAAAGCTTCACTCAATTTCCAGCTCTACTGAGCCTAGTCTGGGTGATCTCCCGAAGCGTGGTGGGTCAGGGAACACCCAAACCATCACCCACAGTTACACAAGACACACACACAGTATCACAGTATCATCAGGGTTGGAAGAGACCTCACAGATCATCAAGTCCAACCCTTTACCACAGAGCTCAAGGCCAGACCATGGCACCAAGTGCCACGTCCAGTCCTGCCTTGAACAGCTCCAGGGACGGCGACTCCACCACCTCCCCGGGCAGCCCATTCCAGTGTCCAATGACTCTCTCAGGGAAGAACTTTCTCCTCACCTCCAGCCTAAATCTCCCCTGGCACAGCCTGAGGCTGTGTCCTCTTGTTCTGGTGCTGGCCACCTGAGAGAAGAGAGCAACCTCCTCCTGGCCACAACCTCCCCTCAGGTAGTTGCAGACAGCAATGAGGTCTGCCCTGAGCCTCCTCTTCTCCAGGCTAACCAATCCCAGCTCCCTCAGCCTCTCCTCCTAGGGCTGTGCTCAAGGCCTCTCCCCAGCCTCGTCGCCCTTCTCTGGACACGCTCAAGCATCTCAATGTCCCTCCTAAACTGGGGGGCCCAGAACTGAACACAGCACTCAAGGTGTGGTCTCAGCAGTGCAGAGTACAGGGGCAGAATGACCTCCCTGCTCCTGCTGACCACACCATTCCTGATGCAGGCCAGGATGCCACTGGCTCTCTTGGCCACCTGGGCACACTGCTGGCTCATGTTCAGGTGGGTATCAATCAGCACCCCCAGATTCCTCTCTGTCTGGCTGCTCTCAGCCACTCCGACCCCAGCCTGTATCTCTGCATGGGGTTGCTGTGGCCAAAGTGCAGCACCCTGCACCTGGAGCTATTGAAGCCATCCCCTTGGACTCTGCCCATCTGTCCAGGTGGTCAAGGTCCTGCTGCAGAGCCCTTCTGCCCTCCAACCCAGCCACATCTGCCCCCAGCTTGGTGTCATCTGCACACTTGCTGATGACTGACTCCATGCCCTCATCCAGATCATCTATGAAGATGTTAAAGAGGATGGGGCCCAGCACTGATCCCTGAGGGACACCACTAGTGACAGCTGCCAGCTGGATGTGGCACCATTCACCACCACTCTCTGGGCTCAGCCCTCCAGCCAGTTCCTAACCCAGCACAGAGTGTTGCCATCCAAGCCATGGGCTGACACACCAGGACACTTCAAAATATTCATTCCTACCACCCAATCTGAAGCACCTATGAAAACAGACTTTTCTTTCACCCTCCACAGCACGAAGACACCATCAGCAACAGCTGAAACATCTGACTGGTGTCCAGCAAGTCCCAGAAGGTATTCTGCAGCCTCCCAGAAGTGAAGTTAAAAGCCTTCTGTCACTCCAGGTAAATTTTTCCCTGCTGTGCTTAGGGGTAAAATTAGTAATGAAAATGGATTTGGACTTTGTGTCCCAAGAGCCAGACACTCTGTGTGACATACTTCTGCCATCAAAGTGCTTTTACAGGCTTCCATCTAGTGATACAGGCACAAAGTAACAGAGGAAACCAGGGGAAAGCAGTGACCTGTGAAGAAGTTTGTAGGTGATCTGTTGGCAGTTAACGTTGATCACCTCCAAGTTGACTGACAGAAAACGTTTCAGCCATAGAACCAACCAGGTTGGAAGATAACTCCAAGCTCAGCCAGTCCAGCCTAGCACCCAGCCCTGTCCAGTCAACCAGACCATGGCACTAAGTGCCTCATCCAGGCTTTGCTTCAACACCTCCAGGGATGGTGACTCCACCATGTTCAGCTACTATCTACCATGACCTCCAGGTCCCTTTCTTCCTGGCTGCCTCTCCAGCCACTCTGTCCCCAACCTGTAGCACTGCTTGGGGTTGTGTCTATCTGTTGGAGGGTAGGAGAGCCCTGCAGAAGGACGAGGACAGGCTGGATGGGTGGGCAGAGGCCAATGGAATGAGACATAGCATGGCCAAGTGCAGGGTTCTACATTTTGGCCACAACAACCCCAAAGAGAGCTACAGGCTTTGGACAGAGTGGCTGGACAGCAGTCAGGAAAAGAGAGACCTGGGGGTGCTGGTAGATATTAGGCTGAAGATGAGGCAGCAGTGTGCCCAGGTGCCCAAGAGAGTCAATGGCATCCTGGCCTGCATCAGGAACAGTGTGGCCAGCAGGACAAGGGAGGTTATTGTTCCTCTGTACTCAGCACTGGTCAGGCCACACCTTGAGTGCTGTGTCCAGTTCTGGGCTCCTCCATGCAAGAGAGATGTTGAGGTGCTGGAAGGTGTCCAGGGAAGGGCAACAAAGCTGGTGAGGGGCCTGGAGCACAGCCCTGTGAGGAGAGGCTGAGGGAGCTGGGGGTGTGAAGCCTGCAGAAGAGGAGGCTCAGGGCAGAGCTCATTGCTGTCTACAACTCCCTGCAGGGAGGCTGTAGCCAGGTGGGGTTGGGCTCTCTTCCCCCCAGGCAAACAGCAACAGAACAAGGGGACACAGACTCAAGCTGTGCCAGAGGAGGTCTAGGCTGGATGTTAGGAGGAAGTTGTTGGCAGAGAGAGTGATTTGCATTGGAATGGGCTGCCCAGGGAGGTGGTGGAGTCATCGTCCCTGGAGGTGTTCAGGCAAAGCCTGGCTGAGGCACTTAGTGTCATGGTCTGGTTGACTGGCCAGGGCTGGGTGCTAGGTTGGACTGGATGATCATAGAATCTTCACAGAATCATAGAATAACAGGCTGGAAGAGACCTCCAGGATCATTCAGATCCTGGAATTACATGGAATATTCTAAGCTTAATCAGTGAATGGCTGTACATAAACACACAATCAAATACAGCTAAAAAGAGAGTCCAAAAGAACAACTGATATGGACTGCTCTGGGTGATCCTGCTCTGGCAGGGGGGCTGGACCAGATGATCTTTTGAGATCCCTTCCAGTCCCTGACGTTCTCTGATTCTATGATTCTACACTATGGACCCTCACGACCAGCTCTGATTATTCTTCTTCCAGGCTAGAAGAAGCAAAGAAGGGGAAAAAAAGGTAAAGGTCTCTTTGTCAATGTGATGGTTTGGGTGTTCCCTGCTCCCCCCCACTTTGGAAATCACCCAGACTAGACTCAGCTGGCTCTGGAAATTGAATGAAGCTTCTATTTACAGCTTAGCTCAATATACAAGCAGATATTTACAGTAGATACAGTTATAGACAGAGATAGACAAGTGAAAAGGTAATACAGAAACACAGCAGCCCTCCCAGAAACCTGAGTCCCCAGGAGGGGCTCCCAACCACCCTTCCACCTTCTTCCCCACCACGTCTCAATCTTACCCCAGTCCCAAGGAAGAATGGAGGTTCAGCCAGGGGGTTAGGAAGCAAATCAGAGAGACAGCAGAGAGAGGCTAGAGAGAAATGCAGCTCAGACAGTGCCCCAAGAAGAAGTGCCTTATCTGTTTGGATTCTTGTTCTTATCCATCTCAGCAAGCCTATGAGTGAAGCAGACATCATCCTGTTTCCCTTTCATAGTCTGTGATCTAATCATAGAATCAACCAGGTTGGAAGAGACCTCCAAGATCATCCAGTCCAACCTAGCACCCAGCCCTAGCCAGTCAACCAGACCATGGCACTAAGTGCCTCAGCCAGGCTTTGCTTCAACACCTCCAGGAACAGCAACTCCACCACCTCCCTGGGCAGCCCATTCCAATGCCAATCACTCTCTCTAACAACAACTTCCTCCTAACATCCAGCCTAGACCTCCCCTGGCACAACTTGAGACTGTGTCCCCTTGCTCTGTTGCTGGTCCTTCTCACCAGCTAGCTTCAAACTAACACAATCAAAGGTACAGTTAATTGATGTGATGGGACAGAGTCTTGACACTATACTGACACATGAAAACAAGGCTGTGCCTACTCTTCCCCTCTGATATCCTCCCCCCCCTACCCCAAACCCAAAGAGACAGTAAATAAGTGATGTCTAAACACCTGTTGGAAGTGGTTGTGTGCACACTGGACATAAACAGAAAATGAACTCAGGAAAGAAACCCTTAGCACTGAATATTGAGCTTGTCATGCAACCAGCTTTAGGAGAGACAATGAACAAAGCCAGGGGGAGAAAAGCTGAGGAATGCAGCCCCAGTGTGTGCTGTCATTTCAAACAGATGGTCCCTGAGATGTTTGTATTTTGAGTAGTTTCTAAATGAAATACAGCAGCCATATAAAACAAACAAAAGCTCTGACAATGGTTAAGGCTGGCTGAGTATTTGTGATCACTTCAGCAGCCTTCATGGCCAAGAAGGACTAGAATCACAGAATGTCAGGGGCTGGAAGGGACCTTCAGAGCTCATCCAGTCCAACCTCCCTGACAGAGCAGCATCACCTAGACCAGACCATACAGGAAAACATCCAGGCTAGCTCCAGAGAGGGAGACTCCACAACCCCCCCGGGCAGCCTGTTCCAGGGCTCTGTTACTCTCACAGGGAAAAAAATTCCTCCTCATGTTTCCATGGAACTCCCTGTGTCTCCATTTCCACCCATTGCCCCTTGTCCTGCCATTGGGCATCACCCAGCAGAGCCTGGCTCCAGCCTCCTGCCACTCACCCTGCACATATTCATGAGGTCACCTCTCAGTCTCCTCTTATCCAAGCTAAAGAGCCTCAGCTCCCTCAGTTTCTCCCTGTAAGAGATGTTCCATTCCCTTCATCATCTCTGTGGCTCTGCACTGGACTCTCTCAAGCAGTTCTATGTCCCTCTGGAACTGGGGGGCCCAGGACTGAACACAATACTCCAGATGTGGCCTCATTAGGGCAGAGTGGAGGGGCTGGAGAACCTCCCTTGACCTACTAACCACAGCCCTTCTAATACACCCCAGAATGGCATTGTCCCTCTTGGCCACAAGAGCACATTCCTGGCTCACTGTCAACCTCTCATCCCCAGGACTCCCAACACCTTTTCCCCTTTGCTGCCTTCCAACAGGTCAGCCCCCAACCTATCCTGATTCCTGCAGGCTGTAGCCAGGTGGGGTTGGTCTCTTCTGTCAGGCAAGCAGCAATAGAACAAGGGGACACAGTCTCAAGTTGTGCCAAGGGAGGTCTAGGCTGGATGTCCCTGGGGGTCTTCAAGAAAAGCCTGGATGAGGCACTTAGTGCCATGGTCTAGTTGATTGGATAGGGCTGGGTGCTAGATTGGACTGGCTGAGCTTGGAGGTCTCTTCCAACCTGCTTGATTCTATGATTCTATGTTAGGAGGAAGTTGTTGGCAGAGAGAGTGATTGGCATTGGAATGGGCTGCCCAGGGAGGTGGTGGAGTCACTGTGCCTGGAGGTGTTGAAGCAAAGCCTGGATGGGGCACTTAGTGCCATGGTCTGGTTGAATGGCTAGGGCTGGGTGCTAGGTTGGACTGGATGATCTTGGAGGTCTCTCCCAACCTGGTTGAGTTTATGATTCTCTAATTAAGGAGACTGACATGAGACACAACTCTGAGACAGAGCAGCAGAAACAGCAACACCAAGAAGTCCAGGCAGCTCTGGGTGCAGCAAGTATGGTATTGAAACCAATTCCTGTTTCTGACATCAGATCACATCCATGCATCAAGGATTAGGACCCAGGCAGCCATTAACAGAATGAGAGATGCTCTCTATCAACCCCTTTCCCTCACCAGAAAGTGAAGATAAAGGGAATAAGGAGATAGATACTGTCTGCAAAAAACATGCTGTCAACTTCAGAAAGTGCAGGTACTTAGAAAAATGTAGCTGCAAAGTAAAATCACTAAACAGAATCAGTTCTAACTCAAAGCAGGAAGACACATTGGAAAATAAATGAGATGCAGATGTAAAAGATTGTTAGTATCAAAGCTGAGTGCTCTGGCTGTGTGGGATCACTTATATGTTCTGCTGAACACAGAGCATGTGCTGCACATGAATATTTGCTTGAATCATAGAATCAACCAGGCTGGAGGAGACCTCCAAGCTCAGCCAGTCCAACCTAGCATCCAGCCCTGTCCAATCAACCAGACCATGGCACTAAGTGCCTCATCCAGGCTTTCCCTGAATGATGTCAGAATTTTCTATTGCTGCTATTGCACCTACTGAAGGCAAAGTGAAAAGCAAAACTAAAATTCCCATGACATCTCTAAGTGCAAGGTCCTGCATCTGGGTTGGGCAATGCCAAGCACAGATCCAGGCTGGGCAGTGAGTGGCTGGAGAGCAGCCCTGAGGAGAGAGACTTGGGGGTGCTAGTGGAGGGGAAGCTCAACAGGAGCCAGCAGTGTGCACTTGCAGCCCAGAAAGCCAAGCAGAGCCTGGGCTGCAGCAGCAGAAGTGTGGCCAGCAGGGCCAGGGAGGTGATTCTCCTCCTCTACTGTGCTCTGCTGAGACCCCAGCTGGAGTACTGCATCCAGTTCTGGAGCCCCTGTGACAAGAGGGCTGTGGAGATGCTGGAGTGTGTCCAGAGCAGGGCCAGGAGGATGCTCAGAGGGCTGCAGCAGCTCTGCTGTGAGCACAGACTGAAAGAGTTGGGGCTGTGCAGGCTGTAGAAGAGGAGGATCCCAGGGGACCTTCTTGTGGCCTCCTAGTGTCTGAAGTGGGCTACAAAAAAGCTGGGGAGGGACTTTTTAGGCTGTCAGGGAGTGACAGGCCTGGGGGGAATGGAGCAGAGCTGGAGGTGAGGAGATTGAGAGTGGAGGTGAGGAGGAAGTTGTTGGTGATGAGAGTGGTGAGAGGCTGGAATGGGTTGCCCAGGTTGGTGGTTGAGACCCTGTCCTTGGAGGTGTTTAAGGCCAGGCTGGATGGGGCTCTGTCCAGGCTGCTCTAGGTTAGGGTGTCCCTGGGCATGGCAGGGGGGTTGGAACTAGATGATCCTTGTGGTCCCTTCCAACCCTGACTGATTCTGTGATTCTATAACTACTGATTATACACCACAAGCTTTAAAAGCATAAGCCCCCAGTTGGTAAGTTAGGATCCTACTGGCTTCCACCTAGCACAGGTGAAGCAGGTGTGATGGCTCTGTGTACTCTCCATGAACTGGTCACAGTGAGCACCATGAGAGTGTGGGTTCTGATTTACATTATTAGAGCAGAACATTCACATCTGATCAAGCAGTTGGCAAAGGCAAGCACTGCCACTCGGAGCTATTCCTGTCCCAGCAGCATTCCCCAAAGGCAGTGCTGTGAAGATGCTGCTCTGAGGAACCATATGCTTGACAAAGCCTCAGCTACCTCTGTGTGTTTATCAGAGAGAGAATGCTCATGCTTCAGATAGATCTGTTAGGAAACTAGGTTTCAATCAGACTGGTCCATATGCCCCTGCCTGTCTTAACAGACATGCACAGATGTGAGACAGCCTTGGACTGCCTTCTCTTCCCTCCCCCCTGCAAAAAAACCCCAAGTAATCCCTAAAGTGTTATAACCTCTTTTGCATCCTTTTGGGAGGGAGAGCTGTGAGAATGGTTCTCTGCTGTTACCAGTAAAAAGCAAACTACATTTACTGAAGGATCAAGCAGAAGGAGAACCAATCAAGAGCCACGAGAAGAACAAAGAAAGAACTACCTTGCATGATTAAAGGCAGAAATGGACTTCTTTAGGCAAGATCTGGAAAGGAATATACCTTATATATACAGTAACACTGTCAAAGAGCAAAGATGAGAAGTTACAGAGTCCTAACACCATCCACACACAGGGATTGTCACAGAATCATAGAATCAACCAGGCTGGAAGAGACCTCCAAGATCAGCCAGTCCAACCTAGCACCCAGCCCTGTCCAGTCAACCAGACCATGGCACTAAGTGCCTCAGCCAGGCTTTGCTTCAACACCTCCAGGCACAGCCACTCCACCACCTCCCTGGGCAGCCCATTCCAATGCCAATCACTCTCTCCATGAAGAACTTCCTCCTAACATCCAGCCTAGACCTCCTCTGGCACAACTTGAGACTGTGTCCCCTTGTTCTGTTGCTGCTTGCCTGGCAGAAGAGACCAACCCCACCTGGCTACAGCCTCCCTTCAGGGAGTTGCAGACAGCAATGAGGTCCTAAAAAGAAGCCATGCAAGAGCTCATCCACTGACTGCCTTTCTGTGCATCTATGACAGCTGGGCAAGCTAAAGGGGACATGTTTAGCATCATATGCTTTTAAAACTTGTGTTGTAGTCTTTTTTATAATCAGTGCATATAGAATCAGTCAGGGTTGGAAGGGACCACAAGGACCATCCAGATCCAACCCCCCTGCCATGGGCAGGGACACTCTCCCCAGAGCAGGCTGGCCAGAGTTTAATTTATTGGGAGTCAAACTTGAAGCATTACCTTTAAAGTATTTTCCCTTTTCCAAACTTCACCACAGCTTGAGTGCTGTGTCCAGTTCTGGGCTCCTCTATGCAAGAGAGATGTTGAGGTGCTGGAAGGTGTCCAGAGAAGGGCAACAAAGCTGGTGAGGGGCCTGGAGCAGAGCCCTGTGAGGAGAGGCTGAGGGAGCTGGGGGTGTGCAGCCTGCAGAAGAGGAGGCTCAGGGCAGAGCTCATTGCTGTCTACCTGAAGGGAGGCTGTAGCCAGGTGGGGTTGGGCTCTTCTGTCAGGCAAGCAGCAACAGAACAAGGGGACATAGCCTCAAGTTGTGGCAGGGGAGGTCTAGGCTGGATGTTAGGAGGAAGTTGTTGTCAGAGAGAGTGATTGGCATTGGAATGGGCTGCCCAGGGAGGTGGAGTTGCTGTCCCTAGATGTGTACAAGCAAAGCCTGGATGAGGCACTTAGTGCCATGGTCTGGTTGACTGGCCAGGGCTGGGTGCTAGGTTGGACTGGATGATGTTGGAGGCCTCTTCCAGCCTGGCTGATTCTATGACTCTAAGATTTCATGTGCAAATGTCCTTTTCATTTGAAACCTATTGATGTACCTTCATGAAACAACCTCTCATGCTACTGGTACTGACCTATAAATACTTCATTTCCTCACTGCCATTGAGGGAGCTTCTGTTAAGAACATTGGATGTGTACTGAGATAGCCATACCCTGCTGGGACTGTTATAATGCTCTCTCTCCCCCAGGCTGTCTGCTTTGGAGCAGAGAAAAATCAGGGCCTTTGGTGCTTTTAGGGTACCTTTCATTTTGCCATTTGTGTTATTTGGTTTCTATAGCATTTTGGGTTCATTTTCGTTCAGAAAGTGGCATTCATCTTCTGGAGCTGCTGAGGTGAAAGGGTCTTGAGAATCTTGTTTTACCTCTCCCTCTGCAGGTATCTGCATATGGACAGACTGCTTCTCCTAAGGCAAGTAAGGGACTAAAATTAGCTAAGCTATCAAGATGTCTTTAAGCTGCCTAATTTACCTTCTTTCCCCCTGCTAAGCATAACATTTTTCTGACCTCCTACTACTGAAGGCCTTTACAGTAGCTTAATACACTGCAGCTGTGACAATCTGCCACATTAACCCTGCCCTGAGAGACCAGCTTACACTTGCTTCTCCCCACCTACAGCAGGTCACACTTCAGAGGGAAAAGCAGACCAGAGATTAAAACAGTAAACAGACCTAAGGGATTCCAGCCCTGACTCTGTCATTGACTTGCTTTGGCAGACACAGTCACTTACTTTACTGCCTTTCCCTGAGGTTTGATAGATTCTCTGTCTCTGGAGAGCTGTAAACCAAAAATTGTCTCTTTTTCTAGAAGTAGTGTTCCCATTCAGAGGCTCTCAAACCCTCCTGTATTTCAAGAATAGGAGGAAAAAAACCTTTTGAGGTCCTGATCCCACATGTCTAAGTTGAAATGAATCATAGAATCAACCAGGCTGGAAGAGACCTCCAAGATCATCCAGTCCAACCTAGCACCCAGCCCTGGCCAGTCAACCAGACCATAGAATTATAGAATCATAGAATCAGCCAGGTTGGAAGAGACCTCCAAGCTCAGCCTGTCCAACCTAGCACCCAGCCCTGTCCCATCAACCAGACCATGGCACTAAGTGCCTCAGCCAGGCTGTGCTTCAACACCTCCAGAGACAGTGACTCCACCACCTCCCTGGGCAGCCCATTCCAATGCCAATCACTCTCTCTGACAACAACTTCCTAACAACATCCAGCCTAGACCTCCCCTGGCACAACTTGAGACTGTGTCCCCTTCTCCTGTTGCTGCTTGCCTGGCAGAAGAGACCAACCCCACCTGGCTACAGCCTCCCTTCAGGGAGTTGTAGACAGCAATGAGCTCTGCCCTGAGCCTCCTCTGCTGCAGGCTGCACACCCCCAGCTCCCTCAGCCTCTCCTCATAGGGTTTGTGCTCCAGGCCCCTCACCAGCTTTGTTGCCCTTCTCTGGACATGTTCCAGCACCTCAACATCTCTCTTGAATTGAGGGGCCCAGAACTGGACACAGCACTCAAGGTGTGGCCTGAGCAGTGCTGAGCACAGGGGCAGAATAACCTCCCTTGTCCTGCTGGCCACACTGTTCCTCAGCCAGCCCAGGATGCCATTGGCTCTGCTGCCCACCTGGGCACACTGCTGCCTCATGTTCAGCTCCTATCTACCAACACCCCTAGACCTCTTTCTTCATGGCTGCTCTCAGCCACTCTGTCCCCAAGCAGCAGAAAGCACTTCCCATGGCTGACACTCCATTCACTGCAGAACTAGGCTGCAGGCTCTAAATGAACACGCGACAGACAGCTCGTGTGTTTGATGGGTTTACCTCAGCAAAGTGCAACTCACAGGGAAAAACATTCCTTTGAATGGGATAAAGAAGCCTCTCCATTATTTGCCCCTTTCAGTTGCCAGGTGACAACTGAGCTCAGACTTTTTTAGCCATGACAAAAAGAATGATGCTGCAAAGCACACCTATAGAAAAGATTCCAGCTGAAGCGTGAAAACTTCTGCCTGTATTATAAACCTGCTGCAGAAAACAATCAAGCTATTGATTCAGAGAAACTGCCCTTATTGCCAAAGGAAAGAAACACTGCCAGAGAGCTGTCATTTAAAAATCAGAATCAATAAAGAGGGTTTTGAAACTGCAATGCATGCATCAGACTATCAAAAGCCCTCCCTCAGCTTGGGAATTTACAGCTCCCTGCGCCTGGGTCAGGGCAATCCCAAGCAGGCACAAAGGCTGGGTGGAGAACAGAGAGAGAGCAGAGCTGAGGAGAAAAACTTGGGGCTGTCAGATGATGAAAAAAAGTGAGCCAGCAATCATAGAATCATAGAATCAAGCAGGTTGGAAGAGACCTCCAAGCTCAGCCACTCCAACCTAGCACCCAGCCCTAGCCAGTCAACCAGACCATGGCACTAAGTGCCTCAGCCAGGCTTGGCTTCAACATCTCCAGGGACAGCAACTCCACCACCTCCCTGGGCAGCCCATTCCAATGCCAATCACTCTCTCTGACAACAACTTCCTCCTAACATCCAGCCTAGACCTCCCCCAGCACAATTTGAGACTGTGTCCCCTTGGTCTGTTGCTGGTTGCCTGGCAGATGAGACCAACCCCACCTGGCTACAGCCTCCCTTCAGGCAGCTGTAGACAGCAATGAGCTCTGCCCTGAGCCTCCTCTTCTGCAGGCTGCACACCCCCAGCTCCCTCAGCCTCTCCTCACAGGGTTTTTTGTTCCAGGCCCCTCACCAGCTTTGTTGCCTTTCTCCTTCCAGCACCTCAACATCTCTCTTGAATTGAGGGGCCCAGAACTGGACACAGCACTCAAGGTGTGGCCTGAGCAGTGATCACTGGTGGCCTGAAAGTCAACCATGTCCTGGGCTGCATCACAAGAAGTGTGACCAGCAGGACAAGGGAGATCATTCTGCCTCTCTACTGTACTCTCATGGGACTCCACTTGCAGTAGAGTCTGCAAGGAGGAAATGGAACTGTTGGTGCAGGTTCAGGAGGCCACAAAGATGATCAGAGGCTGCAGCACCTCCCCAGTGGGAATACGCTGTGAAAGCTGGGGCAGTTCAGCCTGGAGAAGGATCTGGGGAGACCTTAGAGCAGCCTTCTAGTACCTCAAGTAGGCTACAGGAGAGCTGGGGAGAGCCTTTTTACAAAGGCTTGTAGTGATAGGATGAGGAGCAAAAGCTCTGAGCTGGAAGAGGCGAGATTTAGTCATAGACTCATAGAATCAAGCAGGTTGGAAGAGACCTCCTCCAAGCTCAGCCAGTCCAACCTAGCACCCAGCCCTATCCAATCAACCAGACCATGGCACTAAGTGCCTCAGCCAGGCTTTGCTTCAACACCTCCAGGGACAGTGACTCCAGCACCTCCCTGGGCAGCCCATTCCAATGCCAATCACTCTCTCTGTGAAGAACTTCCTCTTAACATCCAGCCTAGATCTGCCCAGTGAGGGTGGTGAGACACTGGAACAGGTTGTCCAGGGAGGTTGTGAATTTCCCTTCCCTGGAGGTCTTTGAGGCCAAGCTGGTCAAAGCCTTGAACAACCTGCTCTAGTGGTGCCCCTGTCCATGGCAGGGGGGCTGGAACTAGATGATCCTTAAGGTCCCTTCCAACCTGAGCTATTCCATGAATATTCTATGAACTAAGGCTGAGTTACTCCTATGGTGCTTAGTTGTTAGTTGTGGAGTTACTCCTATGGTGCTTAGTTGTTAGTTGTGTGGTATTTATTTCTGTGGGGCTGAGAGGGGTTGTGCAAAATTAATCATCTGTGTTGATTCTGCTATCCAGGCAATGGTTGTGAACACCTATGAAAACTCTTTATTGATATTAAAACTCACCAGAAAACTTATTCACAGGTCCAAAAAATGCTCAGGTTGGAAATTGCTGGATCAGGTGCAAAGAAGGGCAAGGAGGCTGGGGAGAGGTATGGCAAACATGACCTGTGAGGAGCAGCTGAGGGAGCTGGGGGATAGGCTGGATGTTAGGAGGAAGTTCTTCACAGAGAGGGTGATTGGCATTGGAACGGGCTGCCCAGGGAGGTGGTGGAGTCATCATCCCTGGAGGTGTTCAAAAAGAGCCTGGCTGAGGCACTTAGTGCCATGGTCTAGTTGGTAGGGTAGGGCTGGCTGCTTGGTTGGACTGGATGGTCTTGAGGGTCTCTTGCAGCCTGGATGATTCTGTGATTCTCTGAAAGCTGTCTCTGCCCACAGCAGGCAGGTTGGAGTAGATGATTTTTAAGGTCCCATCCAACTTAAGCCATTCTATGATTCTAAGATTCCAATCTGGGGTTGTTTAGTCTGGAGAAGAGGAGGCTGAGAGGGGACCTTATTGCCCTCTACAGCTATCTAAAAGGAGGTTGCAGTGAGGCTGCAGCTGGTCTCTTCTCCCCAGTTACTAATGCTAGGACAAGAGGCAATGGCCTCAAGTTGCATCAGGGGAGGTTTAGGTTGGCTGTTGGGAGGAAGTTCTTTCCTGAGCAGGTGCTCAGGCACTGGCACAGGCTGCCCAGGGAGGTGGTGGAGTCACCATCCCTGGAGGTGTTTAAAAGGAGAGTGGATGTGGTGCTTGAGGCTATGGTGTAGTGATGAAGGCTGCTGGGATGAAGGTTGGACTGGCTGATGCTGGTGCTCCTTTGCAACCATAGCAATTCCTAGTGCTGAGATGTTGTGCTGAGGGCTTTGGTTTAGTTAAGGACTTGTCGGTGTGAAACTAATGCTTGGACTCAATGAGCTTGAAGGGCTTTGCCAGTATAAGAGATTCTGTGCTTCTGTGATGCTTTCCTCTGTGATCTGTGCTAGATTGTGTGCTCCTGCTCTGGCAGGGGGGTTTGGACTCCATGATCTCCTTGGGTCCCTTCCAACCTCCAATATCCTGTCAACCTGTGAACTTCCAGATTTGAGAACACTGGTTTCATTGATGGCTTAGTGTATATCAAGGTGGGGAAAAAAGATCCACTTTAATGTGGTGTTTAAAAAAAAAAAGAACTTTAAAATGCAAATTTGAAACAAAATTCAAGGCCATGGTGAGTGATTGGCATTGGAATGGGCTGCCCAGGGAGGTGGTGGAGTCACCACCCCTGGAGGTGTTCAAGTAAAGCCTGGATGAGGCATTTAGTGCCATGGTCTGGTTGACTGGCCAGGGCTGGGTGCTAGGTTGGACTGGATGATGTTGGAGGTCTCTTCCAACCAGGTTGATTCTATGATTCTATGATACATTGCTGGCTACAACTCCCTGAAGTGTGGTTATAGCCAGGTGGGGTTGGTCTCTTCTGTCAGGCAACCAGCAAGAGAACAAGAGGACACAGTCTCAAGTTGTGCCAGGGGAGGTCTAGGCTGGATGTTAGGAGGAAGTTGTTGGCAGAGAGAGTGATTGGCATTGGAATGGGCTGCCCAGGGAGGTGCTGGAGTCACTGTCCCTGGAGATGTTGAAGCAAAGCCTGGCTGAGGCACTTAGTGCCATGGTCTGGTTGATTGGCCAGGGCTGGGTGCTAGGTTGGGCTGGATGAGCTTGGAGGTCTCTTCCAACCTGGCTGATTCTATGCTGAAGGCTGCTGGGATGAAGCTTGGACTGGCTGATCCTGGTGGTCCTTTCCAATCACAGACAGGTTAGGCTGGATGATCTTGAAGGTGTCTTCCAGCCTGGTTGATTCTATGATTCTGTGCTACTTGTAAAACATATATATTTTAATAGAAATAAGTATGTTAATTAGCTCCCTGTACCCTTCCCAATTTCAGAAAAGAGGAGGAAAACTCCAGTAAAACAGTAATTAAGAGATTCAGAGTACACTTCCCATTGGCTCTGCAATGGATTCATTTCTCAAGCTTTCCTATAACTGATTATAATATATTTTTTTAAGTTCTAGGAGTAAATAGCAAAGCCAATTAGCTACACACTATTAAGCTAACACACATTTATCTACAACAATTCAGTTCTGACTGTGAAATAATCTCTCTAGCCCATAATTACACTCCAGCTTAATTAGCATAATTTCCACAGCACATTTCTTTAACAAAGAAGCTGACATAAGGGTGGGTCTTAAATACCAAGGATATTCCAGACAAGTAAAAAAAGGAAGACAGACAAAGCTGTATTGAACAGCTATTATATGATCAATAGATATTTTAGATCTTGATATAGAGATATATAATATTATAGTATCATTGCATCCAGCTCTGGAGCCTCTGTGACAAGAGGGATGTGGAGATGCTGGAGTGTGTCCAGAGCAGGGCCAGGAGGATGCTCAGAGAGCTGCAGCAGCTCTGCTGTGAGCACAGACTGAAAGAGTTGGGGCTGTGCAGGCTGGAGAAGAGAAGGCTCCCAGGTGACCTTCTTGTGGACTTCCAGGATCTGAAGGGGGCTACAAAAAAGCTGAAGAGGGACTTTTGAGGCTCTCAGGGAGTGACAGGACTGGGGGGAATGGGGCAAAGCTGGAGGTGGGGAGATTGAGAGTGGAGGTGAGGAGGAAGTTGTTGAGCAGGAGAGTGGTGAGAGGCTGGAATGGGTTGCCCAGGGAGGTGGTTGAGGCCCCATGGCTGGAGGTGTTTAAGGCCAGGCTGGATGAGGCTGTGGCCAGCCTGATCTAGGGTAGGGTGTCCCTGGGCATGGCAGGGGGGTTGGAACTAGATGAGCCTTGTGGTCCCTTCCAACTTTGACTGCTTCTCTGATTCTATCAAGCTGGTACACATAAAACAGAGTATGAATCCAATACTATCTGAACTATGCCATCCCTGGAGGTGTTGAAGCAAAGCCTGGATGAGGTACTCAGTGCCATGGTCCAGTTGATTGGACAGGGCTGGGTGCTAGGTTGGACTGGATGATCTTGGAGGTCTCTTCCAACCTGGTTGATGATTCTATGATTCTATCCCAAGACTCTGAAGATGCTTTTGTAGAAGAAAATAGTCAAAACAGTTAAAGTGCTTGAGGTGTCCCTCAGCCACTTCACTGGAAGCGATTCCATGTCCTTGGCAGCATCTTCATTCCCTGTCACTGTGTCTCATCTCCTTCTCCTAGGGCAGCCAGTAGATGACTCTTTATCCCACTCAGTGTATTAGTTCCCTAAGGTGTTCTTGCACCTCTTACACTCCTCTAATCACACACAGCCAGTTCCCACTGAAGAGGGTCACTGTAGGTGAAATGACAGATCAGTCTCCAGATCTGCTCAGTCTTCGGTTTGCTGATGAGGCTTAGTAACCAGAATCCCAGTTAACTGCATCAGTAAGTTTGCAGATGACACCAAGCTAGGAGCAGCTGTGGATCTGTTGGAAGGTAGGACAGCCCTGCAGAGGGACCTGGACAGGCTGCATGGGTGGGCAGAGGCCAATGGGATGAGATTGAACAAGGCCAAGTGCAGGATTCTGCACTTTGGCCACAACAACCCCAAGCAGCACTACAGGCTGGGGACAGAGTGGCTGAGAGCAGCCAGGAGGAAAGGGACCTGGGGGTACTGATAGACAGTAAGCTGAAGATGAGGCAGCACTGTGCCCAGGTGGCCAAGAGAGCCAATGGCATCCTGGCCTGGATCAGGAAGAGTGTGGCCAGCAGGACAAGGGAAGTTATTCTGCCCCTGTACTCAGCACTGGTCAGGCCACACCTTGAGTGCTGTGTCCAGTTCTGGGCCCCTCAATTCAAGAGAGATGTTGAGGTGCTGGAAGGTGTCCAGAGAAGGGTGGCAAAGCTGGTGAGGGGCCTGGAACACAAATCCTATGAGGAGAGGCTGAGGGAGCTGGGGGTGTTTAGCCTGGAGAAGAGGAGGCTCAGGGGTGACCTTATTACTGTCTACAACTACCTGAAGGGGCATTGTAGCCAGGTGGGGGGTGGCCTCTTCTGCCAGGTAACCAGCAATATAATAAGGGGACACAGTCTCAAGTTGTGCCAGGGTAGGTATAGGCTGGATGTTAGGAAGAAGTTCTTCACAGAGAGAGTGATTGGCATTGGAATGGGCTGCCCAGGGAGGTGGTGGAGGCATCATCCCTGGGGGTCTTCAAGCAAAGCCTGGATGAGGCACTTAGTGCCATGGTCTAGTTGACTGGATAGGGCTGGGTGCTAGGTTGGACTGGATGATCTTGGAGGTCTCTTCCAACCTGGTTGATGATTCTATGATTCTATGATTCTTAAGGACACTTCATAAAAGCACAGAGTGGCTTAGTTTGGAAGGGACCTGTGATAGTTTGAAGCTAGCTAGAATGTTTAGGTGAGAAGAACTAGAACACTGGCTGAGAAAGAGAAACAATGGCAATGTCTGCTTCACTCACAGGCTTGCTGAGATGGATAAGAACAGGAGTATAAACATAGATAAGGCAGTTCGAGCACTGCCTGAGCTTTGAGCTGCATTTCTCTCTACCCTCATCCTCTGTCCTGAGAGCAATCTCAAACATCATCCAGTTTCAGCCTATCTCCATAGGCAGGGACACCTCCCACTAGAACAGAATACTCAAGGCCTCATCCAACCTGGCCTTGAACACCTCCAGGGAGGGAGCAGCCACAACCTCCCTGGGCAACCTGTGCCAGTGTCTCACCACCCTCACTGCAAACAACTTCTTCCCAACATCTAGTTTGAATCTCCCCTCTGCCAGTTTAATCCCATTACTTCTCATCCTGTCATTACAAGATCTCATAAATAGTCTCTCCTGATGGTCTGTTCCAGATACTAAAAGGCCACTATAAGTTCTCCTGGAAGCCTTCCCTTCTCCAGGCTGAAGAGCCCCAACTCTCATAGCCTGTCCTCATAGGAGAGGTGCTCCAGCTCTCTGAGCATCTTTGTGGCCCTTTACTCCCTGGTACTTGGACTGGCAACATCAAACTATTTTTTTATGGAACAATGTGGATGTGGAAGTAGGTGAACAAGGGCACCTGAATAGTGCTGTGCCTCAGCTAAACAAGGACTTTGGGAGGAAAGGCTCTTTCTCCCCTCAGCAATCCTCTAAGTCCTCTTGTTGTTCTCCTTAAGCCTGCTGTGCACTGAGCATCAGTATACATCAGATTTAAGGATCTGGGCTGTGATACGTAACCTGTACTGCACTGTAGCATGAACAGGCTGGGTGGGTGGGCAGAGGCCAATGGGATGAGATTGAACAAGGCCAAGTGCAGGGTTCTGCACTTTGGCCACAACAACCCCAAGCAGCACTACAGGCTGGGGACTGAGTGGCTGAGAGCAGCAAGGCAGAGAGGGACCTGGGGGTACTGATAGTAGCTGAAGATGAGGCAGCAGTGTGCCCAGGTGGGCAGGAAAGCCAATGGCATCCTGGGCTGCATCAGGAGCAGTGTGGCCAGCAGGACAAGGGAGGTTATTCTGCTCCTATACTCATCACTGCTCAGGCCACACCTTGAGTACTGTGTCCAGTTCTGGGCTCCTCAATTCAAGAGAGATGTTGAGGTGCTGGAAGGTGTCCAGAGAAGGGCAACAAAGCTGGTGAAGGGCCTGGAGCAGAGCCCTGTGAGGAGAGGCTGAGGGAGCTGGGGGTGTGCAGCCTGCAGAAGAGGAGGCTCAGGGCAGAGCTCATTGCTGTCTACAACTCCCTGAAGGGAGGCTGTAGCCAGGTGGGGTTGGTCTCTTCTGCCAGGCAAGCAGCAACAGAACAAGGGGACACAGTCTCAAGTTGTGCCAGGGGAGGTGTAGGTTGGATGTTAGAAGGAAGTTGTTGGCAGAGAGAGTGATTGGCATTGGAATGGGCTGCCCAGGGAGGTGGTGGAGTCTCCATCCCTGGAGGTGTTGAAGCAAAGCCTGGATGAGGCACTTAGTGCCACGGTCTGGTTGACTGGCTAGGGCTGGGTGCTAGGTTGGACCAGATGAGCTTGGAGGTCTCTTCCACCCTGGCTGACTCTATGATTCTATGATTCTCCTGACAGTGCCAAACCAAAATGCAGGGAAAGCACTTTTGTCTTCATCTAACGGTTTCTAGCAGCAGCAGTTTAAATTTAACTGCTGATCTGAAATGCTCTTGGGCTCTGTGAAGGGTTTTGACTCAATGTGTGCTGCTGGTCACACTGTCCTTGCACTCCTCCATATTATGGACAGCATAAGGATGATTTCACCTGTGAAGGATTACCATTTATTGTGTGAGACAATAGCAGAGACTAAGGAAGATTTTCAATAGCACTAAGATGATTTAAAGCCCAAGCCCTATTTTCAAGTAGTCTTATAAAGGATTTTAAGTTAATCATGTTTCCAGAATGCCTAAGACTCTTCTGAAAATGTAGACTTCAGGTTTTAAATCACACAGGCACTTTTAATAACTTCACTCACTCTAATTAACTTTTTATTTTGAGGTCAGTACAATCAAGCAAGACCAGGACCAAAATGGTCTCTGCATACTAATCACTCACTGTCTCCTGCTGCTGAAAGGAACATGTGAGATGTCCTAAAAATTCAGCATAAATTCAGAGCCCACAGAAACTGATACATCAGGTGTTGGAGAAAGACAATCAGCAATACAGATTCCAACTCACTGCTTTCTTACAAGTACCACTGGGAAAACTCTGATGGATGGGGATTTAAGGTAAAGGAATCATAGGATCACAGAAACATCCAGGTTGGCAAAGCCCCTCTGGATCACCAAGTCCAACCTAGAACCCTACTCTACAAGATTCACCTTAAACCATAGCCCTAAGCACCACATCCAAACCACCCTGAAACACATCCAGGCTGGGTGTCTCCACCACCTCCCTGGGCAGCTCATTCCAGTCCCTGACCACTCTATCTATGAAAAGCTTTGTCCTAATGTCCAATCTAAACCTCCCCAGTCTCAGCTTGAGGCCATTCCCCCTTGTTCTGTCTCCAGCTACCTGTGAGAAGAGCCCAGCAGCAGCCTCTCTGCACCACTTCAGGTAGTTGTAGGCAGCAGTGAGTTCTCCCCTCAGCCTCCTTCAAACTAACCAGCCCCAGCTCCCTCAGTCTCTCCTCATGAAATTTATTCTCTAGGTCCTTCACCAGCTTTGCTGCCCTCCTCTGGACCCCCTCCAGCACCTCCACTTCTCTCTTGTATTATGGTGCCCAAAACTGAACACAATACTCAAGGTGTGGCCTCACCACAGCTGAGTCCAAGGGGACAATCACCTCCCTACTGCAGCTGGACACAGCATTTTTAATCCAAGCCAGGATGCCATTGGCCTTCTTGGCCCCCTGGGCACACTGCTGGCCCACATTCAGCTCCTGTCTATTACAGCCCCCAGATCCCTTTCTGCCAGGCAGCTCTCCAGCCACACTGTCCCAAGCCTGTAGCATTGCTTGGGGTTGTTGTGACCCATGTGTAGCAACAGGCATTTAGCCTTACTGAAACTCATCCCATTAATGCTGGCCCATTGGTCTGGCCTGTCCAAGTCTCTGAAGAGCCTCTCTACCCTCATTCAAAAGAACACTGCCACCTAACTTGGTGTCATCTGCAAACTTATTGATGGTGCACCCTAAGTGTGTTTATAAAGTCACTTTTATTTTAATTTCGACATATAAATGATCCATCAACTACCACCTCCAGACTATAAAAGCACAGTTCAGAAGATTGCAAAAGTAGAAGGAAAGCTGAAAATGCTCCAGGAATCACAAAATCACAGGATTTCTGAGATTGGAAAAGGCCTCCAAGCTCAGCGAGTCCAAGCATTAGTTTCACACTGACTAAACCAAAGCCCTCAGCACATCTCATCACTAGGAATTGCTATGGTTGCAAAGGAGCACCAGCATCAGCCAGTCCAACCTTCATCCCAGCAGCCTTCATCACTACACCACAGCCCCAAGCACCACATCCACTCTCCTTTTAAACACCTCCAGGGATGGTGACTCCACCACCTCCCTGGGCAGCCTGTTCCAGTGCCTGAGCACCTGCTCAGGAAAGAACTTCCAACAGCCAACTTAAACCTGCCCTGACACAACTTGAGGCCATTTCCTCTTGTCCTAGCATTAGTAACTGGGGAGAAGAGACCAGCTGCAGCCTCACTGCAACCTCTTTTCAGGTAGCTGTAGAGCGCAATAAGGTCCTCTTTCAGCCTCCTCTTCTCCAGACTAAACAACCCCATTGAGGAAGTCGTCTTCAGGCAACCAGCAACAGAACAAGGGGACACAGTCTCAAGTTGTGGCAAGGGAGGTCTAGGCTGGATGTTGTTAGGAAGTTGTTGTTAGAGAGAGTGATTGGCATTGGAATGGGCTGCCCAGGGAGGTGGTGGAGTCACCATCCCTGGAGGTGTTGAAGCAAAGCCTGGCTGAGGCACTTAGTGCCATGGTCTGGTTGATTGCACAGGGCTGGGTGTGGCTGTTGGAGCTGCATTTCTAGCTCAGACATGGAAATATCCAGAACAGAGAAACTTAGAAGTGGAAGCTCTGAGTGGAGAGGTGAACATTCTAGGGATAGGCCATACAATGGCAGCAATGGATAAGTTAATATCATTTCTTTGGAGCATCAGGAGCTTTATGTCTGGAAGCACAGCTTGGACCTTCCCCTTGCTGCTTCTGCTGCACCTGCTACTACCTCCCCTTGCAGATGTTTTGGCTGCTGCTGCTTTTGCTGCTCCACTGTGGCTTTCCCATCTACCTTAAGGTTGTTCTATTTCTGCAGTAGTTTATTCTCCTTAGGCTGTTACATTTAAGCTATAAGAAATATAATGTCATTCCTCACAGGTCATGTTTGCCAGACCTCTCCCCAGCCTCGTTGCCCTTCTCTGCACCACTCCAGCACCTCAATGTCCCTCCTGTACTGTGCTGACCCAAACTGGACACAGTACTCGAGGTGTGGGCTCACAAGTGCTGAGCACAGGGGCATGAGCCCCTCCCTGCTCCTGCTGCTCACACCATTGCTGATGCAGGCCAGGATGCTGTTGGCCTTCTTGGCCACCTGGGCACACTGCTGGTCACTGCTTGTTGTAGACCAGAACAATGAAAAGAGTCATAATTTCCAACAGACTTTAACTACCTTTGCTACAAAAAAACCTCAAACCCTTTAGTTCTTTGTTTAAACTCAAGTTATCTAAAAAGATCCTCAGGTAGCTGACATTATCAAAACTTGCTAATAGAATCATAGAATCAAGCAAGTTGGAAGAGACCTCCAACATCATCCAGTCCAACCTAGCACCCAGCCCTGGCCAATCAACCAGACCATGGCACTAAGTGCCTCAGCCAGGCTTTGCTTCAACACCTCCAGGCACAGCAACTCCACCACCTCCCTGGGCAGCCCATTCCAATGCCAATCACTCTCTCTGACAACAACTTCCCCCTAACATCCAGCACAGACCTCCCCCACCACAACTTGAGACTGTGTCCCCTTGTTCTGTTGCTGGTTGCCTGGCAGAAGAGATCAACCCCACCTGGCTACAGCCTCCCTTCAGGGAGTTGTAGACAGCAATGAGGTTGCCCCTGAGCCTCCTCTTCTGCAGGCTGAGCAAGCCTGATTTTGGTCATCCAACTACAGGGGCTTGGCTTTGCCTGTTTCTCAAACTGTAAACCCAGAATCAGTGCACCTAAAATTACCAGCCAATTGTGAAAATCTCAGTCTCAGAGGGGTTGTTTTTTCCCCTTCCTCCTTGACCTTTCTTTAACTCTGACAATTTCTTTTTCCAGACCATCAGAGCACTGAGAAGAGAAGGAAGAAATTCAGCTCCAGAGTTCAATCCTCCTGATTTGCGTGAGGAGATAAAGAGTTAGGGCTTGAAGACATGAGATAAAAGCAAAGCAATATACTCACAGCCACAGCCTCAATGAATTAAACTATGAAACAAAACCCTGCAGGTCAGACAGAGAGCATGCAGAGTAAGCACAGCAAGAGACAAGGAAATGGTAGGCTTAAATGTATTATCTATTCCATGTTATTTCTCCTCCCCATGTGTCTGGTTTGCTACCTATAAAAAAGGGCCCTTCTGAAAGGCTCTCTGGAAAGATTTTTGAGAGCTTGCTGTAAAAATCATTAACTCCAGGGTGAAACATTTCTATCAGTGCAGCCATAAAGCTGCAGAGCAGTCAAGAGACTTGAGTAGTTTTAGAAAGGATGAAGGTCTAAGACAAATAGAATCATCATCATTAGGAGCAGGGAAGTGTATTATGCTCCTGTACTCAGCCCTGGTGAGGCCACAGCTTGAGTACTGGGTTCAGATCATCACAAGATAGGAAAGACACTGAGGTCCTGGAGCATGTCCAGACAAGCAAAGCCTGGATGAGGCACTTAGTGTCATGGTCTAGTTGACAGGACAGGGTTGAGTGCTAGGTTGGACTGGCTGATACTGAAGGTCTCTTCCAACTGCTGGCTAAGCTGTCAGCCCATGGCTTGGATGGCAACACTCTATGCTGGGTTAGGAACTGGCTGGAGGGCCAGAACCAGAGAGTGGTGGTGAATGGTGCCACATCCAGCTGGCAGCTGTCACTAGTGGTGTCCCTCAGGGATCTGTGCTGGGCCCCATCCTCTTTAACATCTTCATAGATGATCTGGATGAGGGCATGGAGTCAGTCATCAGCAAGTTTGCAGATGACACCAAGCTGGGGGCAGATGTGGCTGGGTTGGAGGGCAGAAGGGCTCTGCAGCAGGACCTTGACCGCCTGGACAGATGGGCAGAGTCCAAGGGGATGGTGTTCAATAGCTCCAAGTGCAGGGTGCTGCACTTTGGCCACAGCAACCCCATGCAGAGATACAGGCTGGGGTCGGAGTGGCTGGAGAGCAGCCAGACAGAGAGGGATCTGGGGGTGCTGATTGATACCTGCCTGAACATGAGCCAGCAGTGTGCCCAGGTGGCCAAGAGAGCCAGTGGCATCCTGGCCTGCATCAGGAATGGTGTGGCCAGCAGGAGCAGGGAGGTCATTCTGCCCCTGTACTCTGCACTGGATAGACCACACCTTGAGTGCTGTGTTCAGTTCTGGGCCCCCCAGTTTAGGAGGGACATTGAGATGCTTGAGCGTGTCCAGAGAAGGGCAACGAGGCTGGGGAGAGGCCTTGAGCACAGCCCTACGAGGAGAGGCTGAGGGAGCTGGGATTGGTTAGCCTGGAGAAGAGGAGGCTCAGGGCAGACCTCATTGCTGTCTACAACTACCTGAGAGGAGGTTGTAGCCAGGAGGAGGTTGCTCTCTTCTCTCAGGTGGCCAGCACCAGAACAAGAGGACACAGCCTCAGGCTGCACCAGGGGAGATTTAGGCTGGAGGTGAGGAGAAAGTTCTTCCCTGAGAGAGTCATTGGACACTGGAATGGGCTGCCCGGGGAGGTGGTGGAGTCGCCGTCCCTGGAGCTGTTCAAGGCAGGACTGGACGTGGCACTTGGTGCCATGGTCTGGCCTTGAGCTCTGTGGTAAAGGGTTGGACTTGATGATCTGTGAGGTCTCTTCCAACCTTGGTGATACTGTGACACTGTGACTCTATGATTCTATGATTACTGTACATAGCTGTAAACATGTCTGTATATATCATGTGTAATTCACTTGGAAATTGTGCAAAGCTATAAACACAGCTTCCTCCCTTAACTTCCAGCTGGCTGAATTCAATAAGGGTGAATTCCTGACTTCAAGTAACTCCCAAAGCACAACAGTCATGCATCAACACGATAGGTTGGACAGGATGAGCTTGGAGGTCTCTTCCAACCTGCTTGATTCTATGATTACTGTATATAGTTGGAAATATGTCTGTATATATTGTGTGTAACTCACTTGGAAATTGTGCAAAGCTATAAACACAGCTTCATTCCTTAACTTCCATCTGACTGAGTTCAGTAAGGGTGAAATCCTAACTTCAAGTAACTCCCAAAGCACAACAGTCGTGCATCAACATGACAGGTTGGACTGGATGAGTTTGGAAGTCCCTTCCAACCTGGTTGATTGCATGATTCTGCATTCAGAGCTAGCCTGTATATATGCAGAGTAAGCAAGTATCTGTTCATGTTCAAAATTTCCATTTCAAAGTTGGGCACAGATAGGGTAAGCAGACCAAAAAACCCCCAGCACAACACAGCTGGTCCCTGTGCCCCAAAGGACACAAAGGATGGGTACACCTACCTCCTTGTGCACTCTGTCATCCTAGCATGGTTAGTTGACAAGATGAGGAGAAGACAATGCATTTACATGGAGTAGGTAAGTTACCACATTTTAACTCCCTAAGATCCAACAAGAGAAGCAGCAATCACCTGTAGAATGCCACAGTCCTGGAGACTTATTTCACCTACAGAGGTAAAGGCACCAAGGCTGGGATGGCAGCTACTAAGACACAAGCAAGTGGTGCCATAAAACATCCTCAAGGTACACTACAAAGTGCTGTCAGTCTGGAAAATGCTAATCACCACAATTTCTCTATTTCTCTATAAGTTTTAACCAATTCTTTTAGTTTTTAAACAGAATATTCATACAATAGAATCTTAGAATCAAACAGGTTGGAAGAGATCTCCAAGATCATCCAGCCCAACCTAGCAATCAGCCTCATCCAATCAACCAGACCATGGCACCAAGTGCCCCATCCAGGCTTTGTTTCAACACCTCCAGGCACAGTGACTCCACCACCTCCCTGGGCAGCCCATTCCAATGCCAATCACTCTCTCTGCCAACAACTTCCTCCTAACATCCAGCCTAGACCTTCCCCAGCACAACTTGAGACTGTGTCCCCTTCTTCTGTTGCTGCTTGCCTGGCAGAAGAGACCAACCCCACCTGGCTACAGCCTCCCTTCAGGTAGTTGTAGACAGCAATGAGGTCAGCACTGAGCCTCCTCTTCTGCAGGCTGCACACCCCCAGCTCCCTCAGCCTCTCCTCACAGGGCTGTGCTCCAGGCCTCTCACCAGCTTTGATGCCCTTCTCTGGACACCTTCCAGCTCCTCAACATCTCTCTTGAATTGAGGAGCCCAGAACTGGACACAGCACTCAAGGTGTGGCCTGATAAGTGCTGAGTACAGGGGAACAATAACCTCCCTTGTCCTGCTGGCCACACTGCTCCTGATGCAGGCCAGGATGCCATTGGCTCTCTTGGCCACCTGGGCACACTGCTGCCTCATCTTCACCTACTCTCTATCAGTACCCCCAGGTCCCTCTCCTCCTGGCTGCTCTCAGCCACTCTGTCCCCAGCCTGCAGTCCTGCTTGGGGTTGTTGTGGCCAAAGTGCAGAACCCTGCACTTGGCCCAGTGAATACTCATCCCTTTGTCCTCTGCCCACCCAGTGCTAAGGCAAATCTGGGAGCTGCATAACACACTGAAGTCAGCAGTGGGGCAGCTGCTGGTATTTTGGCTCGGTGAGGCAACACATGCACTTTAACAGCCAGCTCTGAGCACATGCCATTTGTGAGCAAAGGCATTCTGCTAGCAAACTGCCTTACCCAGCAGTCCCAACTTTATTACATTCTTAAATCCTAATTTCTTACAGGTTGACTCGACATGGCTATGTTTCAGCTCCTGCTGTGTGTGCTGCTGTTACAATGAGGGAAAAAGACCCATCTGCATCTTCCCACACAGGCAATGACTGCAAGAATCTATATGCTAATGGATTATTTTTTTTCTGCTCTGGAGTGTGAGGACATTAACATTTATCTCTATCATAAACATCATGAATGAGGATTGAGACTTTCCACAAGGGTTCTTTTTTTTATTGGAGTTTAAATGAAGGTAGGCTGTAGCCAGGTGGGGTTGGGCTCTTCTGGCAGGCAAACAACAGCAGCACAAGGGGACACAGTCTCAAGTTGTGGTGGGGGAGGTCTAGGCTGGATGTTAGGAGGAAGTTGCTGTCAGAGAGAGTGATTGGCATTGGAATGGGCTGCCCAGGGAGGTGGTGCAGTTGCCATCCCTGGAGATGTTGAAGCAAAGCCTGGATGAGGCACTTAGTGCCATGGTCTGGTTGAATGTCTAGGGCTGGGTGTGGCTGTTTGAGCTACATTTCTAGCCCAGACATGGAAATATCCATAAGAGCAGAAAGGAGCTTCTCAAGGTGGTGGAGTTGCCATCCCTGGAGCTGTTCAAGGCAGGATTGGACGTGGCACTTGGTGCCATGGTCTGGCCTTGAGCTCAGTGGTAAAGGGTTGGACTTGATGATCTGTGAGGTCCCTCCCAACCTTGATGATACTGTGATGTCCCTCCAGTGGGCAAGGCATGCAATTCACTGCAAGAACCTCTCTCCAGGTCAGTCTGAGTTTAAGGTTTGCTGTATTATTCCTAACTATTTCTTAAATGTTCTACATTATGTTTATCCTCTGTGTTTTCATAGAATCATAGAGCCATGACTGTGCAAAGAACCAATTAGTATCAAAATTTACTGAATGGGTGGCAAAAGTCCTAAATAGCAACATTAATAAATACAAATTCTGAAAAACACTCAAACCACCTCCATCATTAATTACCTCCTGCCATTACAGAATTGCTTAGATTGGAAAAGGCCTTCGAGACCTCAAGTCCAAGCATTAGTTTCACACTGACAAGTCCTTGACTAAACCAAAGCCCTCAGCACAACATCTCATCACTGTGAATCACTATGGTTGGAAAGGACCACCAGGATCAGCCAGTCCAACCTTCATCCCAGCAGCCTTCATCACCAGACCATAGCCTCAAGCACCACATCCACTCTCCTTTTAAACACCTCCAGGGATGGTGACTCCACCACCTCCCTGGGCAGCCTGTGCCAGTGCCTGACCACCTGCTCAGGAAAGAATTTCCTCCCAACAGCCAACCTAAACCTCCCCTGATGCAACTTGAGGCCATTGCCTCTTGTCCTAGCATTAGTAACTGGGGAGAAGAGACCAGCTGCAGCCTCACCACAACCTCCTTTTAGGTAGCTGTAGAGGGCAATAAGGTCCCCTCTCAGCCTCCTCTTCTCCAGACTAAACACCCCCAGCTCCCTCAGCCACTCCTCACAGGCCATGTTTGCCAGACCTCTGCCCAGCCTCGTTGCCCTTCTCTGCACCACTCCAGCACCTCAGTGTCCCTCCTGTGCTGTGCTGACCCAAACTGGACACAGTACTCGAGGTGTGGGCTCACAAGTGCTGAGCACAGGGGCATGAGCACCTCCCTGCTCCTGCTGCTCACACCATTGCTGATGCAGGCTAGGATGCTGTTGGCCTTCTTGGCCACCTGGGCACACTGCTGGCTCATGTTCAGCTGCTGGCCACCAACACCTCCAGGTCCTTTTCTGCCAGGCAGCTCTCCAGCCACTCCTCCCCAGCCTGTAGGGCTGCTGGGGGTTGTTGTGGCCAAAGTGCATGACCCAGCACTTGGCCCTGTTAAACCTCATGCAATTGGCCTCAGTCCATGGCTCCAGCCTGTCCAAATCCCTCTGCAAGACCTTCCTACCCTCCAGCAGATTGACACTGCTACTTCATTTGGTGTCCTCTGCAAACTTGCTGAGGATGCATTCAATCCCCTCAGCCAGGGCACTGATGAAGAGATTAAACAAGATTGACCCCAAAAGTGAGCCCTGAGGGACTCCAGTGATTACACCAGATCACTGATCACTATACTTGTTAATAAATCAAATGCTTTAAATTAGACTGGCACTCTTGGGACAGTATGGGAAACAGTAGTTGCTCATGGACAACTACAGATAGGATTTGAAAGGCTGTTGGGGCACACTCTCATTCATTATCATCATTCAGGACTTAGAAAGCAAAGGCTGATTTGACATGTATGGACTAACCTCCACAGAAGAACAGACAGCATGGGGTAAATCTGGCTCCTCAGATTCAATAAAAAAGGTCTAACCTTATGAGTGTAGGACAGCATGGCACACTTGTGGATTAGATTCTGAGACTCTGAAGTATTGTGCACGGGCAAAAACCTTTTACTCCACCAAAGATGTAGGCACATGGTCATGACAACACCAGCAGCATCTCTTAATGCATGACTGTTGTGCTTTGGGAGTTACTTGAAGTTAGGAATTCACCCTTACTAAACTCAGCCAGCTGGAAGTCAAGGAATGAAGCTGTGTTTACAGCTTTGCATAGTTTACAACTGAATTATATACAACACATATAGACATACTTACAACTACATACTGTAATCATAGAACCATGGAATCAGCCAGGTTGGAAGAGACCTCCAAGATCATCCAGCCCAACCTAGCACCCAGCCCTATCCAATCAACCAGACCATGGCACCAAGTGCCTCATCCAGGCTTGGCTTGAACACCTCCAGGCACAGCCACACCACCACCTCCCTGGGCAGCCCATTCCAATGCCAATCACTCTCTCTGCCAAAAACTTCCTCCTAACATCCAGCCTAGACCTCCCCCACCACAAATTGAGACTGTGTCCCCTTCTTCTGTTGCTGTTACCAAGGAGGAGACTGAACCCCACCTGGCTAGAAGCTTTCTTCAGGTAGTTGCAGACAGCAATGAAGAAGCCCTGAGCCTCCTCTTCTCCAAGATCATCCAGTCAAACCTATCACCCAGCCCTGTCCACTCAACTAGACCATGGCACGAAGCAATGAGTGAAACACTATGAGTTTTCTTTTCACAGCCAATGATCTAATTTGTCTCATTAAAGTATTCCAATCAGCCTCAAACCAGGACAAGGACATAAAAAAAATTGTAACTCAAATTAACATGGAATTTCTAAATTAATCTGCTGCTTATTCTACTCACAGACAGTAATATTACCCTGCATTGCCTTCAGACCAATGAAATGGATATCACCACAGGCTCACAGGATCTTAGGAGTTGGAAGGGACCCAAGGAGATCATCAAGTCCAACCCTACTGCCAGAGCAGGACAATCCTATCTAACACAGATCACAGAGGAACACATCCAGACAGGCCTTGAAAGGCTCCGGAGAAGGAGACTCCACAACCTCTCTGGGCAGCCTGTGCCAGTGCTCTGGGACCCTTACAGTCAAGAAGTTCCCCCTTGTGTTGAGGTGGAACCTCCTGTGCTGCAGCTTACACCCACTGCTCCTTGTCCTATCCCAGGGAGCAGTGAGCAGAGCCTGTGCCCCCCATCCTGACCCCCAGTCCTCAGATACTTATAAACATTTGTTAAATACTTTCTCAGTCTTCTCTTCTCCAGACTAAGCAGCCCCAGGTCCCTCAGCCTCTCCTCATCAGGCAGTGCCCTCCAGTTCCCTCATCATCCTCGTAGCTCTCCACTGAGTCCTCTCCAGCAGATCCCTCTCCCTCTGCAACTGGGGAGCCCAAAACTGAGCACAGTATTCAAGATGAGGTCTCAGCAGGGCAGAGTAGAGAGCAAGGAGAACCTCCCTTGATCTGCTGGACACACTCTGCCTAATACAGCCCAGGATCCCATTGGCTTTCTTGGCCACAAGGGCACATTGCTGTGCCATGGATGTTAGCCACCAGCACCCCCAGGTCCCTCTCCACAGGGCTGCTCTCCAGCAGTCACCTCCCAGCCTGTGCTGGTGCAGTTTGTTATTCCTGCCCAGGTGCAGGACTCTGCACTTGTCCTTGTTGAACCTCATCTGGTTCCTCTGTGCCCAGCTCTCAGTGTGTCCAGGTCTCTCTGGATGGCAGCACAGCCTTCAGCTGCATCAGCCAAGCCTCCCAGCTTGGTGTGCATCAGGAATGGTGTGGCCAGCAGGAGCAGGGAGGTCATTCTGCCCCTGTACTCTGCACTGGTTAGACCACACCTTGAGTGCTGTGTTCAGTTCTGGGCCCCCCAGTTTAGAAGGGACATTGAGATGCTTGAGCGTGTCCAGAGAAGGGCGACGAGGCTGGGGAGAGGCCTTGAGCACAGCCCTACGAGGAGAGGCTGAGGGAGCTGGGATTGGTTAGCCTGGAGAAGAGGAGGCTCAGGGGAGACCTCATTGCTGTCTACAAGTACCTGAGGAGTGGTTGTGGCCAGGGGGAGGTTGCTCTCTTCTCTCAGGTGGCCAGCTCCAGAACAAGAGGACACAGCCTCAGGCTGCGCCAGGGGAAATTTAGGCTGGAGGTGAGGAGAAAGTTCTTCCCTGAGAGAGTCATTGGACACTGGAATGGGCTGCCCGGGGAGGTGGTGGAGTCGTCGTCCCTGGAGCTGTTCAAGGCAGGACTGGACGTGGCACTTGGTGCCATGGTCTGGCCTTGAGCTCTGTGGTAAAGGGTTGGGCTTGATGACCTATGAGGTCTCTTCCAACCTTGGTGATACTGTGACACTGTGACAGTGTGTCAGCAGCAAACTTGCTGAGCAGACTCTGTCTGTCTGTGCCCTCATCAACGTCCTTGATGAAAATGTTGAACAGGACTGGTCCCAGCACTGATCATCAAGGACTTATGCCTGAAGATCTCTGTCACTGTAACAAACCCAAGCCTTCTGCCTATTCTTTGTTTTCAGGAGGAAGGTCCAGTGAAGAGAAACAGATCTTGACCAGGCCAAGATGTAGCAGGACAGCTTCTGATTTTTCAAGCACAAATACTTTAGTAGAAGTTAGGGTTTTCTACTATGTCAGTATTTCAAGACAGCTTTCATTAAAAACCCAAAACAAACCAGAATTATGGTGAATTCTGAAATTCTACAAATAAAATTTATCATTTTTTTTCATTAGGTTCCATCTCCTCCAGAAGTGACTTTGACATATGAATCAGTCTGACATCTATTCACTAGACAGATTCACTTTGTGATTAATGATGTTTAAATGCTGCCTGCACGTTCCTCCTACTTCTAAAACTGCCTAATTATTGCAGTTATAGAAGGTCTTCTTTTAAGAAGAAATTAAATCAGAGAAAACATCTCTGGTTCAGAATCTCCTGGAGAGTTTGAGAGATGCTTTGTATGCACTGGACAATGAGCTTGGGTTAGGGAACTTCAGTCTGGAGAAGAGAAGACTGAGAGAGGATTTAACCCCAGGGAGGTGGTGGAGGCACCGTCCCTGGAGGTCTTCAAGAGAAGCCTGTGCTAGTTTGAGCCTAGCTGGGATATTTTGGTGAGATGACAAGCTGTGAAAAGGAAACAATGGTGATGTCTGCTGCACTCATAGGCTTGCTGAGATGGATAAGAACAAGAACACAAACACAGATAAGAGAGTCGCTGTCTGAGCTTTGCACTGCACTTCTCTCTCTAACCTAACCTGCTGTCTGTGTGACTAATCCATCTGCTCCTAATCCCCCTGGCTGACCCTCCATACAGCCTTAAACATAAGGCAAGGTCTTGGGTAAGGTAGAAGGGTGGGAGGAAAGGTGGCAGGGTGGTTGGGAGCCCCTCCTGGGGACTCAGGTCTCTGGGAGGGCTGCTGTGTTTCTGTATCACCTTTAACTTGTCTATTGCTGTCTATAGCTGTAGATGTTGTAAATCCCTGCTTGTATATTGTGCTAAGCTGTAAGTATAAAGCTGCATTCAATTCCCAGCTCAGCTGAGTCTAGTCTGGGTGATTTTCTTAAGTGTGGGGGGTCAGGGAACACCCAAACCATTACAGATGATCAGAGGGCTGGAGTACCTCCTCTATGAAGACAGTTGAAAGAATTAGGGTTGTTCAGCCTGCAGAAGAGAAGGCTCCAGAGAGACCATATAGGCACATTTCAGCATCTGAAAGGGATCTACAGGACAGCTGAGGAGGGACTGTGCCATGGTCTGGTTGACTGGACAGGGCTGGGTGCTAGGTTGGACTGGATGATCTTGGAGGTGTCTTCCAACCTGGCTGATTCTCTGATTCTCTGACTGTTTAGGACTGCAGCAACAGGTAGAAAGGGCAATGATTTTAAACTGGAGCACAGTAGATTTTGGATGGAGCCATGGAGAAAGTTCTTTACAATGGGAGTGGTAAAACAACTAGAACAGGCTGCCCAGGGAAGTGGTGGGGGCCCAGACCCTGGAGATCAGGGACTCAGTGGTTGAGGCCCAGTCCCATTCAAGATCAGACTTGATGTGGCCCTAGGCAGACTGATCAAGTTGGAGGCGTGCAGTGAGCTGGCTGCAGCGGGGAGGGTTGGGCAAGATGAGCTTTGAGAGGAGAGGCTGAGGGAGCTGGGGTTGTTTAGCCTGCAGAAGAGGAGGCTCAGGGCTGACCTCACTGCTGTCTACAACTACCTGAAGGGAGGCTGTAGCCAGGTGGGGGGTGGCCTCTTCTCCCAGGCAAGCAGCAACAGAACAAGGGGACACAGTCTCAAGTTGTGCTGGGGGAGGTCTAGGCTGGAGGTTAGGAGGAAGTTGTTGGAAGAGAGAGTGATTGGCATTGGAATGGGCTGCCCAGGGAGGTGGTGGAGTCACTGTCCCTGCAATTGTTCAAGCAAAGCCTGGCTGAGCCACTTAGTGCCATGGTCTGGTTGACTGGCTAGGGCTGGGTGCTAGGTTGGACTGGCTGAGCTTGGAGGTCTCTTCCAACCTGCTTGATTCTATGATTCCAATCTGTGCATTACAGTAGTTTCTGGAACAATGTGTTTAAAAAAGGCAAGGATTCAGTTTGTCTCTCGTGCTTTGGTCTTCTGGCATGTGAGAAGGGAAATGAGAACAGTAATTAAAATTATACATTTTAATATTCCTTTTAGTGAGAAACTTCCTAACAGCAGCAAAGGTTTATATGATCTGCTCCTGCATTAGTTTTAGATTTTGCAATTTGCTTCTTCAATGAAGAGTAAAAATTGGATTTAGATAAACACAATTATTTACATTCTTCCAGCAAATGTTTCCCAGATGAAGTGGAAAACAATTTACACTCTGGAAACCCAAAGGAATAACAAAACTCTTGCAAACACCAATCCCTACGAGGAATTTTGATTAGCTTTTGCTCTCCTTCATTAAAGACAGTCCTTGTCCATCCTCTGACTAATTCTGGACAGGATCTGCTTCTAAGCTACCCTCTTTAGACTTCAAGTAACACACTTAGAAACACAGAATCATAGAATTGACCAGGTTGAAAGAGACCTCCAAGCTCAGCCACTCCAACCTAGCACCCAGCCCTGTCCAATCAATCAGACCATGGCACTGAGTTCTCATGAGGTCTTTGCATGTACACACCTAGGGACGGTGACTCCACCACCTCCTTGGGCAGCCCATTCCAATGCCAATCACTCTCTAACTTCCTCCTAACATCCAGCCTAGACCTCCTCCAGCACAACTTGAGACTGTGTCCCCTTCTTCTCTTGCTGCTTCCCTGGCAGAAGAGCCCAGCCCCACCTGGTTACAGCCTCCCTTCAGGTCCCCTTAGACAGCAATGAGCTCTGCCCTGAGCCTCCTCTTCTGCAGGCTGCACACCCCCAGCTCCCTCAGCCTCTCCTCACAGGGCTCTGCTCCAGGCCCTTCACCAGCTTTGTTGCCCTTCTCTGGACACCTTCCAGCACCTCAACATCTTTCTTGAATTGAAGAGCCCAGAACTGGACACAGCACTGAGTACAGGGGAACAATAACCTCCCTTGTCCTGCTGGCCACACTGTTCCTGATCCAGGCCAGGATGCCATTGGCTCTCTTGGCCACCTGGGCACACTGCTGCCTCAACTTCACCTACTCTCTACCAGCACTCCCAGGTTTCTTTCCGCCTGGCTGCTCTCAGCCATTCTGTCCCCAGCCTCTAGCACTGCTTGGGGTTGTTGTGGCCAAAGTGCAGAACCCTGCACTTGGCCTTGTTCAATCTCATCCCATTGGTCTCTGCCCACCCATCCAGCCTGGCCAGGCTCTTGACCTTGCAAAATATGGTAGCTCAAATGTCACAGATCAAAAATATCTGGTTTGCCATCTTCATCATGACAAATTCACACTATTTTTAAAGCACACTGTCAATTTGTATGCACAGACAGGTATTTTCCTTATTGATTGTTCCAGTTCTTTCATACTTCTCCATTCATCTCCTCAGGTACTGCTAAGAAGGCTCTACAGAATAATTGTGCAAGGATTTCATTGCTATCACAGAATCACAGACTCACAGGATGTCAGGGGTTGGAAGAGACCCAAGGAGATCATCAAGTCCAACCCCCTGCCAGAGCAGGACAATCCTATCTAACACAGATCACAGAGGAACACATCCAGTCAGGCCTTGAGAGGCTCCAGAGAAGGAGACTCCACAACCTCTCTGGGCAGCCTGTGCCAGTGCTCTGGGACCCTTACAGGAAAAAAGTTCCCCCTTGTGTTGAGGTTTAACTTTTTTTGCTGCAGCTTACACCCATTGCTCCTTGTCCGATCCCAGGGAGCAGTGAGCAGAGCCTGTCCCCCATTCCTGGCCAGCCCTGAGGTGTTAATAAACATCTGTTAAATACTCTTTCAGTCTTCACTTCTCCAGACAAAGCAGCCCCAGGGCCCTCAGCCTCTCCTCATCAGCCATGCCCTCCAGTCCCCTCATCATCCTCGTAGCCCTCCACTGGACTCTCTCCAGCAGATCCCTGTCCCTCTTCAACTGGGGAGCCCAAAACTGAAGGCAGTAGTCAGTATGGGGTGCATCCTCCCTCACTCCCTCTTTCACTTTGTTCATAAGGACATCTCATCCAGAACAATCAGATGCAGACTTTCTTTCCAAAAGAGGTATTTTTCCATACCCTAACCCACAGGCTTTATTAATCATACCTCATTTAAAGCCTTTCACAAAGCAGATGACAACACTCAGAGTGTGTTTATTAATTTGAGTCACATTTTATGAGGCACAGCATGCAAGGCACAACTAAATCCTCATGGATATAAATGTATAAAACTCTCAACATGCCACTGAAATATTAAAATTGTGAGCCAGAGAGTTCAAAGGCTAAGAAGCACCAAAATTAGAGACCTGTGCTCAGCTTTCTGTAGTAGAAACAAACAATGACACAATCACAATGAAACAATGGTGACAGAAGAGACACTGCTCCTGGAAATTTATACCTGCTGAAGCCTGAAACAGTCACAAGAGTTCCAGGCAACAAATGACAGAATCAGGCAGGGTTGGAAGGGACCACAAGGATCATCCAGTTCCAACTCCCTGCCATGCCCAGGGACACCCTACCCTAGAGCAGGCTGCACACAGCCTCAGCCAGCCTGGCCTTAAACACCTCCAGCCATGGGGCCTCAACCACCTCCCTGGGCAACTCATTCCAGCCTCTCACCACTCTCCTGCTCAACAACTTCCTCCTCACCTCCACTCTGACTCTCCCCACCTCCAGCTTTGCTCCTTTCCCCCCAGTCCTGTCACTCCCTAACAGCCCAAAAAGTCCCTCCCCAGCTTTTTTGTAGCCCCCTGCAGACACTGGAAGGCCACAAAAAGGTCACCTGGGAGCCTCCTCTGCTCCAGCCTGCACAGCCCCAACTCTTTCAGTCTGTGCTCACAGCAGAGCTGCTGCAGCCCTCTCAGCATCCTCCTGGCCCTGCTCTGGACACACTCCAGCATCTCCACAGCCCTCTTGTCACAGGGGCTCCAGAACTGGATGCAGTACTCCAGGTGGGGTCTCAGGAGAGCACAGTAGAAGGGCAGAATCACCTCCCTCCACCTGCTGGCCACACTTCTCCTGCTGCAGCCCAGGCTCTGCTTGGCTTTCTGGGCTGCAGATGCACACTGCTGGCTCCTGTTGAGCCTCTGGTCCAGCAGCACCCCCAAGTCCCTCTCCTCAGGGCTGCTCTCCAGCCACTCACTGCCCAGCCTGCATTTCTGCTTGGCATTGCCCCCACCTAGATGCAGGACCTTGCACTTGGTCTTGTTGAACCTCCTGAGGTTGGCTTGTGCCCACCTCTCCAGCCTGTCCAGCTCCCTCTGGGTGGATCCCTGCCCTCCAGCCTGGCTGCTGCACCACACAGCTTGGTGTTGTCAGCAACCTTGCTGAGGCTGCACTCAGTGCCTCTGTCCATGGCACCCACAAAGATGTTGAACAAGACTGGTCCCAGGACTGATCCTGAGGGACTCCTCTTGTCACTGGCCTGCACTTGGCCATGGAGCCATTGACAGCCACTCTTTGGGTACAGTTATCAAGCCAGTTCTTTATCCATCCAGTGCTTCACCCACCAAACCCATGTGTCACCAGCTTGGAGCCCAGCATGGGGTGTGGGACAGTCGATCATCCAGTCCAAGCTATCACCCAGCCCTGTCCAATCAACTAGACCATGGCACTAAGAGCCTCATCCAGTTTTATTTTAAATGAATAAATATAGCTAAAGAAATAAGTAAATGAATCAACATTTTAAATCTTGTACATTGAAAAAAATCACCATTTACACATCTATATGTCAAAGGCTGTTCTGCTGAAACACTGCTGAATCATCCAGTGTCATCTGTTATGTCTCCTTCCTTACTCAAAACTCATTCTGACACTAAATATTTCTGCAACTGCAAGTCATCTCTCCTGAGCCAAAGAACACAGAGCAGTGCACTATCCAGCCCAGTCATGTCGAGGTCACACTTGTTGGGAGCAATAAGCTGTCCACCTAAGGGGCTGATACGTGACAGATGCATCTTTGTGCAGCCCAGTCAACGACTTGCTGCTTTTAGTACCTTCCTTAAAGACCCTGGTCTTAATGCTTAGAGAAGATCACCAAGAAATGAATGGAGCACAAGTTCAAATATTGCCCAAAGGAGGTGCAGCACCCAAGCTCTGAGAGCTCCCAGAATGTCCTCAAAAATGATGTGTCTGTAGATCATGGTAAGTGCATGTCAAACACAGAGTCACAGAACCAACCTGGTTGGAAGAGACCTCTGAGATCATCCAGTCCACCTATCACACAGTGCCCTGGGTTAGGGTAGATTGGTCTGGGCTCCTCAATTAGTGCCATGGTCTGGTTGATTAGCCAAAGATGGGTGCTAGGTTGGACTGGATGATCTTGGAGGTCTCTTCCAACCTGGTTGATTCTGTGATTCTATGAAATCCAGCACCCAGATAAGTGGTTAGCTATTAGCAAAGAGATGCTTAAGTACCATAGAGTTTGATGACTGCTCCTGTTAATATGTACTGCTGTGGGCAGTATGGTTAGGTGTGTGTATACAGTGCTACACAGACGTTTGGGTATGCAGTGTGTATATATTTCTGTCTGTAACACACTCTGCTAGTTTGAGCCTAGCTGGGTTATTTTGGTGAGAAGAATTAGATGATAGGCTGTGAAAAGGAAACAATGGTGATGTCTGCGGCACTCATAGGCTTGCTGAGATGTGGAAGAACAAGAAGACAAACATAGGTAAGACAGTGGCTCTGTTGCAGCTGGTGCCTGTACTTTTCTCCCTGGCCTGCTGTCTGTGTAACTAAGCCTTCTGCTTTCTGACTCCCCTGGCCAATCCTCCAAACTCACCTTGTATGTAAGGCAAAGTCTGGCATAAGGTAGATGGGAGGAAAGAAGGTGGAAGGGCAGTTGGGAGCCCCTCCTGGGGACTCAGGTTTCTGGGAGGGCTGCTGTGTTCCTTCAGGGAGTTATAGACAGCAATGAGGTCAGCCCTGAGCCTCCTCTTCTGCAGGCTGCACACCCCCAGCTCCCTCAGCCTCTCCTCACAGGGCTATGATTCCCTATCACGGAAGCCTGTCCCCCCTTCCACCAACTCTAACCATAAAACTTCCAGAAGAGGACACCAAAACTTCCTCCAGTGTAAAGCATGCCCCAGTCTGTATGCAAACAACCAGATGGAGAAAGGAGACAACTTCCATTTGCATAAGGACTTCACTGGGAATGCTCTGCAAACACAGCATTAACAGTGCATAATACATCACTGTTATTGCAGTGGCATCCCCAAATAGCATGGATGGGATCTAGGCCTCATTATGGAATTTACTCTATAAATGTATATGCAGAGACATAAACCATACTTTGGAAACCATTTCACCTATTACAGAGGATCATCTACCCCAACACGAGGAAAAGAGAGCAGATGGTTCAGATGGCAATGGTAAACACATTGTGCAGGGAGCTGAACTGCTCCTAATTACAGCAGTTTGGAGATCTCTCACAGCTCCACAAACTATAGTATATATACAGTCCCTTTACAATACCATAATCATGTAATCAAAGAGGTTGGAAGAGACCTCCAAGCTCAGCCAGTCCAACCTAGCACCCAGCCCTCTCCAGTCAACCAGACCATGGCACTAAGTGCCTCAGCCAGGCTTTGCTTCAACATCTCCAGGGATGGTGACTCCACCACCTCCCTGGGCAGCCCATTCCAATGCCAATCACTCTCTCTGACAACAACTTCCTAACAACATCCAGCCTAGACCTGCCCTGGCACAACTGGAGACTGTGTCCCTTTGTTCTGTTGCTGCTTGCCTGGCAGAAGAGACCAACCCCACCTGGCTACAACCTCCCTTCAGGGAGTTGTACACAGCAATGAGGTCAGCCCTGAGCCTCCTCTTCTGCAGGCTGCACATCCCCAGCTCCCTCAGCCTCTCCTCACAGGGCTCTGCTCCAGGACCCTCCCCAGCTTCATCGCCCTTCTCTGGACACCTTCCAGCACCTCAACATCTCTCTTGAATTGAGGAGCCCAGAACTGGACACAGCACTCAAGGTGTGGCCTGAGCAGTGCTGAGTCCAGGGGCAGAATAACCTCCCTTGTCCTGCTGGCCACACTGCTCCTGAGCCAGCCCAGGATGCCACTGGCTCTGTTAGCCACCTGGGCACACTGCTGCCTCATCTTCAGCTACTCTCTACCAGTACCTCCAGCTCCCTTTCTTCCTGGCTGCACTCAGCCACTTTGTCCCCAGCCTGTAGTGCTGCTTGGGGTTGTTGTGGCCAAAGTGCAGAACCCTGCCAGGTCCATCTGTGTCCATGGTACCTATTTACATCCACTCTGAATGCTGATCACATTAACTGTCCAAGGTTCGCCCTCCCAGGCCACCTTCACAATCTTTGCAATATCCTCAGGCACTTCAGTGTTATTCTTTGGAGCATGTAAGTGAGTCTTACTCCCTTCTCCCTCCAAGATGAAAAAAGTTCTAAACCAGTTTCTTTTCTTTCACTGAGGGACTGGTCTACAGTGCACATACCCCATGAAAACTTCACAACCAGGTACAGCATACACATATAGAGCACAGTGATGCAAAAGCTTAAACCAAGTGAGGGTCAGCCTGGTGAGGGGCCTGGAGCACAGCCCTGTGAGGAGAGGCTGAGGGAGCTGGGGGTGTGCAGCCTGGAGGAGGCTCAGGGCAGACCTCATTGCTGTCTACAACTCCCTGAAGGGAGGCTGTAGCCAGGTAGGGTTGGTCTCTTCTGCCAGGCAACCAGCAACAGAAGAAGGGGACACAGTCTCAAGTTGTGCCAGGGGAGGTCTAGGCTGGATGTTAGGAGGAAGTTGTTGTCAGAGAGAGTGATTGGCATTGGAATGGGCTGCCCAGGGAGGTGGTGGAGTCACCATCCCTGAAGGTATTCAAGCAGAGCCTGGCTGAGGCACTTAGTGCCATGGTCTGCTTGCTTGGCCAGGGCTGGGTGCTAGGTTGGAGTGGCTGAGCTTGGAGGTCTCTTCCAACCTGGTTGATTCTATGATTCTATGATCTCAAGAAGAGCCCACCCCATACTAGACTGGTCTGGTCAACATTTATCTTAGAAGGATTCCACACCTCTGTGACTTTCTCACAGCAGGATGCTATAGAAAATTCATTTCAATTTCTAGTAAGCATCAATGTACCAAAAGAAAAACACAAACCCAACCAAACAATTTTTTTTTGCAAGGCTACCAGTAACATTGCTGTAGGGAACTATGAATCTTTAAACTGCATCTGACTGCAAATACAGGTCCACCTTAGGCACACTGACATTCAGTACCAACAACAACACATTTGTAAGAAAAGAGAAGAAACTGCTAATACCTGGACCTGGGTAAGGCATTGACTCTGTCCCACAGGAGATCCTGCTCACCAAACTGGAAAAACATGGACTTGATGGGTGGAGCACTGCTGGATAAGGAATTGGCTGGATGGTGGCATGCAGAGAGTGGTGATCAAGGGTACAGTGTCCACCTGGAGACCAAGTGGTAGCCCTCAGGGGCCAGTGCTGTTCAACATCTTTGTCAGTGATATGGACAGAGGAATCAGTGCACCTTCAGCAAGTGTGCAGAAGGCACTAAGCTGTGTGGCACAGTTGACTTGCTAAAGGGCAGGGATCCATCCACAGGGACCTGGACGGGCTGCAGAGGTGTGCCCAGGCCAACCTCATGACATTCAACAAGGCCAAGTGTAAGGTCCTGCACCTGGGTCATTGCAATCCCAGGCACAACTCCAGGCTGGGTGGGGAAGGGCTGAGAGCAGCCCTGAGGAACAGGACCTGGGGGTCTGGGCTGATGAAAAGCTCCACAGGAGCCTGCAGTGGGAGTGCAGCCCAGACACAACCCTGTGCTGGGCTGCAGCAAGAGCAGTGTGGGCAGCAGGGCAAGGGAGGGGATTCTGCCCCTTGGCTCTGCTCTCCTCACACCCCACCTGCAGTCCTGGGTGCAGTTCTGGAGCCCCCAGCACAAGCAGGACATGGAAGTGTTGGAGCCAGTCCAGAGGATGCCACCAAGATGCTCAGAGGGCTGCAGCAGCTCTGCTCTGAGGACAGGCTACAAGAGTTAGGGCTCTGCAGCCTGGAGAAGAGAAGGCTTCCAGGAGACCTTGGAGTGGCCTTGCAGTGTCTGAAGGGGGCTACAGGAAGGCTGGGGAGGGACCATTTACAAGGTCTTGTCATTACAAGACCAGGAGTAATGGGTTTAAACTGGCAGAAAGGAGATTCAAACTGGATGTTAGGAAGAAGTTCTTTCCAGTGAGGGAGGTGAGACACTGGCACAGGTTGCCTAAGGAGGCTGTGGCTGTTCCCAACCTGGGTTTGTTCAAGGCCAGGTTGGATGAAGCCTTGAGTAACCTGTTCCAGTGGGAGGTGTCCCTGCCTGTGGAGAGGTCTGGAACTGGATGAGCTCTGAGGTCCCTTCCAACCTAAACCATTCTATGATTCTCACTGTGTGGCCTGATGTGAATAAGTAAAAGTTCTGTCATGCCCAAGGCATCAGCTGGCCTTTCCTCAAGACTGAGCCATCAAGAGATGCTACATCTTCTTTATGAGCTTCATCAATCTCTTAAGCAAGCTCTGCAGTCCTTGTCTTTTTCCTACAGATGTGTCTGAATTACAATATGGATGGCAACTCCACTGCAGAAAAGAGGCTGAGATACCTCCTTTGTGTAATTGCCAACCCTTAAGTTCAGAGGCTGGGCAGTTAGCCACCTAAGGCAGCTGATGATGTGACCTTGTTTCAGGTAATTAGCTTGCAAAGACAGGCTCATCCATTACACATTGCTGAGTAATTTTCTCTTTAATGAGTCATATCCTTCATTCACTAAGTTATAGATGCACAGGAGCCTTTGGATGAAAACCTTATGTGCAGTTCAGCTGTCACTGTTTTCCTGAACTGAAAGTGTGCTAGCTTGAGCCTAGCTGGAGTATTTTGGTGAGAGCAATTAGATGATAGCCTGTGAAAAGGAAAGAGTGATGATGTCTGCTGCACTCATGGCCTTGCTGAGATGGATAAAAACAAGACCACAAATACAGATAACAGAGTTGCTCTTTGTCTCTGTCTGCCTGCACTTCTCTCCCTAACCTGCTGTGTAACTAATCCTTCTGTGTCCTAACTCCTCTGGCTGACTCTCCAAACTCACATTGAATGGAAGGCAAAGCCTGGGGCAAGGCAGAGGGGTGGGAAGAAGGTGGAAGGGTGGTTGGGAGCCCCTCCTGGGGACTCAGGTTTCTAGGAGGGTTGTTGTGTTTCTGTGTTACTTTTTACCTTGTCTATTTCTGTCTATGCTGTAGATATTGTAAATCCCTGCTTGTGTATTGTGCTCAGCTGCAAAAATAAAGCTCCATTCTAATGTCACAGTATCATCAGGGTTGGAAGAGACCTCACAGATCATCAAGTCCAACCCTTTACCACAGAGCTCAAGGCCAGACCATGGCACCAAGTGCCACGTCCAATCCTGCCTTGAACAGCTCCAGGGACGGCGACTCCACCACCTCCCCGGGCAGCCCATTCCAGTGTCCAATGACTCTCTCAGGGAAGAACTTTCTCCTCACCTCCAGCCTAAATCTCCCCTGGCACAGCCTGAGGCTGTGTCCTCTTGTTCTGGTGCTGGCCACCTGAGAGAAGAGAGCAACCTCCTCCTGGCTACAGCCTCCCCTCAGGTAGTTGTAGACAGCAATAAGGTCTCCCCTGAGCCTCCTCTTCTCCAGGCTAACCAATCCCAGCTCCCTCAGCCTCTCCTCGTAGGGCTGTGCTCAAGGCCTCTCCCCAGCCTCGTTGCCCTTCTCTGGACACGCTCAAGCATCTCAATGTCCCTCCTAAACTGGGGGGCCCAGAACTGAACACAGCACTCAAGGTGTGGTCTAACCAGTGCAGAGTACAGGGGCAGAATGACCTCCCTGCTGCTGCTGGCCACACCATTCCTGATGCAGGCCAGGATGCCACTGGCTCTCTTGGCCACCTGGGCACACTGCTGGCTCATGTTCAGGTGGGTATCAATCAGCACCCCCAGATCCCTCTCTGTCTGGCTGCTCTCCAGCCACTCCGACCCCAGCCTGTATCTCTGCATGGGGTTGTTGTGGCCAAAGTGCAGCACCCTGCACTTGGAGCTATTGAACTCCATCCCCTTGGACTCTGCCCATCTGTGCAGGCAGTCAAGGTCCCGCTGCAGAGCCCTTCTGCCCTCCAACTCAGCCACATCTGCCCCCAGCTTGGTGTCATCTGCAAACTTGCTGATGACTGACTCCATGCCCTCATCCAGATCATCTATGAAGATGTTAAAGAGGATGGGGCCCAGCACTGATCCCTGAGGGACACCACTAGTGACAGCTGCCAGCTGGATGTGGCACCATTCACCACCACTCTCTGGGCTTGGCCCTCCAGCCAGTTCCTAACCCAGCACAGAGTGTTGGCAACCAAGCCATGGGCTGACAGCTTAGCCAGCAGTTTGCTGTGGGGGACAGTGTCAAAGGCCTTGCTGAAGTCCAGACAGACCACATCCACAGGCCTCCCCACATCCACCAAGCAGTCACCTGATCATAGAAGGAGATCTGCCCTTCCTAAACCCATGCTGGCTGTCCAGCTCGGCTGAGTCTAATCTGGGTGATTTTCTTATGGGGGGGGGGGGAGGTGACACCTAAAGCATCACAGAAGCAAACAAGAGGTATTATGTCTGTGGAAAAACAGACTTGGAGAAAATGCATTAGCTCTGAAGCACTCATTTCTTTCATCTCCCTCAGTCCTCAACAATCTCCAACGAACCCAGGTTCAACAACTTGTAACAGCCAGCATTTCTCCACTAGGCTTCTCCCTAGAGTGACAGTGCCACTTCTGACATCAGGTGGGCTCCTAGGGAGGAGGACTGGCCTTGGACTTTGAATAAAATATGTTATCATGCCATTATTCTACTCTTCTGTTTTGTCTGCCTAAATCTGAGGGCTGCCAGGATGGGGGGACAGGCTCTGCTCACTGCTCCCTGGCACAGGACAAGGAGCAATGGGTGTAAGCTGCAGCACAGGAGGTTCTGCCTCAACACAAGAGGGGAACTTCTTTACTGGAAGGGTCACAGAGCCCTGGCACAGGCTGCCCAGAGAGACTGTGGAGTCTCCTTCTCTGAAGACTTTCCAGCCCTGTATGGATGTGTTCCTGTGTGACCTGTGCTAGAATCATAGAATCAACCAGATTGGAAGAGACCTCCAAGATCATCCAGTCCAACCTAGCACCCAGCCCTGGCCAGGCAACCAGACCATGACACTAAGTGCCTCAGACAGACTTCAACACCTTCAGGGACAGTGCCTCCACCACCTCCCTGGGCAGCCCATTCCAATGCCAATCACTCTCTCTGACAACAACTTCCTCCTAACATCCAGGCTGGACCTCCCCAAACACAACTTGAGACTGTGTCCCCTTGTTCTGTTGCTGGTTGCCTGGGAGAAGAGACCAACCCCACCTGGCTACAGCCTCCCTTCAGGGAGTTGTAGACAGCAATGAGGTCAGCCCTGAGCCTCCTCTTCTGCAGGCTGCACACCCCCAGCTCCCTCAACCTCTCCTCATAGGATTTGTGCTCCAGGCCCCTCACCAGCTTTGTTTCCCTTCTCTGGACACCTTCCAGCACCTCAACATCTCTCTTGAATTGAGGAGCCCAGAACTGGACACAGCACTCAAGGTGTGGCCTGACCAGTGCTGAGTACAGGCTCTAGGCTGCTGCAGAAGGCTCTGGGCTGCTATTTCGGGTGTCGCTGGGGTGAGCCAGGATGTGGATCCCCTCCTGACCTCACCTTGTCTGGCTTCCAGCCCTGAGAGAGCATCTTGGAGAGGGGCTGGTGGGGATGGCATGAGGGGCAAGGGCTGGAACTGGAGCAGGGTAGGTTTAGGTTGGACATCAGGAGGGAAGTTCTGCACAATGAAGGTGGGGAGAGACTGGCATAGGCTGCCCAGGGAGGTAGTGGAGGTCACATCTCTGGGGACCCTTCAAGGTCAGACTAGATGGGGTCCTGAGCAACCTGTTCTAGCTGGAGGTGTTCCTGTGAGTGCAGGGGGGTTGGACAATATCACTTCCAACCTTCCAAGCCAGTGCATTCCATCCTTTTCCATCCTTTTCAATCCTGTTGGGTGCTAGGTTGGACTGGATGATCTTGGAGGTCTCTTCCAACCTGTTTGATTCTATGATTCTATATTTGGCATGAGGAGTTAATTAAAACCTAAGTGGTCACTTCTGTCCTGGAGAACAATCACTCAGAGCAGTTGCTTTAGCACACCTTTCAAGCCTCCTCCCTCATTCACAACTTGTAAATCTGACTCAGGAGAGCAGAGTACTTTTTAACAATCCACTTGATTTACTGAGTGTTCATCAGCGTTCAGAGAGCGACTGCTTTTCATCATCTGATGGAGACTCAAAGAAAGAAGTAGTACTTCATCCTGAAAGGCCTTCAGAGGATTTGCCAGGAAGATGTCAAGTTCTTTGCCATTCTGTCACTGCCTACATATAAATTTTGGCTTTTATTTCCTCCCACCCCACCCCCAAAAACTTACTTACTTGGAAAGATGCTTTTTGCTCTGGCCAGAGAAAATGTCAGGTCAGTGCTGACTGCTCACTGACTCTACTGCTGCAACCTCAGGAACAGCAGGGAAGTAATGATGAATGCTCAGCATCATCTGCCCTGAACCAAATGAGGGTATGCAGGATCAGGAGGGAGTGTAGCAAAGCTTTTCTACTTCCCATTCTGAATCCTCACAGAATAACTTCCCTTGTCCTACTGGCCACACTGTTCCTCATGCAGGCCATTGGCTCTCCTGCCCACCTGGGCACACTGCTGCCTCATCTTCAGCTACTCTCTCCCAGCACCCCCAGGTCCCTCTCTGCCTGGCTGCTCTCAGACACTCTGTCCCCAGCCTGTAGTGCTGCTTGGGGTTGTTGTGGCCAAAGTGCAGGACCCTGCACTTGGCCTTGTGAAATCTCATCCCATTGGCCTCTGCCCACCCATCCAGCCTGTCAAGGTGCCTTTGCAGGGCTCTCCTACCCTCCAACAGCTCCACACTGGCTCCCAGCTTGGTGCCATCTCCACTACAAGCAGACACTACCTGTGAAATCATGTCAGATTCAGAACATGTGGTTAGTTAGAAGAGCCTGAGCTGAAAGCTAAAACAATTGAACAGAACTGTTTCTGTTCTAACTCAAAGCAGAAAGCAATGAGAAATCTCAGACCCCTTGGCAAGTGCTCTTGTATAGGGCAAGTCAGACTCCACTCCTTGCTCTTGGTTTTTTTTTCAGGGTAGAGCTCCTCTGTGCTTCCAGTAACTTCAGAAGTTACTGAGACCATCAGCTTAATGTACACAGCACTGGACAGGCCACACCTTGAGTGCTGTGTCCAGTTCTGCGCCCCTCAATTCAAGAGAGATGTTGAGGTGCTGGAAGGTGTCCAGAGAAGGGCAACAAAGCTGGTGTTGGGAGGAGGGGCTCCCAACCACCCTTCCACCTTTCCTCTCACTCCTCTACCTTATCCCAGACTTCGCCTTATGTTTAAGGTAGTTTTGAGGGTCAGCCAAGGGGTTTAGAAAGCAAATGCATTAGTTACACAGATGGCAGATTAGGTTAGAGAGAGAAGTTCAGCCCAATGCCTAGAGAGCAACTCTGTTATCTATATTTATATTCTTGTTGTTTTCCATCTCAGCAAGCCTATGAGTGCAGCAGACATCAGCACTGTTTCCTTTTCACAGCCTGTCATCTAATTGTCCTCACCAAACCATTCTAGCTAGCTTCAAACTAGCACAGCCACACATTCTCTTCTTAATTGTGTAGAGGAAATAAAATCATGCCCTGAAATTGTAGAGATTGATGCATAGACTATTGTCCTGATTCTTTCCTCATGAACACTCTTTTGAAGGAAAACTGTCCCATCAGTTATTCACCTCACCCTTGTAAAACACTGCTTTCAAATGCTTCTTCTAGTGATGAAGTGCAGACTTCATCTCATCACAGTTGAGAAGCTGATCATTATTTCACTGGGAATGGACGATGCTGGAGATGGGTAGGTTCAGAGTGGAGGTGAGGAGGAAGTTGTTGAGCATGAGAGTGGTGAGAGGCTGGAATGGGTTGCCCAGGGAGGTGGTGGAGGCCCCATGGCTGGAGGTGTTTAAGGCCAGGCTTGATGAGGCTGTGGGGTAGCCTGATGTAGGGTAGGGTGTCCCTGCTCATGGCAGGGGGGTTGGAAATAGATCATAGTATCATAGAATCAAGCAGGTTGGAAGAGAGCTCCAAGCTCAGCCAGTCCAACCTAGCACCCAGCCCTGGCCAAGCAACCAGACCATGGCACTAAGTGCCTCAGCCAGGCTTTGCTTCAACACCTCCAGGGACAGTGACTCCACCACCTCCCTGGGCAGCCCATTCCAATGCCAATCACTCTCTCTGCCAACAACTTCCTCCTAACATCCAGCCTAGACCTCCCCCAATGCAAATTGAGACTGTGTCCCCCTATTCTGTTGCTGCTTGCCTGGGAGAAGAGACCAACCCCACCTGGCTACAGCCTCCCTTCAGGGAGTTGTAGACAGCAATGAGGTCAGCCCTGAGCCTCCTCTTCTCCAGGCTAAAGAACCCTTGTGGTCCTTTCCACCCTGACTGCTCTATGATTCATTCCAGTACCTGAAGGGGCCCTACAGGAAGGCTGAAGAAGGACTATTTACAAGATCTTGTAATGACAGGAGCAGGAGTAATGGGTTTGAACTGGCAGAGGGCAGATATAAACTGGATGTTAGGAAGAAGTTCTTTCCAGTGAGGGTGGCGAGACACTGGCACAGGTTGTCCAGGGAGGTTGTGGTTGCTCCCTCCCTGGAGGTGTTCAAGGCCAGGCTGGATGAGGCCTTGAGTGACCTGTTCTAGTGGAAGGTGTCCCTGCCTTCACTGAGAGGTTAGAAGTAGATCATCTTTAAGGTCCCTTCCAACCTAAACCATTCTATGATTCTCACTGTTAATTAAGAAAAAAAAATCTCTAAGAAAGCTGAAACCCTGAAGCCACAATAGCAACACAACTGAAACTGTGTGAAGCTAAGTCACACTGAAGATGAAAAGCAAAATCCAAGACAAATGATCATTTGACTTTAAAACACCAAAAAGAAAGGACCAGGCAGCTCTATGCCAGCAACATGGAACAGAAAAAGAACGATGCTTCTGCATTCTCATTTCAAGCTATGAGAAGCTCTTTGCTTTATCATAAGGAGGCAAATCTGGCCTGGTAATAAACCTGTCAGAGAACAAGAAGCATTCGTGCAGGCACATTGCTCCCATGTGTGCAAGCAGTACAATTACAGGCACATAGAGGGTGCAAAACAGGCTCCCCAGAGGAAGTTATTTCCACCTGGCTGGCTTGCAAACCACATGGGTGAAACCCCCTAACTGGCCAGGAAAAGGTGAAGAGGCACTCAGCGTGCACCTGCAGACATCAGCTCCTTCTTTTCACAGTATCACAGTATCACCAAGGTTGGAAGAGACCTCACAGATCATCAAGTCCAACCCTTTACCACAGAGCTCAAGGCCAAACCATGGCACCAAGTGCCACGTCCAGTCCTGCCTTGAACAGCTCCAGGGACGGCGACTCCACCACCTCCCCGGGCAGCCCATTCCAGTGTCCAATGACTCTCTCAGGGAAGAACTTTCTCCTCACCTCCAGCCTAAATCTCCCCTGGCACAGCCTGAGGCTGTGTCCTCTTGTTCTGGTGCTGGCCACCTGAGAGAAGAGAGCAACCTCCTCCTGGCCACAACCTCCCCTCAGGTAGTTGTAGACAGCAATAAGGTCTGCCCTGAGCCTCCTCTTCTCCAGGCTAACCAATCCCAGCTCCCTCAGCCTCTCCTCACAGGGCTGTGCTCCAGGCCCCTCACCAGCCTTGCTGCCCTTCTCTGGGCACCTTCCAGCTCCTCAACATCTCTCTTGAATTGAGGAGCCCAGAACTGGACACAGCACTCAAGGGGTGGCCTGACCAGTGCTGAGCACAGGGAAAGAATAACCTCCCTTGTCCTGCTGGCCACACTGCTCCTGATACAGGCCAGGATGCCATTGGCTCTCTTGGCCACCTGGGCACACTGCTGCCTCATCTTCAGCTACTCTTAACCAGCACCCCCAGGTTTCTTTCTGCCTGGCTGCTCTCAGCCACTCTATCCCCAGTCTGTAGCACTGCTTGTGGTTGTTGTGGCCAAAGTGTAGGACCCTGCACTTGGCCGTGTTAAATCTCATCCCATTGGCCTCTGCCCACCCATCCAGCCTGTCAAGGTCCCTCTGCAGGCCTTTCCTACCCTCTGACATATCCACACCTGCTCCTAGCTTGGTGTCACCTGCAAACTTACTGATGGTCAATCCCCTGGTCCAGATCATCAGTAAAGATACTGAACAGGACTGGGCCCTTGCCAAGTTCAATTCCAAATGTGTCCTGGCCTTCCTGACCTCAGCCCTACATGACTAAGCAGCATACCTATACTCTTCCCAGGATAGCTGTTCCTGCATATATTGCCCATGCAGCAGCTTCTTGTGCTTTTTAGCTTGACCAGCAGGTCTCTGTACTGTAGTCACAGCAGGGCTTCCTACCCCACTAGAAGTTCCTTTTGGAAGGTGGCAACTCTCTCCAAAGAATCATAGAATCAAGCAGGTTGGAAGAGACCTCCAAGCTCATCCAGTCCAACCTATGCACCTATCCCCCAGCCCTCTCCAGTGAACCAGACCATGGCACTAAGTGCCTCATCCAGGCTTTTCTTGAACACCTCCAGGCACAGCCACTCCACCACCTCCCTGGGCAGCCCATTCCAATGCCAATCACTCTCTCTGCCAACAGCTTCCTCCTAACATCCAGTCTAAGCTGCTAGACACATTCCCACCAAGATGTCCAATCTCCCACACATTCAGGTTTACACTGTTATTTTCATACCTTATTAGACTGTTCACATACCTTGCTGCTATTCAGATTTAGAGTAGACTAACTCCACTAACACTGAAATAAGCCTTGGGGAAAAAAAGTGACATTAAATGCACAGTGAAGACTTCTGCAGAAACATTTATCTTTCAACAGGCCATGTTCCAAACTCTGTGCAAATCTCATCAGCAGTTTCACTGCAGCACAGAAATTTAACTGGAGTTTATGTTACTTTTGTCACTTTTCCTACAGAGAGAGCTTTTATTTTGCAAAGAGAGCTTTTTTTTTGAGAAAAGGAAAAAAAAAGGTGAGCTGTGAAGCTTAGAGGGCACACAAAATGTTCTTACCTAATCTATGTCCTTTCATATGTGGAAAGAAAGCCAATTTAAAATTTTATAATACAGCCAAAAAGCACCATCATCTTCTGCTCAGGAGGAAATTAAGGCCACTATAGGTAACTCATAGACTCACTCAATCAACCAGGTTGGAAGAGACCTCCAAGCTCAGCCAGTCCAACCTAGCACCCAGCCCTGGCCAATCATCTAGGCCATGGCACTAAGTGCCTCATCCAGGCTTTGCTTCAACACCTCCAGGGATGGTGACTCCACCACCTCCCTGGGCAGCCCATTCCAATGCCAATCACTCTCTCTGACAACAACTTCCTCCTAACATCCACAGCTGAAGGCTGTGCTGCCATCCAGAGAGACCTGGACACACTGAGAGCTGGGCACAGAGGAACCAGATGAGGTTCAACAAGGACAAGTGCAGAGCCCTGCATCTGGGCAGGAATAACAAACTGCACCAGCACAGGCTGGGAGGTGACTGCTGGAGAGCAGCCCTGTGGAGAGGGACCTGGGGGTGCTGGTGGCTAACATCCATGGCACAGCAATGTGCCCTTGTGGCCAAGGAGGCCAAGGGGATCCTGGGCTGTATTAGGCAGAGTGTGTGCAGCAGATCAAGGGAGGTTCTCCTGCCCCTCTACTTTGCCCTAGTGAGAACTCATCTTGAATACTGTGTTCAGTTTTGGGCTCCCCAGTTGAAGAGGGACAGGGATCTGCTGGAGAGGGTCCAGCAGAGTGCTAAGGGGATGAGGAGGGGACAGAAGGGCACTGCCTGATGAGGAGAGGCTGAGGGACCTGGGGCTGTTTAGTCTAGAGAAGGGAAGACTGAGAGGGGATTTGATAAATGTTTATAAATATCTGAGGGATGGAGGCCAGGAGCAGGGGACAGGCTCTGCTCACTGCTCCCTGGGACAGGACAAGCAGCAATGGGTGTAAGCTGCAGCACAGGAGGTTCTGCCTCAATTCAAGGGGAAACTTCTTGACTGTAAGGGTCCCAGAGCACTGGCACAGGCTGCCCAGAGAGGTTGTGGAGTCTCCTTCTCTGGAGCCTTTCAAGGCCTGTCTGGATGTGTTCCTCTGTGATCTGTGTTAGATAGGATTGTCCTGCTCTGGCAGGGGGTTGGACTCAATGATCTCCTTGGGTCCCTTCCAATCACTAATATCCTGTGAGCCTGTGATCCCTCCAACCTTGACTGATTCTATGATTCTATGAATTGATTGGAAACTTGGCTCTGAAAGCAAGAGAACAGAGCAGAAACAGCTGAGAGTATTACAGCTAAAGCTGTTCCTGTGGTGACCTGCAGCCAGACAGTTCTAAAAGTGAGAACCACTATGATATAGCAGGTTTAATTTTGTTTTCTCATAAAGCTGCAAGATGATTTTTATCTAGTGCTTGTGCTGCTTTGTTTCCTTTGCTTTTGGCTTTTTTTGTTCTTTGGTTGTGTTTGATTTGTTTGGTTTGTTTCTGCTGTACTAAAACCAGGAGCCAAATCATTACTATCTCCCTTATAATGAAGAAGAAATCCTTTGAAACTTTATTCAACAAATGAGTCTATTTCTTCCCAAAAATAGTTTTAAAGGTTCTGAAACAGACACCATGGGAAAGGAAATGCTGCAGCAGAATATTTTAAGTGTAGATCAATATAATTCAATGCAACACAAACATGGATATTTAAACTCTGAAATTCCTTTCAGTTGCCTCAGTGGAGTGTATTCCACATAATTCTTGCTGTTAACTCAGCTTCTTGAGGGCATCTTTCTGAATGATTTGTCTATACTGGGGGGCAGAGTGGCCGAGAGCAAAGCAGAGAGGAACCTGGGGGTGCTGGTAGAGAACAGCTGAAGATGAGCCAGCAGTGTGCCCAGGTGGCCAAGAGAGCCAGTGGCATCCTGGGCTGTATCAGGAGCAGTGTGGCCAGCAGGACAAGGGAGGTTATTGTTCCCCTGTATTCAGCACTGGTCAGGCCACACCTTGAGTGCTGTGTCCAGTTTTGGGCTCCTCAATTCAAGAGAGATGTTGAGGTGCTGGAATCTGTCCAGAGAAGGATGATGAAGCTGGTGAGGGGCCTGGAACACAGCCCTGTGAGGAGAGGCTGAGGGAGCTGGGGGTGTGCAGCCTGCAGAAGAGGAGGCTCAGGGAGCCAACCAAGTTGGAAGAGACCTCCAAGCTCAGCCAGTCCAACCTAGCACCCAGCCCTGGCCAAGCAACCAGACCATGGCACTAAGTGCCTCAGCCAGGCTTTGCTTCAACACCTCCAAGGAACAGTGACTCCACCACCTCCCTGGGCAGCCCATTCCAATGCCAATCACTCTCTCTGCCAACAATGTCCTCTTAACATCCAGCCTAGACCTCCCCTGCCACAACTTGAGACTGTGTCCCCTTGTTCTGTTGCTGCTTGCCTGGCAGAAGAGACCAACCCCACCTGGCTACAGCCTCCCTTCAGGGAGTTGTAGACAGCAATGAGGTCACCTCTGAGCCTCCTCTTCCCCAGAGGAGGCACACACACACAGGTGTGAATTACCAGCAGTGGCACACACATGTGGTTTCTTAGTACATTTAAAAACCCCAAATGTAACTAATTTACAAACACTTCTCAGTGCTGCATGTTGGTTAAAAACTGGAAGCACACCAATGGCTAAGTGGATAACAATCCTTCTATTTCTAGGGCTCTTTGGTTCCCCTGAACTGTAGGAATAGACAAACCTTACATAATTTCTTGGTGCTAAGAAACTGATTCATATTTCATTCATGAAAGTAGGCTGGGAACTACCAAATGAACACATCCCTGACAAGTTAAGATACTCACAGTTTCTCTCATCTATGGTTTAGCAGGAACAATAATTAGAAAACAAATACTGTATTTTTCCCTGCCTCCCTAAGCTACTTTTTCACTTAAGTATTCATGTAGCTACTGCATATTTCTCTTCCTGTGTTTTATAAGTAAACACAAAAGAATGCTCTCAAGAATCAACCTTTTATCATAGAATCAAGCAGGTAGGAAGAGACCTCCAAGATCAGACAGTTCAACCTTTCACTCAGCCTTATCCAAGCAACCAGACCATGGCACTAAGTGCCTCAGCCAGGCTTTGCTTCAACACCTCCAGGAACAGTGACTCCACCACCTCCCTGGGCAGCCCATTCCAATGGCAAAACATAAAATCATAGGATCAATGAGGTTGGAAGAGACCTCCAAGCTCAGCCAGTCCAACCTAGCACCCAGCCCTATCCAATCAACCAGACCATGGCACTAAGTGCCTCAGCCAGGCTTTGCTTCAACACCTCTAGGGATGGTGACTCCACCACCTCCCTGGGCAGCCCATTCCAATGCCAATCACTCTCTCTGACAACAACTTCCTCCTAACATCCAACTTTCCCCTTTTCCATAGGCAGAACCTAAGTCAAACAGGTGATAGGGGGTTACTCCCTTTTGAAATAAGAGTCTCAGACTTAGAACTAGATGATCCTTGTGGTCCCTTCCAACCCTGACTGATTCTATGATTCTATTAATGAGCATTAAATTGCATTTTATGCTAGTTAGATGATGCAAAACAGATATTGAGCTAAAAGTTCCTTTGCCAAATGTCAGTTCAGAAGACACATAGAATTGGAGTATTAGTAATCCAAACTACATGGTGAAAACAATGGGAAAAAAATGTCAACTGCATCAGTTCCTGCCAACTTGCTGGGACTTCAGATGGAAATTCTGCCTATTCCAGAAAAATAATGCTCAGTTTTAAGAACTTTAATTGCTTATTAGGATGAGTATATTCTTTTCTGGGTATCTGAGTGACATATAGCAAATGCTAATCAAAAGACTGCAATTAGTATGTTTATGTTTTTTTGTCCTGAAGATCTTCTTCCACCCATTAAGCAAGCATTTGTTTAAACCTATGGTTGGACAGGTAGACCCAAGTGTCTGAAAATGCTGCCAGCCACTTTACTCCACAGCTTGTGTCAGTCATAAAAACTCCAGCCACCAAGCCAACCAAAGCAGCAACAGGTCTGGAAGGAAACTCAAAACCTACCAGTTGACAAAGTCCACTCACTGACCACAGAGTCACAGAATCAACCAGGTTGGAAGAGACCTCCAAGCTCAGCCAGTCCAACCTAGCACCCAGCCCTGGCCAATCAACCAGACCATGGCACTAAGTGCCTCAGCCAGACTTTCCTTGAACACCTCCAGGGACAGCAACTCCACCACCTCCCTGGGCAGATGGAGATGTTTATTTGCCATTTGCTGTGTAAGATATAAGCAATAACAACTTAAAAGAGCAGTTGAAAGTCTTTCTTACATTCAGGCCATGTCCTCCTTTCCTCAATTAAAGCCAACACTTCTAATTATACCTCCCATGCACTACCCTAGTTTCTGCCCTTGCATTTCAAGCACCTGCAAAGCCTTGTGTCCCTTTCTTTCCATGCTTGTCATTTACCCACATTTTTGTAAGCCACTCGTAGAAAACAACATGTTAAAAGTCTCCTGATTGCTTTTGCTACTTTTCTCTGTACTCCTTCCACTTTGTCCATGCCTTTCCCATAACTCAACGCTCAGCAGCTGCTGCAGATCACAGATTGTTCCATGTGCCAGTCTGCCTAGATGTTGTGGAGGGCTTGTAGGCTTGTTTATGCCTTGCCCTGCCTGGACATGCTTTTTTTGCCTAAACCAGAGGTTAACACATTAAATGGATAAAAAGGGCACAACAGACCTGGTGCCACCGAGTATGGCCTGCCTAGGTTCTATGTTGTATAATGTGATTGTAAACATGTTGTATCACAGTATCACAGTATTATCAGGGTTGGAAGAGACCTCACAGATCATCAAGTCCAACCCTTTACCACAGAGCTCAAGGCTAGACCATGGCACCAAGTGCCACGTCCAATCCTGCCTTGCCCCCACACGCTCAGCTTGTGCTTCCCTGGTGTAAACCCACATGATTCCCATATTTGGGAAGTCCAGGCACTGAGGCATTTGCCTATTATGGTAAGGTTTGGCTGACTGCCAACCTGATTGGTCATTCTAGTGGGCAAAGGGCCATTAATCTCAGCCCACATTCAATAAACAGGGGTGCACAGGCAAACAACGTGCTGCATAGCTTGAACCCCATACACTGCTTGCCTGCCTGCATACTTACTTGCAGAGCTCACTTAAGCCTGCCTCTATATATGTGGAGCCCATAGTCTCCCAGCCACAGCCAGCTGTGCACACCTGCATACCACTGTTTCATCAGGAGCAGATCCTGTACTGCCTGCCTTTACTTACGGAGCGCAGACTCCCGAGCAGCTGTGCACACCTTGCACGCTGCTGCCTATCACTGCCTGGCAAGCATCACTGCCAGGGGGTTACCAGGAAGCCAACTCTGAACTGTCTGCATGCGATCGGCCTGCTAGCCGCGTGAGAACCGTGCTCAGGCTGCATGGCAGCCTTCTCCTGCACCTGAGGTCCTGCTAAGAATCCCTGGACACAGCATCCAGAAGAAGCCAGGAGACAAGGGCAGAGATTGCATCCTTCACCTGGAGAACCAGGTCAGAGACTGTCATTTCCCCACAAGCCAAGAAGATTCTCTTTTCCTCTGAAGCCAGGAGGATTCCAGCCTCAAAGTCCACAGGCAAAGACTCCCCTGAAGTTTGGACACTTGTAATAGGCTGTGACGTATCCCTGGAAGGTGATTATTGATTAGTAAGAGTAATAAGTAAATGCTTTAATGCCTGTGTAGTATCTATTACAGTATCACAGTATCATCAGGGTTGGAAGAGACCTCACAGATCATCGAGTCCAACCCCTTACCACAGAGCTCAAGGCTAGACCATGGCACCAAGTGCCACGTCCAATCCTGCCTTGAACAGCTCCAGGGACGGCGACTCCACCACCTCCCCGGGCAGCCCATTCCAGTGTCCAATGACTCTGTCAGGGAAGAACTTTCTCCTCACCTCCAGCCTAAATTTCCCCTGGCACAGCCTGAGGCTGTGTCCTCTTGTTCTGGTGCTGGCCACCTGAGAGAAGAGAGCAAACTCCTCCTGGCCACAACCTCCCCTCAGGTAGTTGTAGACAGCAATAAGGTCTCCCCTGAGCCTCCTCTTCTCCAGGCTAACCAATCCCAGCTCCCTCAGCCTCTCCTCGTAGGGCTGTGCTCAAGGCCTCTCCCCAGCCTCGTTGCCCTTCTCTGGACACGCTCAAGCATCTCAACGTCCCTCCTAAACTGGGGGGCCCAGAACTGAACACAGTCTCTGCCATAGAGCAGAAGCAGTTTCCAGCCTGCTCTGATGGGCAAATAGCATACAGACCCCACACAGTATTTGCCACAGGGAAAAACTCCTCTCTCTGTTTATAGTTTGAATGTTTGCTAGTTATTAACAAGTGACTGTAGATATTTATCCCACAATGATTCCATAACCGTGTAGAATCTTTTTAATATTAATATACAGTGGTTGGGGGTGGTGAGAGTTCAGACTATTGAGTTTAATAAATATCTATTTTTATAGACTATTATCTCACCCCAATTAATTTCTCCCCTCCACCAAAACCGGCGCAGGCGGCAGAATACCCTTCCGTGACACTAGAGCAACTGCAGCTCTCAGGGACTAGAGCATACCACATTCACATGTGCTTCTAACATTCCTTTGTAAGAATTACTAGAACCAATAAATAAAGACAGCAACACTGAGTAAGACAGCACTAATTAGTAATAATGTTTAACGATTCCACCTAATGAATTAATGAAATTCAGTTTTGAGCCAAATGCCTGCTTGCTCCCACTTTATCTACAGAAATCAATACTCATGAATGCACAAATGGTATCACAAAACTAGAAGGAAACAAAGGGCAAGCAAGTAAAAACCTTCCAGAGGAAATCTTCATTTACAGCCATATGTTCTGTATGTTAACTATGAGTTGTGAAGCGATAGCAGAGCAACTAAACAGAGATAGCCTCTTCTTTAAAGGATACTATGTCTAGGACCTGTAACAACACTGCAGCTATGGCTCTCCTGTCTATAGGTGTGCTGGTTTGAGACTCACTGAAATATTTTACTGAGAGAAATTGAATCTTTAGCTGTGAGAAGAAGAAAAAGAACAGCAACCTCTATCACCATTCTTCTACTGAGAAACACAACTAGTCAAAATATAGACAAGACACTCACTGCTCACACACTGCTCAGCTCTCACTTCTGGCTGTGCCTTCTTTCTGGCAGACTGGTCTCTGGGTCTGACTCTGCCTTTAACTCTCTAATCCACCTAACCCCTTTTTCTTCTAACCTCCTTGTCATCTTTTTTTTGCTATCTCTCCCCAGATCTCCAGGTTTATCATGTGAGATATACATGGGCTGATCTGGTTATTTCTGAAGGGAGGGAAAGAGGGAGGGGGAAGGGGATTTGGGTCGGGAGCCCTTCTGGGTACTCTGTTTCTGGGAGGGGTACTGTGTTTCTGTGTGACTTGATTTGCACGTAACTGTATATGTATGTGTATATCTGCTTGTTGTGGCTGCAGGCTTGATAGAGCAAACATGGGTTATCCATGCCCAGATGTGTTCCTATGCCCCCCTCCTCCTGTGATGGGGGAAGCAAGTGTGGGAGGGGAGGCCAAAAGCCCTGGCCTCACCTAATATGGTGAGGCTTGGCAAAGTGCCATTCTGATTGGCTAATCTCTGTCCAATGCTCCATTAGTCTCGGGTTGGATACTGATAAAAGAGATAAGCAGGTAGCATGGGGCTGCTGCTGCCTCCTTTGCATCCTGAATTTACCTGGAGAGCTTACCAGGAACAGGCTCTAAATACTTGCAAGTGATAGGCCTGCACAGCCAGCGTGACATCCTGAGACTGTGCATTGCAGTGCATCCTGCCTGCCCCTGAAAGTCTCCTGCTAAGACAAGAAGTCCTGGAGATACACAGATTGTCCAGAGGAGCCAGGAGACAAGGTCAGAGATTGTCTGCCTCCTTTCCCCAGAAGACTGGGTAGAATCAAGTCTCAGCAGCTGACAAGACAGAGTTCCTTATGCTCTGGGTGCTGTTTGATTCTGCTGGAAAGAGTCCAGGGGAGGGCTACGAGGATGATTAGGAGACAGGAGGACATGGTTCATGAGGAGAGGCTGAGGGACCTGGGGCTGTTTAGTCTGGAGAAGAGAAGACTGAGAGAAGATTTAATAAATGTTTATAAACATCTGAGGGCTACCAGGAGTGGGGGGAGAGGCTCTGCTCACTGCTCCCTGGCATAGGACAAGGAGCAATGGGTGTAAGTTGCAGCACAGGAGGTTTCACTTCAACACAAGGGGGAACTTCTTTACTGTAAGGGTCCCAGAGCACTGGCACAGGCTGCCCAGAGAGGTTGTGGAGTCTCCTTCTCTGGGGACTTTCAAGGCCTGTCTGGATGTGTTCCTCTGTGATCTGTGCTAGATTGTGTGGTCCTGCTCCAGCAGCGGGGTTGGACTCGATCTCCTTGGGTCCCTTCCAACCCCTAACATCCTATGATAATCCTATTTATACTTTGTGAGTAAATAATTAAAAGCCTCTTCCAGTATCATATTTGCATTTGCCACCTTAAGAAATAAGTGCTCTGGTTTTGCCTGTGTCCTGCATGTAGAAACTTCCAATCTGTGCATTTTTGAACCTGTGACTAAGTTTTCTGGCAAGTTTTACTGTTAATAAACAGTCTTCATAGTTATTAACAATCATTGCCTGGATATCAAAATTAATACAGATTATTCATTTTGCATTATCCATCACACTAGTATATTGTGCTAAGCTGCAAATATAGCTTCATACTTGAATTTCCAGCTGTCTGAGTCTGGTCTGGATGATTTTCTTAAGTGTGTGGGGGCAGATAACACCCAAACCATGACTGGGTGAGGCACTTGGTGCCATGGTCTGGTTGATTGTCAAGGGCTGGGTGCTAGGTTGGACTGGCTGAGCTTGGAGGTCTCTTCCAACCTGGTTGATTCTAGTCTATTCTATTTTATGATTCCACCACAACCTCATGCTTCTCCTAAGAACACTTCATATAGATCACAGCCATTTCTCCTCTGGTTTAATGGACTCCAAATGTAACTCTCTTTAAGTTTACCCAAGACACATACAAAACAAAGCTCTTTTTTCTCCATCCTCTTTTACATTCTGAAGTAGAAATACCAAAGCTTCAGAAAAAAGACTCTTTGCCCTCTGGATGCCATCATTTGATCTGGGGTAGGTAAAAAAAGGGGATAAATTACATATATATATATATATATATATTCAAGTATCTGGAGGCAAAGCTAAAGAAAACAAGTTTGAAGACAGAAGTTGTCACTATGAAACTCTGCAGTGGTAGAAGCAACTGTAAGCAGTGGCGTTTAACATGTGCCATAAAATCTCTCTGCGACAGCGTTCCCGGCTGAAGTGACAGAAAGAAGTGTTATTATGCTGAAGAAGTCAAGAGATCCAGTTGTGAATATCTGATTTTCAATGCAGGTAAAATAAGTATTTCCAACTTCTTGCTTAAACACCTCCTGAATTTTTGCTGGGGGCAAAATTTTGGGGCTGCGCTGTCATTACGTTGTGTGCGGTGAAACTAAATCAATAAATCACACCACCTGCCACTGGAAAAACCTTGCATGACATCTGCAACACATTTAAACTCAAGTTCCCAAAGGGAATTGCCTTCTTTTCCACCAGAAAACTGAACAAAATCACCCAGTGCACTGAAGATTACGCTTAGAGTTTCCGTCGCTGTAACGGTGGAACCCTCTCTAACCCATTTGCCTGCTTGGGGTATATAGATTCATAGAATGGTTTGGGTTGGAAGGGACCTTAAAAATCATGGGCTATAAAGTTTCCTCCTCTCACCTTCTCTACCTTCCTGCTACCTCACAGCAACATTAAAAGTTGTGCCATCCAGAGGGACCTGGAGCTATCCAGAGGGACCTGGACAGGCTGCAGAGGTGGGCACAAGCCAACATCAGGAGGGTCGACAAGACCAAGTGCAGTGTCCTGTGTCTGGGTCATGGCAATGCCAAGCACAAACGCAGGCTGGGCAGTGAGTGGCTGGAGAGAAGCCCTGAGCAGAGGGACTTGGGGGTGCTGCTGGACCAGAAGCTCAACAGGAGCCAGCAGTGTGCACTTGCAGCCCAGAAAGCCAAGCAGAGCCTGGGCTGCAGCAGGAGAAGTGTGGCCAGCAGGTGGAGGGAGGTGATTCTCCCCCTCTACTGCGCTCTGTTGAGACCCCAGCTGGAGTCTGGAGCCCCCATTACAAGAGGGATGTGGAGATGCTGGAGTGTGTCCAGAGCAGGGCCAGGAGGATGCTGAGAGGGCTGCAGCAGCTCTGCTGTGAGGAGACTGAAAGAGTTGGGGCTGTGCAGGCTGGAGAAGAGGAGGCTCCCAGGGGACCTTCTTGTGGCCTTCCAGTATCTAAAGGGGGCTACAAAAAAGCTGGGGAGGGACTTTTTAGGCTGTCAGGGAGTGCCAGGACTGGGGGGAATGGAGCAAAGCTGGAGGTGGGGAGATTCAGAGCAGAAGTGAGGAGGAAGTTGTTGAGCATGAGAGTGGTGAGAGGCTGGAATGGGTTGCCCAGGGAGGTGGTTGAGGCCCCATGGCTGGAGGTGTTTCAGGCCAGGCTGGCTGAGGCTGTGTGCAGCCTGCTCTAGGGTAGAGTGTCCCTGGGCATGGCAGGTGGGTTGGAACTGGACGATCCTTTTGGTCCCTTCCAACCCTGACTGATTCTATGATTCTATATATTTAAGAAGCATGCACAGTAACAACCATTCCTGCAAAGCTGTAAAGCATAGGTTCTGTTACACATACTGGCACTGGATGCTTGCATAGCACACAGGGCAGAGCATAACCTGATAACAAGTTGCTTCCATTTTGCTCAGTCCCTTTGCCCAGTACCAGAATCTCCTTTTCTGCAGCTTTTACCAATAGCAACTGTAGATGAACCAAGTGCTCCACAAACTTCAGCTCAAGAACTGACTTGAAGACTCGATTCACAATGGTTATAGAGTCAAAGCAGTTACAACACTCCTCTGATTTGCAGAGAAAGTGATTTTTGAGCACTGATGCTAGAGGAAGCAGGCTAAGCACACGCATTCAAGACCACCGCTACCATCTTATTTTACACAAAAGCACATGAGAGCTTCCCAAGGCAAAGCATCAGGACAGAGTTGTTATGCAACCAAATTCACACCCACCATCCTGGGGTTCCATTTTTGTGGCTTTTTTCTCCTAGATATGGCTAGAGAGATCTACACACACACATATTCAACAGCAGAAACACCCAAAAATCAACTGCATCGCCAAGCCTCCGCACGAGCGAGAAACAGTAGAGAATAAAAGTTTCACCCACCTGGGATCTTTCTGAATGCTATCAATGGAAGGTGACCTAGCCAAGGTCCCTTCAGGTGGGATGGCTGGCCCAGATTTGCTGTATGGTGATTCAATAGAAGGACAATACTGCAGCTGTCGGTAGGGGTCTGCGTAATTGGCGGCTGGGCCGGCCGCATAGCTGGCCCTCTGGAAGGTCGCTGTGGCGTTCTGTGTGCCGTGCTGGCTGCCTGTGCGCTGTAAGGGTACGGAGTCGACACCAGGGGAAGATGGGGCTAGGACAGGAAAGTAGGGACAAAGTAAAAAATTGAGGACCTGTTCACAGAAATGGTTAACCAGGTCTAGGCAGAGGGAAAGGGGTGGGGGAAAAAAAAACACCGACCAACCAAACCACGCACATATAAAACAGGGGTTTAAATAGAGCCGGGGTGGTAGGGAGGGGATAGGAAAATAAAACCAAAACAAAACAAAAAACAAACAACATTGTCATTTTCAAAACCATCAAAGCAAGTAATCATCAAATTAATTTGTAAATGACATGCCACTTCTGGACTAGAGGATCTCTGCAGCAGGGAAACAGATCATAGGAGTGCTCTTCACTTGGGGTTGGAACTGCGCTAACCAGAAATGAAAGAAGCGCAGGAGCCCTATGGGAGTATTCAGGCTAAGATTCACAACCACTATCAAGTGAGGGCTGAAGTCTCTGACTGACTTCCACCCTTGTAAATCCACCAGCAGAAGGTGTGTCAAACCAGGCTCATGAGTCCAAATTGAGATGGACAGCTTTAAGGCAGAAGAAATAGCCACAGCCATCCTAAATTTGCAGTCCTGGTATCCATAAAGCAGGTAAAAGCTGACACCTGCTAGCCAGAGGCACTGCATAGGCTTCATTAACCCATCTTCTGCATATTTCATCTGAAGCAAGACTTAGGGGATTGCTACTGCTAACTCAGTCTGAAAAGGAGCTAAGCACAAGGTGATCATGTAGATGTCTTAATGCGTGCCAGCAACGTCTGTGCTCACCCACCACAGCTCGAGATTAAAGCATTACCAGTTCTGAGCAGCTTAACCAATAGATTTAAACCGACTTAAAGCTTTTGTGACTCCAAAATCTTATTAATCTCTCTTGTAGTCCATTATCTTTCTGTTACAGCACTGTGTACTGGAGATCCAGTCTGCCTTATGATACTTATTAAACATGGAATATTTGAGAACTGAAGCCTAGTTAATGACAAATGGATTATCCTTCTAAGGACCAGAAGACCACAACCCACAGCATCTCTGGCCTGGAAGCTAACACAAATTAAATGCTGGCTTTGCTCAGAAGGAAACTCAAACTGTTTCAAGTGGCACATGAACACATGGTGGCTCCCATGTCCAACTGTCCCAAGAAAACAAGAATACTTCTGCCAACAGGAGTGTGCCCAGGTCCAGGACTGTTGTTCTGGGTCTAATAATTCACATGTGAAACTGTAGGCATAGCTAAGAGACAGGTTTTCATAATGCATTTCCCAATCATTTGTCATTGACATGCACATTTATTTTCAAAGGAAATAATAGTTAATATATTATAGGTCCATGAAAGGGACTTCCAAGTATTTCATCTTGAAGTGCCAGAGTGAAATAGTGAGCTTTAAATACAGTGACAGCAGCTTTACCTGACCTGGCATTGTCAGCTACAACACCTGAGAAGTTTACATTTGTACCAGATCTTTGCCTCATTTTTTCTCAAGAGCATAGATTCACAACAACAAATACAATCTTGTAACCTCTGAACAAGCACAGATAAGTGGCCTCAAGCCACTCATCCATTGCTCCATCACCAGCAGTGTTCAAACCCAGGCTGGAGTGGCTTCCGAGGAAATTGATCTAGTGAAAGATGGTCCTGTCTTGCCAGGAAGGTTGGACTAAATTAACTTTAAAGGTCCTTTTCAAACCACTCAGTGATTCCACAATTACATTCATTTACACCACAGCAATATCATAGCCACACTGCATCCAGTTCTGGAGTCCCCACTAAAAGAGGGATGTGGAGATGCTGGAGTGTGTCCAGAGCAGGGCCAGGAGGATGCTCAGAGGGCTGCAGCAGCTCTGCTGTGAGCACAGACTGAAAGAGTTGGGGCTGTGCAGGCTGGAGAAGAGGAGGCTCCCAGGGAACCTTCTTGTGGCCTTCCAGGATCTGAAGGGGGCTACAAAAAAGCTGGGGAGGGACTTTTTAGGCTCTCAGGGAGTGACAGGACTGGGGGGAATGGAGCAAAGCTGGAGGTGGGGAGAGTCAGGCTGGACGTGAGGAGGAAGTTGTTGAGCATGAGAGTGGTGAGAGCCTGGAATGGGTTGCCCAGGGAGGCAGTTGAGGCCCCATGGCTGGAAGTGTTTAAGGCCAGGCTGGCTGAGGCTGTGGGCAGCCTGCTCTAGGGTAGGGTGTCCCTGGGCATGGCAGGGGAATTGGAACTGGATGATCCTTGTGGTTCCTTCCAGCCCTGACTGATTCTGTGATTCTATTTTAGACATATTGCTCTGGTTTAATTGCTAGCACAGATTTCCTTCAGCAATGAGCAATAAGCCCCATACAGACCTCTTGGTAAGACTGCATCAGTTCAAGTGCAAGAACAGTACCAGCACACTGAAACATCTCATGCACCATCATGCCAAGTTCAGTGTTAGAAAGACACAAGGAAAACATCACATCCTAACAGAAAAATACACACAGTGGAAAGCCATAATTAGGTGCCTTGTGAGGAAAAAGGTTAAAAAAACACCCAAACAAAATAAAACAAAGCACAAGTTAGAGAAAATACTGGAAATACTTCCACATGAAAAAGGAAAAATGTCATTGCCTAGTGACAGAGCTTCTCTTCAGCACTGTCCCCTCACAGAGCTTACCCCCAGCTTCTGGCACGTTCTCTGGGGAACTGCAAAAATCCCCACACTGCTAACACTGCTGAAAACAAGAATTTCACTGCCATGTGGATTGCTTTGCAAAACATTCCACTGCATTTCACAGGATGTTAGAGGCAGGAAGGGACCCAAGGAGATCATTGAGTCCAACCCCCTGCCAGAGCAGGACCACACAATCTAGAGGAACACATCCAGATAGGCCTTGAAAGGCTCCACAGAAGGAGACTCCACAACCTCTCTGGGCAGCCTGTGCCAGTGCTCTGGGACCCTTACAGTCAAGAAGTTCCCTCTTGTGTTGAGGCAGAACCTCCTGTGCTGCAGCTTACATCCATTGCTCCTTGTCCTGTCCCAGGAGCAGTGAGCAGAGCCTGTCCCCTGCTCCTGGCAGCCCTCAGATACTTATAAACATTTATCAAATCCTCTCTCAGTCTTCTCTTCTCCAGACTAAACAGCCCCAGGTCCTTCAGCCTCTCCCCACAAGGCAGTGCCCTCCAGTTCCGTCATCATCCTCATAGCTCTCCACTGAGTCCTCTCCAGCAGATCCCAGTCCCTCTGCAACTGGGGAGCCCAACACTGAACACAGTATTCAAGATGAGGTCTCAGCAGGGCAGAGTAGAGGGGGAGGAGAACCTCCCTTGATCTGCTGGACACACTCTGCCTAATACAGCCCAGGATCCCATTGGCTTTCTTGGCCACAAGGGCACATTGCTGTGCCATGGATGTTAGCCACCAGCACCCCCAGGTCCCTCTCCACAGGGCTGCTCTCCAGCAGTCACCTCCCAGCCTGTGCTGGTGCAGTTTATTGACCCTCCCCAGGTGCAGGACTCTGACCTCTCCTCTGCCAGTGGTTCAATCAAAATTGTGTTTGTTTTAAAATTCTTTGAAAATGTTTCACTCTATTTTCTCCTTCACCTTGCAGTCAAAATAGCCATCTATGCAATCTGACACTAGCTGTATTCTGATACTTCCATGCTTTTTTACAGTATCACAGTATCATCAGGGTTGGAAGAGACCTCACAGATCATCAAGTCCAACCCTTTACCACAGAGCTCAAGGCCAGACCATGGCACCAAGTGGCACGTCCAACCCTGCCTTGAAGTGCCCCAGGGACGGCGACTCCACCACCTCCCCGGGCAGCCCATTCCAGTGTCCAATGACTCTCTCAGGGAAGAACTTTCTCCTCACCTCCAGCCTAAATCTCCCCTGGCGCAGCCTGAGGCTCTGTCCTCTTGTTCTGGTGCTGGCCACCTGAGAGAAGAGAGCAACCTCCTCCTGGCCACAACCTCCCTTCAGGTAGCTGTAGACAGCAATGAGGTCTGCCCTGAGCCTCCTCTTCTCCAGGCTAACCAATCCCAGCTCCCTCAGCCTCTCCTCGTAGGGCTGTGCTCAAGGCCTCTCCCCAGCCTCGTCGCCCTTCTCTGGACACGCTCAAGCATCTCAATGTCCCTCCTAAACTGGGGGGCCCAGAACTGAACACAGCACTCAAGGTGTGGTCTGTCACTCTGATTCATTTCTCCAATTATCTTCCTAGTAGACTGTTGCTTCCTCTGGAATTTTATCACAATGAACACATAAGTGCCATAGTCAGAATGCAAGACAGAACTTAATACACTCACAAAAAAAAACTTGCTGGATTAGTGGTATCCAGATCAATTAAAAGGAAAATAAAACTACCCCAAACAATTAACACGTATCAGAGAGTCATAGAATCCACCAGGTTGGAAGAGACCTCCAAGATCATCCAGTCCAACCTAGCACCCAGCCCTGGCCAAGCAACCAGACCATGGCACTAAGTGCCTCAGCCAGGCTTTGCTTCAACACCTCCAGGGACAGCGACTCCACCACCTCCCTGGGCAGCCCATTCCAATGCCAATCACTCTCTCTGACAACAACTTCCTCCTAACATCCAGCCTAGACCTCCCCTGGCACAACTTGAGACTGTGTCCCCTTGTTCTGTTGCTGCTTGCCTGGCAGAAGAGCTTGATGCCCACCTGGCTACAGCCTCCCTTCAGGTAGCTATAGACAGCAGTGAGGTAGTTAGGATTTCAGAAGGCACTGTCATATCCTCTGTTCAAAGTACACATGCAGAAAGCATTTCTTTCTTTACAGAACAGAAAAAAAAAGAATCCCTAAAGGATTTCAAGACACAAAGATCCAATTTAAATTTAAAACCTGCAGGACCTCATGCAAATAACACCACAGAAGTCCTGTGTAGCTTGACAACTTTGCTACGTAAATCTTGTAGCTGAAACGGGAAAGGCACAGGAAGAACTACTGCAACTTTCTATACCTCCTCTTCAATCTTCTCCCTCACTTCTCTGCACTCTTTATTTTGTGCTAGTTAGTGACACTGCAATAAAAATTCCAGACTCCAAATTCTCAGCCAGGGAGGGGGGAGAGGAAAGGAGAAGGAAAGGAGGAAAAAAGGAAAGGAGGAAAAAAGGAAAGGAAGAAAAAAAGGAAAGGAGGAAAAAAGGAAAGGAGGAAAAAAGGAAAGGAGGAAAAAAGGAAAGGAGGAAAAAAGGAAAGGAGGAAAAAAGGAAAGGAAGAAAAAAGGAAAGGAGAAAAAAGGAAAGGAGGAAAAAAGGAAAGGAGGAAAAAAGGAAAGGAGGAAAGAAGGAAAGGAGGGAAAGAGGAAAGGAGGAAAAAATGAAAGGAGGAAAGAATGAAAGGAGGAAAGAAGGAAAGGAGGAAAAAAGGAAAGGGGGAAAAAAGGAAAGGAGGAAAAAAGGAAAGGAGGAAAAAAGGAAAGGAGGAAAAAAGGAAAGGAGGGAAGAAGGAAAGGAGGGAAGAAGGAAAGGAGGGAAGAAGGAAAGGAGGGAAGAAGGAAAGGAGGAAAGGAGGAAAGAAGGAAAGGAGGAAAAAAGGAAAGGAGGAAAAAAGGAAAGGAGGAAAAAAGGAAAGGAGGAAAAAAGGAAAGGAGGAAAAAAGGAAAGGAGGAAAAAAGGAAAGGAGGAAAGAAAGAAAGGAGGAAAGAAGGAAAGGAGGGAAAAAGGAAAGGAGAGAAAAAGGAAAAGGAGGAAAAAAGGAAAAGGAGGGAAAAAGGAAAGGAGGAAAGAACCTTGCATGCAAATCTTGCATCCTCACAGAAGGGCTTTTCTCCATCCTGGAATGCACTACTCTTGAACAGGGCTGGGTGCTAGATTGGATTGGATGATCTTGGAGGTCTCCTCCTACCTGTCTGATTCTATGATACTCCACATGGTTAACTAGAAAAGCTTTCCCTCTATGACCTCCATATCCTCTCCTCTCAGGGATTTCTATCTAAGCTTCAAAGCCTTTTTTTCCCCTGAACCTTTTCTGCTGGCTCCAGCTTTCTCAGGATGCTCATTCTGTGTATGTCAGGGAAAATACAACCTCCTTTCCTCCAGTTGGCTACACCATGCTCGACTCAGCACTCAGCTCTATCAGACAGGCATGGCATATAGCCAGCCTCCTTGCTGTACCAGGTATGTCTTTTGAAAGGAACAGGGAAAACACAAGCAAACCAAAGAAATAGATACTGAATAGCATAGTACTTAGCAAAGGAGGTCTCTTTTCCACCCACAAACATGTTAGTAACAACTTCCTCAGGTACTGGTTACACCTGCCTGTTGCACTTACTTGTAATAAGCACGTTCATGTGCTTCGTAAGCATGTACTCAGCAGCACTTTTCTCACCACATGTTTCCATAGCATGGTAAGGAAGAAGCCTTTTGATGAAGGCAACATCCAAGTCTCTTCCAGATGGTATCAAAGGAGATTTATGTTGTTCATACATTCCCACCTCACCTCCAAAGCCACAGGTATTTCTCTAGCCACTTAGGTTCCCACCTCACCTCTAAAGACAGAGGTATCTCTTTAGCCACTTACATTGCCACTTACATTCCCACCTCACCTCCAAAGCCAGAGGTATGTCTTTGGCCACTTACATTCCCACCTCACCTCTAAAGACAGAGGTATCTCTTTAGCCACTTACATTCCCACTCCACTTTTAAAGCCACAGGTATCTCTTTGGCCACTTACATTGCCACCTCACCTCCAAAGCCACAGGTATGTCTTTGGCCACTTACATTCCCACCTCACCTCCAAAGCCACAGGTATCTCTTTGGCCACTTACATTGCCACCTCACCTCCAAAGCCACAGGTATGTCTTTGGCCACTTACATTCCCACCTCACCTCTAAAGACAGAGGTATCTCTTTGGCCACTTACATTCCCACCTCACCTCTAAAGACAGAGGTATCTCTTTGGCCACTTACATTCCCACCTCACCTCCAAAGCCACAGGTATCTCTTTGGCCACTTACATTCACACCTCACCTCTAAAGACAGAGGTATCCCTTTAGCCACTTACATTGCCACTTACATTCCCACCTCACCTCCAAAGCCAGAGGTATGTCTTTGGCCACTTACATTCCCACCTCACCTCCAAAGCCACAGGTATCTCTTTGGCCACTTACATTCCCACTTCACTTCCAAAGCCAGAGGTAAATCTTTGGCCATTTACATTCCCACCTCACCTTTAAAACTCTTTAGCCACTATGCTACTACTCCTCTGGAAAATACTAGGTGCACCTCAGAATTACTTAACAGGTTCATTTCCACCACTGGCAGCTGCAGGCTGCTAAGCCTAACACAGATCATAATCACACTTAAAGTGACCACAAGGCCCAGCAATTAACTACCACCCTTTGATATTTAATTCTTCCACAAGCCTTAAAATATCTCCTGGCCATGGTTGTACTTACACAACTGTTTTGCAGGAGAACAACTTGCTTCAGAGACCATGGAGACATCACTTGTGCTCTGTGTGTTGTCATGTTCAATAAACCCTCTTTCAGTGCAGGCACTGTCAATCTTTGAAGAGTGAAGAACTGAAGGTGCTACTGCAGTGATGTGTTCTTCCATTTTTATTTTCTAAGTGCTCTTTAGATCTGACACTAATTGCCATAATAAGGCTGAATGCTCCCTTCCTTGGAAACAAAAAATATGGCAAATGAAAATAATTCTTTCTTGCTTTCTGGGCTATTCCTCTCTTTACAGAGCAGCAGCTGGCATCTGCTCACTTTGACAGTCACAACATTAACAGATGAGGGGCAAGCAACTGATCTCATTTACCTGGAGCTGAGCAAGGCCTTTGGCACTGTCCCACACCACACCCTGGTCTCCAAGCTGGTGACACATGGGTTTGATGGGTGGAGCATGAGATGGAGAAAGAACTGGCTTGATGGCTGCACCCAAAGAGTGGCTGTCAATGGCTCCATGGCCAAGTGGTGACCAACGACAAGCAGAGTCCCTCTGGGACCAGTCCTGGGAGCAGTCTTGGTCAACGACTTTGTGGGTGCCATGGAGAGAGGCACTGAGTGCAGCCTCAGCAAGTTTGCTGATGACACCAAGCTGTGTGGTGCAGCAGACAGGCTGGAGGGCAGGGATCCATCCAGAGGGACCTGGAGAGGCTGGAGAGGTGGGCACAAGCCAACCTCAGGAGATTCAGTGACACCAAGTGCAAGGTCCTGAATCTGGGTGGAGCCAATGCCAAGCACAAGTGCAGGCTGGGCACTGAGTGGCTGGAGAGCAGCCCTGAGGAGAGGGGCTTGGGGGTGCTGCTGCACCAGAGGCTCAACAGGAGCCAGCAGTGTGCACTTGCAGCCCAGAAAGCCAAGCAGAGCCTCGGCTGCAGCAGCAGAAGTGTGGCCAGCAGGTGGAGGGAAGTGATTCTCCTCCTCTACTGTGCTCTGCTGAGACCCCACCTGGAGTACTGCGTCCAGTTCTGGAGCCCCTGGGACAAGAGGGATGTGGAGTTGCTGGAGTGTGTCCAGAGCAGGGCCAGGAGGATGCTCAGAGGGCTGCAGCAGCTCTGCTATGAGCACAGACTGGAAGAGTTGGGGCTGTGCAGTCTGGAGCAGAGGAGGCTCCTAGGGGACCTTCTTGTGGCCTTCCAGGATTTGAAAGAGGCTTATAAAAAAGCTGGGGAGGGACTTTTTAGGCTGTCAGGGAGTGACAGGACTGAGGGGAATGGAGCAAAGCTGGAGGTGGGGAGAGTGAGACTGGAGATGAGGAGGAAGTTGTTGAGCATGAGAGTGGTGAGAGGCTGGAATGGGTTGCCCAGGGAGGTGGTTGAGGCCCCATGGCTGGAGGTGTTTAAGGCCAGGCTGGCTGAGGCTGTGTGCAGCCTGCTCTAGGGTAGGGTGTCCCTGGGCATGGCAGAGAGGTTGGAACTGGATGCTCCTTGTGGTCCCTTCCAACCCTGACTGATTCTGTGATTCTAAGGCTCCTTTTCTCCACGTTGCAGGCAAAGGGCAGTGGAATTCTCACACAGGTTGTACCTTAGTTGCATTTGCATGGATATTTTTTTTGTTTCAAATAAGTTCTCTTTTCTTTCTTTCTTCTCTTGAACAGTTCCACTGGGGCAAGACATATAACTGCCACTGTATAACCCTTAGCATATGAATCACAGAATCAAACAGGTTGGAAGAGAACTTCAAGATCATCCAGTCCAGCCTAGCACCCAGCCCTGGCCAATCAACCAGACCATGGCACTAAGTGCCTCAGCCAGGCTTTGCTTCAACACCTCCAGGGACAGTGACTCCACCACCTCCCTGGGCAGCCCATTCCAATGCCAATCACTCTCTCTGCCAACAACCTCCTCCTAACATCCAGCCTAGATTTCCCCCGGCACCACTTGAGACTGTGTCCCCTTGTTCTGTTGCTGGTTGTCTGGGGGAACAATTCTCTTAAGCACCAATTGAGACTTGGCATTTCTGGAGTACTAATTACTGTCTACAACTACCTGAGGGGAGGTTGTGGCCAGGAGGAGGTTGCTCTCTTCTCTCAGGTGGCCAGCACCAGAACAAGAGGACACAGCCTCAGGCTATGCCAGGGGAAATTTAGGCTTGAGGTGAGGAGAAAGTTCTTCCCTGAGAGAGTCATTGGACACTGGAATGGGCTGCCCAGGGAGGTGGTGGAGTCGCCGTCCCTGGAGCTGTTCAAGGCAGGATTGGACGTGGCACTTGGTGCCATGGTCTGGCCTTGAGCTCTGTGGTAAAGGGTTGGACTTGATGATCTGTGAGGTCTCTTCCAACCCTGATGATACTGTGATACTCTATTTCTGAGTTTAAGTATTTGATGAACTGGTATAAATCTGCAATCACCTGGCTCCAGTAGTTCTAGCAAAGGAAGCTGAGCAGTAAGTCACCTGTTAGGGTTTTTTTACCTGTAAAGAAAATTGTGATGAAGATATAGGTAGCCAAGTAATTCCATGAGCAGCAATGGTAAGAGAGCCTGCATTTCAGTATGGTGCCTCAGGTGAATGCATTCTGATCAAAGTGGACTTGAAGCTCTGTTTGATGCAACATCAACAACACCTGCAAGTCAAAACCTGAGCACAGCCTCTTTCACAGTGAGCTCCACTACAAGGCTTCACTGCTGTGTCAAACCTCACATCCCCACATCCCCAACCTTCATTCTGAAATCCACAGTCTGAGGGCACACCTAGGTTTTATGCCAACATTAGGATTTCCCAAACATCCAGACATTTTCAGCTATTTCCTCAACTCTCCTGACTTGAACAAGAAGGACTTCCATTTTCAAGTGTTCAGTACTAAGAAACCTGATATTCCTTTCCACCTGCAGGAACTGAACCTAACCATGCAGTTATGTCATCATAAAGTGCTTAACTAACCTGATAGCATCTTATGATGCCATAACTGAATGGGTAGATTCAGGGAAACTAGTGGATGTAGTCTACCTTGACCTTAGCAAGGCTTTTGACATCATCTCCCATGACATTTTAGTGAGCAAGATGAGGAAGTGTGGGATGGAAGAGCAGACAGTGAGGTGTGTTAGGAACTGGTTACAAGTTAGAGTTCAGAGGGTGGTGATCAATGGTGCCAGGTCCACCTGGAGAGCTGTGACCAGTGGAGTTCCCCAGGGATCTATGCTGGGGCCAGTCCTGTTCAACATCTTCATCAGTGACATTGATGAGGGCACAGACAGACAGAGCCTGCTCGGCAAGTTTGCTGATGACACCAAGCTGGGAGGCTTGGCTCAGACAGCTGAAGGCTGTGCTGCCATCCAGAGAGACCTGGACACACTGAGAGCTGGGCACAGAGGAACCAGATGAGGTTCAACAAGGACAAGTGCAGAGTCCTGCACCTGGGCAGGAATAACAAACTGCACCAGCACAGGCTGGGAGGTGACTGCTGGAGAGCAGCCCTGTGGAGAGGGACCTGGGGGTGCTGGTGGATAACATCCATGGCACAGCAATGTGCCCTTGTGGCCAAGAAGGCCAATGGCATCCTGGGCTGTATTAGGAAGAGTGTGTCCAGCAGATCAAAGGAGGCTCTTCTCTCCCTCTACTCGGCCCTGCTGAGACCTCATCTTGAATACTGTGTTCAGTGTTGGGCTCCTCAGTTGAAGAGGGACAGGGATCTGCTGGAGAGAGTCTAGTGGAGAGTTAAGAGGACGATTAGGGGACTGGAGGGCACTGCCTGATGAGGAGAGACTGAGGGACCTGGGGCTGTTTAGTCTGGAGAAGAGAAGACTGAGAGGGGATTTGATAAATGTTTACAAGTATCTGAGGGCTGGTGTCAGGATAGGGGGGGACAGGCTCTGCTCACTGCTCCCTGGGATAGGACAAGGAGCAATGGGTGTAAGCTGCAGCACAGGAGGTTCTGCCTCAACACAAGGGGGAACTTCTTTACTGTAAGGGTCACAGAGCACTGGCACAGGCTGCCCAGAGAGGTTGTGGAGTCTCCTTCTCTGGAGCCTTTCAAGGCCTGTCTGGATGTGTTCCTCTGTGATCTGTGTTAGATAGGATTGTCCTGCTCTGGCAGGGTGTTGGACTCATGTTCTCCTTGGGTCCCTTCCAACCCCTAACATCCTCTGATCCTGTTTCCTGACTTCATTTTAAGTACTCAGGTTTAATCTGCACTAATACAGGCAACTTCCAGTCTCAGCCTCATCTACTAGCACATTCCAGTGATGCTGCTCTGCACAAAAACACACCCATAACATGACAACTGGATGGCAACTTGAACTGCCAAAGGTGTTGTGCCAGCATCTTTCCTCAGACGGGCTCTTGTTTCTCCAGTTACATCCCTCAGTTTGTGCAAAACCTGCACTTTAATTAATGAGCATTTAAACAGAGAAAGTAACAACTCCCAAAACCCTTAGAAGAAACTGCCCTATCAGAAGAGGAGACCTTGAAATTCTAACTGATGGTTTCCCTCACTGCAGGTAAAAATCAACCCTGAGCACCAGCACTCCATGAGACATAAACATAACTTTCCTCCTGATTGTAACAGTATGTGTTTGCACACTGTGTGCATGGGACATAATGATCATAGCAATCACAAAACCCCTTCACAGCAAAGCCACACAGATCTTATTGGCCAGGAGAGCCAATGGCATCCTGGCCTGCATCAGGAACAGTGTGGCCAGCAGGACAAGGGAGGTTCTTCTGCTGCTGTACTCAGCACTGCTCAGGCCACACCTTGAGTGCTGTGTCCAGTTCTGGGCTCCTCAATTCAAGAGAGATGTTGAGGTGCTGGAAGGTGTCCCGAGAAGGATGATGAAGCTGGTGAGGGGCCTGGAACACAAACCCTATGAGGAGAGGCTGCCCAGGGGGGTTGTGGAGTCTCCATCTCTGCTAATATCCAAACCCCACCTGAACATGTTCCTGTGTGATAGAATCACAGAATCAGTCAGGGTTGGAAGGGACCACAAGGAGCAGCCAGTTCCAATTCCCCTGCCATGCCCAGGGACACCCTACCCTAAATCAGGCTGCACACAGCCTCAGCCAGCCTGGCCTTAAACACCTCCAGCCATGGGGCCTCAACCACCTCCCTGGGCAACCCAGTCCAGCCTCTCACCACTCTCATCACCAACAACTTCCTCCTCACATCCACTCTGACTCTGCCCACCTTCAGCTTTGCTCCATTCCCCCCAGTCTTGTCACTCCCTGACAGCCTGAAAAGTCCCTCCCCAGCTTTTTTGTAGATCCCCTTCAAATACTGGAAGGCCACAAGAAGGTCACCTCACAGCCTCCTCTTCTTCAGACTCAATAGCCCCAGCTCCTTCAGTCTGTGCTCACAGCAGAGCTGCTGCAGCCCTCTGAGCATCCTCCTGGCCCTGCTCTGGACACACTCCAGCATCTCCACATCCCTCTTGTCATAGGGGCTCCAGGTGGGCTCTCACCAAAGCGATCAGGTACAGATGACCCTGCTCTGACATGGGGGTTGGACTGGATGATCCCTCGAGGTCTCTTCCAGCTGCTGACATTCTGTGATTCATGCTACAGCCATCAAATACATGAGTGTCCTCTCATTCTCATTTTGACCCCTCCCTATTTAGTACACTACAATCTTAGCTATTAAAATGGTTACTAACTGCTTTATTTTTAGAACACCTTACTGAACTCCACCTGTTTTAACTGATAGACTCTGCCCTGGAGCCAGAGTACTTTACTATTAAGTTAACCATATTTGCATTCCAGTGCTGAAACACTAACCAAGCTCCTGTAAATGCCAGTTTGAAAGTGAAAAAAATTCCCTGACACCCTTAGGTACACCTTGAATTGTAAAAACTCCAATGCCACACAGAGACTGCTGGCAGAAAGGAAGAAAACCAGCTTGAGCTAAAACTTAATGTAATAGTAAAAGGCAATGGGCAGGTGCTTGTTGGAAAGATTGCCTTCAAATACAGTGCTGCTCAGTCATACCATCAACCAGGCTGGAAGAGACCTCCAAGACCATCCAGTCCAGCCTAGATCTCCCCTGGCACAACTTGAGACTGTGTTCCCTTCTTCTGTTGCTAGTTATCTGAGAGAATAGAGCAATCCCACCTGGCCACAGCCTCCCTTCAGGTAGTTGTAGACAGCAATGTATCACAGAATCATGGAATAGAATAGGATCAACCAGGTTGGAAGAGACCTCCAAAATCAGTCAGTCCAACCTAGCACCCAGCCCCGGCCAAGCAACCAGATGATGGCACTGAGTGGCTCAGTCAGGCTTTGCTTCAACACCTCCAGGGATGGCAACTCCACCACCTCCCTGGGCAGCCCATTCCAATGCCAATCACTCTCTCTGACAACAACTTCCTCCTAACATCCAGCCTAGACCTCCCCTGGCACAACTGGAGACTGTGTCCCCTTCTTCTGTTGCTGCTTGCCTGGCAGAAGAGACCAACCCCACCTGGCTACAGTCTCCCTTCAGGTAGTTGTAGACAGCAATGTATCATAGAATCATGGAATAGAATAGGATCAACCAGGTTGGAAGAGACCTCCAAGCTCAGCCAGTCCAACCTAGCACCCAGTCCTAGCCAGTCAACTAGACCATGGCACCAAGTGCCTCATCCAGCCTTCTGTTGGACACCTCCAGGGACAGCAACTCCACCACCTCCCTGGGCAGCCCATTCCAATGCCAATCACTCTCTCTGCCAACAACCTCCTCCTAACATCCAGCCTAGACCTCCCCGGCACAACTTGAGACTGTGTCCCTTTGTCCTGAATCCTGCATCACTGAAGTCTAATGTGTTCAGGCTTTAACTTAAGACTGTGTGTGTACAGTAGACAGATGAGAAACAGAGTTTCTGGCACAGAAAAGACACAGTTTGTGGCACAGAGCAAACACTGTTTTCTCACTAGCAGCAGAGGAGATTTACAGGGCAGGCAATTCCCTGGCCAAGATTCTGTAATCACATTTCTCCCTCACTAGAAGGCAAAAGCCAAGGGACACCCGAGATGTTTTCAGACATGTGCTAAGTCATTCTTATGTATAAAAAAGAGAGAGAAGAAAATACACTGGACAAATTACAAGGCTCTCAAGGTATTCTTTTCATGGGACAGGGGAAGGAAGCTGTGGATATTGACCACTTAAAAAGATTTCTGTTCTGAGCAACAGAAAAAGCTGGGCTGTCTTTAGAGGATGGGAGGTGGTGGAGTCACCATCCCTGGAGGTGTTCAAGAGAAGCATGGATGGAGAACTTAGTGCCATGGTCTAGTTGACAGAATAGGGCTGGGTGCTAGGTTGGACTGGCTGAGCTTGGAGGTCTCTTCCAACCTGGCTGATTCTATGGATCCCAACCACAGGCTCAATACTTGAAGATACAAACACCTCACTTAGAGAAACTCTTCCCCACATTAAGGGCAGTACTGCTCACAGAATTAAGGTGGGTTTGCAGAATTTTCCCTTCCTGTCACTTTTCTCCCTCTCTAATTGCTCTTCTCAACAGCTTTACAGCAACCAGTGAGGTTGGAAACAATGTATTTTACTATACTCCTGTCAAAATCTTATTAGGAAGGAGTAAGATTTAAAAAGTAAATAAATCTGCTGCAGAGATGCCACCTGCAAAAAGAATCACCTAAAACACACAGAATAGAATCATAGAATCAGTGAGGGTTGGAAGGGACCACAAGGATCATCTATTTCCAACCCCCCTGCCATGGCCAGGGACACCCTACCCTAAATCAGGCTGCACACAGCCTCAGCCAGCCTGGCCTTAAATGGGGCCTCAACCACCTCCCTGGGCAACCCATTCCAGCCTCTCACCACTCTCATGCTCAACAACTTCCTCCTCATGTCCAGTCTCACTCTCTCCACCTCCAGCTTTGCTCCATTCCCCCCAGTCCTGTCACTCCCTGAAAGCCTAAAAAGTCCCTCCCCAGCTTTTTTGTAGCCCTCTTCAGATCCTGGAAGGCCACAAGAAGGTCACCTGGGAGCCTCCTCTTCTCCAGCCTGCACAGCCCCAACTCTTTCAGTCTGTGCTCACAGCAGAGCTGCTGCAGCCCTCTGAGCATCCTCCTGGCCCTGCTCTGGACACACTCCAGCATCTCCACATCCCTCTGGTAATGGAGGCTCCAGAACTGGATGCAGTACTCCAGGTGGGGTCTCAGCAGAGCACAGCAGAGGAGGAGAATCACCTCCCTCCACCTGCTGGCCACACTTCTGCTGCTGCAGCCCAGGCTCTGCTTGGCTTTCTGGGCTGCAAGTGCACACTGCTGGCTCCTGTTGAGCTTCTCCTCCACTAGCAGCCCCAAGTCCCTCTCCTCAGGGCTGCTCTCCAGCCACTCACTGCCCAGCCTGCACTTGTGCCTGGCATTGCCTTGACCCAGATGCAGACACACATAACACAGCACAGCTATATCAGCTACAGCAGACATCTCAGATCTGTCAAATGAAACGGGATCATGACTTTGAGGTGATTTGTTACTCACTATGCAGATCACTAAGGTATTTTGTGCTCAATTTACTGTGCATTGCAGATTTGGTTTCCCACTTGTTTCCTGTAGTTCTCTCTCCCCAAGCATGTTTTCAAGTGGATGTCAGTGAAGAACTCAAGTCTATGATCACAGCAGTTGTTGGAGGACGGAGACCACACTAACAGAGATGCAGGGGTAGCACTGGTTTTTCTCTTTCATTTCCTGAAAACACTACATCCTGCAGCCAGAACTCCATGCTGTGTGATGTGCAACCATGATCCTCTATTAATCTGTAGTGGTAGCACCACAGTATGCCCCCACACCACACATCAACTTGTGACTAAACAAACCCAACAGCCTTTTCCCCTCCACACACACAAAACCCATCAACCCACACCCTCAGCAGAAACATTTGGTTCTTACAACCTAACCATTGCACTTCTGGACTGAACTAAAACTAAACCATTGCAGAAGGAGGATAATGGACAAAATCCCAATGGGTCAAGTCAAACCTGATTCTTCTGTGGCTCTTCCTTTTTGCCTGAAGTGCAAAGTGAGGTTCTTTTTTTCCTTTGAAATGAACCATCTGTAGTACAGGAATCTGCCTGTAAGATGTAGCTCTCATCAGCATCTAGATGCTGCTCTGAAAGCAAAACCTAAATCTACACCATCAGTGCTTCCTGTAAGAATCAAATCACAGCTAACTGCACATATGGCATCCTGGCCTGGATCAGGAACAGGGTGGTCAGTAGGAAAAGGGAGGTTACTCAGCCCTTGCCAGGCCACACCTTGAGTGCTGTGTCCAGTTCTGGGCCCCTCAATTCAAGAGAGATGTTGAGGTGCTGGAAGGTGTCCAGAGAAGGGCAACGAAGCTGGTGAGGGGCCTGGAGCACAGCCCTGTGAGGAGAGGCTGAGGGAGCTGGGGGTGTGCAGCCTGCAGAAGAGGAGGCTCAGGGCTGACCTCATTGCTGTCTACAAATACCTGAAGGGAGGCTGTAGCCAGGTGGGGTTGGTCTCTTCTGCCAGGCAAGCAGCAATAGAACAAGGGAACACAGTCTCGAGTTGTGCCAGGGGAGGTCTAGGCTGGATGTTAGGAGGAAGTTGTTGCCAGAGAGAGTGATTGGCATTGGAATGGGCTGCCCAGGGAGGTGGTGGAGTCACCATCCCTGGAGGTGTTGAAGCAAAGCCTGGATGAGGAACTTAGTGCCATGGTCTGGTTGACTGGCTAGGGCTGGGTGCTAGGTTGGACTGGATGATGTCGGAGGTCTCTCCTCCATCTGAGGATCCCAAAACTGTAGGCTAAACAACCCCAGCTCCTTCAGCCTGAATTATCACATTTCATCCGTGACTGAAAGATGAGTTAAAATACAAGAGTTCAATCACACAAAAAAAACCCCAAACACCCAAAACCCAGAGAATAAACAGAACCAAACTGCTTATCCTCTAGAGAAAATGTTTCTTTCTGAATTCTGCTCACTGTATGTTGATACTCCTAGAAACCAAAAAACAAACCCCAAATCCCAAAATCTGAGTGGGCCTTACCCTTAGTTGCACCAACAGTCCTGAACGTAACAAGTACCCAAAAGCTCACCAAAAAGAATGAGCTGATGTCTATCAAAACCCAAGCTCCCATTCTGTGAGTATCACAGTATCATCAGGGTTGGAAGAGACCTCACAGATCATCAAGTCCAACCCTTTACCACAGAGCTCAAGGCCAGACCATGGCACCAAGTGCCACGTCCAGTCCTGCCTTGAACAGCTCCAGGGACGGCGACTCCACCACCTCCCCAGGCAGCCCATTCCAGTGTCCAATGACTCTCTCAGGGAAGAACTTTCTCCTCACCTCAGTCTATCCAATGAACTAAGATTTTCAAGATCAGGAAGAATGTTCTCTTGTTAAAAAGGCACACAAGCAAATGTTTAGCAGGAATATGTAGCATTATCTTTTTACCAGGTGATGATAGCTGCAGAGAAAAAAGCACAACTCCAGGCTTTGGACAAAGTCCTTAGCTGAAGTCTGCTTCCTCTTTCTTTTTTGGCCAGAACAGCTATGGAAAAGCAGGCATTAGCTTCATGGCTAAAGTGTTGTTGTAATGGACAACCACTGGCAGCTATGGCTGGCAAATGAGCACAGTGACATCCTGACACTCCCCATTCCAGTGCAGCTCATGCAGACACAAGATACAGGCCACAAAACTTGGGCACCTATCTTCAAGGAGTACACAGCAATTTACCCTCTTATCATAGAATCAACCAGGTTAGAAGAGAGCTCCAAGCTCATCCAGTCCAAGCTAGCACCCAGCTCTGTCCAGTCATAGAATCATAGAATCAAACAGGTTGGAAGAGATCTCCAAGATGGAGGAGTTGCTGTCTCTAGAGGTGTTCAAACAAAGCCTGGATGAGGCACTTAGTGCCATGGTCTGGTTGACTGGACAGAGCAGGGTGCTTGGTCAGACTGGATGATCTTGGAGGTCTCTTCCAACCTGGTTGATTCCATAATTCTGTGATTCTATGATTCTAAGATCATCCAGTCCAACCTAGCACCCAGCCCTAGCTAATCAACCAGACCATGGCACTAAGTGCCTCATCCAGGTTTTTCTTAAGCACCTCCAGGCATGCCAACTCCACCACCTGCCTGGGCAGCCCATTCCAATGCCAATCACTCTCTCTGACAACAACTTCCTCCTAACATCCATCCTAGACCTCCCCCAGCACAACTTGAGACTGTGTCCCCTTCTTCTGTTGCTGCTTGCCTGGCAGAAGAGACCAACCCCACCTGGCTACAACCTCCCTTCAGGGAGTTGTAGGCAGCAATGAGCTCTGCCCTGAGCCTACTCTTCTGCAGGCTGCACACCCCCAGCTCCCTCAGCCTCTCCTCACAGGGCTGTGCTCCAGGCCCCTCACCAGCTTTGTTGCCCTTCTCTGGACACCTTCCAGCACCTCAACATCTCTCTTCAATTGAGGGGCCCAGAACTGGACACAGCACTCAAGGTGTGGCCTGACCAGTGCTGAGTACAGGGGAACAATAACCTCCCTTGTCCTGCTGGCCACACTGCTCCTGATGCAGGCCAGGATGACTGAGATTATGTCTCCTTGTTCTGTTGCTGGCTGTCTGGCAGAAGAGTCCAACCCCACCTGACTACAGCCTCTCTTCAGGTAGTTATCTCTCACAATAACTAACAAAAAAATCCCAAGCCAAAAAAGCAGCTACTTAGCCCTACAATAAAAACAGTTAACCCAACAAAGAAAGAAAAAGCTACATTGCCAAACTTGAGTTGAACTCCATCCTCTCCTTGCTGCTAATGTGAGAAAATCTGCATAGTCTCCATCAGAAGGGAAATCTTTTTATGTGCATCTGTGAGAGAGGCAGGAGTAGTCCAACAGCTGGTCCAATTCAGCTCAAAACTCCCTTTGAGGGCTCCTCAGCCTGGTTGTGTGAAGGGCTGACAGCACCCACAGCTAACAGAACAATCTGCCTGGCACATATCCACCTGCTTTACTTCTGCTAACCCTGGTGATGAGGGTGGAGGGGGAAAGCAAGGGAGGGTTAACCCAACACAAAGCTGGACTAATGGGGTCATCCACCAGAACGAGCCTGGAGCAATGTTCTAATCCATATCCCAAAGGGCAAAACAAAATCCACCTTCAGAGGGCCCATTTCTATAATTCAAACCAGCATAGCTTTTGAGTTCCTCCTGTTCCCTTCTGAAAAGCCATCTGCAGGTATTACCCCTAACATGCTGCATCCCAGTTTCAGTCACTGTAATTGTGATCTGTGTTGACAGGTTTTCCTTTCTTCTGGAGGAGTTGTGAAGATCACAATCACAAGACAGCCTGCTGCTTCAGCACAGAAAACCAAGGGATATTTTGCAAGCAAAACAAGAAAACCTCTTCAGGGCATGACAGGGGAAAAGAGCATTCTAATAGGAAATATGAGACACCCACAGGTGGAACATAAGGCTTCCAGTTCAACAGAAAGAAGTTGCTTCAATCACTGCTTCTGCTGCTCAGTGATGTGGGCATGGCTCTCAGTCCCTTCAGTTGAAGAAGGGCAATCTGCTTTTCATGTACACATACAACTCCATCTGAAGCACGCAATGGGAGCTCCCTTAAGAGCAAGGAAATGGTGTCATGCTGTGCTTCAAAGTACCAACTGGTTGTGGGTATTTAGCTAGAGAGTCCTGTGGATGAAGGCTTTCTAAGGATACTCTACAGAGGCAAAACTCCTACGATGTTTTGGACATGGATACAGTTTTTGGACATGCAAAACTTGCCAGCTTTGACCTTGGAGAAATGGATTTGAAATTAAATAAATACAGAAGTTTTAAAAAGGGGGAAAGGGGGAAAGGGAGAACAAGGGGAGAAAGGGGGGGGGAAGGGGGGCAAAGGCTAAAAGAAAAAGAGAAAGGAGAGAAGGAGAAAGGAGAGAAGAAAGAGAGAAAGAAGAAAGAGAGAGAGAAAAAAGAGAGAAGAAAGAGAAGAAAGAGAGAAAGAGAGAAGAAAGAGAGAGAAGAAAGAGAAGAGAGAGAGAAGAGAGAGAGAAGAGAGAGAGAAGAGAGAGAGAAGAGAGAGAGAAGAGAGAGAGAAGAGAGAGAGAAGAGAGAGAGAAGAGAGAGAGAAGAGAGAGAGAAGAGAGAGAGAAGAGAGAGAGAAGAGAGAGAGGAGAGAGAGAGGAGAGAGAGAGGAGAGAGAGAGGAGAGAGAGAGGAGAGAGAGAGGAGAGAGAAGAGAGAGAGAAGAGAGAGAGAAGAGAGAGAGAAGAGAGAGAGAAGAGAGAGAGAAGAGAGAGAAGAGAGAGAGAAGAGAGAGAGAAGAGAGAGAGAAGAGAGAGAGAAGAGAGAGAAGAAAGAGAGAGAAGAGAGAGAAGAGAGAGAAGAGAGAGAAGAGAGAGAAGAGAGAGGAGAGAGAAGAGAGAGAAGAGAGAGAAGAGAGAGAAGAGAGAGAAGAGAGAGAAGAGAGAGAAGAGAGAGAAGAGAGAGAAGAGAGAGAAGAGAGAGAAGAGAGAGAAGAGAGAGAAGAGAGAGAAGAGAGAGAATAAAAAGAAAGAGAAGAAAAATAGAATAAAAAGATAATAAAAAAGAGAAGAAAAACATAAAGATGAAAAAGAGAAAGGGGGAAGGAGAGAAGGAGAAAAGAAAAAGAGAAAGGAGGAAGGAGAAAAGAAAAAGAGATGGGAGAGGAGAAAAGAAAAAGAGAAAGGAGAGAAGGAGAAAAGGAGGAAGGAGAAAAGAAAAAGAGAAGGGAGAGAAGAAAAGAAAAAGAGAAAGGAGAGAAGGAGAAAAGAAAAAAGGAAGGAGAGAAGGATAAAAGAAAAAGAGGAAGGAGAGAAGGAGAAAAGGAGGAAGGAGAAAAGAAAAAGAGAAAGGAGAGGAGAGGAGAAAAGAAAAAGAGAAAGGAGAGGAGAGGAGAAAAGAAAAAGAGAAAGGAGAGAAGGAGAAAAGGAGGAAGGAGAAAAGAAAAAGAGAAGGGAGGGGAGAAAAGAAAAAGGAGATAAGAAAAAGAGAAAGGAGAGAAGAAAAAGAAAAAGGAGGAAAGAAAAAGAAAGAAAACTAAAACCCCAGCAAAGCAGCTTGCTCCAAAAAGTACATTTTACTTGGTGAAAACGAGAGTGACCTGAGCACAGACGTAACCTTCCCCTCTGACCAACACAGCAACGATCAACCAGCAGAAAGACTTGAAACTCCTAAGGCAAGTTCCTTCTGCATCTGCTTTAGGCTATTTTGGTGGTAGCATTTATGTACTCTAATTATTTTGTGCATTAAATACCATAAATATCCCTGATGATTTCTGTTCTATTTGTGGGTTCCAACATACAGCTGTATTTTATTCCACTGAGAGGACATTCTTCAAGCAGGACTTGTACACCAATGCACTTTATGGACAGTCATTATGTATGGATAAAACAGTGATGTTAGCAGCAGAACTGTGTGTCTGGGTTCCTATACCTAAGTGTGCTTCTGTAGGACAGAGTAGGAGCATTTACACATGATTCACTTTGAACAACCCTCTAGCTTCATGCGGAAGGAACTTTGCAGTTCCTTTGCAACAAGCAAAATACCTCTGCAAGCAATAAACCCCCTAACAATTTCTTCAGAGATTCTGGGAGAAAAATCTGTTGCTACAGAATCAAAGACAACACACAAGAGTAATACAAATATTCTCTTTCTTCTTAGGAGTGAGCCCCCTCTCCAAATTAGCTTAACCTGCCGAATACAAAACACATTGCTTCTCCTTTTTGTGAATGCCTTCAGGGCTCTATTGACAGCTGCCATCTGCACAAGGTATTTTGTTTGAGTGGCATGCACAGAACACAATTTGGTTAGCATATAAAAAAAGAGAAGAGTTAGTCCAGAAGAACAGGTAATAGCTCATAAAAAGACACTCATGCAAGTTATAATCACCTACCTGTACTAGTACGGTATGTGCCTGTGTGTGCTGGTTGCAGAGGGTCCCCCTGACTCTGGCTGAGACTCCTCATAGGGGGCTTCTGATAAACTCTGTCTTCGTAAATAGGATCTATGTGGTGTTCTGGAGACTGCAGTGCTCTTAACTCGGAGCCAAGGTGGCTATGCTGGCTGCTGTAAGATGCTCGAGACCCAGCTGCAAAAAAGATGTAGAAGAGACATTTAAGGCAGAGAAAATCAAAGGTGACCAACATGGGATGTGACTTTATTAAAGTTTCCTTGAGATGAGCACTGCAATAAAAATAAGCAAAAAAAAAAGCACCCCACAAAACCAAAAAACAACAACAACAAAGAAAGAAACCAAAGAAAGAAAATGCTCTCAACATACAAATACAAACAGCGTGCAAGGACAGCAACAGCTCCAGGTAATTACTTCAGTTGCATGATCCAGTTGCACCACAGAACCATAGAATCAACCCAGTTGGAAGAGACCTCCAAGATCAGCCAGTCCAACCTAGCACCCAGCCCTGGCCAGCCAACCAGACCATGGCACTAAGTGCCTCATCCAGGCTTTTCTTGAAGACCTCAAGGGATGGCGACTCCACCACCTCCCTGGGCAGCCCATTCCAATGCCAATCACTCTGTGAAGACCTTGGAAATGACATATTTGTGATACTGTGATATCAACTCTTTTTAAAGAGACACCAAAACTCCTCTCAAAGGTTGAATAAATTAAACAAGCCTCCTGGAAAAAAAAACTATTTTAAGGATACAGACTGGGGGTTGTTGTTAGGTTTGTTCATTTGTTGTTTTGTTTGGGGTTTTTTGTTTTGCTTTAAGCACCTGGCATTGTGTTAAAATGGTTTTTATTCTACTGTTAAAAACATTATTATTTGTCACAATATTTACAAAGAGAATCATAGAACCAACCAGGTTGGAAGAGACCTCCAAGCTCAGCCAGTCCAACCTAGCACCCAGACTTAGCCAGTCAACCAGACCATGGCACTAAGTGCCTCATCCAGGCTTTATTTGAACACTTCCAGGGATGGTGACTCCACCACCTCCCTGGGCAGTCCATTCCAATGCCAATCACTCCCTCTGCCAACAACTTCCTCCTAACATCCAGCCTAGACCTCCCCTGACACAACTGTGTTCCCTTCTTCTGTTGCTGGTTGCCTGGCAGAAGAGACCAACCCCACCTGGCTACAGCCTCCCTTCAGGGAGTTGTAGACAGCAGTGAGGTCAGCCCTGAGCCTCCTCTTCTGCAGGCTGCACACCCCCAGCTCCCTCAGCCTCTCCTCACAGAATCCTGCACTTGGACTTGTTAAATCTCATCCCATTGGCCTCTGCCCACCCATCCAGCCTGCTATAGACAGAAATAGACAAGGTAAAAATTAACACAGAAAGACAGCAGCCCTCCCAGAAACCAGAGGCCCCAGGAGGGGCTCACAACCACTCTGCCACCTTCTTCCCATCCCTCTACCTTACCCCAGACTTTGCCTTATGTTCAAGGTGAATTTGAGGGGTTAGGAAGCAGGCAGATAAGATAGGCAGTAAGGGAGAGAGAGAAATGCATGCAGCCCAGAGCCCAAGAGCATCTCACTGAGTTATCTATCTTTGTGTTCTTGTTCTTACACAACTCAGCAAGCCTATGAGTGCAGCAGACATCACCATTGTTTCCTTTTCACAGCCTATCAGCTAATTTTTCTCACCAAAATATCCCAATTAGGCTCTAAGTAGCATACTATTGCAATTACCACAGAATGGCTTAGGTTGGAAGGGACATCCACAGGTCATCCACTCCAAGCCCCCAGCAGTTAGCAGGAGCACCTGCAACTAGATCAACATGTGCCTTGAGCACAGCCCTACGAGGAGAGGCTGAGGGAGCTGGGATTGTTCAGCCTGGAGAAGAGGAGGCTCAGGGCAGACCTCATTGCTGTCTGCAACTACCTGAGGGGAGGTTGTGGCCAGGAGGAGGTTGCTCTCTTCTCTCAGGTGGCCAGCGCCAGAACAAGAGGACACAGCCTCAAGCTGTGCCAGGGGAGATTTAGGCTGGAGGTGAGGAGAAAGTTCTTCCCTGAGAGAGTCATTGGACACTGGAATGGGCTGCCCGGGGAGGTGGTGGAGTCGTCGTCCCTGGAGCTGTTCAAGGCAGGATTGGACGTGGCACTTGGTGCCATGGTCTGGCCTTGAGCTCTGTGGTAAAGGGTTGGACTTGATGATCTGTGAGGTCTCTTCCATCCTTGGTGATACTGTGATACTGTGAAAACACCACAGAGGAAGCAAAGGTGAACATTTCCTGCACAGCCAGGAAAGGAGGGACCAAACCATTTCATTACTCAGTTTATGTGCTGTGCTGATTCAGACCTGACTTAGAGCAACTGCACTGCTGTTATTAACTGTTATGTACTTTAGGATGCTTCATGTGCCTCAGTGCCTTAAAAAAGCCCAGTAAATGTCAGCAAGACCTGGCACTATTCAGTTGTTAGTTAAAATAGGTAAGGCTGTCAGGCTCACTTCTTTGTAACAGGTGACCATTACTCCACGTGGACCTGCTGGGAGAGTACTGCAAGATTCAATTCTTCATTTTCAAAATGCTCTTTAACCCTGCATCTTTTAAGATTGATTCCCAGAAAAGCTTAAGTCTAGTATCCTTAAGAGTAGCCCAAAATGCAGCCTTTTATAATAATCTCCAGATTTCATTATGTGCTTGGTTCAATCTGTATTCAGAGAAGAAATCAGAGAAACATTGAGGGGCAAAATTTCAGAGGCACAACAGTGCATCAATAAATCAGCCTAACTACAGAGTAATTACATCCCCTTTCTGTAAGCACCACAATTCTTTCATCTATTTACAAATTAATGCTCTTTGCAACAATACATTTTCTCCTTAATCCTGATTCCACTGAAGAAAAAGATCTTTCCTATTGTATTAAGTGGCAGCTTAACATTCTCAAAGATTCTCAATATTCTCAATTCAATTAATATTCTCTATTCAAGAGAGATGTTGAGGTGCTGGAAGGTGTCCAGAGAAGGGCAATGAAGGTGGTGAGGGGCCTGGAGCACAGCCCTGTGAGGAGAGGCTGAGGGAGCTGGGGGTGTGCAGCCTGCAGAACCGGAGGCTCCGGGCTGACCTCATTGCTGTCTACAACTACCTGAAGGGAGGCTGTAGCCAGGTGGGGTTGGTCTCTTCTGCCAGGCAATCAGCAACAGAACAAGGGGACACAGTCTCAAGTTGTGCCAGGGGAGGTATAAGCTGGATGTTAGGAGGAAGCTGTTGGCAGAGAGAGTGATTGGCATTGGAATGGGCTGCCCAGGGAGGTGGTGGAGTCACTGTGCCTGGAGGTGTTGAAGCAAAGCCTGGCTGAGGCACTTAGTGCCATGGTCTGGTTGACTGGCCAGGGCTGGGTGCTAGGTTGGGCTGAATGATCTTGGAGGTCTCTTCCAAGCTGGTTGATTCTATGATTTATGCTAGTCTTCTAGGTGGCCTTAACGTCCCTCATGCTCTAATAATAGTTCTGAATCTGCAAGTTCTAATACTGAGGAGATGTTCACTGTTATTATGCGAATATTGAACAATTTATCTGTGTACTACACATGTAATTAAGCCTGACACTGACAGTGATGGTGACTCCACAGCCTCTCTGGGTAGCTCATTCCAGTGCTCTGTCACCCTCACAGTGAAAAAGTTTTTCATATCATATCATAGAATCAACCAGGTTGGAAGAGACCTCCAAGCTCAGCCAGTCCAACCTAGCACCCAGCCCTATCCAGTCAACCAGACCATGGCACTAAGTGCCTTATCCAGGCTTTGCTTCAACACCTCCAGGCACAGTGACTCCACCACCTCCCTGGGCAGCCCATTCCAATGCCAATCACTCTCTCTGACAACAACTTCATCCTATCATCCAGCCTAGATCTCCCTTGGCACAACTTGAGACTGTGTCCCCTTGTTCTCATGCTGGTTGCTTGGCAGAAGAGGCCAACCCCACCTGGCTACAATCTCCCTTCAGGGAGTTGTAGATAGCAATGAGCTCTACCCTGAGCCTCCTCTTCTGCAGGCTGCACACCCCCAGCTCCCTCAGCCTCTCCTCACAGGGTCTGTGCTCCAGGCCCCTCACCAGCCTTGCTGCCCTTCTCTGGACATGTTCCAGCACCTCAACTTCTCTCTTGAATTGAGGAGCCCAGAACTGGACACAGCACTCAAGATGTGGTCTGACCAGTGCTGAGTACAGCCTCTCCTCACAGAGCTTGTGTTCCAGGCCTCTCACCAGCCCTAATATCAAGACTCTATGGTACTGCTGTCCTCTTCAGGATTTAAGAGCTCCCTAGAAACACTAAACATGCAAGTGGTCATCTCAATATACAGAAAACCATCCAGATTTGACCAGACAAAACATTCAGCCTTCATTTAGAAATCCTCCATCACAAAATACATTCAAGAGTCTTGTTAAGCAATTTCCTTATGTCTATGATACAGGAATATCATTAGTGAGACATAAACAGAGGATAAAGCTCAACAACCATTGTATTACCACTTGTCAGCAACTTGCTTACACCATTTTAACTGGTTGCAACCACTCACATTTTAACACATAGTATAACTCTAGGCACTCAAGGCTTTGCACATCAAACATCCACTGAAAACACTACAGTATGTTGTGCTCAGGAGATCTGATTTTCTAACAAAAAGGACTGACCCACTACCACTGGATGGCCTATCATGTCCTCTGAGTTCTTCTTGGATTGCAAGTTAAAAACCAAAACAAACAAAACCAAATGCCAAAACAAACCCTCCAAGAAAACAACCCAAAAAAAACCAACCCCACACAATGGTAGAGTTGTAACAAGCCCACCAGTGATATATGAGACTGCAGGCACAGCAGCTCAAAAAGATCATGGGCAGGTGGGATTGGTCTCTTCTGCCAGGGGGTGTGCAGCCTGCAGAGAAGGAGGCTCAGGTGACCTCACTGCTGTCTACAACTACCTGAAGGGACGTTGTAGCCAGATGGGGTTGATTTCTTCTGCCAGGCAAACAGCAACAGAGCAAGGGGACACAGTCTCAAGTTGTGCCAGGGGAGGTCTAGGCTGGGTGTTAGGAGGAAGTTGTTGTCAGAGAGAGTGATTGGCATTGGAATGGGCTACCCAGGGAGGTGGAGGAGTTGCTGTCCCTGGAGGTGCTTAAGGAAAGCCTGGATGAGGCACTTAGTGCCATAGTCTAGTTGACTGCACAGAGTTGGGTGCTAGGTTGGACTGGATGATGTTGGAGGTCTCTTCCAACCTGGTTGATTCTATGATTCTGTGACATTTACAACTATATACAGTGGTGTGATGGTTTGGGTGTTCCCTGTCCCCCACACTTAAGAAAATCACCCAGACTAGACTCAGAAGGGGACACAAGACTTTCCAGGTGCTTGAAACAGAAGTACAGAAACTAGGGTAGTGCATGGGAGGTACAATTAGAAGTGTTGGCTTTAAATAAGGAAAGGAGGACATGGACTGAATTTAAGAAAGACTTTCAACTGCTCTGTTAAATTGTGTTGTATTTGTCACCAGGGTTATTGCTTATATCTTACACAGCAAATGGCAAATAAACATCTCTGTCTGCTCAGGGAGGTGGTGGAGTCACCATCCCTGGAGGTGTTGAAGCCAAGCCTGGCTGAGGCACTTAGTGCCATGGTCTGGTTGACTGGCTAGGGCTGGGTGCTAGGTTGGACTGGCTGAGCTTGGAGGTCTCTTCCAACCTGGTTGATTCTATGATTTTCTGCTGACTGAAAGAACTTTTGATGTAAATGGCCTATCAGGGCTTCTCTTAGATGGCTGCCCTGCAATGCTGCTGTCCTTATTACAAAAAGAAATCCATAAATTACACAGTATGCCAGGCCATAGCTTCACTGTACTCATGAAAAAGCAATGTGAGATAAGGAGGATGTGAATAGGAGAGGTTTCACTTTGAATCATCCGTTTAGGAAACCTATTTTACAGACACTACTAACCTGGTTTATGCAAGAAGGAGATTGATGCAAACCCATGTGCAGGATTAGAAGTCAAAAGGGACAGAGAAAGTGAAAGCAGCCAAACACTCAGAGCTAGAGTTTTGTTACTGACCCCTCTTAAGCTGAAATGCCTCCAGAATGCTTGCCTGCATATATGCATCTTCTACTCATAGGCTGGATGTTAGGAGGAAGTTGTTGGCAGAGAGAGTGATTGGCATTGGAATGGGCTGCCCAGGGAGGTGGGGGAGTCACTGTCCCTGGAGGTGTTCAAGCAAAGCCTGGCTGAGGCACTTAGTGCCATGGTCTGGTTGATTGGCCAGGGCTGGGTGCTAGGTTGGACTGGCTGAGCTTGGAGGTCTCTTCCAACCTGGTTGGTTCTATGATTCTACTCACAACAATGGAAAAGGACAGTATGATCTACAACAAATGTTACTATGAATAAAACTAACAACACTCAGGTAATGGGAAGCTACTAGCACCTTGTGATAAAAAGTACAGTGCCAAAGAGAAAAGAGAAGGGAAATCTAACCCAAATACTGAAAGTGAATACTGGTTTTTAAGAGATGACAGATGGCCAAATTAACCAGTAAGACATGACAGGCCATATGGCAGTACCAGCTAAAGAACACCTTGGGTTTGTCAGCTTGTGTCCTTAGGGTACCAATGATCTGTACTCACCAGCATCAAAACACAGTCTACTTTTAATCTGGTTTAGATTTTCCTTAAACACAGGTTTGTCACCTGTTTAGATTTTACACACACAGAGAAAATTATGCTGGTTTGGGTCAGAAATTACAGATTAACTGAAGTTTAGAATCAACTTTTCCCTTTACAGTCTTTTTCCACCCTGACTACACTGTTCTGTCCGTGACTTAGGACTATTTGTACAACTAATGGACATAATGCCATCACTGAACTGACCTTTGTGCTGGTTTGAGGCACACTGTGTGTGAGGGATTGGTAAATCCCAAACCATCACCTTTCAACTTATGGCAAACTCTGGACACTTGGAAAGAAACATGGATGTGCTACTTCAGCATCTTTGGTCCATATTTAGGGTATCACCACAAAACAAGTATGTGCTTGATTTAGTTGGGGCAATTAATGAGGCATAAAATATGTAGTTAATTTTATTTCCAGAAAGCCCTGCCCACAACTACATGCAAATTAGTTAAATTTGGGTTCCAATCAGGTCAGGAAAATCTTCCCAAGGATGCTCCTGGGCGATGAATTCATTTAGGAGAATCAGAACATTAGGAAAAGTTTAGCCACAAAATGGCTTTGCCTCACTTACAAAAAGGCAGCCTGGAGCCCTAGGGCAAGTCTGTGCTACTCACTGATGGGCAGTAGAAATTTCAAGACAGTCCCTGGCTGCTTTGTGGCAGTGTTGGAACTGCTCAGCCCTTGAGAGGCTTCCAGATCTTCCCAGGGTGCTGGGAAAGAGGATGTCTGACCTGATCCTGGTTCCTCTTGGCACGGAGGCTTGCAGAGGTGCAGGAAGGATCTCTTGCAGATGTGCATCATGTTGGTGGCACTTCTTGCCATGTTATGATGGACTTAATGCCTTCTCCTGGGAAACTTGAGGCACTTAAGTTTCCAGGTAGTTCAAGCCCAAAACATCAGGGCTAAGCTGGTCTGAAGCATGAGGCAGAGCAGAACATGTTGTCCAAGAGTGGTAAGGCAGAGACAGCAAGGCAGAAGCAGCTCAACTGCTTGCAGCTTAGCTCAGTTTCCATTACTTGCCTGAGTGCAAAGGCTCCTTGGGCCAAAGAGATCCACCAATCATAAAATCAAACAGGTTGGAAGATACCTCCAAGATCATCCAGTCCAACCTAGCACCCAGCCCTGGCCAATCAACTAGACCATGGCACTAAGTGCCTCATCCAGGCTTTGCTTCAACACCTCCAGGGACGGCGACTCCACCACCTCCCTGGGCAGCCCATTCCAATGCCAATCACTCTCTCTGCCAACAACTTCCTCCTAACATCCAGTGTAGACCTGCCCTGGCACAACTTGAGACTGTGTCCCCTTGTTCTGTTGCTGCTTGCCTGGCAGAAGAGCCCAACCCCACCTGGCTACAGCCTCCCTTCAGGTAGTTGTAGACAGCAATGAGGTCAGCCCTGAGCCTCCACTTCTGCAGGCTGCACACCCCCAGCTCCCTCAGCCTCTCCTCATAGGGTTTGTGTTCCAGGCCTCTCACCAGCCTTGCTGCCCTTCTCTGGACATCTTCCAGCACCTCAACATCAAACTGGCATTTGCAAAACTGACCATATTAGGTGACCCCAGGGCTTGCTCACCTTTGTTTGGGCAAGACACCAACAAGTACCTAAACACCTGTGGGTACCTGTTTGTCACTTTGGGAGGGGACATAATGGCCCAAGCCTTTGTTTTCCTCCTGCCCTTGCTTCCCCCATCAGCAGAAGGGGGGGGCAAGCCAGGACATCTAATAGGCCTATTAGCCTCCTAGAACAGTGCTACAACACAGAAGTCTCTAGAACTGAAAGAACAGGCTTGTCTCACCTGTCAGCATTTCAGACTGATTTTCCTCAGGTTTTCTACTTAAAAGATGAAAGTGTAACAGGATGCATTGCTTGGAGTGCTTCTTGTACATTCTCACTGCACTGTCAAACCCAATGGCAGTTTCCCTGTCACATTCAGCAGTACAGCTCACACTGTGTAATTTCCTAGACAATTTGTCCATTAACCAGATTAAGCACCTTAGGAAAGTCTCCTCAAAACAGATTGGCTTTGTCTGCTTAAAGGACATGGCAAAACCAGCCTCTGACCTAGGGTGAGTGCTTTTCAGTGCTAAAAATAAAAGGGGGGGAGGGGGAAAGGGGAAAGGAGAAGAAAGAAAAGCTGGCAAAATTGCAGAAAAGAGGCACCAAAATAAATCTGAAGTTAATCTGAGAAAGCTGAGAATGTTTGGTAACTTTTAACCCATTTAAAATGGTTTGCAACCAAATCCTGAAATCAATTACATTCCTGATAAAGAAAAGAAAAGAAATAAAGGCTGAAGTATTTTCTCATTTTCCTCTGCTTAGTTGTTGGCCATGCAGTGTGACTTCACTGGAAAGGACTGCATCAGTTATTTTAGCCCTATCAATCTAGGAAAAATGGGGGAGAGAGAGAGGAAATCACAGCATAAATTCCTGTTCCCTCAAAAGTTCACAGGATCACAGGATGTCAGGGATTGGAAGGGACCCAAAGAGATCTTCGAGACCAACCCCCTGCCAGAGCAGGACAATCCTATCTAACACAGATCACAGAGGAACACATCCAGACAGGGCTGGAAAGTCTTCAGGGAAGGAGACTCCACAAGCTCTCTGGGAAGCCTGTGCCAGTGCTCTGGGACCCTTACAGTAAAGAAGTTCCCCCTTGTGTTGAGGCAGAACCTCCTGTGCTGCAGCTTACACCCATTGCTCCTTGTCCTGTCCCAGGGAGCAGTGAGCAGAGCCTGTCCCCTGCTCCTGGCAGCCCTCAGATACTTATAAACATTTATCAAATCCCCTCTCAGTCTTCTCTCTTCCAGACTAAACAGCCCCAGGTCCCTCAGCCTCTCCTCATCAGGCAATGCCCTCCTGTCCCCTCATCATCCTTGCAGGCCTCTGCTGGACCCCCTCCAGCAGATCCCTGTCCCTCTTCAACTGGGGAGCCCAAAACTGAACACAGTATTCAAGATGAGGTCTCAGCAGGGCAGAGCAGAGGGGCAGGAGAACCTCCCTTGATCTGCTGGACACACTCTGCCTAATACAGCCCAGGATCCCATTGGCTTTCTTGGCCACAAGGGCACATTGCTGTGCCACGGATGTTATCCACCAGCACCCCCAGGTCCCTCTCCACAGGGCTGCTCTCCAGCAGTCACCTCCCAGCCTGTGCTGGTGCAGTTTGTTATTCCTGCCCAGGTGCAGGACTCTGCACTTGTCCTTGTTGAACCTCATCTGGTTCCTCTGTGCCCAGCTCTCAGTGTGTCCAGGGCTCTCTGGATGGCAGCACAGCCTTCAGCTGGATCAGCCAAGCCTCCCAAGTTTGTTGGCTTGCCATTTTTCCCCCCACTTCCTGCCAGCTACTGGCCTGATTGTGTAGAAAAACATTCACCTGCTTAAAACATTTTATCAAAGCTAAATTGTTAGTGGAAGAAGAGAAGCCTGACTTGGAGCAAAGAGATAAGAAGCAAAGATAGTCTGGAAGAAATAGTAGATTAAATGTGGCAGACAGGTTCAGGGAGATAATTCCCATTTCATTTCTGATCTAGGGAACTGTCACTACAAGAAGAAAACCAAAAACTCCACCAAACTAACTGCTACCACAAGGTAACAACAACTTACCTGCATCAAGGCAGAGAGGGAGAGACAGTATTTCCCATTATTCCTTTGAAACTGTTAACTGAATGATCACTTTGGGTGGGGTGATTTGGGTTTTTTTGTTCTGTTTTGGTGCTTTGGGTTTTTTTGTTTTGTTTTGGTGCTTTGTTTGCTCTCTACTTTTGTCTCTTCGTTTCCCCTCAGCCCTGACAATTTTACAGAAAGGGGTAAAGACAACTGCCAGCCAGACCTACAAATCACTGTCTCTAACTTCCCTGCTCACTGAACGCTTCCACACAGGCTTCAGTGCTTCAGAAATCACAGTCAGTCAGGGTTGGAAGGGACCACAAGGATCATCCACTTCCAACACCCCTGCCATGCCCAGGGACACCCTACCCTAGAGCAGGCTGCCCACAGCCTCATCCAGCCTGGCCTTAAACACCTCCAGCCATGGGGCCTCAACCACCTCCCTGGGCAACCCATTCCAGCCTCTCACCACTCTCATGCTCAACAACTTCCTCCTCACCTCCACTCTGACTCTCCCCACCTCCACCTTTGCTCCATTCCCCCCATGCCTGTCACTCCCTGAGAGCCTAAAAAGTCCCTCCACAGCTTTTTGTAGGCTCCCTGCAGATCCTGGAAGGCCACAAGAAGGTCACTTCACAGCCTCCTCTTCTCCAGACTCAACAGCCCCAACTCTTTCAGTCTGTGCTCACAGCAGAGCTGCCGCAGCCCTCTGAGCATCCTCCTGGCCCTGCTCTGGACACACTCCAGCATCTCCACATCCCTCTTGTAGTGGGGGCTCCAGAACTGGATGCAGTACTCCAGGTGGGGTCTCAGCAGAGCACAGTAGAGGGGGAGAATCACCTCCCTCCACCTGCTGGCCACACTTCTGCTGCTGCAGCCCAGGCTCTGCTTGGCTTTCTGGGCTGCAAGTGCACACTGCTGGCTCCTGTTGAGCTTCTCATCCAGCAGCACCCCCGAGTCCCTCTGCTCAGGGCTTCTCTCCAAACACTCACTGCCCAGCCTGGACTTCTGCTTGGCATTGCCTCCAGCCAGCTGCAGGACCTTGCACTAGGTCTTGTTGAACCTCCTGAGGTTGGCTTGTGCCCACCTCTCCAGCCTGTCCCAGTCCCTCTGTATGGCATCCCTGCCCTCCAGCCTGTTTGCTGCACCATATAGCTTGATGTTTTCAGCAAACTTGCTGAGGCTGCACTCAATGCCTCTGTCCATGAATTTGTCCATCAAGAACATGATGTTTCTGAGCAACAATGCCAAGCAGCCATGCATACACTGTTCCATAGTTCACTGCAGCTTCACCGTGCCATAGAACATGTCTAGTTGGAAAAGACTTCCAAGATCATCCAGTCCCAACATCCACCCAGTACTGAAGGGGCAACACTAAAGCATGTCCCTAAGAGCCAGATCCACACAACACTTGAATACCCCCAGGGATGGTGACTCCACCACTGCCCTGGGCAGACCATTCCAGTGCTGGACAGATCCATCAGTAGATAACTATTTCCTGATACCCAGCCAGAACCTCCCCTGGTGCAGCTTCTAACCACTTCCACCAGTCATGTTGCTTGGCACCAAGGAGAAGAGGCTGTGCCCTCCTCAGCCTAGCCTTCCTTCAGCTAGCTGTAGAGAGTGTAAGGTCTCACCTCAGCCTCCTCTTCTTCAGACTGAACAACCACAGCTCCTTCAGACACTCCTCATGGGCCATGTGCTCCAGGACCTTTGCCAGCCTCACTGCCCTTCTATGGACATTTGCCAGCACTCAATGACCTTCTTGTAGTGAGAGGCCCAGAACTGAACACACTACTTGAGGTTTGGCCTCACCACTGCTGGGTACAGAGGATGATCACCTCTCTGCTCCTGCTGGCCACTGTTTCTAATACAAGTCAGGATGCCATTAGCCTTCTTGGCCACCTGGGCACACTGCTGACTCCTATTCAGTTGACTGTCAAGCAGTACCCTCAGATCCCACTCCAAGTTGCAGTTTTCCAACCACACAATCTCAAGTCTGTAGCTTACCACAGGATTTCTGTGACTCTGGTGAAGGACCTGGCAAACTTACTGAGGGTGCACTCAGTCCCCTCCTCCAGTTCATCAGTAAAGGTATCAGAGAGCACAGACCCATGTACTGAGCCCTCGGGGACACCACCAGTATCTGGGCCACCCTTAACTGCATTCAGCACCACTCTTTGGGCCCAGGCAGTTTGTAGCCAGTGCAGAGTGCACTTAGCCAAGCCTTGTGCCATGAGTTCCTGCAGAACAGTGCTGTGAGAGACAAAGCATTCAGTAAAGCCCGGGTAGACAGCAGCCACAGCTTTCCCCCATCCCCTAGGCAGGTCACCCTGTGTAGAAGGAGAGCAGATCAGTCAGACAGGACCTGCCTTGCACAAACCCATGCTGACTGGGCCTGAGCACCTCCTTGACTTCTGAGTGCTGTCTGATGGCACTCAGGATGACCTTCCCCGGCACCGAGGTCAGACCCAGGGGCCTGTAGCTCCCTCAATCATCCTTGTGGCCTTTCTTCTGGATGGGTGCCACATTTGCCAGCCTCCAGTCACCTGGGACCTCCCTGGCTAGCCAGGACTGTTGACAATGAACGGTGAGTGGCCTGGTGAGCACTTCTGCTAGCTCCTCAAGTACCCCTGGGTGGATCCCATATGGTCCTATAGACTTGTGCCCATCTAAGTGGTCATTGATCATTTCCTCCTGGATTGTGAGGGCTGCTTTCTATTCTCCATCCCTGTTTTCCAGTTCCAGGGGCTGATCCCTCAAGGAGCAGCTGGTGTCACTGACAAATACTGAGGCAAAGTAGCCGTTCAGCAGCTCAGTCTTGTCTTTGCTCACCAAATCCCCTCCTTTGTATTATCTTTAGTGACACTGGGCTTCATCTTGAACTTTGGCCTTTCTCATTTCCTCCCTACATATCCTTACAAGAGTCTTCTGCTCTTCCTGAGTTGCCTGCCTCTTCTTCCATAGGCAGTAAACTTTCCTTTCCTTCCTGAGTTCTATCCAAAGCTCTCCACCTAGCCAGGCCCCTCCTAACTTAGAATCATAGAATCAACCAGATTGGAAGAGACCTCCAAGATCATCCAGTCCAACCTAGCACCCAGACCTAACCAATCAACCAGACCATGGCACTAAATGCCTCATCCAGTCTTTTCTTGAAGACCCCCAGGGATGATGCCTCCACCACCTCCCTGGGCAGCCCATTCCAATGCCAATCACTCTCTCTGTGAAGAACTTCTTCCTAACATCCAGCATATACCTACCCTGGCACAACTTGAGACTGTGTCCCCTTGTTCTATTGCTGCTTGCCTGGCAGAAGAGCCCAACCCCACCTGGCTACAATGTCCCTTCAGGTAGTTGTAGACAGTAATAAGATCACCCCTGAGCCTCCTCTTCTCCAGGCTAAACAGACCCAGCTCCCTCAACCTCTCCTCATAGGATTTGTGCTCCAGGCCCCTCACCAGCTTCGTTGTCCTTCTCTGGACACGTTCCACCACCTCAACATCCTTCTTCACTAGGAACTGAAAACTCCACCATCTCATGGTCACTTTGTCCAAAGTAACCACCAAGCTTTTCATCTTCTCCTAATCCTTCTAATGTTTACAAGCAGCAGTTGTAGCAGAGAGCCAGCCCTTGCTGGCTCATTTACTGGCTGAGTTAGGAATCTCTCTTCCATGCATTCCAAGAACCTCCAGACTGCTTCTTGGCAGTTGAGAATAACATTGAACCTTCTCAGCAGACAACATCTTCTTTGAAGGTTTGCTGAAGGCATTTCTCTTAGAAAAGAGTTGGCCATTTTAAATCTGCAACTGCAGCAGCTTAGGTTCTCTGCTACATCCAGGGCAACACATTCAGCTCAGCAAGCAGGAACAGAAATGCCAGTGTATTGGGTGAAACATGCTCCAGAAACTAAACACCCAGCGAAAAAAACAACAGCCAAACCCCATAAATCCCCCCAAACCCTCTTGCAGTCTGGAGAGGTGGGCCAAGGACAGTCTCATCAGGTACAGTAATGCAAGGTCAGGCACCTAGGTTGGGACTATCCTTGATATCAACACAGGCTGAAGGATGATGAAATTGAGAGCAGCTCTGCAGAAAAGGACTTGGGGCTACCAGTGGACCAAAGCTGGAAGTGAGGCAACAATGTGCACCTGCAGCCCAGGAGGCAATTTTCATCCTGGGCTGCATCACAGTAAGTGTGGCCAGCAGGTCAAGAGTGGTGATTCTGCCACTCTGCTCTGGTGAGAGTACTATGTCCAGCTCTGGAGCTCCTAAACAAGACAGACATGGACCAGGTGGAGCGAATGCAGAGGAGGGCCACAAAGATGATCAGAGGGCTGGAGCACCTCTCCTGTGAAGATGGTTGAAAGAACTGGGGCTGTGCAGCCTGGAGAAGAAAAGACCTTGTGGCTACATTTCAGTACCTGAATGGCATCTACAGGAAGACTGGGAAAGGTTGTTGCACACCCTGCTAAACAATCAGGACAAAAGCCACTGGTTTGAAACTGGAGCAGGGCAGATTCAGACTGGAGATGAGAAGGAAGTTCATTACAGTGAGAGTGGTGAAATACCAGAACATGCTGCCCAGGGATGTGGTTGAGGCTCTGTCCCTGAAGACATTCAAGATCAGATTTGATGTGGTCCTGGACAGCCTGATTGAGTGTCCCTGCTCAGTGCAGAAGGGTTGGAGCAGAAGACCTTTGAGGGTTCATTCCCACCCAATGCAATCTGTGAACATCTCACAAAATCCTACAGTTAACAAGTCTCTGAGAAGGACAACAAACCAAAAGGAAGAAGAGTGTGTCTGGAATCTCTCATAGCTTAGTTTCCTTTCCTCCTTGAAGCACAAGGCCATACCATGGCAGACACATGGGCCAAATTTCTGCCTCTAAGCAGCAGTATAGACTAAAGATCTGAAATCACATAGACCTCTGCTGTGCCAGAGACCACTTCCAACAGTATAAATGATCTGCTAAATAGCACTGCTGCCTCCAGCAATATGCACCAGGCACTGTTCCACTGATGTCTATCAGGGAAAACTTAAAACTTTCTGACTGTGTTTAACACTGTGGAAAAGCATCTAACAAACTCAGTGATTCACAGTCCTTCCCCTAAGCTGAGCATCAGCTCAGTCAAGCTTAACAAAGGAAGTTCTCAACACGAGCTCTGCTGTGGGATGGAGAGCAAAGTGTTTCTGCACTGACTCTTCCCTGAACATGGAGCAGAACACTGAGGAAGAAGATAAGTTGTGGATTTTGACTTCTAGGCTCTAATTTGGACAGGAAAAAAGAGCAAGGAAGATTACCTTTTCCTGCAATACTGTTTTCCTCTTGTGCATCTCTCTGACTAAATTGTTTCAGCTCTTTTGTGGATGTAGCAGAACCAAGATAGCTTTCCACAATCCTGAGTTTGCTGCTGCTTTATAACAGAGGTTGTATGTTTTGGAACTCAAACTTCTGTTAAAATTCATGTGGCTGAGTTACTAATCTCACCTCTCAGAAAGGGACCTGGGGGTGCTGGTAGATAGTAGCTGAACATGAGGCAGCAGTGTGCCCAGGTGGCCAAGAGAGCCAATGGCATCCTGGCCTGCATCAGGAACAGTGTGGCCAGTAGAAGGAAGGTTATTGTTCCCTTGTGCTCAGCACTGGTCAGGCCATATCTTGAGTGCTGTGTCCAGTTCTGGGCTGCTCAGTTCAAGAGAGATGCTGGGGTGCTGGAATGTATCCAGAGAAGGGCAACTAAGCTGGGTGAGGGGCCTGGAGCACAGCCCTGTGAGTAGAGGCTGAGGGAGCTGGGGATGTGCAGCCTGCAGAAGAGGAGGCTCAGGGCTGACCTCATTGCTGTCTACAACTACCTGAAGGGAGGCTGTAGCCAGGTGGGGCTGGGCTCTTCTGACAGGCAAGCAGCAACAGAACAAGGGGACACAGTCTGAAGTTGTGCCAGGGGAGGTCTAGTCTGGATGTTAGGAGGAAGTTGTTGGCAGAGAGAGTGATTGGCATTGGAATGGGCTGCCCAGGGAGGTGGTGGAGTTGCTGTCCCTGGAGGTGTTCAAGCAAAGCTTGGCTGAGGCACTTAGTGCCATGGTCTGGTTGACTGGCCAGGGCTGGGTGCTAGGTTGGCCTGGCTGAGCTTGGAGGTCTCTTCCAATGCAGTTGATTCTCTGATTCTGTGATTGAGAGCTTAAATTCACCTAGAACTGGAAGCCCAGAGAGTGACTCAAAAACTGTACTAAGAAACATGCTTTGTGGAGCAGTGGTTCCCAGAGGGAAAACAGTCCCTGTGTAACACCACAAGAAGTGTAACACCAGAAACCCAAATTCATTTGGGTAATGAAGTGTCAACTTTATCCAGCTACAGTATTCCTCAACTGGATTTTGCAGGGCAACCTGAATTTCCCATCTGAATTGTACTGTCACTCCTGGGAGTCAGCAGGAAAAAGCCCATCTTTGGCAACTGTGAACAGGGAAAATGCAAACACAGAGTTCCAGGGAATCCTGACCACACATGCACCTGGTTTGAAGTATTCACTGAAGATGAATCTTGCACATAGGACACCACATACTGGGTTTGGACACAGAATAGTGTTTGCAGGTTCTCTTCTACTATTTCTTTTGCAATGAGATTGTATATTATTGGATGTGTGAACAATATTAACTTTTGGAGCTCTTATCTCTGACACTTTGTACTCAAACTTGCTTTGGCACAGACAGAATGAAGGAAAACATCAGATAGGATTTGAACTTTTATGCAAAGTCCTCTTTGATAATATATTAAATACTTTCTCTCACAGGGGCTTTCAGCTCCTTGGTGAGCATTTGCTTGCACCCCTCCATTTTCATTATTCACCAAGACCCAAGGCATGAGCCTGCGGCATCCTAGAGGGAATAAATTAGGTTTCTTATGTTTGCTTTTCTTTCAATGCCACACTCAAGAAAGGGAAGGGTTTCTCTGGATATTCTGTAGCACACAGTATTACTCACCAGGCTTTCATGATGCACTTGAACCATAAATCATAGAATCAATCAGGTTGGAAGACCCCTCCAATATCATCCAGTCCAACCTAGCACCCAGCCCTATCCAATCAACCAGACCATGGCACTAAGTGCCTCAGCCAGGCTTTGCTTCAACACCTCCAGGGACAGTGACTCCACCACCTCCCTGGGCAGCCCATTCCAATGCCAATCACTCTCTCTGACAACAACTTCCTCCTAACATCCAGCCTAGACCTCCCCTGACACAACTTGAGACTTTGTCCCCTTGTTCTGTTGCTGCTTGCCTGGCAGAAGAGACCAACCCCACCTGGCTACAGCCTCCCTTCAGGGAGTTGTAGCCAGCAATGAGCTCTGCCCTGAGCCTCCTCTTCTGCAGGCTGCACACCCCCAGCTCCCTCAGCCTGTCCTCATAGGGTTTGTGTTCCAGGCCCTTCACCAGCTTTGTTGCCCTTCTCTGGGCACGCTCCAGCACCTCAAGATCTCTCTTGAATTGAGAGTCCTGTCACTTGAGCAGAGAGTCCATGCTAAATAGAAACAGCCATGACAAATGTTTCAAGAAACAAACTCTGACAGAAGATCAGTGGCAAAAGGCAAACTGAAGACAAGAAAAGAAAGAAGGGTGTACAGAGCAGTTAGCACCAAAGCACTGGAAGGCTTCAGCTTTCAGAAGGGCTCTGACAGTCATTTAAATTACAAGGATCAGATGCATGTTAATCCTAAGGTGACAAACACTTGAAGGATTCTCAGTGGTCCCACAATTATTTCCTGGTTATTCCTAAACACAAATGGACACAATTTGCATGTCAAAAGGATGACTCACCTCTGGAGGCAACACTCCATCATACGGCTGGCTGAAGACGTTTGGGTCGAGTTTTGTCTCATTTACAAAAGCAGTCTGAAACTTACTGCAGACTGTCAGTGACCTGCAACCCACTGAAATCTTGACAAACCTCAGATTTAAGAGAGAGATTTCTCAGCTAAACCTGCTAAACCTTGAATTCCAGACTCATGAGATAGTAGGGCTGGAGACACATTAGAGCTCTTCGAAGGAGACTGCTCAGTTACATTCAGCATTGGCTTCAAATCATTCCCAAAAGCTGTTCTAGGTGCAACACACAAATGAATGACAAGAACTAGACAGAAAAAATGCTTGGCTGATCCAGCTGAAGGCTGTGCTGCCATCCAGACAGACCTGGACACACTGAGAGCTGGGCACAGAGGAACCAGATGAGGTTCAACAAGGACAAGTGCAGAGTCCTGCACCTGGGGAGGAATAACAAACTGCACCAGCACAGGCTGGGAGGTGACTGCTGGAGAGCAGCCCTGTGGAGAGGGACCTGGGGGTGCTGGTGGCTAACAAGTTACCCATGGCACAGCAATGTGCCCTGGTGGCCAAGGAGGCCAATGGGATCCTGGGGTGTGTTAGGAAGAGTGTGTGCAGCAGATCAAGGGAGATTCTCCTCCCCCTCTACTCTGCCCTTCTGAGACTTCATCTTGAATACTGTGTTCAGTTTTGGGCTCTCAATTTAAAGAGGGACAGGGATCTGCTGGAGAGGGTCCAGCGGAGGGCTACAAGGATGACTAGGGGACAGGAGGGCACTGCCTGATGAGGAGAGGCTGAGGGATCTGAAGCTATTTAGTCTGGAAGAGAGAAGACTGGGAGGGGATTTGATAAATGTTTGTAAGTATCTGAAGGCTGCCAGGAGCAGGGGGACAGGCTCTGCTCACTGCTCCCCTGGGATAAGACAAGGAGCAATGGGTGTAAATTGCAGCACAGGAGGTTCTGCCTCAACACAAGGGGGAACTTCTTTACTGTAAGGGTCCCAGAGCACTGGCACAGGCTCCCCAGAGAGGTTATGAGGTCGTCTCCTCTGGGGACTTTCAAGGCCTGTCTGGATGTATTCCTCTGTGATCTGTGTTAGATAGGATTGTCCTGTTCCAACAGGGGGGTTGGACTGGATGATCTGCTTGGATGCCTTCCAACCCCTAACATCCTGTAACCCTGTAATGACCTATGGTGACCTATTAGATGGGCACAAGTCTACAGGACCATATGGGATCCACCCAGGGGTACTTGAGGAGCTGGCAGAAGTGCTCACCAGGCCACTCACCATTCATTGTCCACAGTCCTGGCTAGCCAGGGAGGTCCCAGGTGACTGGAGGCTGGCAAATGTGGCACCCATCCAGAAGAAAGGCCACAAGGATGATTGAGGCAGCTACAGGCCTCTGGGTCTGGCCTCGGTGCCAGGAAAGGCACCAATGTTGAGTACAGGGGAAGAATAACCTCCCTTCTCCTGCTGGCCACACTGCTCCTGATTCAGGCCAGGATGCCATTGGCTCTCTTGGCCACCTGGGCACACTCCTGCCGCATCTTCAGCTCCTATCTACCAGCACCCCCAGGATCCCTTTCTGCCTGGCTGTCCCCAGCCTGTGACGCTGCTGGAGTTGATTAGACCACAAAATGTTCTATGATGTTGCTAGTACTGGTGGCTGAGACATGCTGTAGTCAAGCAGGTCACTCAGGTGTGTTTTGCTATGCTTGTTGTTAATATCCCTAATCTGTAACTAGCTATTAGAAGCACAGAATCAGTCAGGGTTGGAAAGGACCACTAGGCACAATCTAGTCCAAATCCCCCTGACATGGGCAGGGACACTTCTCACTAGATCAGGCTGTCCAGAGCCTCATCCAGCCTGGCCTTAAACACCAGTGGCATCCTGGCCTGCATCAGGAATGGTGTGGCCAGCAGGAGCAGGGAGGTCATTCTGCCCCTGTACTCTGCACTGCTTAGACCACACCTTGAGTGCTGTGTCCAGTTCTGGGCCCCCCAGTTTAGGAGGGACATTGAGATGCTTGAGCGTGTCCAGAGAAGGGCGACGAGGCTGGGGAGAGGCCTTGAGCACAGCCCTACGAGGAGAGGCTGAGGGAGCTGGGATTGGTTAGCCTGGAGAAGAGGAGGCTCAGGGCAGACCTTATTGCTGTCTGCAACTACCTGAGGGGAGGTTGTGGCCAGGAGGAGGTTGCTCTCTTCTCTCAGGTGGCCAGCACCAGAACAAGAGGACACAGCCTCAGGCTGTGCCAGGGGAGATTTAGGCTGGAGGTGAGGAGAAAGTTCTTCCCTGAGAGAGTCATTGGACACTGGAATGGGCTGCCCGGGGAGGTGGTGGAGTCGCCGTCCCTGGAGCTGTTCAAGGCAGGACTGGACGTGGCACTTGGTGCCATGGTCTGGCCTTGAGCTCTGTGGTAAAGGGTTGGACTTGATGATCTGTGAGGTCTCTTCCAACCCTGATGATACTGTGATACTGTGTCATACCTCCAGAGATGAGGCTTCCATCACCTCCCTGGGCAACCCATTGCAGAGTCTCACCACCCTCATGGTAAAGAACTCCCTAACATCCAGTCTGAATCTCCCCATTTCTACCTTTGTTCCATTCCCCCTAGTCCTGTAACTACCTAGACAGCCTAAGAAGTCCCTCCCCAGCTTTCTTGTAGGCCCCTTTAAGATACTGAAAGGTCACAGTTAGATGCATTATTAGCTTGGGTTAAATTCTTCTCTTTCCTTCTGACCTGCAAAATTCATTTTCTAGGTAGGATTTATCCTCTTCTCTTCTGAAAATGCCTCCTAATATTCTCCTATCAAAAAGTTACCTTGGCATATTTCAGCTTTCTATGACTAGATAGCAAAAGGAGAAAGTGTTTTTCAAGTGGCCTAAAGAGTTATACTCGTGGGACTTTATCAGTGGCATCCTTTCCACTAGTTTGATTATCAAAATGACAAACTGACAATGCTTCCTTGCCCAGGTCCTTTCTCAACTACTCTCCTGCAGGAATATTCATCTTCTCTACCTTAACTAAGCAGTTGCCAAGTGGCACTAGAGAAACTGCCTGCTCAGAGCCACAGTAGGAAACAGAAAGGCATCAGAGAGGAGCTAAAATGCCAGTAAGCAGGTTATTCCAGTACACTCTGCTTTGGTTGCAAGTCATCCCGTTCTCCACCTTCACCTCTGGTGTTATCCTTTCTACTCATTCTTCCAGTATAGTCCAACAAAGCACTGCTTAGCCAGTCTGCAATTCCTCTTTTGCTGGGTCCAGCTTTTCTTCAGGGAATCAGGAATGGTGTGGTCAGCAGGAGCAGGGAGGTCATTCTGCCCCTGCACTCTGCACTGGTTAGACCACACCTTGAGTGCTGTGTTCAGTTCTGGGCCCCCCAGTTTAGGAGGGACATTGAGATGCTTGAGCGTGTCCAGAGAAGGGCGACGAGGCTGGGGAGAGGCCTTGAGCACAGCCCTACGAGGAGAGGCTGAGGGAGCTGGGATTGGTTAGCCTGGAGAAGAGGAGGCTCAGGGGAGACCTTATTGCTGTCTACAACTACCTGAGGGGAGGTTGTGGCCAGGAGGAGGTTGCTCTCTTCTCTCAGGTGGCCAGCACCAGAACAAGAGGACACAGCCTCAAGCTACGCCAGGGGAGATTTAGGCTGGAGGTGAGGAGAAAGTTCTTCCCTGAGAGAGTCATTGGACACTGGAATGGGCTGCCCGGGGAGGTGGTGGAGTCGCCGTCCCTGGAGCTGTTCAAGGCAGGATTGGACGTGGCACTTGGTGCCATGGTCTGGCCTTGAGCTCTGTGGTAAAGGGTTGGACTTGATGATCTGTGAGGTCTCTTCCAACCCTGATGATACTGTGATACTGTGATACTAGCCCGAAACACACATGGGCTATTGCCTGACTCCCCCCACCTCTTGCCCATCCTCCACAACCATCTGAAAGACTCCGACTTGCCCTCCTTTGCAACCCATGTTCCCAGGACTTTGACACAAAGCCTTTGAAGAGCCTGTGGCACCTTTTGGTGAGCATGCCTAGACGTGACTGCAGCCCCGCAGACCAGAGTGCTCAGGGAGGTGTAGATGGGGGAAGGAGTTCCTAGAGAAGAGTCCTTTTGCTCCCCACACACAGGAAATATGCTCCAATAGCAGAGGGCCTCAGCTCCTTCTTCACCCTTGCTTCCCTCCCAGGCAAAAACGCTTTTAAACCCAGGGAGGCTTCAGTCCCATGATCAAAAGGTTTTACTGCCCTAGGCACACATCACAGCTGGCTGTGGGATAAAAGGGATGCTTCACACCTGAGTTTGAAGAGGAGGGTAAGTGGCCTTAAAGCAGTATGCAGACAAACACCAGGGAAGAGATAAACACACAAAAGCACACACAAAACTACCCTCAAAAAGGTGAGGGTAGCCTGAGATGTAAGACCACAGGGACTGGAACTCAAGCGGCGCTTCTCCATTCCTCCCTTGGAGGCTACAATGCACAACTCAATGTATAACGCCAGGCTCTGTGGCACCATGCCAGCTGACTGCACACTTACTCATCGGCTGGTGTTCTCCTTTTCATAGCATCACAGAACCAACCAGCTTGGAAGAGATCTCCAAGTCCAACCTAGCACCCAGCCCTGGCCAATCAACCAGACCATGGCACTAAGTGCCTCAGCCAGGCTTTGCTTCAACATCTCCAGGGATGGTGACTCCACCACCTCTCTGGGCAGCCCATTCCAATGCCAATCACTCTCTCTGACAACAACTTCCTAACAACATCCAGCCTAGACCTCCCCTGGCACAACTTGAGACTGTGTCCCCTTGTTCTGTTGCTGCTTGCCTGGCAGAAGAGGCCAACCCCATCTGGCTACAGCCTCCCTTCAGGGAGTTGTAGACAGCAATGAGCTCTGCCCTGAGCCTCCTCTGCTGCAGGCTGCACATCCCCAGCTCCCTCAGCCTCTCCTCACAGGGCTGTGCTCCAGGCCTCTCACCAGCTTCATCACCCTCCTCTGGACACCTTCCAGCACCTCAACATCTCTCTTGAATTGAGGAGCCCAGAACTGGACACAGCACTCAAGCTGTGGCCTGAGCAGTGCTGAGTACAGGGGAACAATAACCTCCCTTGTCTTGCTGGCCACACTGTTCCTGATACAGCCCAGGATGCCATTGGCCTTCTTGGCCACCTGGGCACACTGCTGGCTCATCTTCAGCTACTCTCTACCAGCACCCTCAGGTCCCTTTCTGCCTGGCTGCTCTCAGCCACTCTGTCCCCAGTCTGTAGTGCTGCTTGGGGTTGTTGTGGTCAAGTGTAGAACCCTGCACTTGGCCTTGTTCAATCTCAACCCATTGGCCTCTGCCCACCTATTCAGTCTGTCCAGGTCCCTCTGCAGGGCTCTCCTACCTTCCAACAGCTCCACACCTGCTCCTAGCTTGGTGTCATCTGCAAACTTACTGATGCTGGACTCAATCTCTCTGTCCAGATCATCAATAAAGATATTGAACAGGACTGGGCCCAGCACTGATCCTTGGGGAACACCATTAGTGACATCTACCAACTGGCTGTGGCACCATTCACCACCACTCTCTGGGCATATTTAATTCTGACTTTTGCTTCTACCCACTGATGTTAATATACAGCTCCATGATTTTATTACTCTTGGACAGTATCTCACTGCCCTCCATAATACCACTTCCATAAACCCCAAAAGTATTCTGTCTATTCTGAGTGGTTTTCAAGTCTGACCTTACACTGGCAGAAAAATTGCCTCCTCTATCTGCCATGATTTCTCATGGAGCAAACTTGGTCTCCTGTAGTTTCTGGCAGCCATCACTGATGGCTAATGCTTAACACCTGTGAGCACTTTGTGTCTCAGCATGGGCAGCCATGTGCACCTTCCCTCTCACGTTTTGGCTTTAAAAAAGCAGAGCAATCTTCTTCCTGCCATAGCTAATCACTTCTGATCAGAGGCACCTGCACTGCCCTGAGGTTGGTGTGTGCACACAACGAGCAAAATGCTATTAGATATCCCAACAAATGAATGCTTGCTACTAACTTCACAGACTTCAGCTACTGCAAACCCTTTGCATGCCACAGCATCTTGATGAAGTTTCCTACCACAGAAAAAAGTAAGGGCAAGTTTTCACTTCTCTTAACCTGAAGATCACAGGCTCAGAGGATGTTAGGGGTTGGAAGGGACCCAAGGAGGTCGAGTGCAACCCCCCTGCCACAGCAGGACAATCCTATCTAACACAGATCACAGAGGAACACATCCAGACAGGCCTTGAAAGGCTCCAGAGAAGGAGACTCCACAACCTCTCTGGGCAGCCTGTGCCAGTGCTCTGGGACCCTTACAGTAAAGAAGTTCCCCCTTGTGTTGAGGTGGAACCTCCTGTGCTGCAACTTACACCCATTGCTCCTTGTCTTACTCTAGGGAGCAAGAGAGAAGAGCCTGTCCCCACTCTCCTGGCCATGAGGGATTAAAGATTTCTGTCACTATGTATTGAGACTTCAGTGACAAACATTTCTAGGCTACTGGATAAGGCCTTGCAATGGAGTTTCAGACCCTGAGGAAGCTCCAGCTTCCATGAGTGCCTTTAGCCAGGACACAAAGCGAGACACAGTCATGCCAGTTTAGACTGCACAACACAAGCAAACCTTTTCACTGATGGCACAGATGTCCAAGCATCAGAAATCTCAGTTGAAAGGAATCTTCCCCTTGCTTAATACTCCCTATACCATACACTCTGCTCTCCCTCCCTATCCCAGTGCTCTCTTCTGCTAAGTGAGGTCAAGGCAGAAGATGTTTGCTACAACACAGCATCAGGCTCCTGGCAACTAAAGAGGAAAATGAAGACACCATTCAGATCTGAGAACAAAAAAGATGGTAACCAGCACAGGCAAGCCAGCCTCACTAGCACGCCCTCAAGAGCCAGAAGTCTGGGCATATGAAGCTCACGAGGTTCCAGACACATCCTGTAATCTCACATACTAAATGTACTACAAACCAACATAGCAAGGCACAACTACATGAACTGGAGTGTGTGCTGCAGATCAAAGGAGGTTCTCCTTCCCCTCTACTCTGCCCTGCTGAGACCTCATCTTGAATAATGTGTTCAGTTTTGGGCTTCCCAAATTAAGAGGGTCCAGCGGAGGGCTACGAGGATGACGAGGGGACTGGAGGGCAGTGCCTGATGAGGAGAGGCTGAGGGACCTGAGGCTTTTTAGTCTGGAAAAGAGAAGACTGAGAGGGCATATGATAAATTATTATAAACATCTGAGTACATCGGGGGGGGGGACAGGCTCTGCTCACTGCTGCCTGGGATAGGACAAACAGCAATGGGTGTAAACTGCAGCACAGGAGTTTCCAGCTCAACACAAGGGGGAACTCCTCTACTGTAAGGGTCCCAAGAGCACTGGCACAGGCTGCCCAAAGAGGTTGTGGAGTCTCCTTCTCTGCAGACTTTCAAGGCCTGTCTGGATGTGTTCCTCTGTGCTGGATTGTGTGGTCCTGGTATGGCAGGGGGGTTGAACTCGATGATCTCCTTGGGTCCCCAGAAAGTTAGCTAACATTCTAGCTAATTAAATCAACACAAAGCTACTTTGGTTAAAATTCATTAAACCACTGTGTTTTCCCTATTAAATATACATAAGTATACACATTTACATACATTCACAGACTCCATAAAAATAAACAAACAAATGGTTAAACACCTCTTGAATGCCCTTTTAGTTATGATCAGTCATATCAACAGCCCAAGTCTCACACATATCTTAAAAGCTAAAATACCCAAATACTTTCCTTCATTAGCTGTCCAAAGTATAACTGCACATCACACCTTGACCATTTCATTTGTTCAGTCCTGTGTCTCAGGTGGGGATTTTAAGCCACAGAGAGCTTCTAGTTCTGGGATAATTTAGATCCACCTTGGCTGTGGGTTAATGCTGTACTTGTACCTTCTTTATGTATATAATGTCCTGGCCAAAAGCTGAATAGTGGTGCATGAGGTGAAGTCTTGTCAGCATTTGCAAAAGTATGTGGGAATCTGGGTTTGATGCAGTCTCAAAAGAGTATTTTACTTGCATACAGCTTAAAACCCACAAAGAGGCTTACTTTCCTTGTTATCACTAACATGTATTTGATACTCTCTAACTCTGCTAAGAGTTACTTCTCACAGAAGCACAGAATTTCTCAGACTGGAAAAGCCCTTCAAGCTCATTGAGTCCAATCATCAGTTTCACACTGACAAGTCCTTGACTAAACCAAAGCCCTCAGCACAACATCTCAGCACTAGGAATTGCTATAGTTGCAAAGGACCACCAGGATCAGCCAGTCCAACCTTCATCCCAGCAGCCTTCATCACCAGACCATAGCCTCAAGCACCACAGCCACTCTCCTTTTAAACACCTCCAGGGATGGTGACTCCACCACCTCCCTGGGCAGCCTGTGCCAGTGCCTGGCCACCTGCTCAGCAAAGAACTTCCTCCCAACAGCCAACCTGAACCTCCCCTGATGCAACTTGAGGCCATTGCCTCTTGTCCTATCATTAGTAACTGGGGAGAAGAGACCAGCTGCAGCCTCACTGCAATCTCCTTTTAGGTAGCTGTACAGGGCAATAAGGTCCCCTCTCAGCCTCCTCTTCTCCAGACTAAACACCCCCAGCTCCCTCAGCCTCTCCTCATAGGTCATGTTTGCCAGGCCTCTCCCCAGCCTCATTGCCCTTCTCTGCACCTGCTCCCTAAGCAGAGCCTATTTGGTTTGGCTGAGAGGGAGTCAGCTCTCCCCACAGCACCTTTTGTAGTGCTGCACTTTGCAGTGGTGGCTGGAAAGCACCGTGGTAACACACCAGTGTTTTGGCTACTGCTGAGGACCAAGGCTGTGCTCTTCCAACATTCTTCCCCAGCAGAAGGCTGAGGGGTGGGCAAGACCTAGGGAGGAGATGTGGCTAGGCCAGCTGATCCAATCTGACCAAAAGGGTATTCCACACCATTACACATGAGCTCAGATATAAAAGCTGAAACACAGAAGGAAGTGAGGGGGGATTTGTTAATGGTGTTTGTCCACCAGAGCAACTGCCATGCATACTGAAGCCCTGCTTCCTGAGGAGGGACTGGACACTTTACCTTTACACAGCTTTATATTTACAGCTTAGCACAATATGGAAGTAGGTATTTACAACATATACAGCTATATATATAAGTTTAAAAAGCAATACAGAAACACAACAGCCCTCCCAGAAACCAGAGTCTCCAGGAGGGGCTCCCAACCACCCTTTCACCTCTTTTTCACCTCTCCACCTTATCACAGAGTTTGCCTTACGTTCAAGGTGAGTTTGGAGCATTGGCCAGGGGGGTTAAAAAGCAAAAGGATTAGCTAGACAGCAGGTTAGGGAGAAAAGGGAGGCAGCAAGAACCAGAGAGAGCAACTCAGTAATCTATATTTATGTTCTTGATTTTATCCATCTCAGCAAGCCTATGAGTGCAGCAGACACCACCACTGTTTCCTTTTCACAGCCTAGCATCTAATTCTTCTCACCAAAACATTCCAGCTAGCTTCAAACTAGCACACAGGAGGCCAGCACACACTAGCACTTCAGAGGGCTATGGAGAGGGGGCACATCTGCAATGATCTGCCTCTTGAAAGGGTTTTTCCCATGCTTCTGCTGCTTGGTCTTCCAGACACAATCCTTCCCAGCAAAATGGGCTGCTGTGTTGAGTTTGGCTCTCAGCAGCACTCTGCAGCTCAGTCCACGTGTGGAAGCTGCAAGCAGGTATTTACAAACTACGCTTTTGGGATTCAGACTGTTGCTTGAACAGCCAAATACACTTTGGAACAGCAGAAAAAACTTCCAAAACCTTAACTGCATATCATAGCAATGAGGCAGGTAGACTAAGAATAAAAACTGCAAGTGCAGGCTCATAAGAATCATAGAATCAGTCAGGGTTATGGCAGGGGGTTGGAACTGGCTGAGTTTTGAAGTCCCTTCCAATCTAAACCATTCTATGACTTTGGCACTACAGCCCTACAACTATCTATTCTGAGGCTCAGAGATTTGAGTTTCTTCTGGTAGCCCAAAGAAAAGGAGCATGACTTAAGGAGCATGAATTGATACAGCTTCTGATCCATCTGGTTTTTTACCCAGTAGAAATGTGTGAAGAAAAAAAACACCATAACAACATTACTACATCTATGAAAATTTAAACTATCAGAATGCTCATTCTTTACTGACATGGACAAGATCTGCAGAGCTCTGTACAGAAAATTACTCAGGCTGTCCAGTTGGGTTACAGCAGACCAGCTTGTTTGGCTTGTTTGCCTGCCATAATACCTGCATTCAACTCACTGAATTTCAGGACATCACTTTTCATTGTCATAGAATCAGTCAGGGTGGGAATGGACCACAAGGATCATCCAGTTCCAACCCCCCTGTCATGCCCAGGGACACCCTAGCCTAGAGCAGGCTGCCCACAGCCTCAGCCAGCCTGGCCTTAAACACCTCCAGCCATGGGGCCTCAACCATCTCCCTGGGCAACCCATTCCAGCCTCTCACCACTCTCCTGCTCAACAACTTCCTCCTCACCTCCAGGCTGAATCTCCCCACCTCCAGCTTTGCTTCATTCACCCCGGTCCTGTCACTCCCTGACAGCCTAAAAAGTCCCTCACCAGCTTTTCTGTAGGCCCCCTTCAGATCCTGGAAGGTCACAAAAAGGTCACCTCAGAGCCACCCCCTTCTCCAGACTCAACCCTTCCAGCCTGCCCTCATAAATGACTACGTACACACATGTACACACATACCCATACATGTGCATGCTTGGCACTGCTAACAGTTCAAGTGTAACTAGACTAAAAAGCATTTCTGAAGACGTTTCTAAGGTTACTTGGTTAAAACTGAGTCACTGCATGCTGTTGCATGTCTTATTTTAAATTCAGGCTGCAGTCTAAGAATTGCCATTTTTGTCATTTGAAGTTGTTTCATAATCGAGTTTGGAGGGAATCAGCATAAATAACGACACCTCTTCGGGATTCAATCTCACATGGGTTCAGGTTTAAGCAATCTATGTTTGTGATGTACACAATCTTGGTTTCAATTACTATCTTTAAAATAACAAAAGAAAGAAAAATTGATTGTATCTAAAGGTTTTCCCTCTTTTAAACATCCAAGCCTGGCACTGATATTGTGTGGTTTGTTCAGATCCAGTAGCAGTCATTTCATTTTTGGGCATGATGCTTGAACACACGTGCATTATTTGCATTCCTTGTGTCCCTGGTATTTACTACAAACACTTAGATTTAAAAAAGAAAGGGAAGAAGGAAAAAAATAATTGCTTTGAGTAACATCATCCCCATGATGACACATACAGACCAATGTAACTTCACAGCAGGCAAGCTATCAATCAGTGCAATGTGGTAAGCATTCTCCACTCCGCCTCCCCCTCTCTCTCAAAGGAAAAACAGAAACAAAACAACAGCCCAGCTTTGGATGTTGTGAACAAGAAGCAAAATCCTCATTTACTGAACATTTCTTTTTTCAACACACAACTGCTAGCTCTCCTTTTCAGTGGGTATGATTTCTAACACGCTGAATGGAAAACTCTTGCAAGGTGATATGCTTAAGTGTTCAAATATTAAACCTGTTCTGAGCATAAAAATGCTTACAGGTTGTCTCAGTTCTGGTTCACATTTCCCAGAGACTCAAAAGTTGTTAATAGAACAAATAACAAGGTGTTTGAGGTAGGGGAGTTACAAGTATAGGGAAGGGAAAATCAAATCCTTTCAGTATCTGAAGGGGGCCTACAATAAAGCTGGGGAGAGACTTTTTAGGCTCTCAGGGAGTGACAGGACTGGGGGGAATGGAGCAAAGCTGGAGGTGGGGAGATTCAGACTGGATGTAAAGAGGAAGTTGTTGAGGATGAGAATGGTGAGAGGCTGGAAGGGGTTGCCCAGGGAGGTGACTGAGGCCCCATGGCTGGAGATGTTTAAGGCCAGGCTGGCTGAGAGTGAGGCTAGCCTGCTCTAGGGTAGGGTGTCCCTGGGCATGGCAGGGGGGTTGGAAATAGATGATCCTTGTGGTCTTTTCTAATCCTGCCTGGTTCTATGATTCTAAATACAACCAGATTGATGGCAACAGTTCTGTCCACCACGTGGACTATGGCCACGTGGTAAAACAAAGTGTAGCAGGAAACAGAATGGTGATGCTGGCAAGCAGGGAGGCAGGGCAAGAGAGAGAAAGAGACAGGAAGCCTCTCTGTTTTTTATAGGAGTCTAGACAGGGAGTGGCAGTGGGCTAACCATCACACCTGGTAGTGGGCTAACCACCACTCCGGGTAGTGGGCTAACCATCACTCCTGGTAGTGTTCAGATCCACCCCGGGGAGGAGTCAGGAGGACCTGGGGTCAGGGTCAAAACTACTCCCCCAGGAAGGTTAACCCTTTACACAGGGAAATAAAACAAAGACTCCCTTAGCAGTATCCTTAAGATCTGATCACGCCTAACTCAGAAGCACACTCGTGGGTTTCAGCCTCTGTAGTCCACTGACTTCAGTGAGCCAGTGAAAGTCTAGATTTAGTCAGGCACTTAACACTGCCAGCAAATGTGTAGCTGGGGGGATGGCAGGAGGCTCTGAGGAACAACTAAGGAATGGGAATGGAGTGGAAGCACACAAGAGAAAACTTTTGCACAAGAATGGCTCATGTGACAGAGCTCCTTTCAAGGACTACTTGAAAAGCAGGTCACCACGCTGAAGAAAGAGAGAGGAAGGTTATTTACCAACATACTCTTGCTTCCACTTAGGTGTTTCTTACTTATGGCTTTTCCAAGTTCTGTTTTTTTTCTACCTCTGCATATCTGTCACCTAAATACTAATGCAAGGTACAGATCTCCTGTTTGTTACAAAATAAGTCACCTAAGATCAAGGTTTTTTTGCACACACCTACACTAACTCCAACTTTTGGATAGGGCTGGGTGATAGGTTGGACTGGATGATCTTGGAGGTCTCTTCCAACCTGGTTGATTCTATGATTCTATGATTCAAAGACCCTTGCATTTGTTCCAATCAGCCTTAACCAGGACAGCTAATGAACAAAAGTATTTGGGTATTTTAGCTTTAAGATATGTTATGAGACTTGGGCTGTTGATAGGATTGATCGTAACAAAAATGACATTCAGGAGGTGTTTAACCTGTTTGTTTATTCTTAAGGAATCCATGAGTGTGTATAAATATATACACACTTCATATATATATATATTTAATAGGGAAAATAGAATGGTTTCATTAACTTCAACCTAAGTAGTTTCCTGTAGACTTAATTAGTTAGAAAGCTCCTGTAAGTGCTGTCATGGAATCAACCAGGTTGGACATTCAGGAAGTGTTTAACCTTTTTGTTTGTTTATTTTTAGGGAATCTATGAGTGTGTATAAATAAATACACTTTATATATATTTTTTTTAAGAGGGAAAAAAAATTGGTTTCATTAAATTCAACCAAAGTAGTTTTGTGTAGATTTAATTAGCTAGAAAGTTCTGGTAAGTGCTGTCATAGAATCAACCAGGTTGGACATTCAGAAGGTGTTTAAGCTGTTTGTTTGGTTATTTTTATTGAATCTATGACTGTATATAAATATACATACTCAATATATATATTTAATAGGGAAAATTATTTCATTTATTTTAACCAAAGTAGTTTTCTGTAGATTTAATTAGCTAGAAAGTTCCGGTAAGTGCTGTCATAGAATCAACCAGGTTGGACATTCAGAACGTGTTTAAGCTGTTTGTTTGGTTATTTTTATTGAATCTATGACTGTATATAAATATACATACTTTTTATATATATATTTAATAGGGAAAAATTATTTCATTTATTTTAACCAAAGTAGTTCTCTGTAGATTTAATTAGCTAGAAAGTTCCTGTAAGTGCTGACATAGAATCAACCAGGTTGGACATTCAGAAAGTGTTTAAGCTGTTTGTTTGGTTATTTTTATTGAATTTATGACTGTATATAAATATATATACTTTTTATATATATATATATATATATATTTAAGAGGGAAAACTATTTCATTAACTTTAACCTAAGTAGTTTTCTGTAGATTTAATTAGCTAGAAAGTTCCTGTAAGTGCTGTCATAGAATCAAGCAGGTTGGAAGAGATCTCCAAGTTCAGCCAGTCCAACCTATCATCCATCCAGCCCTAGCTAATCAACTAAACCATGGCACTAAGTGCCTCAGCCAGGCTTTGTTTCAACACCTCCAGGGACAGTGCCTCCACCACCTCCCTGGGCAGCCCATTCCAATGCCAATCACTCTCTCTCACAACAACTTCCTCCTAACATCCAGCCTAGACCTACCCTGGCAAAACTTGAGACTGTGTCCCCTTGTTCTGTTGCTGGGTGCCTAGCAAAAGAGACCAACCCCCACCTGGCTACAACCTCCCTTCAGGTAGTTGTAGACATCAATGAGGTCAGCCCTGAGCCTCCTCTTCTGCAGGCTGCACACCCCCAGCTCCCTCAGCCTCTCCTCACAGGTTTGTACAATTGCTACTGGCCTTTCAGAAAGCCAAAAAAAAAGTCTACCTAGTTGATTCTATGATGTAAACCTGTCTTTCAACCTGAGTCTAGCATGGGAGGAGCAGCTTCTCTTAATATTCTAGCACTTCAGAGTCATGGACTTTATGTCCTACAGAACAATCTCTAAGCTCCCATCAGAGGTTTCTTCAAAAGCAAACCAATACAAATTCAAATGCTAGAAGTACAGAAAGAAACAGGGACTGTGTCTGTTAGAAACTACCTAAAGCAAAGACTTCTACCACATAACAAAGATAAATCAAGGGAATATTGGCAGTTCATACCCAGAAGTTTTAAACTGAATTATCCCCTGTTCCTTTGATGCTGAGAGATCCTTCAGTACCTGTGTAGAGTCACACAGATGTTCCCAAAGCTCCCTAAAATATTAAGCCTGTGGGTATTATACATTTCCAGTTCACAAAGACTGTGGCAAACAACGTTGGACTACGCTGGGGAGAAGTTATACTAATGTAGCTGCTAAATAAACCGCTTTGTAACTTGAGACTGAGCACTTGACAACATGATTAACATAAGTGTTGTGAGACTTCGATTTTGGCATCACTTAGTGATGTCATCTCTACACATTTTGAACTTCAAAAATAGCGTTACAGAAACAAGCCTTTAAAACACCACTCTTTAGGCAAAAAAAAACCCATCAAATAGTTCTTACAAAACAATACATTAGTACAGTATGTTATTATCACTCAATTTCATCTGTATCTTTAGACCCCCTGGAACTATACAGGATGTCAACAACCGTTGTAGTGGGGGAGAGGTGATGGGTGAGAAGAGAAAGGAGGGGGATGAGGTTTTTAACTCTAGGAAAAAAAAACCTTGTGTACCTGCCTGATAAGCAGAACCAAACCTCTTTATGTATCCTATTTATCTTCAAATCTATTTATGTCACACAAGAGAACATATGAGCATAGCAGCTGTTACTATAGCAATGAAACTGGAAATTTTGAGAACACAAAAAAAAGCAAGCCACCCCTGAAGGATGCTCAGTTTAGCTGAGAGAACAGTGCACCAGTACCTCATTTAGAGGAGCTGCTCAAAACCTGCGGTTACAGAGACATTAAATCAGCTGTAACAACCTACTCCCTGAAGAACGCTCGGTGCCAAATAACCGCTGCCTATTACTTGACACAAGTTGGTACGCTGGGAGATCCTCTTAAGTAGCCCCAAACTTGTCAAATACCCCAAAGCAGCTTGTAAATCTGGGAAAGAGCGACTCTGCAAAACGCTCCCAGTTTCTGATCGCGGCAGAGATGGATTCACCATAGTAACGTACTCCCTACCCGCACCGTGGGAAAGAGCAGGCAGCTCGGCGCCCAGCGCTCCGAGCCCCGCACCCCCCTGACACCAAGCACACCTGCCCGGCAGCGGGAGATGGGATGAGGTGGCAGAAGAAAGGTACTTTCTTAAAGAAGCAGGCAGGCAGAGGGCTACGTCTTCCCACTCTCCGCTGCCGGAACGAAAACCACAATTCCCCCCAAACGCTTTTTCTGTCCAATCCACCCCGCTCCTTTCCCTCCTTGGCCGTGTCACCCTGCCCCGGTGCCGGCGAGGCGGCCTTTCCCCCTGCCTCGCCCCTCAACCCCCACTCCCTTCCGCGGACGCGGCGGCATCGCGCCTCTCCCCTTCTCTCCACTCCTCACACCCCCTCCGCCACCCCCACCCGCCACCCCTCCCCCGCAGCCGCGGACCCAGAGCACTGCCGGCCGCGAATTACCTGCAAGGGAGCCGGGTCTCTGCAGGGTGGCGGTGGCGTACAGCTCCTGGGAGTGCTTGCTGTACTGATCGGCAGCGTGAACCAGCCGCTTGGTAGGCGACAGGGTGGCGTAAGTGCCAATGGTGGAGCTTAACTGGTGGATAGGAGAGGAGGAAATGTTAGACTGGACGGTGGGCGGGGAGGTCACTCGGATGGGGGACGGCGACAGTCCCGCCGAGGAAACGACGATGTTGATGGGCGAGCTGGTGCTGTAGGACTTGGCCAGGCGGCTGGGGGATTGCTTCGGGGAGGAGAGGCGCTGCGCGGTGGCGTAGGCGGCGCCCTCGGCGGCGGAGCCGGCCCGCGGCAGCTTGGTGGGGGAGCCGCCGGGCTGTGCGGGCAACGGGGAGCTCACCCGCTGCGCCGGCAGCGTGGAGCTGGCGTAGTAGAGCGCGGCGGCGTGCTGGGGCTCGGGCAGGTGGAAGGCGCTGCCGTGGCTGGGCGCGAAGGGCTCCCGCGGCTGCGGGGCGGCGGGCGGCGGCGGCGGCTCCGGGCCGCCCGGGTGGGCGCCGCGGCTCCCCGGGCCCTGCTGCAGAAAGGAAAGGCAGAGGCGTCAGCGGGGGCGGCGGCGCCCGGCTCCCCTGGCCCTGCTCGGGCGGGGCGAAAGGGCTGGGTGACCCCCTCCCCCCAGCCGCACTCAGGCCTCTCTGTGACCTTAGGCTGCGCCGGCACCTGGCGCCCTCGGATTACCGGAGCAGCTAATCTGCTAAAGCATTCCCAACCCTTGGGGTGAAACCGGCCAGCGGCTCGGGCTGAGCGGCCTCAAAAGTCCGCGGCACGGCCCAAATCGGCACCCGGCTGTACAGCAGCTGCTCCGGGGGGCCAGCCTCGGTATACGCTCACGTACCTACCCGCTAGACCAGGCCTGCTGCAGCCCGAGCACCCTACCACACAAACTTTCGTTCGGCACCCGTTAGAGGAGAGCAGCTGAAGCCACGGAGAGGGCGCTAAGCGGCTGAATGTCCTCACCGAACGGCAACCGGTGCCCGCAGGAGGCGACGCACCGCGCCCGGCTAGGGCTGCCCGCGGCTGCCGCTTCTGCTGCCCGGGGCGCGACAGGGCGCGACCGGCCCCGCCGGCACCACACCCACGGCGCTGGCCGCCGCTGCGCCCGCCCCACGGGGCACAGCCCAGGGGGGCACACCTAGCGACTCGGGCCGAGCCCGCCCACGGGCCGCATCCACCGGGAAACCTGCAGCGGGCTGGAGGGAAGGCGGCCGCACAAGCCAGGGGCGCCGGCCTGGTAACTGGGGTAAGCAGGAGAGCGAAAACCCTTAGCAGCTGCTGCCTGTTACAAATTTTAGTTAGGGGCCTGAGCCGCGCCAAGAGCAGTGAAGGAGGGAGCTCGCCCTTGCCCAGATCGGCTGTCCCTTTACTATCGGGGAGCTCAGGCTCATCTGCGAAATCGTAACATTAACATCCTCAAACGACTGCAGCCCGAGGTCACCGAGAGCTGAGAACCTTGCTGGCAAACCCCCCAACTCTTGTTTCGGACACTCGGGTTCCTAAGGGTTTTACAGGGGATCTGCTGTAAAGCCTCAGGAAGTGCTCCAGAGCCCCGGAGCTGACAGTGCAATCCGAGGCAGTGACCGGCGTGCTGCGCCCGAACACACACACACACACACACACACACACACACACACACACACACACACAGAGCCCTCTCGGGTACTGCTTTCCCTAGAGAGAAAAGCTTTGAAAAGGTGAATAATGAGCTTTGTGAGTCAGTTCAAAGGGGTGCCGTGAACGTTGACAGGAGGGCAGAAGGGCTCTGCAGCGGAACCTTGACCGCCTGCACAGATGGGCAGAGTCCAAGGGGATGGAGTTCAATAGCTCCAAGTGCAGGGTGCTGCACTTTGGCCACAGCAACCCCATGCAGAGATACAGGCTGGGGTCGGAGTGGCTGGAGAGCAGCCAGACAGAGAGGGATCTGGGGGTACTGATTGATACCTGCCTGAACATGAGCCAGCAGTGTGCCCAGGTGGCCAAGAGAGCCAGTGGCATCCTGGCCTGCATCAGGAATGGTGTGGCCAGCAGGAGCAGGGAGGTCATTCTGCCCCTGTACTCTGCACTGCTTAGACCACTCCTTGAGTGCTGTGTTCAGTTCTGGGCCCCCCAGTTTAGGAGGGACATTGAGATGCTTGAGCGTGTCCAGAGAAGGGCGACGAGGCTGGGGAGAGGCCTTGAGCACAGCCCTACGAGGAGAGGCTGAGGGAGCTGGGATTGGTTAGCCTGGAGAAGAGGAGGCTCAGGGGTGACCTTATTGCTGTCTACAACTACCTGAGGGGAGGCTGTGGCCAGGAGGAGGTTGCTCTCTTCTCTCAGGTGGCCAGCACCAGAACGAGAGGACACAGCCTCAGGCTGCACCAGGGGAGATTTAGGCTGGAGGTGAGGAGAAAGTTCTTCCCTGAGAGAGTCATTGGACACTGGAATGGGCTGCCCGGGGAGGTGGTGGAGTCGCCGTCCCTGGAGCTGTTCAAGGCAGGACTGGACGTGGCACTTGGTGCCATGGTCTGGCCTTGAGCTCTGTGGTAAAGGGTTGGACTTGATGATCTGTGAGGTCTCTTCCAACCCTGATGATACTGTGATATTTAGAATAGCAACCTGAGGGGTGTATGTTTTAGTAGCATCCTACAGAGGAAAAAAAAACCCCAACAGCAAACCAAACCAAGAAAAAAACACAGGTAAACAAAAGCACCATGTTCCCAACACGAAACTTGCTGTTTCCACTAGGATATCCAATAAAGGACAACCCATTGAAGCAAAGAATAAATTCCAGATGTGTGTTTTTCTTCCAGTGTATGCCCACTAGCAATTTTCCTGTCCTTTTTGGGGTTTATGATTTTGAAGCCCTGCTCCTCATCCTAAATGCTTTTTTCTTTACATCTGGAGGGAGAACTTGCATCTTTCTAGACGCTGACAAGAAGCAAAGCTTCAGAGGAGCTGCTCCTGGTGCTTTGCTCCCAGCTGTTAGCAGCACAGAAGCAGCTAACCAGCACTCATGGTGTTAGAATAGAATCAACCAGGTTGGAAGAGACCTGCAAGTTCAGCCAGTCCAACCTAGCACCCAGCCCTGACCAATCAACCAGACCATGGCACTAAATACCTCAGCCAGGCTTTTCCTGAACACCTCCAGGAACAGTGACTCCACCACCTCCCTGGGCAGCTCATTCCAAAGCCAATCACTCTCTCTGCCAACAACTTCCTCCTAACATCCAGCCTAGACGTACCCCAACACAACTTCAGACTGTGTCCCCTTGTTCTATTGGTGGTTGCCTGGGAGAAGAGACCAACCCCACCTGGCTACAACCTGATAGATAATAGGCTGAAGATGAGCCAGCAGTGTGCCCAGGTGGCCAAGAGAGCCAATGGCATCCTGGCCTGGATCAGGAGCAGTGTGGCCAGTAGGACAAGGGAGGTTATTGTTCCCCTGTACTCAGCACTGGTCAGGCCACAGCTTGAGTGCTGTGTCCAGTTCTGGGCTCCTCAATTCAAGAGAGATGTTGAGGAAGATGTCCAGAGAAGGGCAACAAAGCTGGTGAGGGGCCTGGAACACAAACCCTATAAGGAGAGGCTGAGGGAACTGGGGTTGTTTAGCCTGGAGAAGAGGAGGCTCAAGGCTGACCTCATTGCTGTCTACAGCTCCTTGAAGGGAGGCTGTAGCCAGGTGGGGTTGGTCTCTTCTGCCAGGCAAGCAGCAACAGAACAAGGGGACACAGTCTCAAGTTGTGCCAGGGCAGGTTCAGGCTGGATGTTAGGAGGAAGTTGTTGGCAGAGAGAGTGATTGGCATTGGAATGGGCTGCCCAGGGAGGTGGTGAAGTCACTCTTCCCGGAGGTGTTCAGGAAAAGCCTGGATGAGGCACTTAGTGCCATGGTCTGGTTGACTGGACAGGGCTGGGTGCTAGGTTGGACTGGCTGAGCTTGGAGGTCTCTTCCAACCTGCTTGATTCTCTGATTATATGATCCTCCCTTCAGGTAGTTGTAGACTACGGGTATGTCAGGGAGCACTGACAGCCTGAAACCTGACTGGTTTTGCACCCCAAGGAGCACTGGCCTTAGAAAGAAATGTAATGTGAATGGCTACCTCCAGGTGTTCTGTGTGGTGAGCAAAGGGATCGTGGATGCAAGTAACACCCTTGCCGTTGCGTTGGACTGTTCCGCTTGTGGCCACAAGTTAACAATCAGCACAACATCAGCAAGCAGGAACCTTGACATTTGCATTATTGGCCAACAAGCTTAAGTTGTTCACTTCAAAGACTCCTAAAAAAACTAGGTAAGCAAACTCTGGGAGCATCCATGAACTTCTAGAAGCTTCTACATACTGCCTCTGCTTTAAACTGGAAAGAAGGGCTACTGTGCAACTGCAATGCCTGTCCAATAATGTTTATGACAGGAGTGCAGTATTCATTTTCCAGGTTTAAACTGTATGGTAACAGCTTTTAAAAGACAAAAAACATACTGGAAAGATTTAAGATGACATTGTCAGAGCAACTCTTGCATGTGATGAGAAGTCATTTGAACCAACTGCATCATCAATTAGTTTTGTTGACACATGTTACTTATGAGAAGTCGTTTGAACCAATTACATTATCAGTTAGATTTGTTAATAAATGTTACTTTTTCAACTTTAGGCTGGCGGTTAGGAAGAAGTTCTTCACAGAAAGAGTAACTGGCAATTAGAATGGGCTGCCCAGGGAGATGGTGGAGTCACTATTCCTGGAGATGTTTAAGAGGAGGTGGATGAGGAACTTAGTGCCATCGTTTAGTTAACTAGAAGGATTAGGTGAAAGGTTGGACTCAATGATCTTAGAGGTCTTTTCTAACCTGGTTAATTCTGGGATTCTGTAGTAATAATAGATTTTGTAATATCACAGTATCACAGTATTATTAGGATTGGAAGAGACCTCACAGATCATCAAGTCCAACCCTTTACCACAGAGCTCAAGGCCAGACCGTGGCACCAAGTGCCACGTCCAATCCTGCCTTGAACAGCTCCAGGGACGGCGACTCCACCACCTCCCCGGGCAGCCCATTCCAGTGTCCAATGACTCTCTCAGGGAAGAACTTTCTCCTCACCTCCAGCCTAAATCTCCCTTGGTGCAGCCTGAGGCTGTGTCCTCTCATTCTGGTGCTGGCCACCTGAGAGAAGAGAGCAACCTCCTCCTGGCCACAACCTCCCCTCAGGTAGTTGTAGACAGCAATAAGGTCTGCCCTGAGCCTCCTCTTCTCCAGGCTAACCAATCCCAGCTCCCTCAGCCTCTCCTCGTAGGGCTATGCTCAAGGCCTCTCCCCAGCCTCATCGCCCTTCTCTGGACACGCTCAAGCATCTCGATGTCCCTCCTAAAATGCCTAATCCTAATATGCCCTATGAGGAGAGGCTGAGGGAGCTGGGGCTGTGCAGCCTGCAGAAGAGGAGGCTCTGGGGTGACCTCATTGCTGTCTACAACTACCTGAAGGTAGGCTGTAGCCAGGTGGGGTTGGTCTCTTCTCCCAGGCAAGCAGCAACAGAACAAGGGGACACAGTCTCAAGTTGTGCCAGGGGAAAGTATAGGCTGGATGTTAGGAGGAAGTTGTTGGCAGAGAGAGTGATGGCATTGGAATGGGCTGTCCAGGGAGGTGGTGGAGGCACCGTCCCTGGAGGTGTTGAAGCAAAGCCTGGATGAGGCATTTAGTGCCATGGTCTGGTTGATTGGCTAGGGCTGGGTGCTAGGTTGGACTGGCTGAGCTTGGAGGTCTCTTCCAACCTGGTTGATTCTATGACTTAACACTGTTCCAAAATACAGTCTTCTGCAATGTTGTCAGTGTTTTCTGCAGCACACTGCTAATGCAATGGTATCTTAGTCATTGATTGTAAGGATTTTAGGGAAGCACTCTTGTCATATATACAAAATTTCCTTCCCTAATCTACTTTTACACTGCTTGATATGTCAAGGATTTAGAGTAATTAAAGTAAACCAATATTGTCTGGCATTTCTGACAGATCTCTATAAAGCTGCAGGCGTTCTGCTAGTACCAACACAAAAATGGGGGAAAAAAATCCCACTTCACAATTGTTTCTAATAGGGAAGAAGGTGCAGTGGCAGGACATGAGAAATAAATGCTTCAAGATGCAGGGTATAGCACTTCCTAAAAAGCTAAGCAGTTGCTCTGTGTGAAGGAGAGAACTTTTGGAGGAACAGATTGCAGTGAAAACATTAGCATTCAGTATTTTCTAGGATGTGACTAATCTCAGACATATTTTAATTTACTGTGAGGTTCTTGCAGTTTTTAAAGGGTCAAGTGTACAGTCACGTTCTCCACTCGTGTTCTCAGAGCCAAACTGTTGTACTTTCTCCCTGTGTTTCTACTTGTCTGTTGCTTAAGACAACCAGACAGACATGTCACAGTTCATTCTGCAATGTGACATAATATGGAGGAATGAAATGCAATGGTATTTTTCCCCTTAATCCATTATTGCTGTCAACCTCATAATGAAACTGTGGTTAAATTAATAAGGAGAGAGCAAATTTGCTTCCCAGTTGTCATATCGTCCTGCATCGATCTATTTCACAGATGTGACCCAAAATCAAGGACTTGGGTTTAAAGTGGCAGAGAGGAGATTCAAACTAGTTGGCAGGAAAGGGTTCTTTGCAGTGAGGGTGGTGAGACACTGGCACAGGTTGCTCAGGGAGGTTGTGGATGCTCCCTCCCTGGAGGTGGTGAAGGTCGGGTTGGATGAGGCCTTGAGCGACCTGTTGAAGTGGGAGATGTCCTTGCCTATGGCAGGGGGTTGGAACTGGCTGAGTTTTGAAGTCCCTTCCAATCTAAACCATTCTATGACTTTGGCACTACAGCCCTACAGCTATCTATTCTGAGGCTCAGAGATTGAGTTTCTTCTGGTAGCCCAAAGAAAAGGAGCATGACTTAAGGAGCATGAATTGATACAGCTTCTGATCCATCTGGTTTTTTACCCAGCAGAAATGTGTGAAGAAAAAAACCACCATAACAACATTATTACATCTATGAAAATTTAAACTATCAGAATGCTCATTCTTTACTGACATGGACAAGATCTGCAGAGCTCTGTGCAGAAAATTACTCAGGCTGTCCAGTTGGGTTACAGCAGACCAGCTTGTTTGGCTTGTTTGCCTGCCATAATACCTGCATTCAACTCACTGAATTTCAGGACATCACTTTTCATTGTCATAGAATCAGTCAGGGTGGGAATGGACCACAAGGATCATCCAGTTCCAACCCCCCTGTCATGCCCAGGGACACCCTAGCCTAGAGCAGGCTGCCCACAGCCTCAGCCAGCCTGGCCTTAAACACCTCCAGCCATGGGGCCTCAACCATCTCCCTGGGCAACCCATTCCAGCCTCTCACCACTCTCATGCTCAAAAACTTCCTCCTCATCTCCAGCCTGAACCTACCCACCTCCAGCTTTGCTCCATTCCCCCCAGTCCTGTCACTCCCTGAGAGCCTAAAAAGTCCCTCCCCAGCCTTTTTGTAGGCCCCCTTCAGATCCTGGAAGGCCACAAGAAGGTCACCTGGGAACCTCCTCTTCTTCAGACTCACAGCCCCAACTCTTTCAGTCTGTGCTCACAGCAGAGCTGCTGCAGCCTCTGAGCATCCTCCTGGCCCTTCTCTGGACACACTCCAGCATCTCCACATGCTGTAATGGGGGCTCCAGAACTGTGTGAAGTTGTTTTTTCTTGGTTGTTGTCTTCGGTTTGTTTGGGGTTCTTTAGTTTGTTTGATTGGGTTTTTGTTTGTTTGTTTGTTTCTTGATTATTTTTGTTTTTACAATTCAATGTAAAATTTCAATTAGAACATACAATTAAAAAAAAAAAAGATTAGAGCAAAGACTGTGACACAGCAATCCTGTTTCATGAAGTAGAGTTTAGAGGAGCAAGTAACTGTGTTGAATTATTCCTTCTGCTGGTTTTTTCCCCCATAGGTAAGGAATTCGATGGCTGGACAGCTTAAACAAAACTTTGGGGGCAGCTGCTCTATACTGAAACAGCATTTTGATTCCTGGAGATTGACCCCAGAGGGAGCAAAACCTGCATAGCCAAAGTCTCAGAGAACAAGACGACTGCTATGAGTATGTTAGCAGATGCTGGAGATCTATTTATCAGCTAAAATCCCTTCACACTCTTTTGTTCTCAGGGGTGCCAAAACACAAACCCTGGTAGGTTTTCTGCATATACACTTCCTAAGAAGGAGCAGCTGAGGGAGCTGGGGGTGTTTAGTCTGGAGAAGAGGAGGCTGAGAGGGGACCTTATTGCCCTCTACAGCTACCTAAAAAGAGGTTGTAGTGAGGCTGCAGCTGGTCTCTTCTCCCCAGTTACTAATGCTAGGACAAGAGGAAATGGCCTCAAGTTGCATCGGGAGGTTTAGGTTGGCTGTTGGGAGGAAGTTCTTTCCTGAGCAGGTGCTCAGGCACTGGCACAGGCTGCCCAGGGAGGTGGTGGAGTCACCATGCCTGGAGGTGTTTAAAGGGAGTGTGGATGTGGTGCTTGAGGCTATGGTCTGGTGATGAAGGCTGCTGGGATGAAGGTTGGACTGGCTGATGCTGGTGGTCCTTTGCAACCATAGCAATTCCTAGTGCTGAGGGCTTTGGTTTAGTCAAGGACTTGTCAGTGTGAAACTAATGCTTGGACTCAATGAGCTTGAAGGGCTTCTCCAATCTAACAAATTCTGTGCTTCTGTAATACACAGGTGCTACAGGAATAGAAATTCTGGTAATGCAACCACCTCAGTCTTAGAAACAGAATCAAGATCAGAAAAGGCTTTACAAGTAATTTCTTGGGAATGAGACAGTGACAACAGTTTCCATGAGAATGCTGCGAGATTGGAATCATAGTAGCAGTGTGCACTCCATGTCCTGTGTACTTCTCTGACAGGTATTAGACTAAAATGTTATGTTACATTTGAGTAACTCTGCATGTCCATCTTAGGCCTGGATGAATCTGCATTTGCAAACAATTCAGCATGAAATGCCAGTACCAGTTTTTAGTTCATTTTGCATTCTTAAACTCTGGGGGATTGTTTTACCCTTGAAATCACAAATGAGGTCAATATCTGATGAATATGAACATAGTCATAGACTCTTCTCCATGAGAAGACCCTTTCTATTGGTTTTAGGGAGGATTTTCTCACTGGATGCTTGTTATGTGTGGGAGACATCCCTGCAGGCTACTTTGACTTCTGGAATATTGGTGGGTGGTGTCCTCTTTAGGCAGCAAACTTAATCATCCTTAATAGAGTTTTTGAGGTGGTCTTTTAAGGGTCCTTTTGGCCTGCATCAGGAATGGTGTGGTCATCAGGAGCAGGGAGGTCATTCTGCCCCTGTACTCTGCACTGGTTAGACCACACCTTGAGGACTGTGTTCAGTTCTGGGCCCCCCAGTTTAGGAGGGACATTGAGATGCTTGAGCGTGTCCAGAGAAGGGCGACGAGGCTGGGGAGAGGCCTTGAGCACAGCCCTACGAGGAGAGGCTGAGGGAGCTGGGATTGGTTAGCCTGGAGAAGAGGAGGCTCAGGGGAGACCTTATTGCTGTCTACAACTACCTGAGGGGAGGTTGTGGCCAGGAGGAGGTTGCTCTCTTCTCTCAGGTGGCCAGCACCAGAACAAGAGGACAGAGCCTCAAGCTGTGCCAGGGGAGATTTAGGCTGGAGGTGAGGAGAAAGTTCTTCCCTGAGAGAGTCATTGGACACTGGAATGGGCTGCCCGGGGAGGTGGTGGAGTCGCCGTCCCTGGAGCTGTTCAAGGCAGGACTGGACGTGGCACTTGGTGCCATGGTCTGGCCTTGAGCTCTGTGGTAAAGGGTTGGACTTGATGATCTGTGAGGTCTCTTCCAACCTTGATGATATTGTGATATTTCACAACCTCAGTGATGCTCTGTGTTCTTTCAGGGACTGAAAGATTTTCCAGTCTCTTCTGGGCTAATTATTTTTACTATTTGCTCAAAGAAAACTCTCTGTGGCTTCACTCAAGCTATCATTGTGCTGTGGTCCACTGCCAACATTCTTCTACAAAGGGCAGAAGAGAGCATGTAAAATGCTTAATGTTCTCAATTCTTCACGATGCAGATTCCATGCTCTGGGCAGCCCCTGTGAGTCCTTCTGCAGGAATGCTTTTGCTGTCATTTAGAAGTTCCTGACCTAACTATAAAAAGGTGTTACCTGTGTTCAAATGGACTTATATGATAACAGATGCCAAACAATACCTCTGGACCCTTCACATGTGGCCTGTTCCATCTCTTTCTCCTCATTTCATCACAAAGGTCGTGGGCACGCTGTGCTTGCAAAAGACACCCCAACTCTGTTAGGAAAACTTTTCAGCCTATCTGAGCCTAATCTCAAGGGTCATATGTGTATAGATCACAGAATCAGCCAGGGTTGGAAGGGACCACAAGGAGCATCTAGTTCCAACCCCCCTGCCATGCCCAGGGACACCCTACCCTAGAGCAGGCTGCACACAGCCTCAGCCAGCCTGGCCTTAAACACCTCCAGCCATGGGGCCTCAACCACCTCCCTGGGCAACCCATTCCAGCCTCTCACCACTCTCATGCTCAACAAATTCCTCTTCACCTCCACTCTGACTCTCCCCACCTCCAGCCTCGCTCTTCCCCCAGTCCTGTCACTCCCTGATAGCCTAAAAAGTCCCTCCCCAGCTTTTCTGTAGGCCCCCTTTAGATCCTGGAAGGCCACAAGAAGGTCACCTCACAGCCTCCTCTTCTGCAGACTCAACAGCCCCAACTCTTTCAGTCTGTCCTCACAGCAGAGCTGCTGCAGCCCTCTGAGCATCCTCCTGGCCCTGCTCTGGACACACTCCAGCATCTCCACATCCTTCTTGTAATGGAGGCTCCAGAACTGGATGCAGTACTCCAGGTGGGGTCTCAACAGAATGGAGGGGGAGAATCACCTCCCTCCACCTGCTGGCCACACTTCTCCTGCTGCAGCCCAGGCTCTGCTTGGCTCTCTGGGCTGCAAGTGCACACTGCTGGCTCCTGTTGAGCTTCTCCTCCACCAGCACCCCCAAGTCCCTCTCCTCAGGGCTGCTCTCCAGCCACTCACTGCCCAGCCTGCATTTCTGCTTGGCATTGCCTCGACGCAGAGGAAAGACCTTGCACTTGGTCTTGTTGAACCTCCTGATATTGGCTTGTGCCATAATCTACACTGGTGAATTGCTCTCTGTGAGTGTCAGAGTAATCTGCCTTAACATTTCTTCTGCTTCCTTTAATGACAGAAAAAAATCCCACCTTCACATTCTGAATCCAGTTTTAAACATGTCATCATCTGCCACATCCTAACAGAAATGAAGTCCTTATTTTAGACTTTGTCTGAGTGGATTACAAAGCAACCTATCACCTTATGGCATAGATGACTGATGGTGGGAAGAGCCAGGAGTCTACTAGGAAAAGATCAGTATATAGTTTTTGCTTGACAACTGAATGCAGTCTTGTACTGATTTGCTGCTATTCTAAATAGGCCTGGTGCAGTGTGGTCTGATCAGTGGCAAACATTCATCTTGTTTATAAGGGAGAGGAGACAAGTTACACATCTTCTTTCTTCATGTCCTTGTTCCTCCTTCCCCCTTCAGTTTGTTCCTCCTTCCCCCTTCAGTTTGTTCCTCCTTCCCCCTTCAGTCTGTTCCTCCTTCCCCCTTCAGTCTGTTCCTCCTTCCCCCTTCAGTCTGTTCCTCCTTCCCCCTTCAGTCTGTTCCTCCTTCCCCCTTCAGTCTGTTCCTCCTTCCCCCTTCAGTCTGTTCCTCCTTCCCCCTTCAGTCTGTTCCTCCTTCCCCCTTCAGTCTGTTCCTCCTTCCCCCTTCAGTCTGTTCCTCCTTCCCCCTTCAGTCTGTTCCTCCTTCCCCCTTCAGTCTGTTCCTCCTTCCCCCTTCAGTCTGTTCCTCCTTCCCCCTTCAGTCTGTTCCTCCTTCCCCCTTCAGTCTGTTCCTCCTTCCCCCTTCAGTCTGTTCCTCCTTCCCCCTTCAGTCTGTTCCTCCTTCCCCCTTCAGTTTGTTCCTCCTTCCCCCTTCAGTTTGTTCCTCCTTCCCCCTTCAGTTTGTTCCTCCTTCCCCCTTCAGTTTGTTCCTCCTTCCCCCTTCAGTTTGTTCCTCCTTCCCCCTTCAGTTTGTTCCTCCTTCCCCCTTCAGTTTGTTCCTCCTTCCCCCTTCAGTTTGTTCCTCCTTCATTTTCCTTCTTTTTCTACTTTCTTCAATTTCCTTCTTTCTTCATTTTCTTCTTTTTCTTCCTTCTTATTTCTTAATGTTCTTCCCTATTATTTTCTTCTTCTTTCTTCATTTTCCTCTTCCTTCCTCTTCTTCCTTCTTCACCTTCATTATCATCATCCTCATCATCTCTATTTTCCTTTTATTTTGTATTTTTAAGTGTATTAAAACTCTGTGCCAACTTGGTTCAGTCCAGAAGCTTCAGAGGCACAGGATAACATGCAGTAGGGATTTACTTCTGTTGTTGCCTCAGCCTCTGAAAAGACCTCAGCATCTCCAGAAGCTACTGAAGTCCTCATCCAGGAACGTAAAGCAGCTTCATTTCCTTTGCACATATACAGCAGACCACATGCAAAGCCACCATTTGTGGCCTGTGCTGTGCTTCACATTCCTACCATTTCTACAATATAAAGTGACCATTCTCAAGATAACAGTGAACCAAATCAGGAAGTTGTTCAAAAATCAGTGTCCAAACAGAAGAGTCTCTTCTGAACAACGCTTCTGCAAAATCTGCTGCATTCTGTAGGAGGAGCAACATCTGACTTCACAAATAACCTGAATCCATGAGGCTCTGAGGGGACCTTCTTGTGGCCTTCCAGGATCTGAAGTGGGCCTAGAAAAAGCTGGGGAGGGACTTTTTAGGCTGTCAGGGAGTGACAGGACTGGGGGGAATGGAGCAAAGCTGGAGGTGGGGAGAGTCAGAGTGGAGGTGAGTAGGAAGTTGTTGAGCAGGAGAGTGGTGAGAGGCTGGAATGGGTTGCCCAGGGAGGTGGTTGATGCCCCATGGCTGGAGGTGTTTGAGGCCAGGCTGGATGGGGCTCTGGCCATCCTGCTGTAGGGTAGGGTGTCCCTGGGCATGGCAGGGGGGTTGGAACTGGCTGCTCCTTGTAGTCCCTTCCAACCCTGACTGATTGTGTGATATATCAGGATCTGGGCAGCAAGTGTGAAAAACCTGTTTTCAGCTGGCAAAGAGCAATTCTTTGCCAGAGGAACAGTTGTTGCTAAGAAATCCTCTTCCAGTAGCATTTAGGAGACACAAGTTTTCTGTTCTGAAGTACTCAAGGCTGTGGAAAAAACTCGAGGATCTATAATGAAGTCTTCCAAATTGACAAGAATGTTAGATTGCACTTTACAGCACCATACAGGAAGTCCCAGGACTAATTAGTTTCTCTTTTTCATACACCACCATTCTCAGAAATTGTTTTTGCTGCCACAGCTGGCCTTGGGACTATTTACAGTTTTTTCCCTACCCATTTGGTCTATCATTCATGTTCAGAGACAGCTATATTCCTTGCACACAAATACCCCAGGAAATGATCACAATCTGAGCACTTCTGACTCCTGAGGCTTATGTTAATTATAATAGGGATTGCAAAACAGTTCCAAGGATTGGGTTTTTTTTCTCCTTAATTGTAGGATCAGCAATGGTCATGTTTAGAGTTTGTTCATTTTTATTTCTGAGTCTTCTTTATATTGCCTGCCTCTTTTTAAATCTCCTTTAATGCTGTTATTTCATAGTTTTTATTATTTTCATGGTGTATCTTAATTACCATAGAATCAACCAGGTTGGAAGAGACCTCCAAGATCATTCAGTCCACCCTAGCACCCAGCCCTGTCCAGTCAACCAGACCATGGCACTAAGTGCCTCATCCAGGCTTTGCTTCAACACCTCCAGGGACAGCAACTCCACCACCTCCCTGGGCAGCCCATTCCAATGCCAATCACTCTCTCTGCCAACAACTTCCTCCTAACATCCAGCCTAGACCTCCCCTGGCACAGCTTGAGACTGTGTCCCCTTGTTCTGTTGCTGCTTGCCTGGCAGAAGAGACCAACCCCACCTGGCTACAGTCTCCCTTCAGGGAGTTGTAGACAGCAATGAGGTCACCCCTGAGCCTCCTCTTCTACAGGCTCAACACCTCCACCTCCCTCAGCCTCTCCTCACAGGGCTGTACTCCAGGCCTCTCACCAGCTTTGTTGCCCTTCTCTGGACACATTCCAGCACCTCAGCATCTCTCTTGAATTGAGGAGCCCAGAACTCCTTCTCTGGAGACTTTCAAGGACTGTCTGGATGTGTTCCTCTGTGATCTGTGTTAGAGAGCACTGTCCTGCTCCAGCAGGGGGCTTGGACTCTATGATCTCTTTGGGTCCCTTCCAGCCCCCAACATCCTATGATCCTAAGAACTGGACAGAGCACTCAAGGTGTTCCCTGACCAGAGCTGAGTACAGGGGCAGAATAACCTCCCTTGTCCTACTGGCCACACTCTTCCTGAGCTAGGCCAGGATGATTAATATATTCCTTGATGTATTTTCCTGCTCAACATCTGCCCCACAATCTGGAGGAACACAGGAAGAAATCTTATTTTCTGCCCTCTCACACCAAGAAGACAGAAAAAGAAGATAGGAAAAGTTGCCTTACAAACTTCTCACAGAATCACAGAATTGCTTAGATTGGCAAAGCCCTTCAAGCTCATCAAGTCCAAGCATTAGTTTCACACTGACAAGTCCTTGACTAAACCAAAGCCCTCAGCACAACATCTCATCACTAGCAATTGCTATGCTTGGAAGGGACCATCAGCATCATCCAATCCAACCTTCATCCCAATAGCCTTCATCACTACACCACAGCCTCAAGCACCACATCCACTCTTTTGTCACCCTTCTGAAGGTAACTGCTTTTGTGAAGGAGATGGTTCAGGAGAGCTTTTCATACCTGAGGAGCTGCTGTTCAGTTTAAATCTAATGAAGAATCATAGAACATTATTTTTTGCCCTCTATAAATTCAGCCTTTTTCTATTAAGGAGCAGGAGGAAGTTGATATTAAGCACATTGCTGTTTCTAACCCCTAAATAAATAGACCCTTTCCCTCCTGCCTTTTGTTTTGCTGAGTTTTGTTAGGTTCTGTCTCCTTCCCCTCTCCTTTCTTCATTTTTGTTTCTCTTGCTCTAATAACCTGTTTCTTTTCCATCATCTTACTCTTTCTAGCCTCCTTGAAGAATGCATCACACCCTTTCAGGCTAACCCCCAGGGTATGAAGCTTTTCAGAAAGCACAACTCCTGATGCCATCTGCCCAGGCTACAACTGGATATTATAACCTCCTTTTTCTTTCTAGCTGGAATCCTGCTCTCCTGCTGGCTCAAATTCCTAAGAACATCAGGGAGGTCCTTTTTGGTAAACACAGAAAACCCATGAGGCCTTAGCACTATGCAGGCTCATTTTAAACCCCTTATAGCAGGGGGAAAAAAAGTAACCTACCCAACTTGAAATGAAATTTCAGTCTTAGAGGATGGGGAGCTTTTCTGAGCAAATTGAGAGAATAGAATATTGTATATCTTGGTATCCCACAAGCTGTGCAATGACTACATAATACTTGAAATCTCCTAGCAATTTAAGGCTTTGAAATTCAAATACTACTGGCTTCTACAGAATCCTGAATGCTGAAGTGTTCCAGTGTCACACTGAGATGGTCTGCTTTGCTGGGGTGGCTAACATCTAACCAGAGAAAACAACCTGAGCTGACCAATGGAAACCCAGCCAGGCTTTGGTTATGTACAGGAGCATGATTGCTTCTAGAAATGTTTGCCTAAACTGAGGCTTAACTTCCCAGTGAGAGGCTTTGATGTTGTAGTGAAAAGTAGAGAAGGTGAGAGGGATATGTGTCAGAGCTGGGAGAGATTGATTAGGTAAGAAGAGACTTTCATGACTCATAGAATCAATCAGGTTGGAAGAGACCTCCAAACTCAGCCAGTCCAACCTAGCACCCAGCCCTATCCAGTCAACCAGACCATAGCACTAAGTGCCTCAGCCAGGTTTTTCTTGAACACCTCCAGGGATGGTGCCTCCACCACCTCCCTGGGCAGCCCATTCCAATGCCAATCACTCTCTCTGCCAACAACTTCCTCCTAACATCCAGCCTAGACTTTCCCCTGGCACAACTTGAGACTGTGTCCCCTTGTTCTGTTGCTGCTTGCCTGGGAGAAGAGGCCAACCCCCACCTGGCTACAGCCTCCCTTCAAGGAGCTGTAGACAGCAATGAGGTCAGCCCTGAGCCTCCTCTTCTCCAGGCTGCACACCCCCAGCTCCCTCAGCCTCTCCTCATAGGGTTTGTGCCTTTGAAAGGTACAAGTGGTTGGCTGTTAAGTTTCTTGGTTTACATCATAGGGGGTGAAAAAAGGCCAAAATGTGATTCTTACACTTGGGATTAGGCCACAGCTCCAGGCAGTGCATGGTATCCCTCTCATGTTTCACAGCTGGTGTCAGCCTGGATTTGGTTTTCTGGCACTTGCTGCTTTCAGTAATATGATCCCAACACAGGTTGAGTCTAGACCTTAGTGAGGACTCCTAATCAGTACAGTCAAAGACGTTTTCAAATGTAAATACCTAACCATGTTATCACCAAAATATAGATCACAGTATCACAGTATCATCAGGGTTGGAAGAGACCTCACAGATGCAAGTGAGTAAGTGAAACTGGCATGTGCATCTCCCCTTCATTCAGGATTACTCTATTACTCTGCAACTCAACCCACTTTAGATTCACAAAAGTCAGGGTGGTAACTCCACCCTGTTTCAGATGCTTCAAACTAGAGAGAGAGTCAAGGCAGACGTTCATGTGCTGGCAGGAACCAAACAGCTCTCAAAGTCACCCAACATGATTTCAGTTGTGAGAGATTCAGACAGCTTAGGACACATACCTGGCTGTAGCTCTGGATGGCACCTCTGGCCTGACCGCTGCGGGCTGGGAGCTGGGCAGATGCTGTTTCGCCCAGGGCAAGGGTTTGGTTGCTGTGGTAGCTGGCTGAGTACTGGAAGGACCCTTCAGGTTTGGAGTTGAGTTGGAGAGTGCTCTGGGAGAGGAGGCTTGGCCCTGCGAGAACAGGATTCAAAAGGAGTCAGAAGGTCCCAGGGAAAGAGCACACCTCTCTGGTCTGGTGAGTGAGCCTCAAAAGGTCAGATGGATGTCACGACCTCACCTTTATACAGCTTTCATTTTCAGTAATTCAAAACACGTGGTGATGGTTTGGGTGTTCCCTGCTCACCTACACTTAAGAAAATCACCCAGACTAGACTCAGCTGAGCTGGAAATTGAATGAAGCTTTATACTTACAGCTGAGCACAAGATACAAGCAGGTAATTACAATATCTACAGCTATAGACAGAAACAGACAAGTTAAAAAGTAATACAGAAACACAACAGCCCTCCCAGGAGGGGCCCCCAACCACTCTTCTACCTTCTTTCCTCCCCTCTACCTTACCCCAGACTTTGCTTTATGTTCAAGGTGAGTTTGGAGGATCACCCAGGGGGGTTAGGAAGCAGAAGGATTAGTCAGGCAGGTTAGAGAAGTGCATGCAACCCAAAAAACAGAGAGCAAACTCCCTTATCTATATTTATGTTCTTGTTCTTATCCATCCCAGCAAGCCTGTGAGTGCAGCAGCCATCACCATTGTTTCCTTTTCACAGCCTATTACCTGATTCTTCTCACCAAAACATTCTAGCCAGCTTCAAACTAGCACACACATACATTAAATTGTTTCTTTGTCAGTCATAATTATTACACTGTTCACACTACAGACTACATTGCTTGCTTTGCAAAACAAAACCCCCGTGGTTTTGACAGGTGAAGAAATCCTAAGCCAAACATGCTGTCTGATAGAGAAGTCTTGGTTTTCAGCTCAGAATAGTTGATGAGTTTTCTTTTTCACAAGGATGACCCTGGTTTATTTCATTGAAGTATATCCAGTTGTACTGCATGGCAAATGCTAACTCATCCATCCCTTCCTGGCTCCCCAGCACGTTAGATCCATTGATTACTGCCACTCTGTCCTGTACACTTGGTGATGCAATACTCTGGTGCCTGCAGGAATGGATGGCAGCCTTTAAAATATTAATAGCCCCTCTCATCATGCAGGACTCACTCTGATCTCAGAGGCTCGTTCATGACTGGCTTGTCAGCCTTTCTTATGTTCCACATCACTGCACTGTGTGGCAGGAGAGCTGAGTGCAAGCAGTGAGCTCAGACTGAGGCTGCTAAACTGAAGGGCACGTTGGGAGTGTGAACAGTGCCATTTACTTCTGTGACAGTTGTTTAGTTGTTCTGTGACACTGAAAGGTGTTCTCACGTTGAGTGGATTCATATAAAAGTGATACAGCATATCATGTACCCACAGCAACCTGCCCAGCTTTTATTCTGAGAGTATATATCAGACAAGAAAAGGCTCTCCCTGCACTGCCCTGCCCTGCCATGTGCTTTGGACATGACCTCCCACAGTTGCTTTTAATGGTGAACTCATTCGATCTCCATACATAGAATCATAGAAATCACAGAACCAACATGGCTGGAAGAGACCTCCAGGCTCAGCCAGTCCAACCTAGCACCCAGCCCTGTCCAGTCAACCAGACCATGGCACTAAGTGCCCCATCCAGGCTTTCCTTGAACACCTCCAGGGATGGTGCCTCCACCACCTCCCTGGGCAGCCCATTCCAATGCCAATCACTCTCTCTGCCAACAACTTCCTCCTAACATCCAGCCTAGACTTTCCCCTGGCACAACTTGAGACTGTGTCCCCTTCTTCTGTTGCTGGTTGCCTGGGAGAAGAGACCAACCCCACCTGGCTACAGCCTCCCTTCACGTAGTTATAGACTGCAATGAGCTCTGCCCTGAGCCTCCTCTTCTGCAGGCTGCACACCCCCAGTTTCCTCAGCCTCTCCTCACAGGGCTGTGCTCCAGGCCCCTCACCAGCGTTTTTTGTCCCTAACCCAGGACAGAGCATAAAGAAAATACAGGCTTAGTTTTAAAATCTATCTATAGGCTTTGCTTTAATCTTCTGGATTTCAAATTTTCACTGAGAATTTGCCTATGACCAAGCAACAGAGAGAGTGATTGGCATTGGAATGGGCTGCCCAAGGAGGTGGTGGAGTTGCTACCCCTGGAGGTGTTCAAGCGAAGACTTAGTGCTATGGTCTGGTCGGGTGCTAGGTTGGACTGGATGATCTGGAGGTCTCTCCCAACCTGGTTGATTCTGATTCTATGAACATGATTAAAATCAGAAAATATACAAAAGTATAACTTTCCCAGGAGGGGCAAAAGTTGCAGCAAGAAAGCAGTTTTTGTGCCTGGAAGTGTTTGTAGTTATTTTGAAAGTAATTATGCTGTGACATTTCTAAAGCTTAAGTAATGATTAAACTGTCACATGCTATGAACTCAATATATTTCAATTTTCATTGCATCTGGCTTTCAATTGTTATTTTCATATTACTGTGGCTCACTAGGGGATTTACATAGCCAGCTAAAATCACACACACAGGTCCCCTGCACCATTTAGCCTATCTGTAGAAAAAGAAGGTGAAGTTTGGAGCACATGGATTTAAGTTCCCTAACTAGTGTAGAGGAGTTTGTATTTTCATAGAATTGTAGACTCTTCCAACCTCAAAGATCATCCAGTCTAAGCAAAATTTTGTACCTTAACCAGCAGCAACAGTTAAAAGGGACATATATTTCAGTGAGGTAATTACAAAGTCATTGGAGAGAGACAGGCACATATTTAACATTTAAATACGCCCACATTTCTCAAGCAAACATAGAGTACAATTGTGGCTGTAAGTAAGGGAAGTCATTCTGCCCCTGTACTCTGCACTGGTTAGACCACACCTTGAGTGCTGTGTTCAGTTCTGGGCCCCCCAGTTTAGGAGGGACATTGAGATGCTTGAGTGTGTCCAGAGAAGGGCAACGAGGCTGGGGAGAGGCCTTGAGCACAGCCCCACGAGGAGAGGCTGAGGGAGCTGGGATTGGTTAGCCTGGAGAAGAGGAGGCTCAGGGGAGACCTCATTGCTGTCTACAACTACCTGAGGGGTGGTTGTAGCCAGGAGGAGGTTGCTCTCTTCTCTCAGGTGGCCAGCACCAGAACAAGAGGACACAGCCTCAGGCTGTGCCAGGGGAGATTTAGGCTGGAGGTGAGGAGAAAGTTCTTCCCTGAGAGAGTCATTGGACACTGGAATGGGCTGCCCGGGGAGGTGGTGGAGTCGCCGTCCCTGGAGCTGTTCAAGGCAGGATTGGACGTGGCACTTGGTGCCATGGTCTGGCCTTGAGCTGGGTGGTAAAGGGTTGGACTTGATGATCTGTGAGGTCTCTTCCAACCTTGGTGATACTGTGATACTGTAAGTAGATCTAAAACAAGAATACACACTACAAGAAACATTTTAGATTGATTTGGATCTTGGGAAAAAAATCAAGTTCTCTTTTGTCCTGGGAGGCTAATAGGCCTATTAGATGTCCTGGCTTGCCCCCCCCTTCTGCTGATGGGGGAAGCAAGGGCAGGAGGAAAACAAAGGCTTGGGCCATTATGTCCCCTCCCAAAGTGACAAACAGGTACCCACAGGTGTTTAGGTACTTGTTGGTGTCTTGCTCAAACAAGGGTGAGCCAGCCCTGGGGTCACCTAATATGGTCAGTTTTGCAAATGCCAGTTTGATGTTGAGGTGCTGGAAGATGTCCAGAGAAGGGCAGCAAGGCTGGGGAGTGGCCTGGAACACAAACCCTATGAAGAGAGGCTGAGGGAGCTGGGGGTGTGCAGCCTGCAGAAGAGGAGGCTCAGGGCTGACCTCATTGCTGTCTACAACTACCTAAAGGGAGGCTGTAGCCAGGTGGGGTTGGGCTCTTCTGCCAGTCAACCAGCGACAGAACAAGGGGACACAGTCTCAAGTTGTGCTGGGAGAAGTCTACACTGGATGTTAGGAGGAAGTTCCTGGCAGAGAGAGTGATTGGCATTGGAATGGGCTGCCCAGGGAGGTGGTGGAGTCACCATCCCTGGAGGTGTTTAAAAGGAGAGTGGATGTGGTGATCCGGCAAGGGATCACCACTGTTCCAGTGCCTGAGTACCTGCTCAGGACAGAACTTCCTCCCAACAGCCAACCTAAACCTCCCCTGATGCAACTTGAGGCCATTGCCTCTTCTCCTAGCATTAGTAACTGGGGAGAAGAGACCAGCTCCAGCCTCACTGCAACCTCCTTTTAGGTAGCTACAGAGGGCAATAGGGTCCCCTCTCAGCCTCGTCTTCTCCAGACTGAACACCCCCAGCTCCCTCAGCTGCTCCTCACAGGCCATGTTTGCCAGACCTCTCCCCAGCCTCGTTGCCCTTCTCTGCACCACTCCAGCACCTCAATGTCCCTCCTGTGCTGTGCTGACCCAAACTGGACACAGTACTCAAGGTGTGGGCTCACAAGTGCTGAGCACAGGGGCATGAGCACCTCCCTGCTCCTGCTGCTCACACCACTGCTGATGCAGGCCAGGATGCTGTTGGCCTTCTTGGCCACCTGGGCACACTGCTGGCTCATGTTCAGCTGCTGGCCACCAACACCCCCAGGTCCTTTTCTGCCAGGCAGCTCTCCAGTCACTCCTCCCCAGCCTGTAGGGCTGCTGGGGGTTGTTGTGGCCAAAGTGCATGACCCAGCACTTGGCTCTGTTAAACCTCATGCCATTGGCCTCAGTCCATGGCTCCAGCCTGTCCAAATCCCTCTGCAGGGCCCTCCTACCCTCCAGCAGATTGACACTGCTGCTTCATTTGGTGTCATCTGCAAACTTGCTGAGGATGCATTCAATCCCCTCAGCCAGGGCACTGATGAAGAGATTAAACAAGACTGGCCCCAAAAGTGAGCCCTGAGGGACTCCACTTGTGACCAGTCGCCAACTGGATTTAACTCCATTGACCCCAATTCTCTGTGCTCAGCCATCCAGCCAGTTTTTAACCCAGCCAAGAGTCCACCTGTCTAAGCCATGAGCTGCCAGCTTCTCCAGCTGAATTTATCATTGAACACTGAATACTTATTCAGTAATGGAGTATCTGCTAGTTGTTCATATATAAAACAACACAAACCCTATGAGGAGAGGCTGAGGGAGCTGGGGGTGTGCAGCCTGCAGAAGAGGAGGCTCAGGGGCGACCTCATTGCTGTCTAAAACTACCTGAAGGGAGGCTGCAGCCAGGTGGGGTTGGTCTCTTCTGCCAGGCAAGCAGCAATAGAACAAGGGGACACAGTCTCAAGCTGTGCCAGGGGAGGTCTAGGCTGGGTGTTAGGAAAAAGCTATTGGCAGAGAGAGTGATTGGCATTGGAATGGGCTGCCCAGGGAGGTGGTGGAGGCACCGTCCTTGAAGGTGTTGAGGCAAAGCCTGGCTGAGGCACTTAGTGCCATGGTCTGGTTGATTGGCCAGGGCTGGGTGCTAGGTTGGCCTGGATGAGCTTGGAGGTCTCTTCCAACCTGGTTGATTCTATGATTCTATGAATTACCATATGACAACACATTGCATACAGTACTGTATTATTACAGTATTCTAAATTCTAAATAATAATAATTCTAAGTGATTCAGTATTCTAAATTTAAGTGCTAATTACTTCTGAATTGGCCAAAATAATTACACTCCAACCTACAGAAATGTATACCTAGTCAGTCCATCCCTGGAGCTGTTCAAGGCAGGATTGGACGTGGCACTTATCACATCATATCATAGTATCATCAGGGTTGAAAGAGACCTCATAGATCATCAAGTCCAACCCTTTACCACAGAGCTCAAGGCCAGACCATGGCACCAAGTGCCACGTCCAATCCTGCCTTGAACAGCTCCAGGGACGGCGACTCCACCACCTCCCCGGGCAGCCCATTCCAGTGTCCAATGACTCTCTCAGGGAAGAACTTTCTCCTCACCTCCAGCCTAAATCTCCCCTGGCGCAGCCTGAGGCTGTGTCCTCTTGTTCTGGTGCTGGCCACCTGAGAGAAGAGAGCAACCTCCTCCTGGCCACAACCTCCCCTCAGGTAGTTGCAGACAGCAATGAGATCTCCCCTGAGCCTCCTCTTCTCCAGGCTAACCAATCCCAGCTCCCTCAGCCTCTCCTCATAGGGCTGTGCTCAAGGCCTCTCCCCAGCCTCGTTGCCCTTCTCTGGACACTTGCCATGGTCTAGCCTTGAGCTCTGTGGTAAAGGGTCGGACTTGATGATCTGTGAGGTCTCTTCCAACCCTGCTGATACTGTGATACTGTGCTAACTGCATGCTCATGACTGAAGTTTTTCATGTGAAGTTCCCAATATAAAGCATCATGCAAATGAGAGAAGCTTGTCCCCTGCTTAAGACTCAAACCAGTTGGCTCAGCAGGGCACGTTTCCTCACCCAAGTAGTGAAGTGGAGCACTGCTGTTGTGTTCTACATTTACATTCTGTCGGTCATCCATCGCCAATGCCAGTTCTAATTGACAAAGGAAATAGACCAAAAAGTGCTCAAATGAAAATGTAATTAGCTCCCATACCAATTAGAAAAAATGCTTCACTCACCTTCGATCAACTGACAGTAGTGGTAATGATAAATTATAGAGTAAGTGTAAATAAAGTGGTTTTAATTAGGGTAATTAATCACTTCACATATTCTTCAACCTGCTTTGCTCACTTGGGGAACAGTTGAAAGAAAGCACTAGAAAAACTCCTTTCATGTCCTTTCAACATCCATTTACAGAGTTAATAGGTTGAGGGTGCCTCACATCCTGATGAGAGGAACCACTCCTAATTGTTAGTATATGCTTAATGAAGGGTTTCAAATACCAAAAAGTCATCATTTCTTGCTTCTTCTGCTTCTCAGGTCATTTAGTTTGAGCATGAAGTACTGATTCCTTATAACCTACTTTTTGCACTACTTCATTTAAGTGTGTGTATTCACGGTACGCAGTTGCCAACCATCCCTAAACCTGGGTCCTATTTGCTGCTCAGTTTTGTAAAGGAATGGATGGTTAATAAAGGATGGTTGGAGTGGATGATCTTGGAGGTCTCTTCCAACCTGGTTGATGCTATGCTGCTAAATCATAGAATCATAGAATCAACCAGGTTGGAAGAGACCTCCAAGATCATCCATTCCAACCTAGCACCCAGCCCTAACCAATCAACCAGACCATGGCACTAAGTGCCTCATCCAGGCTTTGCTTGAAGACCCCCAGGGACAGTGACTCCACCACCTCCCTGGGCAGCCCATTCCAATGCCAATCACTCTCTCTGTGAAGAACTTCTTCCTAATATCCAGCCTAGACCTCCCCTGGCACAACTTGAGACTGTGTCCCCTTGTTCTGTTGCTGGTTGCCTGGGAGAAGAGGCCACCCCCCACCTGGCTACAATGTCCCTTCAGGTAGTTGTAGACAGTAATAAGATCACCCCTGAGCCTCCTCTTCTCCAGGCTAAACAGGCCCAGCTCCCTCAACCTCTCCTCATAGGATTTGTGCTCCAGGCCCCTCACCAGCTTTGTTGCCCTTCTCTGGACATGTTCCAGCACCTCAACATCTTTCTTGAATTGAGGGGCCCAGAACTGGACACAGTACTCAAGGTGTGGCCTGACCAGTGCTGAGTACAGGGGAAGAATAACCTCCCTTGTCCTACTGGCCACACTGTTCCTGATGCAGGCCAGGATGCCATTGGCTCTCTTGGCTACCTGGGCACACTGCTGGCTCATCTTCAGCCTACTATCTACCAGTACCCCCAGCTCCCTTTCCTCCTGGCTGCTCTCCAGCCACTCAGTCCCCAGCCTATAGTGCTGCTTGGGGTTGTTGTGGCCAAAGTGCAGAACCCTGCACGTGGTCTTGTTCAATCTCATCCCATTGGCCTCTGCCCACCCATCCAGCCTGTCCAGGTCCCTCTGCAGGGCTCTCCTACCTTCCAACAGATCCACAGCTGCTCCTAGCTTGGTGTCATCTGCAAACTTACTGATGCTGGACTCAATGCCCTCGTCCAGATCATCAATAAAGATATTGAACAGGACTTGCTATGCTATGAAGATCAGGACAGTTAAGTGTAAAGTGGTCACTCAGTTTCTGAATGTTCCAATGTATTTAGAATGCTGGAGGAATGCTGCAACTCGACTGAATGAACGATAAAACCAGGGGTAACTTGCCAGTGTCCTTCCACAGTGAAAAAGACATGATAGATAAAGACAAGGTGGAAGGACTAGATCCTAGTGATATTAAATTCTTTGGCATCTCAGTGGTATATATCCTGTTCTCTGAATCCTGCTCCCAGAATTCAGATGTGTACCTGAACTAGGACCAGGAGTAAACCTTCCATCCAGATCAGAAGAGTAAAGAACACTTGGTTGTCTGTCTGTTTCAAACTCCTCCATTGCAGCACAGGCTATTTCTGAGGTCGTTTGAAACACTTTCAGAAGACATGATAATTAAAGACAAGGTGAATAGACCTAGTTCCTAGTGATACTAAATTCTTTGGCATCTCAGTGGTATATATCCTGTTCTCTGAATCCTGCTCCCAGAATTCAGATGTGTACCTGACTGGGACCAGGAGTAAACCTTCCCTCCAGATCAGAAGGGTAAAGAACATTTGGTTGTCTGTTTTAAACTCCTCCATTGCAGCACAGGCAGCCTTATTTCTGAGGTTGTTTGAAACACTTTCAGAAGACATGATAAATAGACCTAGATCCTAGTGATATTAAATTCTTTGGCATCTCAGTGGTATATATCCTGTTCTCTGAATCCTGCTCCCAGAATTCAGATGTGTACCTGACTGGGACCAGGAGTAAACCTTCCCTCCAGATCAGAAGGGTAAAGAACATTTGGTTGTCTGTTTTAAACTCCTCCATTGCAGCACAGGCAGCCTTATTTCTGAGGTTGTTTGAAACACTTTCAGAAGACATTGGAATGGGCTGCCCAGGGAGGTGGTGGAGGAACCGTCCCTGGGGGTCTTCAAGAAAAGACTGGATGGGGCACTTAGTGCCATGGTCTAGTTGATTGGTTAGGGCTGGGTGCTAGGTTGGACTGGATGATCTTGGAGGTCTCTTCCAACCTGGCTGATTCTATGATTCTATGATTCTAAGACATGACAATTAAAGACAAGGTGAATAGACCTAGATCCTAGTGATATTAAATTCTTTGGCATCTCAGTGGTATATATCCTGTTCTCCGAATCCTGCTCCCAGAATTCAGATGTGTACCTGAACTAGGACCAGGAGTAAACCTTCCCTCCAGATCAGAAGGGTAAAGAACGTTTGGTTGTCTGTTTTAAACTCCTCCATTGCAGCACAGGCTATTTCTGAGGTAGTTTGAAACATTCTCAGAAGAAAATGTTTCTTGCTGAGATGATTTAGAATCATTTTGGAAAGCAGAGGAATCACACAAGGGGAAGGGAAGCCCTGCAAGTGCCCCAGCGAGTGGCAGGGAGCCACCTCGCCGCTTAAGTACAACTGTTCAAGAAGAGCCTGGATGAGGCACTTAGTGCCATGGTCTAGGTGACTGGATAGGGCTGGGTGCTAGGTTGGACTGGATGATCTTGGAGGTCTCTTCCCACCTGGCTGATTCTGTGATTCTATGATTCTATGTCTGTCCCTTCTTCCCCATTTTCTGTTCTTTAGGCAGACTGCAGAAAGTGTATGTGGAAGCAGTAGATATCAAGATGAAACTTGATAGATAAGTAGATATCAGATGTAACTGGTCAAAAATGTTTAAGCCAACTATTAGTAAGGTAAGTAGGTATTGTATAACAGCAGTAATAAGCTTTCTTCCACCAAACTCAGAACTAGTCCTAGAATAGCACTAGGGCAATATTTCAAGGTCTACCTTCTAGGAGATATTAAAATTTAAGGTCTGCTGGTTTGAAGCTAATTGGAATATTTTAATGAGAGAAATTAGATTTAAGGCTGTGAAAAGGCAACAATGGTGACACCTATTTCACTCTTAGCTTTGCAGAGATGTTGTAAGAAGGAAGAGTTGGTTTGTGTGTGAGCAGAAGTTACAACAAGCTGCTAATCACTCGGGTACTAAGGATAAGATCTGGGGGAAGCAGGGCTTGCAGGTATGTGCATGAGCAGTAGGGAAAGATGGGATGTAACAGATTCCAAAATGAAGGAGGAGTTTGGTTCTCCCTGGTTCAGACTTCTGGGATGCACTGGGCACACATCACAGGATTCTGAACAGATACAAACCGAGAGCGTGGGCAGGCGAGTTGGAGCGGCACCAGCCTGACCAGCACCGTGGAGCGGCTCCTGGTGGGGACGCCTGCTTCTGAGACAGCAGCTGACCAGCTCTGCCCTCTAGGCAGCTCGGGAGCTCTGCTGCCCGGGGATAGAATCATAGAATCATAGAATCAACCAGCTTGGAACAGACCTCCAAGATCAGCCAGTCCAACCTAGCACCCAGCCCTATCCAATCAACCAGACCATGGCACTAAGTGCCTCATCCAGGCTTTGCTTCAACACCTCCAGGCACGGTGACTGCACCACCTCCCTGGGCAGCCCATTCCAATGCCAATCACTCTCTCTGCCAACAACTTCCTCCTAGCATCCAGCCTAGACCTCTGCTGCCACAACTTGAGACTGTGTCCCCTTGTTCTATTGCTGGTTGCCTGGCAGAAGAGACCAACCCCACCTGGATACAGCCTCGCTTCAGGGAGCTGCAGACAGCAATGAGGTCACCCCTGAGAGGAATGGAATTGAAGAGAAGAGAATCAACCAGGTTGGAAGAGACCTCCAAGATCATCCATTCCAACCTCAGCCTCTCCTCACAGGGCTGTGTTCCAGGCCTCTCACCAGCTTCATTGCCCTTCTCTGGACATGTTCCAGCATCTCAACATCTCTCTTGAATTGAGAGGCCCAGAACTGGACGCAGCACTCAAGGTGTGGCCTGAGCAGGGCTGAGCACAGGGGCAGAATAACCTCCCTTGTCCTTCTGGCCACACTGCTCCTGATGCAGGCCAATAGATCAATAGAGCTACTTGGGATTGTTTGTCATGTCTTATTCAGCACTGTAGTGACTCCCAGTGGCTGCAGCAGGTGAGCCATAGCTATTGTGTATATACCTTTCTTGTGGTGGTTTTAGTGTTTTAGCTATAATAAAGTATTGAAACTGTACCCAGAGTGGGGTCCCCATGTGTGAGAGCATTCCCCACTCCCATAGAACTCACTGGAACAGATGAATAAGCAACAGAACCTAAACACAGGTAAGGCAGTCAGTGTCTCTCCATGGCTTCTGCCACATTAACTGCTCCTGCCTGACCTTGCACATAACCCAACTGAATCATTTTGCTTCTAACCCTCCCTTGCTGAATCTTCCAACTCACCTTGCATGTATAAGGCAGGTTCTGGGATAAGGGAGAGGGGGTGAAAGGAAGGTGCAAGGGTGGTTGGGAGCCCCTCCTGAGCACTCTGGCTGGATGGGAAGGGTATGTTGCTGTATTACTTTTAACTTGTATACTATTTGTGCTAGTTTGAGCCTAGCTGGGATATTTTGGTGAGAAGAATTAGATGATAGTTTGTGAAAAGGAAACAGTGGTGATGTCTGCTGCACTCACAGGCTTGCTGAGATGGATAAGAACAAGAATCCAAATACAGACAACAGAGCCTCTGTCTGGCTTTTGGGCTGCATGCACTTCTCTCCCTAACTTCCTGCCTAACTAATCCATCTGCTCCCAAACCCCCCTGGGCAACCCTCCAAACTCACCTCGAATGTAAGGCAAAGTCTGGTGTAAGGTAGAGATGGTGGGAAGAAGGTGGCAGGGTGGTTGGGAGCCCCTCCTGGGGACTCTGGTTTCTGGGAGGGCTGCTGTGTTCCTGTATTACTTTTTTCTAACTTGTCTATTTCTGTCTGTAGCTGTAGATATTGTAAATATCTGCTTGTGTATTGTGCTAGGCTGTAAATATAAAGCTGCATTCATTATCCAGCTCAGCTGAGTCTAGCCTGGGTGATTTTCTTAAGGGGGGGGGGGGAGGAACACCCAAACCATCACACTGCTGTATATAGTTGTAAATATCATAGAATCTTAGAATCAACCAGGTTGGAAGACACCTCCAACATCATCCAGTCCAACCTAGCACCCAGCCCTATCCAGTCAACCAGACCATGGCACTAAGTGCCTCAGCCAGACTTTGCTTCAATACCTTCAGAGACAGCAACTCCACCACCTCCCTGGGCAGCCCATTCCAATGCCAATCACTCTCTCTGACAACAACTTCCTCCTAACATCCAGCCTAGACCTCCCCTGGCACAACTTGAGACTGTGTCCCCTTGCCTGGCAGAAGAGACCAACCCCACCTGGCTACAACCTCCCTTCAAGTAGTTGTAGACAGCAATGAGCTCTGCCTTGAGCCTCATCTTCTCCAGGCTAAACACCCCCAGCTCCCTCAGCCTCTCCTCATAGGGTTTGTGCTCCAGGCCCCTCCCCAGCTTTGTTGCCCTTCTCTGGACACCTTCCAGCACCTCAACATCTCTCTTGAATTGAGAGGCCCAGAACTGGACACAGCACTCAAGGTAATATGTTACAAATATCTGGTTGTATATTGTGCTAAGTTGTCAATATAAAGCTTCATTCCTCAACTTCCAGTTGGCTGAGTCTAGTCTGGGTGAACTCATTGCATGGGGTGGGGGAGGTAACTCCCAAACCATCACATATGGTATTAGCACCTTTACACTACAAGAAAAAATGCCAAGGCTGCAACAGAACAAAGTTATTCCACACCCTAGTAATGAAGAAAGTTGGAAGGAAAGAAGTGTGGGAGGGGTAAGCAAACACACACTGACTGAAGAAATCAATTAGAATACTCTACATGCTAAATCACAAACAGCTCCCTGGTTACCAAACAAACTCATCTCTCTGGATGAGAGGCACCAACTCTCAAATGAGTACACTGAAAACAAACTTGTTGTACAAAAAGAGAAAGTGATTTATATGCAATACCATGCTCTGCCACCATCAGGAAGGCTGTGTTCTACCTACCAACACAGAAGACTGCTTTAGCGTTGCTATAGAACCTATTCTTAGGTACTGGAAAAGAGGACTTGGTGGAATGCATTCAGAAATGTAGAGCATCACAGTATCACAGTGTCACAGTATCACAAAGGTTGGAAGAGACCTCACAGATCATCAAGTCCAACCCTTTACCACAGAGCTCAAGGCCAGACCATGGCACCAAGTGCCACGTCCAGTCCTGCCTTGAACAGCTCCAGGGACAGGAACTCCACCACCTCCCCGGGCAGCCCATTCCAGTGTCCAATGACTCTCTCAGGGAAGAACTTTCTCCTCACCTCCAGCCTAAATCTCCCCTGGTGCAGCCTGAGGCTGTGTCCTCTTGTTCTGGTGCTGGCCACCTGAGAGAAGAGAGCAACCTCCTCCTAGCCACAACCTCCCCTCAGGTAGTTGTAGACAGCAATGAGGTCTCCCCTGAGCCTCCTCTTCTCCAGGCTAACCAATCCCAGCTCCCTCAGCCTCTCCTCGTAGGGCTGTGCTCAAGGCCTCTCCCCAGCCTCGTTGCCCTTCTCTGGACACGCTCAAGCATCTCAATGTCCCTCCTAAACTGGGGGCCCCAGAACTGAACACAGCACTCAAGGTGTGGTCTAACCAGTGCAGAGTACAGGGGCAGAATGACCTCCCTGCTCCTGCTGGCCACACCATTGCTGATGCAGGCCAGGATGCCACTGGCTCTCTTGGCCACCTGGGCACACTGCTGGCTCATGTTCAGGTGGGTATCGATCAGCACCCCCAGATCCCTCTCTGTCTGGCTGCTCTCAGCCACTCCGACCCCAGCCTGCATTCTCATCCAAGAATCCTGTCAGTGATATCTGTCAGGAGAAATTATGCAAAAACTAGGCTGATACCATTATGTAAGGGAACAATAGAAGGATATCACTTCCAACTCTTTTTCTGACCTAATTACTATTGGACTGGAAGCTGAAGAATGCTTTATTTCAAGAGTAAGTGAGCTGGGAATAGAAAATAGTTTCATTAGATGCTGATTCTTTCATGCCTTTTACACAAGATACAAATCCTGCTGTTATTTGAAGAAGAAAACAGGTGTTGGCCAGGGTTTGAAATAATGAATTGCTACTCCAAGGGACAGCAAAGCATCACAAATGTCCACAAGAAGCAGCAGAAAAACTGAAGACCTGAAGTGCATATGAAAACAACTAAGGCCTGCATCCCACTCTGAGAGTAAATGGTTCTTTTTTAATTACTGGGTTTTGTTTTCTGCTGGTCATATTGAAATCCCTGAAGGGCCACGAGGATGCTCAGGGGGCTGCAGCAGCTCTGCTGTGAGGATGGGCTGCCCAGGGAGGTGGTGGAGTCACCATCTCTTGAGGTGTTCAAGACAAGCCTGGCTGAGGCACTTAGTGCCATGGTCTGATTGATTGGTTAGGGCTGGGTGCTAGGTTGGACTGGATGATCTTGGAGGTCTCTTCCAACCTGGTTGATTCTATGATTCTATGACAGACTGAAAGAGTTGGGGCTGTGCAGTGAGGCCACGAGACATCCCAATATCTAATTCAGAGGACAGCCAACACTACCAGATTTACAGCTACTGTGTGATGCTAATGAAGAGCCTACAAATACCAGGAACACCTGTCTGAACAAACTAGGATTGTAGTAGCAAATGTGAGCTCCTTGTAGAGTTTGGTAGAATCATGTTCCAAAACTTGTGAAATATTGCCCTAGTGGTTAAAATTCACCAACCGTATCTGTGAGGAGCAGGAAGAAAATCACAGAGTTCTTAAACAGCTGAGCTTAGTAAGGAAGAATTTAGTTAGAGATAGGTAACTTTTATGGCAAAAATTATTGTAGGTAATATAAAGATAATAGAATTTCTTGTATTAGGAAGATAATAGAAATTCCATCAAGTTTACATAAAAGTCTTCTGGAAGTTAAGAAATGTGTTGCAAATATGAAATATCAGCAGACTCCTGGACCAAACCAACACAGCAAAGCCTAAAAAACCCTGACATAATAGAGTAAGCTCAGTGTTATTTACTTAGGTAGTGTATGCTGTAATGTATGCCTCTGGGTCGAGGCAATGCCAGGCACAAATCCAGGCTGGGCAGTGAGTGGCTGGAGGGCAGCCCTGAGGAGAAGAACTTGAGGGTGCTGGTGGAGGAGAAGCTCAACAGGAGCCAGCAGTGTGCACTTGCAGCCCAGAAAGCCAAGCAGAGCCTGGGCTGCAGCAGGAGAAGTCTCAAGTTGTGCAGGGGGAAGTATAGGCTGGATGTTAGGAGGAAATTCTTCACAGAGAGAGTGATTTCCCATTGGAATGGGCTGCCCAGGGAGGTGGTGGAGGCACCGTCCCTGGAGGTGTTCAAGAGAAGACTGGATGAGGCACTTGGTGCCATGGTCTAGTGGACTGGCTAGGGCTGGGTGCTAGGTTGGACTGGCTGAGCTTGGAGGTCTCTTCCAACCTGGTTGATCCTATGGTTCTATGATTCTCTACTCTGCTCTGGTGAGACCCCACCTGGAGTATTGCATCCAGCTTCTGCTTTCTCTTCCTGTGTGCACAAACATGCACTAAACTCTCCTCTCATGCTGTACTCAGAACATTTATTTCTCCAAGACCACAGTGGAAGAAAACCAACCAAAGAGGCACCTTCCAGTTCTGCATTATTATAGAAGTCACACAAGTCCTGCTTTGAGAGCTAAATCGCATGCAGCACCAAAGAAAACAAACCCCAACCAACACCTGCCAACATTTTCTCCACCTCTTTTTGAAGGCTGCATCTACACACTGCTTGTGCTCCCAAACTGGCACCGGCAGCTCCCAGAAGGATGCAGCTCCTGGCACCTCTGCGGGTGCCAAGGGCGCAGCCGCTGGCACGCCGCTAAGGTGCGAGCAGCGTCAGTGGTGTCTCAGCCTGCCATGAGGATGTGTATCTCAGCCTGCCATGAGGATGTGTGTCTCAGCCTGCCATGAGGATGTGTGTCTCAGCCTGCCATGAGGATGTGGGTGCATTTGCTTCCTGGCCCATACAACAGACACAATATTTACTCCTGTTCTTCAGCATCGTGGGCTTCGATGCCAGAAGTCTTCCTTTTGTCCCGCTGCTACAGATGCTACCATAAGTCACTGTCATTTTCTAATGAGTTTCAGTAACTGCTTCCTGCAGTGAATGAGGGAACACCTGGTTGCCTGTGCAGGATTTGTGTTTGCCACAGGCTGAGCATTACAAGCTGATCACTACTCCTCTCCATCTTTGATGCTGCTATCAATCCATCCTGCTTTCTCGGTCTTGCCTCTCACCTTTCCATTTCCTTCCTCCATATAAGTTTCAGCTGCTGTTTCTGTTCCTCTGTTAAACTGACATTCAAGTTTTGTACTACAGTGATAAAGATAGATTGGTGTGCTAGTTTGAGCCTAGCTGGGATATTTTGGTGAGAAGAATTAGATGATAGGCTGTGAAAAGGAGGCACTGGTGCTGTCTGCTGCACTCATAGGCTTGCTGGGATGCATAAAAACAAGAACACAAACATAGGACTTGTCAGTGTGAAAATAATGACTGGACTCACAGTCTCAAGTTGTGCCAGGGTAGGTATAGGCTGGATATTAGGAAAAAGTTCTTCACAGAGAGAGTGATTTCCCATTGGAATGGGCTGCCCAGGGAGGTGGTGGAGGCACTGTCCTTGGGGGTCTTCAAGAAAAGACTGGATGAGGCACTTGGTGCCATGGTCTAGTTGACTGGCTAGGGCTGGGTGATAGGTTGGACTGGATGATCTTGGAGGTCTCTTCCAACCTGGTTGATTCTATGATTCTATGATTCTATGACTCAATGAGCTTGAAGGTCTTTTCCAATCTAAGATATTCTGTGATACTCTGAGAAGAGAACAGAGCCTACCTCTCTACAGCCTCTTTGCAAGTAGTTGTAGAGAGCAATAAGGTCTCCCCTCAGACTCCTTTCTTGTAGACTAAACACTCCCACTTGCCTCAGCTGCTCCTCATAGGACTTGTTCTCTAAAATCCCTGCCTAAACAAAACAACCTCCTCCCTTCCAATTGTGGCTCCAAGTGTGCCCCCCCCCCCCCCCCCCCCCCCCCCACTTAAGAAACCATCCAGATTGGACTCAGTGGCACTGGAAAATAAAGAACCTTTTTGCTGTCTACAACTACCTGAGGGGAGGTTGTGGCCAGGAGGAGGTTGCTCTCTTCTCTCAGGTGGCCAGCACCAGAACAAGAGGACACAGCCTCAGGCTGTGCCAGGGGAAATTTAGGCTGGAGGTGAGGAGAAAGTTCTTCCCTGAGAGAGTCATTGGACACTGGAATGGGCTGCCCGGGGAGGTGGTGGAGTCGCCGTCCCTGGAGCTGTTCAAGGCAGGACTGGACGTGGCACTTGGTGCCATGGTCTGGCCTTGAGCTCTGTGGTAAAGGGTTGGACTTGATGATCTGTGAGGTCTCTTCCAACCCTGATGATACTGTGATACTGTGATACTGTGATAATGCAGCTTTATATTCACAGCTTAGCACAACACACAAGCAGGTATTTACAATATCTACAGCTACAGACAGACACAGACAAGTTAAAAAGTAATACAGAAACACAACAGCCCTCCCAGAAACCAGAGTCCCTAGGAGGGGCTCCCAACCACCCTTCCACCATCTCCCCACCCCTCTACCTTATCCCAGACGTTGACTTACATTCAAGGTGAATTTGGAAGGTCAGCCAGGGTGGGTAGGAAGCAGAAGGATTAGTTACACAGATGGCAGGTTAGAGAGAGAGAAAAGTGCAGCCCAAAAGACAGAGAGAGACTCTGTTATCTGTGTTTATGTTCTTGTTCTTATCCACCTCAGCAAGCCTATGAGTGCAGCAGACATCACCACTGTTTCTTTTTCACAGCCTGTCATCTAATTCTTCTCACCAACATATCCCAGCTAGGCTGAAACTAGCAGAGTCATACAGATGGATGGAATAAGAAGAGGCATCTAAAATGCCCAACCATAAATACCTACTCTGAATATACTACTATCCTGAGAGTAGTTTCATCCATGAATCAGAATTTCATCAGTTCTCATACTCATGATAAAATCATCCAGAGGTAAGAATAGTTGAGTCAGAAGACAGATTTCATAGAATCATAGAATCAACCAGCTTGGCAGAGACCTCCAAGCTCAGCCAGTCCAACCTAGCACCCAGCCCTATCCAATCAACCAGACCATGGCACTAAGTGCCTCACCCAGGCTTTGCTTCAACACCTCTGGCGACTCCACCACCTCCCTGGGCAGCCCATTCCAATGCCAATCACTCTCTCTGCCAACAACTTCCTCCTAACATCCAGCCTAGACCTCCCCTGGCACAACTTGAGGTTGTGTCCCCTTGTTCTGTTGCTGCTTGCCTGGCAGCAGAGCCCAACCCCACCTGGCTACAGCCTCCCTTCAGGGCGTTGCAGACAGCAATTCGTTTGCATGCAGGCAGCAGAAAGCAAGCTGGTGTGACCTTCCTCAGCACTTCTGCCACTCCTCCTCTACTCCAGCTCTGCAGTGAAAGAGGAGCACACACTCTTCCTGGGTGTTTTTCAGTCCTGAACTGTGCTCAAAGGGCACACGATTTTCTGTGTGTGTTTACTAGGAGAGCCCATGAGAATACCTCCTTTGTGTGCACAAAGAATGACTCAGCTGGATCAGCACAGCTCTCAGAGCAGATAATGAAATGGAAAGAACTTCATCTATCCAAAAAATGGTGAGGTCCACTGCTGCCAAATTTAATCTCATTGAGCATGTCAGCCATCTGACAGGTGGCAATTCCACAAAGCAAGAGCTATGGGGTGGAAAACACATAAACACACATCCTTTTACACATTCACTCTGTAAATAGTGCCTTTTTGTTCCAATCCATTTTCAGTATCTGTGAATAAAGCAGCTGATAAAGGATGGAAATCAGAAAGGTTGAACAAGGAGGGTTCTTTCAAACTGGGACATCTGCTTGCACGTTTCAGGAGGCTCTCCATGATTGTAAAACATGGCTGAAATGAAAATGAATTAAGAGCATAAAAGGGCCCCATCATTTTAGCCTCAAAATTAGGTTAAGTGAAAAGCCTATCTGTCTAATACAACAGTTAGATATAATCTCCTGTGATAAAAATAACCTGTTCTTGTAACAAAAGTCATTCTTCAGAGAGGAAAAAAGAGACATCTCTTCCAACCTGGTTGATTCTATGATGCTATGATTCTAACTGGTACCACCAGCCATTTGTGCTCAGTTTTGGGCAAATACTTCTGAGTGACTACAGGAGTTAATGTGGGATTAAATGTCTGCTCATCAAGTTTGCTGGTGACACCAAGCTGGGAGGCTTGGCTGAGACAGCTGAAGGCTGTGCTGCCATCCAGAGAGACCTGGACACACTGAGAGCTGGGCACAGAGGAACCAGATGAGGTTCAACAAGGACAAGTGCAGAGTCCTGCACCTGGGCAGGAATAACAAACTGCACCAGCACAGGCTGGGAGAGCAGCCCTGTGGAGAGGGACCTGGGGGTGCTGGTGGGTAGCATCCATGGCACAGCAATGTGCCCTTGTGGCCAAGAAGGCCAATGGCATCCTGGGCTGTATTAGGCAGAGTGTGTCCAGCAGATCAAGGGAGGTTCTCCTCCCCCTCTCCTCTGCCCTGCTGAGACCTCATCTTGAATACTGCCTTCAGTTTTGGGCTCCCCCGTTTAATAAGGACAGGGATCTGCTCCAGAGGAGGGCTACAAGGATGATGAGGGGACAGCAGGGCATGGCTTATGAGGAGAGGCTGAGGGACCTGGGGCTGCTTAGTCTGGAGAGGAGAAGACTGAGAGGGGATTTGATAAATGTTTATAAACATCTGAGGGTTGGGGGCCAGGATGGGGGGGAACAGGCTCTGCTCACTGCTCACTGGGATAGGACAAGGAGCAATGGGTGTAAGTTGCAGCACAGGAGGTTCTGCCTCAGCACAAGGGGGAACTTCTTTACTGTAAGGGTCCCAGAGCACTGGCACAGGCTGCCCAGAGAGGTTGTGGAGTCTCCTTCTCTGGAGCCTTTCAAGGCCTGTCTGGATGTGTTCCTCTGTGATCTTAGATTCCGTGGTCCTGCTGTGGCATGGGGCTTGGACTGGATGATCTCCTTGGGTCCCTTCCAACCCCTGACATCCTCTGAGCCTGTGCATCCTCAGTAGTGAGCCCTGCTCTTTCTTCCCCAGAAGGACTGAGGAATCCTTAGCGTTTCTGTTCCTGTGTAGCCTCAGTGCAGTGCAATCAGCAGTGGTGTTACCTCAGAAGACAGTCTTATTTAATGTGCATTGTATTCATCCCCTTATCAGTGGCTTGAATTCTCTAATCCTGAGCAGCAGAACAATAAGGTCACAGATATACACAAAAACACATTCTGAACATCTGGGGCAAAGTGCCTGCAGCACTGGCAATGTCAAGACCACTTATTCCTCAGTTGAAATGGAAGAGGTAGCAGGAGACACTCCCATCCATGGCAACAAGAGCTTTGTGGCTCAGCCTGTAGTATCCATTGAGATGGCAAAGAGAGTTGCCTTATAAAGTGATTTAAGCAAGGGAAAAGCAGTGAAATTATTCTATTTCAGTTCAAAACTTCCACACCAGAAGCTCCACAAATCTGCCCCATAATCCTTTCAAGACCATAGAGTCATAGAATCAGTCAGGGTTGGAAGGGACCACAAGGAGCAGCCAGTTCTAAGCCCCTGCCATGGGCAGGGACACCCTACCCTAGAGCAGGCTGCCCACAGCCTCATCCAGCCTGGCCTTAAACACCTCCAGCCATGGGGCCTCAACCACCTCCCTGGGCAACCCATTCCAGCCTCTCACCACTCTCATGGCGAACAACTTCCTTCTCACCTCCACTCTGACTCTCCCCACCTCCAGCTTTGCTCCATTCCCCCCAGTCCTGGCACTCCCTGAGTGCCTAAAAAGTCCTTCCCCGGCTTTTTCTAGGCCCCCTTCAGATCCTGGAAGGCCACAAGAAGCTTAGGCTCACTTTGTGGAGACTGCAGCAAAGGAAATAGCAGGAAGGATTTCAGTACAGGTACCTTAAATCAAAAGTAGAGACTTGTGGATCAGGAGATATTTGAGCCTGTGGTTTGAGTTAGGAAGAAAGTGCTAATGGATTTGCTCAGTAACCTCAGCAGTTTGTCTAATCCTCCTTTTGCCACAGACAAAGGGACAGAAGGAGTAACTGCTGCCTGTCTACATGTAACCTGTACAGGCTCAGTGCAGTCTGTAAGCACTCAGCTTCAGCTCTCAGAATTTGATGCTTCTATCATGGCAGTCCTGTGCTGTGGCATGCTAGTGACTCACAGGGACAGGGGAACCAGGAGAGGGGAAAGAAATATGGCACCAGGATATTCCTCTCATTCCACATTCTTCTCCCTCCTATACTACTCATCTGTGAAATGAACATTTGTTTAACCTGCAGAAGAGGATGCTCAGGGCTGACCTCATTGCTGTCTACAACTACCTGAAGGGAGGCTGTAGCCAGGTGGGTTGGTCTCTTCTGCCAGGCAACCAGCAACAGAACAAGGGGACACAGTCTCAAGTTGTGCTGGGGGAGGTCTAGGCTGGATGTGAGGAGGAAGTTGTTGGCAGAGAGAGTGATTGGCATTGGAATGGGCTGCCCAGGGAGGTGGTGGAGTTGCTGTCCCTGGAGGTGTTCAATCAAAGCCTGGATCAGGCACTTAGTGCCATGGTCTGGTTGATTGGATAGGGCTGGGTGCTAGGTTGGACTGGATGACCTTGGGAGGTCTCTTCCAACCTGCTTGATTCTATGATTCTATGATTCTAAGACTGGCTGAAGCACTTAGTGCCATGGTCTGGTTGACTGTCTAGGGCTGGGTGCTAGGTTGGACTGGCTGAGCTTGGAGGTCTCTTCCAACCTGGCTGATTCTATGATTCTCTGATTATTGTCAGCATGAGAACAGGGCCCAAGTTTAGGTCTATGTGTAGCATTTGCTCATACAGAAAGTCAAAGCTCCTGCTCATTAGCTCTAAGATCAGAGGATCTTTGATTCTATGCTTAGGACCTTTCCCTCTTATCTGCAGGCCACACTGTGACCTTACCAAACCTTAATGGCAAACATCCTCAGCAATCATCCTTCTTGACTCAGAGTTGCAAATCTGTGTTTACTCTCCATCCCTCCATGAAGGTTTCTAATTTGCAAGGTGTTTTTACCTATAATGAAGCTGGGGAAAAAAGCAGAAACCAAACCACAAAGGCTGTACTGACTGGACAGCAAAAGGAATGAATCTGAAACAGTTGTGTGATTTTGAGACCGTGGTGCAGTGATGGGAAAGAGAGGCAAAAAGTGTCTTGTTTTCTTTCTTCCTTATCTTTCCAAGCTTTATCAGCTGCAATGCTAATTTTTGGTCTCCACCATACCTACTCAGCAAATTAACCTCTTCAGCCACAAAAACATCTTTCTTGAGCTACAGTCATGATTCAGTACTCCTGTGTTTTATGTCTGCCTGTCACAGTGTCACAGTATCACCAAGGTTGGAAGAGACCTCACAGATCATCAAGTCCAACCCTTTAGCACAGAGCTCAAGGCCAGACCATGGCACCAAGTGCCACGTCCAGTCCTGCCTTGAACAGCTCCAGGGACGGCGACTCCACCACCTCCCCGGGCAGCCCATTCCAGTGTCCAATGACTCTCTCAGGGAAGAACTTTCTCCTCACCTCCAGCCTAAATCTCCCCTGGCACAGCCTGAGGCTGTGTCCTCTTGTTCTGGTGCTGGCCACCTGAGAGAAGAGAGCAACCTCCTCCTGGCCACAACCACCCCTCAGGTAGTTGTAGTCAGCAATGAGGTCTCCCCTGAGCCTCCTCTTCTCCAGGCTAACCAATCCCAGCTCCCTCAGCCTCTCCTCGTAGGGCTGTGCTCAAGGCCTCTCCCCAGCCTCGTCCTTCTCTGGACACGCTCAAGCATCTCAATGTCCCTCCTAAACTGGGGGGCCCAGAACTGAACACAGCACTCAAGGTGTGGTCTATCCAGTGCAGAGTACAGGGGCAGAATGACCTCCCTGCTCCTGCTGGCCACACCATTCCTGATGCAGGCCAGGATGCCACTGGCTCTCTTGGCCACCTGGGCACACTGCTGGCTCATGTTCAGGTGGGTATCAATCAGCACCCCCAGATCCCTCTCTGTCTGGCTGCTCTCAGCCACTCCGACCCCAGCCTGTATCTCTGCATGGGGTTGCTGTGGCCAAAGTGCAGCACCCTGCACTTGGAGCTATTGAACCCCATCCCCTTGGACTCTGCCCATCTGTGCAGGCGGTCAAGGTCCTGCTGCAGAGCCCTTCTGCCCTCCAACCCAGCCACATCTGCCCCCAGCTTGGTGTCATCTGCAAACTTGCTGATGACTGACTCCATGCCCTCATCCAGATCATCTATGAAGATGTTAAAGAGGATGGGGCCCAGCACTGATCCCCGAGGGACACCACTAGTGACAGCTGCCAGCTGGATGTGGCACCATTCACCACCACTCTCTGGGCTCAGCCCTCCAGCCAGTTCCTAACCCAGCAATCAGTCACATCCCTACTACTGTCTCTGTCCTGAACTAACTTCTGCTCCTATGCATGTTTCTGTCCGCAGTGATTTCAGGTCCTACATTTATTGTGCATTCCCATACCTTTCCTGTAACTCATTTCTGTGTCTTGTTTGCAATCAGTTTGGCTCTCACATCTGTTTTTCCCCTGATCCTATTTAAAGCAACAGTTACTTAGCCTCATTTATGCAAAAGATGATGGAGTTCCCATTAGAAATAGACAATGGTGAAAGGAAGAAACAGTTTCAGAGGGGAGCAGTCAGCTCTGTAGTCAGCCCCAGGCTGCCACTCTGGGTGTTAACAGTCATGTGCACCTTGCAGGGAGGAGAATGGATTGAGCACCCTCACAGAGACACTGAGGGATCCAGCTGGCCCCTCAGACATACTCTAGTCAGTGCCTACTGCCACTAGCAGCCTCTACCTGCCCAGCTCAGGCACTGGAGGTGTGTGTGGCCCACTGTCTTCATGCTGGTGACATCCTCACACACACTTAGGACAGGACTCCCCTCTGACTCCACAAAAACTATAGAATGATAGAATCAAGCAGGTTGGAAGAGACCTCCAAGATCATCCAGCCCAACCTATCACCCAGCCCTGTCCAATCAGCCAGACCATGGCACTGAGTGCCTCAGCCAGTCTCTACCTGAACACCTCCAGAGACGACAACTCCACCAGCTCCCTGGGCAGCCCTGATGAACTCCACAGAAGAACATCCCTGAGCCATGCACATCTCTCTCTCACCTCCTTACCTGCAGCTGATGGTAATGTAATTCCTGCCCTTTTCCTTCCCTGCTTCCTCTTTCTCCTTTGTTCCTTCTCTCTCTCTCCTCTTCTCTCTCTCCCTCTGTTTTGTTCATCTTTATCCTTTGCTAAATAGTTCTGTGGTGCTACCTGGTCTCACTTGCACCTTAATTTCACAGCACAGAAACCTCTAAGAACAGACCTTGCTCCTCTAGACAGAGATGTTGTTAATCTCTGTTCTCTGGACCTTGACAACATCCAATACAAATAATTAGTGAGCATCTCTATTAGCAATCCAGAAGTCCCTTTCATGTGATTTGTCCTATTAGCCTTTCTTCATGTTTTTGGTTGTTATTGGTTTGGTTGTTGTTGTTTTTTCTCCTAAAAGAATAGCACATCTGAACTGGATGGTTGGGATTTAGAGTATTATCACAGCTGCCTGCTAGCTGACAGCTTTTTAACCCTAATTCTGAGGAAATCAGAGTGCATGAAACCGAATCCTAAACTAATCCTCTACAAAGGTGAAGTTACAAATAGATTAACTCAGGCTAGATGCACCCAATTCACAAAAAGTAGCTGCGGTCACATTCCTGGGTAGGCTTTCACATGGTAATTGTATACATCTGCCTCAACCAGAGCTACCCCAGCGGGCTGGCAATGCTCTCCTCTGCCTCCTTACTTAAAGCACAGCTATGCAGTGGAACTGCAGAACTAAACATAACTGAAATTGCAAAGGGAAGAGCTCAAAAGTTTTCAAATGCCAGACTAAGCTGCCTTTTCTGAGCCACTGATCTTCCCCTCTTTCCCTGGCTCACAGTCAGTGCACACAGTGAATGCAAAACGATGTGGTCCTTTGTAGCTGCCTCATTTGTTACTGCATGGCCCCAGGCCTTCGCTGGAAAAAGTTCAGTACAAAGGCAAAAAAACCAACCAGCTGCACCCTGAGGGGTTGTGCTAGGAGGACATTTAAGGTTCTCTTCGAATACACAGAATCACAGAATCAGCCAGGTTGGAAGAGACCTCCAACATCATCCAGTCCAACCTAGCACCCAGCCCTGGCCAATCAACCAGACCATGGCACTAAGTGCCCCAGCCAGGCTTTTCTTGGGACAGTGCATCCACCACCTCCCCGGTCAGCCCATTCCAATGCCAATCACTCTCTCTGTGAAGAACTTCCTCCTAATATCCAGCCTATACTTTCCCTGGCACAACTTGAGACTGTGTCCCCTTGTTCTATTGCTGGTTGCTTAGCAGAAGAGGCCAACTCCACCTGGCTACAATGTCCCTTCAGGGAGCTGTAGCCAGCAATGAGGTCAGCCCTGAGCCTCCTCTTCTGCAGGCTGCACACCCCCAGCTCCCTCAGCCTCTCCTCATAGGGTTTGTGTTCCAGGCCCCTCACCAGCTTCGTTGCCCTTCTCTGGCCACGTTCCAGTATCTGAACATCTCTCTTGAACTGAGGAGCCCAGAACTGGACACAGCACTCAAGCTGTGGCCTGAGCAGTGCTGAGTACAGGGGCAGAATAACCTCCCTTGTCCTGTTGGCCACACTGTTCCTGAGCCAGGCCAGGATGCCATTGGCTCTCTTGGCCACCAGGGCACACTGCTGGCTCATGTTCAGCTACTCTCTACCGTACAGTAGCCCCAGGTCCCTTTCTGCCTGGCTAAGATTCTCTCCACAACACAAAAATCAACCTGTAAAGGTAAGAAGGCACTTGGCCCCATCGCAACTATGCTGTCTTCTGTCAGCATCAGAAAACAAGGAAGAAGCCCACCATAAGATATGCATTCAGTTTTAAAGCATCAAACATTAGAAGTTTATCTGGCTTCTAGAAAAATACATTTCTGGCAACTTACTTTCACTGGCTGAATAGTCCTGTGGATCAAGTATCCCTGACTCCTGCAGTGACCTAATACAGGAGTCCACCAGCTCCAGACCAGTGGTGAGCTCATCTTCTATATCCTTCTGACCATCTGTAATAAAATCAATGACACAGAAATGTAAAAGAAAGGCAAAAGGCAAAACCAGCTACACAAGTAAAGGTAAATTCAGTCAGGTGTGACTAAACTTTCACATCTGACAAAAGGAATGGAGAACATATCAAGATGATACTCAGGGGAGGTTAGCCACACTGAAAAAACATCTCATACTTTAACAGTGTGGCCTTGGATTAATAAAAGCACAACCATCAAGTTTGAGTCTGATCTTAAGTAAAGGTAGAGACATGTTTAGCAATGTTCCCTCTCCCAACTCTGCATTAATCTTGGGGTTCTTTCTGTCAACCCTAACAACTTTTGCCACATTTCACCAGTTCATAGAATCAAGCAGGTTGGAAGAGACCTCATCCAGTCCAACCTAGCACCCAGCCCTGGCCAATCAACCAGACCATAGAATCATAGAATACAATCATAGAATCAACCAGGTTGGAAGGGACCTCCAAGCTCATCCAGTCCAACCTAGCATCCAGCCCTGGCCAATCAACCAGAGCATGGCACTAAGTGCCTCATCCAGGCTTTGCTTCAACACCTTCAGGGACAGTGACTCCACCACCTCCCTGGGCAGCCCATTCCAATGCCAATCACTCTCTCTGGGAATCACTCCTAACATCCATCCTGTACTTCCCCTGGCACAACTTGAGACTGTGTCCCCTTGCTCTGTTGCTGCTTGCCTGGCAGCCTTTAGGTAGGGTTTCACAGTAGCACAGTATCACAGTATCATCAGGGTTGGAAGAGAACTCACAGATCATCAAGTCCAACCCTCTACCACAGACCTCAAGGCTAGACCATGGCACCAAGTGCCACGTCCAGTCCTGCCTTGAACAGCTCCATACACTAACAATGAGCAAAAACCAAAGCAAAGCCAAACCTGCATAGATAAATGTTGTTTCCCCCTCCCTATTCTTTACATCATACAATCACTCTGGTAGAGAATGTATCTAGCACATATATACAGGTCAGTGCCTTACCTTGTGTTTGCCAGTGGAACTGCTCTTCTGTTGAACTAAAAAGAGACAAAAAAGCAAGGGTTAACTTCTAATGAAAGTAGGCAGTACACTGTCATCAATATTCAGATCTGGAGGAACTGCTGTCAGAATTAAAAGTCTAACTTAAGGATAAAAACACAATTAAAACATAGTGAGTGTTATTTCATGTCATTTTTGAGCCAGTGACTTGCACAGCATTGACTCAGTAAGAGGGAAGCATTCAGTGACTTCATGCATGCACATGGAACTTGCCCTCAGTCTTGAAACACAAATGCACTGTTGCAAAGCAAAACCAGTAACATTTGGATTCTTCTGTTGGTCTGATATTCCAGTTTGTGGGGACATTATAAATTGGTTTCTCAAGTGAACAGTTTTTTTCCTGAGAACTCCAAATTCCTTTCTTCTCCCCACCCCCTGCATTGAGGGTTTGAAGGGGGAACAGCAGGAGAATCATAGAATCAATCAGTTTGGAAGAGACCCTCAAGATCATCCAGTCCAACCTAGTACCCAGTCCTGTCCAATCAACCAGACCATGGCACTAAGTGCCTAATCCTGTCCCTTCTTGAACTCCTGCAGGGATGGTGACTCCACCACCTCCCTGGGCAGCCCATTCCAATGCCAATCACTCTCTCTGCCAACATCTTCCTCCTAACATCCAGCTTAGACTTCCCCTGCCACAACTTGAGACTGTGTCCCCTTGTTCTATTGCTGCTTGCCTGGCAGAAGAGACCAACCCCACCTGGCTACAGCCTCCCTTCAGGCAGTTGTAGACAGCAATGAGGTCTGCCCTGAGCCTCCTCTTCTGCAGGCTGCACACCCCCAGCTCCCTCAGCCTCTCCTCACAGGGCTGTGTTCCAGGCCCCTCACCAGCTTTGTTGTCCTTCTCTGGACACCTTCCAGCACCTCAACATCTCTTTTGAATTGAGGAGCCCAGAACTGGTCACAAGACTCAAGGTGTGGCCTGACCAGTGCTGAGTACAGGGGAACAGTAACCTCCCTTGTACAGGGGAAGAATAACCTTCCCTGTACTATTTGCCACACTGCTCCTGATGCAGCCCAGGATGCCATTGGCTGTCTTGGCCACCTGGGCATTGCTGCCTCCTCTTCAGCTCCTCTCTCCCAGCACCCCCAGCTCCCTCTCTGCCTGGCTGCTCTCAGCCACTCTGGCCCCAGCCTGTTGCACTGCTTGGGGTTGTTGTGACCAAAGTGCAGAACCCTGCACTTGGCCTTATTCAATCTAATGCCATTGGCCCCTGCCCACCCATCCAGCCTGGCAAGGTCCCTCTGCAGGGCTCTCCTGCTGTTCCCTTCATTCTCTGCTCAGCCTGATTGACAGTGAGGTAAAGCTGTGTTTATAGCTTAGCCTCTTCCATTTCCTGCCTTCCTAAATCTCTACATTTGTCCATCACATCCTATTGAAGAATTCCCCACCCAAACAGAATCTGTAAACAACCCTAAACTAGTTCTGTCTATAGTCTGGGGGCAGAGTGTTCAGGAGAGCAAAAATAATTCTATTTTTTTCTAATTCCTGACTGGGCCACATCAATTCCCTGCCTCCCCAGCACAGCAACATGTGCTTTCCAACTGGTGCTTCCCTGGTCCTCATCTGCCTTTTTATGTCATTCAAGTGTACAGCTAAGGGAATTCCATTGGCCTAACACAAGAGAGTAAATTTGGAAGTCTTGGTGGTTCTATGTACAAGCAAGTGGAAGGTTTTAATTTAGAAATAATGAGTTTGAACACCAGAGGATGATTTGGGTAGGGCTTTCCCTTAGAAATTAACAACATATTCAAACCAACAATAACATTAATTATATATTAAACTCACAGGACCACACAGGATGGTAGGGGTTGGAAGGGACCCGAGGAGATCAAACAAAGCCCAAGCCCCCTGCCAGAGCAGGACCACACAATCTAGCACAGATCACAGAGGAGCACATCCAGACAGGCCTTGAAAGGCTGTACAGAAGGAGACTCCACAACCTCTCTGGGCAGCCTGTGCCAGGGCTCTGTGACCCTTACAGTAAAGAAGTTCCCCCTTGTGTTGAGGCAGAACCTCCTGTGCTGCAGCTTACACCCATTGCTCCTTGTCCTATCCCAGGGAGCAGTGAGCAGAGCCTGTCCCCCCTCTCCTGGCAGCCCTCAGATACTTAGAAACATTTATCAAATCCCCTCTCAGTCTTCTCTTTTTCAGACTAAACAGCCCCAGGTCCCTCAGCCTCTCCTCATCAGGCAGTGCCCTCCTGTCCCCTCATCATCCTCCTAGCCCTCCACTGGACCCTCTCCAGCAGATCCCTGTCCCTCTGCGACTGGGGAGCCCAAAACTGAACACAGTATTCAAGCTGAGGTCTCAGCAGGGCAAAGTTGAGGGGCAGGAGAACCTCCCTTGATCTGCTGGACACACTCTGCCTAATACAGCCCAGGATGCCATTGGCCTTCTTGGCCACAAGGGCACATTGCTGTGCCATGGATGTTATCCACCAGCACCCCCAGGTCCCTCTCCACAGGGCTGCTCTCCAGCAGTCACCTCCCAGCCTGTGCTGGTGCAGTTTGTTATTCCTGCCCAGGTGCAGGACTCTGCACTTGTCCTTGTTGAACCTCATCTGGTTCCTCTGTGCCCAGCTCTCAGTGTGTCCAGGTCTCTCTGGATGGCAGCACAGCCTTCAGCTGCATCAGCCAAGCCTCCCAGCTTGGTGTCATCAGCTGAGCTGAGCAGACTCTGTCTGTCTGTGCCCTCATCAATGTCATTGATGAAGATGTTGAACAGGACTGGCCCCAGCACTGATGACTCCACTGGTTACAGCTCTCCAGCTGGACCTAGCACCATCGATCACCACCCTCTGAACTCTATCTTGCAACCAGTTCCTAACCCACCCCACTGATGAAGATGTTGAACAGGACTGGCCCCAGCAGTGATCCCTGGGGGACTCCACTGGTTACAGCTCTCCAGCTGTAATTGGCACCATTGATCACCACCCTCTGAACTCTATCTTGTAACCAGTTCCTAACCCACCTCACTGCCTGCTCTTCCATCCCCCCTTCCTCAGCTTGCTCACTAGGATATCATGGGAGAGAGGCAATGAGAACAGTTTCCTCCAAGGCATGACTTCTTATCCTTTGGTGTAGGTCTTTCTCACGTGCCAAAAGCACAAAAAAGAGTTAAATTACTCAGTAACAGTAACTCTTTTGCTAACAGAGAAGTGATTATTGGAGTCAAGATTAAAACTTTTTTTTTCTGAATATTTTCACAAGGTATTTATAAGGGAGAATCAAATCATCTGTAGCATCTACACATCATCAATTGCCACATATCCACCATCTGGGGTTTCTATTGATTCACTGTAGTCAGACTGCATAGATGAAGAAGCTACCCTTTGGTGAGACACTCAGCTAGAATGCAGGCATTCCAGACCATGGAAGTTAATAATAGTGAAGATCATAGAATCAGAGAGTCACAGAATTCACAGAATCAGTCAGGGTTGGAAGGGACCACAAGGATCATCCGCTTCCAATCCCCTGCCATGCCCAGGGACATCCTACCCTAGATCAGGCTGCCCAGAGCCCCATCCAGCCTGGCCTTAAACACCTACAGGGATGGGGCCTCAACCACCTCCCTCCTCTGCCAAATAATAATGCCCAAAAAAGCTGGGGAGGGACTTTTTAAGATATAAGGGAATGACAGGACTGGGGGGAATGGAGCAAAGCTGGACGTGGGAAGATTAAGACCAGATGTGAGGAGGAAGTTGTTTAGCAGGAGAGTGGTGAGAGGCTGGAATGGGTTGCCCAGGGAGGTGGTTGAGGCCCCATCCTTGGAAGTGTCTAGGGCCAGGCTGGATGAGCTGTGGGCAGCCTGATCTAGGGTAGGGTGTCCCTGGGCATGGCAGGGGGTTGGAAGCGGATGATCCTTGTGGTCCCTTCCAACCATGACTGATTCTATGATCCTATGACTCTGTTTCTTAAACATCATGCTCAGCAGAACTCACTGTAAATGCAGATTCCTTCCTCTCCACAGTTTTTCTTTGGCCAAGAATAAGGTGCACACCAATCTCTTCCAAAGTACAAAACTTTAGCTTGTACCTAATTTTCAAGACCACAGAAGTCCATGAAAAGTATTCCATCAGCTTCACCAAGCCATGGATCAGGCCCAAAGTGAAAACAGGAGAAAGCTGCTCTTGCCAGCAAAGGCTGCAGCTTTCTATTAGTTAAAAGAAGCAGGGGTGAGGAGGGGTGATCTAGGGTAAGGTGTCCCTGCCCATGGCAGGGGGTTGGAACTGGGTGATCCTTGTGGTCCCCTCCAACCCTGACTGATTCTATGAAGTGCTAAACTGGAACAATGCCTTTCACTGAAACTGTACTTTCCCATGAGCCCCAGTGGGTGACTCTTTTTGACAGTGGCTCTTTTTGAAACGTACTCTTTACAACCTGAAAGTTCTTCTGCCAGATTTTCAGGACCACTGAACAACTGCAGCTTGAGCTGACACACTGGGACTTGAGACTCATCTTCCTTTCTGCAATTCACATCACCCATAATAAGCAGTGTATTACTTTCCACTATGCAGTCCCCTCTGCCAGTATCCAGGTTTCCATGTGATAGATTCCTCCCACAAATGACAGATTTCAGGTGTCATTCTTGCTGTCAAGATGAATTAGCAGATGTTGAAGGCAAGAACACAGTGATGTAAAAGACTGTGCCACATCAGCCAAATCACTGAGAAACTAAAATCCAACCTCTGCACAAAGAGGCAATGATCACTTCCAGGAATTCCAGTCTGGCCCTTTTGTTAAGCAGTGGATTTGTATTACATGTAGGAGTTCATTACTGGTATAGTGCAGACAGTAGGAAATGAAACACCAGTTGCTCATTAGTAGTGACTCTTATTATCATTAGTCTGTCTTCCACAGGAAAAGAAACATGGCCAGAGAAGGGAGACAAAGCTGGTGAGAGTCCTGGAGCACAGCCCTGTGAGGAGAGGCTGAGGGGGCTGGGGGTGTGCAGCCTGCAGAAGAGGAGGCTCAGGGCAGACCTCATTGCTGTCTACAACTCCCTGGAGGGAGGCTGTAGCCAAGTGGGGTTGGGCTCTTCTGTCAGGCAAGCAGCAAGAGAACAAGGGGACACAGTCTCAAGCTGGATGAGGCAATTAGTGCCATGGTCTGGTTGACTGGATAGGGCTGGGTGCTAGGTTGGACCGGATGATCTTGGAGGTCTCTTCCAACCTGGTTGATTCTATGATTCTAAGTTAAGGCAGGGAGGTCTAGGTTGGATATTAGGAGGAAGTTGTTGTCAGAGAGAGTGATTGGCATTGGAATGGGCTGCCCAGGTTGGTGGTGGAGTCACCGTCCCTGGAGGTGTTGAAGCAAAGCCTGGCTGAGGCACTTAGTGCCATGGTCTGGTTGACTGGCTAGGGCTGGGTGCTAGGTTGGATTGGATGATCTTGGAGGTCTCTTCCAACCTGCTTGATTCTGTGATTCTATGAAATATTTTAATGTATGGCCCTTAAACAATCTTGGAAAGTATTTAAAAGGCACATAGAGGTGGTGCTTAGGGACATGGTTTAGTGGTGGACTTGGCACACTAGGCTTGTGGTTGGACTTAATGGTCTCAAGGCTCTTTTCCAACCTAAATGACTTTGTATTAAAAGTCTACTACATGGACATGAGGTATACACTGGTATGAAAAAAGGTGCTTTTTTCCCTGCTTAAATCCATGCTTTTTATTTTTGAACTGAGGAGGAATTTGTTGAGCAGGAGAGTGGTGAGAGCCTGGAATGGGTTGCCCAGGGAGGTGGTTGAGACCCCGTCCCTGGAGGTGTTTAAGGCCAGGCTGGATGACTGTGGGCAGCCTGACCCAGGGTAGGGTGTCTCTGGGCATGGCAGGGGATTGGAACTGGATGATCCTTGTGGTCCCTTCCAACCCTGACTGATTCTATTATTCTATGAACTCTCCAATATAATTTTTGGGGTCTATTTTAACTTTATATATATATATATATATATATATATATAGTGCTATGTAAAAAGATCTTTGCCTGCTTTTAGCCTGAGAAAGATTCCTGACTGAAGCAACCTTGACGTGTCTGTGCATGGAGCCTTTAGGCTGTCACACAAATGTGTCAGATTTGTTTGAGTGAATAAAAGTGCTGGGTTGTTGTTTTTTGTGAGTGTGTGCTCTTCCAGCTTCACCTGGAAGAATTGCCTCTATACTCACATCAAATACATGAGAAGGTAAAAACAGTAATTATCACAAGTACTGCCCCTAATACATTTTTCTGTGTGATTGGCAAAATAAAGCTTTCTGCTTTATGGCTTTTCTAAAGAATAAACTAACAAAAGAATCATAGAATCACAGAATCAACCAGGTTGGAAGAGACCTCCAAGATCAGCCAGTCCAACCTAGCACCCAGCCCTGGCCAACCAACCAGACCATGGCACTAAGTGCCTCATCCAGGCTTTGCTTCAACACCTCCAGGGACAACGACTCCACCACCTCCCTGGGCAGCCCATTCCAATGCCAATCACTCTTTCTGCCAACAACTTCCTAACAACATCCAGCCTAGACCTCCTCTGCCACAACTTGAGGCTGTGTCCCCTTCTTCTATTGCTGCTTGCTGGCAGAAGAGACCAACCCCACCTGATCAACAGCTTTTCTGCATATGTCTATGCTTCCCTCTGTAAAACTGCCAACTCTGAGGAAGGGGAGCAATAAAATACTTGATTGAGAAGTTCAGGACTTCACCATAAAGCAACCTATGCCAAACTTAAAGTTTAAGAAAGGCAAGAGAAAGGTTTTAGCCAGAAATAAAGTACATAGAATCACAGAATCAAGCAGTTTGGAAGACACCTCCAAGATCATCCAGTCCAACCTAGCACCCAGCCCTTTAGCACAGTCTAAGATCTTACTAGAGTAAGATTTTAATGAGCTTAGAACTGAGGCAGGTAAAATTATTGCCCTTTTAATTAAAACCCAAGAATAATTGCTGTTTATTTGGCAATCAATCAATTACTATATCCTCCTCTCATTACTGCTGATCACTGCATCATGCACCTAGTTCAAATGTCCTATTTCAAATCACACAACAATTGCACTTAATTCTCTTTGAATAATATCCTGTGTCACCACTCAACTGTGCAACAATTTGTTTGTCCTGTAATTCTGTAGTGTTTGCACAACAGGATTTATTGAAGGAAAATCACAGGGAAGCTGAAAAACTTAGGAATTAGAAGATCATTGTAAAACTCACCCAATCTAAAAAGAGAAAATGAATCAACCAACTGAAAACCAGCAAAAAAGACATACCACTTATCTGAATGTTCACCTTTACTGCATCCAGTTCTGGAGCTCCCATTACAAGAGGGATGTGGAGATGCTGGAGTGTGTCCAGAGCAGGGCCAGGAGGATGCTCAGAGGGCTGCAGCAGCTCTGCTGTGAGCACAGACTGAAAGAGTTGGGGCTGTGGAGGCTGGAGAAGAGGAGGCTCCCAGGTGACCTTCTTGTGGCCTTCCAGGATCTGAAGAGGGCTACAAAAAAGCTGGGGAGGGACTTTTTAGGCTCTCAGGGAGTGGCAGGACTGGGGGGAATGGAGCAAAGATGGAGGTGGGTTGAGTCAGAGTGAAGATGAGGAGGAAGTTGTTGGTGATGAGAGTGGTGAGAGGCTGGAATGGGTTGCCCAGGGAGGTGGTTGAGGCCCCATGGCTGGAGGTGTTTAAGGCCAGGCTGGCTGAGGCTGTGTGCAGCCTGCTCTAGGGTAAGGTGTCCCTGGGCATGGCAGGGGGGTTGGAACTCTATGATCCTTTGTGGTCCCTTCCAACCCTGACTGATTCTGTGATTCTATGATTCTATGACCTTGAAGGTAATGTACCTATCTTCTCTAAGGATGCACATGCCATGACAAAACTACACCTTTAATAACCGCCTATGAGAGCAAAATCTGATTTACCTCCCTAGGCAAGGAGAAGCAAAGTAAATATCCATGCAGTGCTGATCCTGATTCCAGCTGAACTCACATGTTCCCATTTCTGCTGGCGTGTAAAAACAACACCAAGGCAGCGAGAAGCCTTCCGTGTGTGACCTTGCGTGCTAGTAAGGGAAGAGGTAATGAGCACCACACACTTCAGGGAGCTCATTCTCATAGAATCACAGAATCAGGCAGGGTTGGAAGTGACCACAAGGATCATAGAGTTCCAACCCCCCTGCCATGCCCAGGGACACCCTACCCTAGAGCAGGCTGCACACAGCCTCAGCCAGCCTGGCCTCAAACACCTCCAGCCATGGGGCCTCAACCACCTCCCTGGGCAACCCATTCCAGCCTCTCACCACTCTCATGCTCAACAACTTCCTCCTCACCTCCACTCTGAATCTCCCCACCTCCAGCTTTGCTCCATTCCCCCCAGTCCTGGCACTCCCTGACAGCCTAAAAAGTCCCTCCACAGCTTTTTTGTGCCCCCTTCAGATCCTGGAAGGTCACAAGAAGGTCACCTGGGAGCCTCCTCTTCTCCAGCCTGCACAGCCCCAAATCTTTCAGTCTGTGCTCACAGCAGAGCTGCTGCAGCCTCTGAGCATCCTCCTGGCCCTTCTCTGGACACACTCCAGCATCTCCACATCCCTCTTGCAATAGGGGCTCCAGAACTGGATGCACCTCCAACAGGGCAATGTGTTCTCTTCTCAGTCAAATCACTGTTCTTTCCTAAGTGTTACAAAATCAACACAGAACTTGCTGGCTGTGCTGTGAATGTGTCCTGCTTCTTTCCAGCAACACAGGAGAACATCTGCAGCCAGATTTTCCAAAGGGCCCCAAGAGCAATGCTTTTCTCTGCACCTGACTCTTGCAATGGTTTGCAGAAATGATCTTCCTTTAAAAGCAACTTTATAACCATTCCACTCCTGTCTTTATCAAATTCTCTTACACTGACTGTGCTTAGGAAGAGCTGCTCATATTTTTTTTTTCTCTTATTTAAATGTGTACTTACATTACAAGTCCAATGTGTCAGACTGCTAAGAGCACTATTTCAGTACAGAGCACGCACAGAAAGCCAACAGGTGCCCTCCATTCCACACAGTGCACTGTGCTTATCAGAGAATCATAGAATCAACCAGGTTGGAAGAGACCTCCAAGCTCAGCCAGTCCAACCTAGCACCCAGCCCTAGACAATCAACCAGACCATGGCACTAAGTGCCTCAGCCAGGCTTTGCTTCAACACCTCCAGGTATGACAACTCCACCACCTCCCTGGGCAGCCCATTCCAATGCCAATCACTCTCTCTGACAAAAACTTCCTCCTAACATCCAGCCTAGACCTCCCCCACCACAACTTGAGACTGTGTCCCCTTCTTCTGTTGCTGCTTGCATGGCAGAAGAGGCCAACCCCACCTGGCTACAGCCTCACTCTCTGCCAACAACTTCCTCCTAACATCCAGCCTAGACCTCCCTTGCCACAACTTGAGACTGTGTCCCCTTGTTCTGTTGCTGCTTGCCTTGCAGAAGAGATCAACCCCACCTGGCTACAGCCTCCCTTCAGGTAGTTGTAGACAGCAATGAGCTCTGCCCTGAGCCTCCTCTTCTGCAGGCTGCACACCCCCAGCTCCCTCAGCCTCTCCTCACAGGGCTGTGCTCCAGGCCCCTCACCAGCTTCATTGCCCTTCTCTGGACACCTTCCAGCACCTCAACATCTCTCTTGAATTGAGGAGCCCAGAACTGGACACAGCACTCAAGGTGTGGCCTATTCACAGCTTAGCACAAGATACAAGCAGGTATTTACAACATCTACAGAAATATACAAGTTAAAAAGTAATACAGAAACACAGCAGCTCTCCCAGAAACCTGAGTCCCCAGGAGGGGCTCCCAACCACCCTTCCACCTTCTCCCACCCCTCTACCTTACCCCAGACTTTGCCTTACGTTCAAGGTGAGTTTGGAGGGTCAGCCAGGGCGGTTAGGAATCAGATGGATTAGTCACAGAGACAGTAGGTTAGGTTAGGGAGAGTTCAGCCCACAGCCCAGAGAGAGACTCCTTTATCTATATTTGTGTTCTTGTTCTTACCCATCTCAGCAAGCCTATGAGTGCAGCAGCCATCACCAGTGTTTCCATTTCACAGCCTATCTAATTCTTCTCACCAAAACACCCTAGCTGGACTCAGACTGGCACACTTGCAAACCCTATCTCTCACCCATTACCATCCATTGCATCCATGAAGATAATGCACTAATTTCTTTCCTGGGATGGGTAGATGCTAAAGTAGGTAAGCCCACTAGTAACACAAAGCTCCTCTCCTTGTCATTATCTCTTCCAACCTGGTTGATTCTGTGATTCCAGGAGCATGTTTCAGGGATATCCTTTCTGCACAAGCCCTCATCCTTAACATGCAGATGAAGCTGAGCACCTCCTGCTGACCATTATTAATAGGTAAATTATGTTAAGTATGACCACACTTTTAAGTCACTATTCCAGGTATATTATTTGTTCTCTGTTGTCCTTGATAGCTAATAAAGTAATCTTCTCTAGGTTTGGAAGGATGACTCACTTTGAGTTCAGCACTTCCTTAGGGAAATGATGCAGGCAGAAGCCAGACAGACTCTTACACTGCAAAAGCACACTCCATGCAGGAAACTTGAGGCACATTCATAGCCCCTCACTGTGTGCAATGGAACATCACAGCCCTTCCCAGTGCCTCTGCCCTACAGCCTCTTCACAACAGCTTCACTCAGAGTCTTCCAAGAAATCCCTCCAGGGCTCTCCACCCTCAGCTCTTTCCATGTAAACTCTCTTCTTTTGTTTCCATTCCTTCTCCCCTCCCACAGAAGAGAGCACTGGGATGTAATTAGCTGATTATTTTGCAGCATGGGTCTGCTTGATCCAGGAGCAAACTTCTACTCTGCCAACCTAACGGCAGGAAGTCCTCTGCAACTAACACAGAATATTCTTAACATTAATATATGGCCTGGATTTTGACACTGAACAGAATACATGGTGGCATGCTGAGGACTAAGCAAACAATTTGAGGTGTAGATTTAAAAAGCCAAGCTTAACAGGCAACCTGAACAGATGATTTTCTACTGAGATGGAGGAGGAATAATTTAGGTTGGAATTACCTCTGGCATCATTTGGTCCAGTCCCCAGCTAAATATGGGCTAACTGCAAAGTCACAGATGGAATGATTTAGGTTGGAAGTGACTTCAAAGCTCATCCAGTTCCAACCCCCTGCCACGGGCAGGGACACCTCCCACTAGAACAGGTTGCTCAAGGCCTCATCTAACCTTGCCCTAAACACCTCCAGGCAGGGAGCAGCCACAACCTCCCTGGGCAACCTGTGCCAGTGTCTCACCACCCTCACTGAAAGAACTTCTTCCTAACATCTAGTTTAAATCTCCCCTCTGCCAGTTTAAACCCATCACTCCTCATCCTACCATTACAAGACCTTGTAAATAGCCCCCCCACAGCCTTGCTGTAGGGCCCCTTCAGATACTGGAAGGCCACTATGAGGTCTCCTGAAAGCCTTCTCCTCTTCAGGCTGCAGAGCCCCAACTCTCTCAGCCTGTCCTCAGAGCAGAGCTGCTGCAGCCTTCTGAGCATCTTGGTGGCCTCCTCTGGACTGGCTCCAACACTTCCATGTCCTGCTTGTGCTGGGGGCTGCAGAACTGCCCCCAGGACTGCAGGTGGGGTGTGAGGAGAGCAGAGCCAAGGGGCAGAATCCCCTCCCTTGCCCTGTGCCCACACTGCTCTTGCTGCAGCCCAGCACAGGGTTGTGTCTGGGCTGCACTCACACTGCAGGCTCCTGTGGAGCTTTTCATCACCCCAGACCCCCAGGGCCTGTTCCTCAGGGCTGCTCTCAGCCATTCCCCACCCAGCCTGGAGTTGTGCTTGGGATTGCACCGACTCAGGTGCAGGACCTTACACTTGGCCTTGTTGATTGGCCTGGGCACACCTCTGCAGCCTGTGCAGGTTCCTCTGGATGGATCCCTGCCCTCTAGCAAGTCGACTGTGCCACACAGCTTGGTGCCATCTGCAGCCTTGCTGAAGGTGCACTGAGTCCTCTGCCCATATCACTGACACAGATGCCAAACAGCACTGGAGCCAGCACTGACCCCTGAGGGACATGATTGTATGATCTAAGATCTACCAGGCAGGTAAGCCACAATAGGCTGCAGTAAGTAAGAGTCTGACTGAAACTCAGATCAAAGCAAAAGACAAGTGCTCAGTTGAGCTTGAAGTTCCACTGATGGCTTCTTTCTTCCACCTGAGTATTCCATAGTCCATCCTTTGCACAGTGTCTGCATAGCAAAACAAGTACCAAATTCCCTGTCAGCACCAATCATCCTGCAGCTGATTTGCTAAGCTGAGTGGCAGATCTGCTTCCTAAACCAAAGAGACATCTTTGTCTCCTCAAAGAGAAGAGTAACCTGGTGGCTAACAAGTTCCCCATGGCACAGCAATGTGCCATTGTGGCCAAGAAGGCCAATGGCATCCTGGGCTGTATTAGGCAGAGTGTGTCCAGCAGATCAAGGGAGGTTCTCCTGCCCCTCTACTCTGCCCTGCTGAGACCTCAGCTTGAATATTGTGTTCAGTTTTGGGCTCCCCAGTTTCAGAGGGACAGGGATCTGCTGGAGAGGCTCCAGCAGAGAGCTGTGAGGATGATGAGGGGACTGGAGGGCACTGCCTTATGAGGAGAGGCTGAGGGACCTGGGGCTGTTTAGTCTGGAGAAGAGAAGACTTAAAGGGGATTTAATAAATGTTTATGAACATCTGAAGGCTGCCAGGAGTGGGGGACAGGCTCTGCTCACTGCTGCCTGGCATAGGACAAGCAGCAATGGGTGTAAGCTGCAGCACAGGAGGTTCTGCCTCAACACAAGGGGGAACTTCTTTCCTGTAAGGGTCCCAGAGCACTGGCACAGGCTGCCCAGAGAGGTTGTGGAGTCTCCTTCTCTGGAGCCTTTCAAGGCCTGTCTGGATGTGTTCCTCTGTGATCTGTGCTAGATTGTGTGGTCCTGCTCTGGCAGGGGGGTTGGACTGGATGATCTCCTTGGGTCCCTTCCAACCCCTAACATCCTGTGAACCTGTGTGAACCTAGAGCAGCAGTGAAAGCTAATTGTTCTTGCATCTGATGCACAACTGGCCCTAACAGAGCAGAGAAGTGGATTCACAAACACTACAGGTTTTCCTGTTGTGTTAAAAACCCAACAGGTGCCTTAGCTCCATGCTTTTATCACTGGTAACAATTCCAGTTGGCCTATCACTTAGGCTAGCACTGGGGTCATATCTCAGACCCTTTCATTAAGAGAACTGAACTGCTGAGCAGGCTTGCATGATAAATCTGGATCCCACTTACTGCACTCCTCAAAGCATTTCAAATTGGGAAAGCTGTGGCACTTTAAAGTGCTGAGATAGGGCACTGACCCTCACTGGGCTCAAGGAGCTATCTAGCACTCTCTGGAAAGTCTGCACTGAGAGACTTTGGTAGGTTCAATCAAACCACCCATTTTCACTGCTGGCTGCTGAAAAAGCAGAGAAGGGAAATGAAACAGATCTCAAGTAATTAGCTGAACTTTACTTTAGCAGCTACAACTTTTAGAACACTCTGATTTGGTGAAGAGGTTCATGAACCATAGGAAAATGAAGTCCATGGCCACCTATGCAAATCCTTCTCTAGGATGGCTCAACACCACTGGTGAAAAAGAAAGAATTAAAATTCTTCATTCCTCATAAGGTTAAGAATCCAGAAGTTTTCCCTACAGTTCATGCCACTAAGTAATACCTTTCATAGAATCAGCCAGGTTGGAAGAGACCTCCAAGCTCATCCAGTCCAACCTAGCACCCAGCCCTATCCAATCATCTAGACCATGGCACTGAGTGCCTCAGCCAGGCTCTTCATAGAATCACAATCACAGAATCATAGCATCACTGAATCAGTCAGGGTTGGAAGGGACCACAAGGAGCATAGAGTTCCAGCCCCTCTGCCATGCCCACAGACACACTACTCTGGATCAGGCTGCCCACAGCCTCATCCAGCCTGGCCTTAAACACCTCCAGCCATGGGGCCTCAACCACCTCCCTGGGCAACTCATTCCAGCCTCTCACCACTCTCATGCTCAACAACTTCCTCCTCATGGCCAGTCTCACTCTCTCCACCTCCAGCTTTGCTCCATTCCCCCCAGTCCTGTCACTCCCTGAAAGCCTAAAAAGTCCCTCCCCAGCTTTTTTGTAGCCCTCTTCAGATCCTGGAAGGCCACAAGAAGGTCACCTGGGAGCCTCCTCTTCTCCAGCCTGCACAGCCCCAACTCTTTCAGTCTGTGCTCACAGCAGAGCTGCTGCAGCCCTCTGAGCATCCTCCTGGCCCTGCTCTGGACACACTCCAGCATCTCCACATCCCTCTGGTAATGGAGGCTCCAGAACTGGATGCAGTACTCCAGGTGGGGTCTCAGCAGAGCACAGCAGAGGAGGAGAATCACCTCCCTCCACCTGCTGGCCACACTTCTGCTGCTGCAGCCCAGGCTCTGCTTGGCTTTCTGGGCTGCAAGTGCACACTGCTGCCTCATGTTGAGCTTCTCCTCCAGCAGCACCCCCAAGTCCCTCTCCTCAGGGCTGCTCTCCAGGCACTCACTGCCCAGCCTGCACTTGTGCCTGGCATTGCCTCCACCCCGATGCAGGACCTTTTCTTCAACACCTCCAGGGACGGCAACTCCACCACCTCCCTGGGCAGCCTGTTCCAATGGCAAATCACTCTCTCCCTCCATGCCCATCCTAATGACATGTTCCATTTTCAGAAACATTACATGCACAGAAAATTTACCAGGTTTGCATTTACCTTAGCATTTTTTAGTTATACTGAATCAAAATTTGAGGGGTTCTTAACTAATCCAATCCACCATTCTATTAACTTTTAATCTTCTTCCCCTAAATGTCTTCATCTAGGTTAAAAAGCTGAATGTAACATCAAACATTTTGTATTATTTGATCAGTAACTCATAAACAGAGGGGATTGAGTCCAGCAGCAGTAAGTTTGCAGATGACACTAAGCTAGGAGCAGCTGTGGATCTACTGGAAGGTAGCAGAGCCCTGCAGAGGGAACTGGCCAGGCTGGATGGGTGGGCAGAGGCCAATGGGATGAGATTGAACAAGGCCAAGTGCAGGGTTCTACACTTTGGCCACAGCAACCCCAAGCAGCACTACAGGCTGGGGACAGAGTGGCTGAGAGCAGCCAGGCAGAAAGGGATCCAGGGGTACAGGTAGACAGTAGGCTGAAGATGAAGCAGCAGTGTGCCCAGGTGGGCAGGAGAGCCAATGGCATCCTGGGCTGGCTCAGGAGCAGTGTGGCCAGTAGGACAAGGGAGGTTATTCTGCCCCTGTACTCAGCACTGGTCAGGCCACACCTTGAGTGCTGTGTCCAGTTCTGGGCTCCTCAATTCAAGAGAGATGTTGAGATACTGGAACGTTAGCCAACGTGGTCCCCATCCACAAGAAGGGTCGGATGGAGGAACCTGGGAACTACAGACCCGTCAGCCTGACCTCAGTGCCAGGGAAACTGATGGAGCAGGTTCTCTTGGGGCCAATAACTGCGCACCTGAGGGACGGCAAAGATCTCAGGTCCAGCCAGCATGGGTTTAGGAAGGGCAGATCCTGCCTTTCTAACCTGATCTCCTTCTATGATCAGGTGACTGCTTGGTGGCTGTGGGGAGGCCTGTGGATGTAGTCTATCTGGACTTCAGCAAGGCCTTTGACACTGTCCCCCACAGCAAACTGCTGGCTAAGCTGTCAGCCCATGGCTTGGATGGCAACACTCTGTGCTGGGTTAGGAACTGGCTGGAGGGCCGGACCCAGAGAGTGGTGGTGAATGGTGCCACATCCAGCTGGCAGCTGTCACTAGTGGTGTCCCTCAGGGATCAGTGCTGGGCCCCATCCTCTTTAACATCTTCATAGATGATCTGGATGAGGGCATCGAGTCAGTCATCAGCAAGTGTGCAGATGACACTAAGCTGGGGGCAGAAGTGACTGAGCTGGAGGGCAGAAGGGCTCTGCAGCGGGACCTTGACCGCCTGCACAGATGGGCAGAGGCCAATGGGATGGGGTTCAATAGCTCCAAGTGCAGGGTGCTGCACTTTGGCCACAACAACCCCATGCAGAGATACAGGCTGGGGTCGGAGTGGCTGGAGAGCAGCCAGACAGAGAGGGATCTGGGGGTGCTGATTGATACCCACCTGAACATGAGCCAGCAGTGTGCCCAGGTGGCCAAGAGGGCCAGTGGCATCCTGGCCTGCATCAGGAATGGTGTGGTCAGCAGGAGCAGGGAGGTCATTCTGCCCCTGTACTCTGCACTGGTTAGACCACACCTTGAGTCCTGTGTTCAGTTCTGGGCCCCCCAGTTTAGGAGGGACATTGAGATGCTTGAGCATGTCCAGAGAAGGGCAACGAGGCTGGGGAGAGGCCTTGAGCACAGCCCTACGAGGAGAGGCTGAGGGAGCTGGGATTGGTTAGCCTGGAGAAGAGGAGGCTCAGGGGTGACCTTATTGCTGTCTACAACTACCTGAAGGGTGGTTGTGGCCAGGAGGAGGTTGCTCTCTTCTCTCAGGTGGCCAGCTCCAGAACAAGAGGACACAGCCTCAGGCTGCACCAGGGGAGATTTCGGCTCGAGGTGAGGAGAAAGTTCTTCCCTGAGAGAGTCATTGGACACTGGAATGGGCTGCCCGGGGAGGTGGTGGAGTCGTCGTCCCTGGGGCAGTTCAAGGCAAGGTTGGATGTGGCACTTGGTGCCATGGTCTAGCCTTGGGCACTGTGGTAAAGGGTTGGACTTGATGATCTGTGAGGTCTCTTCCAACCCTGATGATACTGTGATACTGTGATACTGTGTGCTGGAAGGTGTCCAGAGAAGGGCAACAAAGCTGGTGAGGGGCCTGGAGCACAGCCCTGTGAGGAGAGGCTGAGGGAGCTGGGGGTGTGCAGCCTGCAGAAGAGGAGGCTCAGGGGAGACCTTATTGCTGTCTACAACTACCTGAGGGGAGGTTGTGGCCAGGAAGAGGTTGCTCTCTTCTCTCAGGTGGCCAGCACCAGAACAAGAGGACACAGCCTCAAGCTACACCAGGGGAAATTTAGGCTGGAGGTGAGGAGAAAGTTCTTCCCTGAGAGAGTCATTGGACACTGGAATGGGCTGCCCGGGGAGGTGGTGGAGTCGCCGTCCCTGGAGCTGTTCAAGGCAGGACTGGACGTGGCACTTGGTGCCATGGTCTGGCCTTGAGCTCTGTGGTAAAGGGTTGGACTTGATGACCTATGAGGTCTCTTCCAGTCCTGATGATACTGTGATACTGTGGTACTGTGTGTGAACTATATTTGAGTCTCTGGGAAATTTAACCTAGAACCAAGACACTAATTCATAACTGATTATTCATTTCCCTCACAGTTTCACATCTGAAATATTTGGAAGACAACACAGACTCATTTTTCAGAAGACAGGGGGAAGGATGTTCACATTTTCAAACTAAAATCCTACCCCAAGCACATACTGAAACCTAACCAGAACCACATCCTCCTGGAACTCAGCTTCTTTGAAGTGCTGCAACTCAAAAAGGTGATTGCTTCACTGTCTAATGGTCAGTTAGAAGGAAGGGAGATTTAATTTCAGACTAAGGAAACATCCTGAGAATAGGAAATGTTTGCAGCTCCCAAAGGGTCTTGCCAGCATATATCAATTTAGCTGGATCATAAGCAAAGCCTTGGAAATGCCAGTTCTATTTTCAGAACATCCAGGATGAAAGTTGGGTTCCTCCCACATTGAAACTGCTCAGGAAATCTTATCTTTCAAGAACAGTCTTTCATAAATGTCAATTTTGTGCTAACTGCATTCAGCAAATATTTATACAGAGACATGTACAAAAACCAGATAAACAAGACATTGCTCTAAATCAAGTGTCATGGCAGGTCTGATAGGCTAACAGTGGCCTTACCCATGCCCTGGCTTGCCCAGGTATGCTTTCTGCTCTCCCTCCCTTCTACTATGGGGAGAAGAAAAGGCTAAAAATGGGCTTACCCATGCCCTGCCTTACCCAGCTGTTTTCTGCTCTCCCTCCCTTCTACTAAGGGGAGAAGAACAGGTTAAAAATGGGCTTACCCATGCCCTGGCTTGCCCAGCTGTTTTCTGCTCTCCCTTCCTTCTACTAAGGGGAGAAGAACAGGTTAAAAATGGGCTTACCCATGCCCTGGCTTGCCCAGCTGTTTTCTGCTCTCCCTTCCTTCTACTAAGGGGAGAAGAACAGGTTAAAAATGGGCTTACCCATGCCCTGGCTTGCCCAGCTGTTTTCTGCTCTCCCTCCCTTCTACTAAGGGGAGAAGAACAGGTTAAAAATGGGCTTACCCATGCCCTGGCTTGCCCAGCTGTTTTCTGCTCTCCCTCCCTTCTACTAAGGGGAGAAGAACAGGTTAAAAATGGGCTTACCTGTGCCCTGGCTTGCCCAGGTATGCTTTCTGCTCTCCCTCCCTTCTACTAAGGGGAGAAGAACAGGTTAAAAATGGGCTTACCCATGCCCTGGCTTGCCCAGCTGTTTTCTGCTCTCCCTCCCTTCTACTAAGGGGAGAAGAACAGGTTAAAAATGGGCTTATCCGTGCCCTGGCTTGCCCAGCTCTGTTTTCTGCTCTCCCTCCCTTCTACTATGGGGAGAACAAAAGGCTAAAATGGGCTTCTCCATGCCCTGGCTTGCCCAGGTACATTTTCTGCTCTCTGCCCTGCTTCTGCTGTGGGGAGAAAAACCATGGGAAAGAGGACAAAGGATCTGGAGCCACTGAGTACAAGGACTCCGGCTTGTTCAGACATCTTCCCCTGCTTCCCCCCATAGAATCAAGCAGGTTGGAAGAGAGCTCCAAGCTCAGCCAGTCCAACCTAGCACCCAGCCCTATCCAGTCAAACAGACCATGGCACTAAATGCCTCAGCCAGGCTCTGCTTCAACACCTCCAGGGACAGTGCCTCCACCACCTCCCTGGGCAGCCCATTCCAATGCCAATCACTCTCTCTGACAACAACTTCCTAACAACATCCAGCCTAGACCTCCCCTGGCACAACTTGAGATTGTGTCCCCTTGTTCTGTTGCTGGCTGCCTGTGAGCAGAGCCCAACCCCACCTGACTACAGCCTCCCTTCAGGGAGCTGTAAACAGCAATGAGGTCTGCCCTGAGCCTCCTCTTCTGCAGGCTGCACACCCCCAGCTCCCTCAGTCTCTCCTCACAGGGCTGTGCTCCAGGCCCTTCACCAGCTTCATCACCCCTCACCCTTTTCTGCACACGTTCAAATACCTCAACATCTCTTTTGAATTGAGGAGCCCAGAACTGGACACAGCACTCAAGGTGTGGCCTGAGCAGTGCTGAGTACAGGGGAAGAATAACCTCCCTTGTCCTACTGGCCACACTGTTCCTGATCCAGGCCAGGATGCCATTGGCTCTCCTGCCCACCTGGGCACACTGCTGCCTCATCTTCAGCTCCTTTCTCCCAGCACCCCCATGTCTCTCTCTGCCTGGCTGCTCTCAGCCACTCTGGCCCCAGCCTGTAGCACTGCTTGGGGTTGTTGTGGCCGAAGTGTAGGACCCTGCAATCTCATCCCCTTGGCCTCTGCCCACCCATCCAGCCTGTCACTGTGAGGGTGATGGAACACTGGAACAGACTGCCCAGGGGGGTTGTGGAATCTCCTTCTCCAGAGAGACTCAAAACCCACCTGGATGTGTTCCTGTTCAATCTACTCTCGATGATCCTGCTCTGGCAGGGCAGTGAGACTAGATGATCTTTTGTGGTACCTTCCAACCCTTAATATTCTGTGATACGAGGTTAAAAAATGGAACCAAAAAAAAAGTGCTTTACATTTTAAATGTTGTTGTTTCAGACCTTGAAATCACAGTACAGAAACAGCCCTGGAAGCACAGATGGAAATGCAGGTACCTCCCCAGCTGTCAGAATAATGTTCCTTGAACTCTTTCCACCCTAATAAATCTTCAGTTCTGTGTACAGCAGAACAGACATCACAGGAATAAATCTCAGTGTGCTAGTTTGAGCCTAGCTGGGATATTTTGGTGAGAAGAATTAGATTACAGGCTGTGAAAAGGAAACAGTGCTGATGTCTGTTGCACTCATAGGCTTGCTGAGATGGATAAAACCAAGAACACAAACATAGATAACAGAGTTGCTCTCTCTAGCTTTTGGGCTGCACTTTCTCTCTCTCTAACCTGCCATCTGTATGACTAATCCTTCCGCTTCCTAACCCCCCTGCCTGACCCTCCAAATTCACCTTCAACATAAGGCAAAGTCTGGGGTAAGGTAGAGAGGTGAGAAGAAGGTGGAAGGGTGGTTGAGTTTCATTCAGTTTCCAGCAGCTGAGTCTAGTCTGGGTGATTTTTCTTAAGTGTGGGTGATTTTTCTTAAGTGTAACACCCAAACCATCACACTCAGCAAAAATAAGAGTTTCTATGTCTGTTCATTGGAAAATTTTCCTAAAAGACTGGGGAAAAGAACTGAACCTATCCACCTTGAGTATTGAATACCTTTTCTGGTGGCCTTTTGGAGTTGGATGGAAGAATCATAGAATCAAGAATCAACCAGGTTGGAAGAGACCTCCAAGCTCAGCCAGCCCAACCTAGCACCCAGCCCTGGCCAATCAACCAGACCATGGCACTAAGTGCCTCAGCCAGGCTTTGCTTCAACACCTCCAGGGACAGCCACTCCACCACCTCCCTGGGCAGCCCATTCCAATGCCAATCACTCTCTCTGACAACAACTTCCTCCTAACATCCAGCCTAGACCTCCCCTGGCACAACTTGAGACTGTGTCCCCTTGTTCTGTTGCTGGTTGCCTGGCAGAAGAGCCCAACCCCACCTGGCTACAGCCTCCCTTCAGGGAGTTGTAGACAGCAATGAGCTCTGCCCTGAGCCTCCTCATCTCCAGGCTGCACACCCCCAGCTCCCTCAGCCTCTCCTCACAGGGCTGTGCTCCAGGCCCCTCACCAGCTTTGTTGCCCTTCTCTGGACACCTTCCAGCACCTCAACATCTCTCTTGAATTGAGAGACATAGACCTGGACACAGCACTCAAGGTGTGGCCTGACCAGTGCTGAGTACAGGGGAAGAATAACCTCCCTTGTCCTGCTGGCCATTGGCCTTCTTGGGCACCTGGGCACACTGCTGCCTCATCTTCAGCTACTATCTATCAGTACCCCCAGGTCCCTTTCCTCCTGGCTGCTCTCAGCCACTCTGTCCACACCCTGTAGTGCTGCTGGGGGTTGTTGTGGCCAAAGTGCAGAACCCTGCACTTGGCCTTGTTCAGTCTCATCCCATTGGCCTCTGCCCACCCATCCAGTCCGTCCAGGTCCCTCTGCAGGGCTCTCCTACCTTCCAACAGATCAACATTTGGCATATTTTTATAAGAGAGAGGAAAAGAGAGAGACTCACCATGAGAGTGGTGAGAGCCTGGAATGGGCTGCCCAGGGAGGGGGTTGAGTCCCTATCCCTGGAGGTGTTTAAGGCCAGGCTGGATGGGGCTCTGGGCAGCCTGACCTAGGGTAGGGTGTCCCTGCCCATGGCAGGGAGGTTGGAACTGGCTGATCCTTGTGGTCCCTTCCATCCCTGACTGATTCTGTGATTCTATGAAAAGGCCACTCTGCCTCAGGGAGACAGAACTGACCTCCTGAAACTTGCAGTGATAGATCTAAAATTTCACTCATCCTCAAAGCTTTTATCAAAGCTGCAGGATTTGACCCATGGCTAAGAGATGTCAGAAGAGATTCATGTACAGATCTGCAAGGCAGGAAAGCAAGGCAGGTAAGTCCCTGAGAGCTAGGCAGAAGGAAACAAACAGATTATCCTTTAGAGGTATTTTGAGACACACACAGATGTATTTGAGAAGCCAGGCAGAAGAAAATAAACAGATCATCCTTTGGGGGTATTTTGAGAATCTAAATGTTAAAGAACCCAACATTCTGTTTGGCTTTATACTACAAACTATTTGACGTGACCCTCCCCTTCCTGGCCACTACACAGTCAGGAACCACAGATTTACAGTATCACAGTGTCACAGTATCACCAAGGTTGGAAGAGACCTCACAGATCATCAAGTCCAAGCCTTTACCACCCAGCTCAAGGCCAGACCATGGCACCAAGTGCCACGTCCAATCCTGCCTTGAACAGCTCCAGGGACAACGACTCCACCACCTCCCCGGGCAGCCCATTCCAGTGTCCAATGACTCTCTCAGGGAAGAACTTTCTCCTCACCTCCAGCCTAAATCTCCCCTGGTGTAGCTTGAGGCTGTGTCCTCTTGTTCTGGTGCTGGCCACCTGAGAGAAGAGAGCAACCTCCTCCTGCCCACAACCACCCCTCAGGTAGTTGTAGACAGCAATGAGGTCTCCCCTGAGCCTCCTCTTCTCCAGGCTAACCAATCCCAGCTCCCTCAGCCTCTCCTCGTAGGGCTGTGCTCAAGGCCTCTCCCCAGCCTCGTTGCCCTTCTCTGGACACGCTCAAGCATCTCAATGTCCCTCCTAAACTGGGGGGCCCAGAACTGAACACAGCACTCAAGGTGTGGTCTAACCAGTGCAGAGTACAGGGGCAGAATGACCTCCCTGCTCCTGCTGGCCACACCATTCCTGATGCAGGCCAGGATGCCACTGGCTCTCTTGGCCACCTGGGCACACTGCTGGCTCTAGTCATAGAGGAGAAGGGGAAAAAGAGCACTGGAGTGCCCCTGGTTTTTTTATGGCATGGCACAGATGAATAGTGTATTCTGTTACTTAAGGACTCCTGCCAACTGGATCACACAACCACAGAACACCAGGGGCTGGAGAGGACCACGAAAGATCACATTGCCCTTCCCACCCTGCCAGAGCAGGGTCAGCCATACCAGATCACACAGGAACATGTCCAGTTGGATCTCGAGTACCTCCAGAGAGGGAGACTCCACAACCCCCTCGGGCAGCCTGTTCCAGTGCTCTGTCTCCCTCACAGGGAAAAAATTCCTCTTGATGTTTCCACGGAACCTCCTAAGCCTCACCACTGTCCCCTGTCCTGCCATGGGCTGTCACGGATGGCTAAGCTGGAAGTGCATTTGGAATAAGAAGAAAATGACAGAGGTAATGATGCCTTGTCTTAGCAAAATACACCATGTAAGGATAGAAGGAAAGCAAAAGCATTTCAGCAGACTTAAGAAGGCATATCCAAAGTGGCTCAATACACCTTGCCGTTGTCATGCATTAGCATATGTAAGAGACATGAAGATTCACACTGAATAGCATCAGATTTTATGGTAATTTTTGATCTACATCTCGTACAATGTCTATTTTTCTGCATCCAATCAAGGCACAGTCATTTGAGAGGAGAGGTAACTTTGCTCTTCTCCCTCATTCTGAGAGGAGGAATTTCTTAGACCAGCGATTCCAGAGGGCACCCAAGTCCCTTCTGCAAATTCTACACCACCAGCACCAACCCTTTTCTTCCCAGAACCTTTCACCAAATGCACCCTCAGCAAGTGTGCAGATGGCACCAAGCTGTGTGGCACAGTCGACTTGCTAGAGGGCAGGGATCCATCCAAGGGGACCTGAACAGGCTGCAGAGGTGTGCCCAGGCCAACCTCATGACATTCAACAAGGCCAAGTGGAAGGTCCTGCACCTGAGTCAGTGCAATCCCAAGCACAACTCCAGGCTGGGTGGGGAATGGCTGAGAGCAGCCCTGAGGAACAGGCCCTGGGGGTCTGGGCTGATGCAAAGCTCCACAGGAGCCTGCAGTGTGAGTGCAGCCCAGACACAACCCTGTGCTGGCTGCATCAAGAGCAGTGTGGGCACAGGGCAAGGGAGGGGATTCTGCCCCTTGGCTCTGCTCTCCTCACACCCCACCTGCAGCCCTGGGTGCAGCTCTGGAGCCCCCAGCACTAGAAGGACATGGAAGTGTAGGAGCCAGTCCAGAGGAGGCCACCAAGATGCTCAGAGGTCTGCAGCAGCTCTGCTCTGAGGACAGGCTGAGAGAGTTGGGGCTCTGCAGCCTGGAGAGGAGAAGGCTTTCAGGAGACCTCATAGTGGCCTTCCAGTGTCTGAAGGGGCCCTACAGCAAGGCTGTGGGGGGGCTATTTACAAGGTCTTGTAATGACAGGATGAGGAGTGATGGGTTTAAACTGGCAGAGGGGAGATTTAAACTAGATGTGAGGAAGAAGTTCTTTGCAGTGAGGGTGGTGAGACACTGGCACAGGTTGCCCAGGGAGGTTGTGGCTGCTCCCTGCCTGGAGGTGTTTAGGGCAAGGTTAGATGAGGCCTTGAGCAACCTGTTCTAGTGGGAGGTGTCCCTGCCTGTGGTGAGGGTTGGAGCTGGATGGTCCTTGAGGTCCCTTCCAAGCTAGAGCATTCTAGGATTCTCTACCGTGGTAGCACTCCCTGTAAGTGTCTGTTTAAAACTGCTAGGAGAACTTCAGCTGCTGACTGTGTGACTTCACCACCAGAGCTTTCAGCTCACAAGCACACCAGAGGATCTCAGACAGCCTTCATAGGGTTTGACATTTCAGATTCTAGAATCAGATTTAAATAGCAACATTCTAGCAAAAACAACTGCAGGAAAGGTCTCTAACCTTTTATTAGATCTTTCAAATTGCACATGAGTCTGTTCAGAATACAGAGTAGGAGTTTCCTGGGCTGCTGGATTTGGAAGGGGCCCTAATGCTAGTCAGCAAATCAAGATTTAAGACTACATCACATTTGGATATGGAAAAGGCAATGAAAAGCCCAAAGAATTTACTCAGTGCAAAAGTGTTTAGGTCCTCAAAGTAATTTTAAAGTAGGTTAAGGATGAAATGCATTAGAATCATAGAAACATAGAATCAGTCAGAGTTGGAAGGGACCACAAGCATCATAGAGTTCCAGCCCCCCTGTCATGCCCAGGGACACCTTACCCTAGAGCAGGCTGCACACAGCCTCAGCCAGCCTGGCCTCAAACACCTCCAGCCATGGGGCCTCAGCCACCTCCCTGGGCATCCCATTCCAGCCTCTCACCACTCTCATGCTCAACAACTTCCTCCTCATGTCCACTCTGACTCTCCCCACCTCCAGCTTTGCTCCATTCCCCCCCAGTCCTGTCACTCCCTGACAGCCTAAAAGGTCCCTCCCCAGCTTTTTTGTAGGCCCCCTTCAGATCCTGGAAGACCACAAGAAGGTCACCTGGGAGCTTCCTCTGCTCCAGACTGCACAGCTCCAACTCTCAGTCTGTGCTCACAGCAGAGCTGCTGCAGCCCTCTGAGCATCCTCCTGGCCCTGCTCTGGACACACTCCAGCATCTCCACATCCCTCTTGTAATGGAGGCTCCAGAACTGGATGCAGTACTCCAGGTGGGGTCTCAGCAGAGCACAGCAGAGGGGCAGAATCACCTCCCCCCACCTGCTGGCCACACTTCTCCTGATGCAGCCCAGGCTCTGCTTGGCTTTCTGGGCTGCAAGTGCACACTGCTGGCTCCTGTTGAGCTTCTCCTCCAGCAGCACCCCCAAGTCCCTCTCCTCAGGGCTGCTCTCCAGCCACTCACTGCCCAGCCTGCATTTCTGCTTGGCATTGCCTCCACCCAGATGCAGGACCTTGCACTTGGTCTTGTTGAACCTCCTGAGGTTGGCTTGTGCCCATCTCTGCAGCCTGTCCAGCTCCCTCTGGATGGATCCCTGCCCTCCAGCCTGGCTGCTGCACCACACAGCTTGGTGTCATCAGCAAACTTGATGAGGCTGCACTCAATACCTCTGTCCATGGCACCCACAAAGGTGTTGGACAAGACTGCTCCCAGGACTGATCCCTGAGGGACTCTGCTTGTCACTGGCCTGCACTTGGCCATGGAGCCACTGACAGCCACTCTTTGGGTGCAGCCATCAAGCCAGTTCTTTATCCATCCAGTGCTCCACCCATCACACCCATGTGTCACCAGCTTGGAGCCCAGGCTGTGGTGTGGGACAGTGCCAAAGGCCTTGCTCAGGTCCAGGTAAAAGCCATCAGTTGCTTGCCCCTCATCTATTAATGCTGTGACCTGTTCATAGAAGGTCACCAGGTTTGTCAGGCAGGATTTGCCCTTGGACAAATAGAGCTCTGCTTGTTTACTAAAACAGGAGTTCCTGTTTGTAACTTTCTGCCCCACTAACATTTTATCTTGAGAACTAAGTGCATCACAGGTAGTGCATCACTCACCACGCTAACAACTGCTGACCATCAGTGACTGATACATCCTTGATCATTATTACAACTGACACACTTGTATACACACACAAAAAACTCTGTTTGCTGAAAGGCAAATCATAGAATCATAGAATCAACCAGGTTGGAAGAGACCTCCAAGATCATCCAGTCCAACCCCAAAGCTTTGAATACCAAGTCCATGTATTTTTTTTCTTAACCTATGGCAAATAACTCACTGAGTAAAAAGAGATGATTGCTTGCAAACAGATTTAAGAGCCTGGAATACAGTACTCTGAAGAAGCAATAACAACATCAGGTCAGCTGGTAACTGACTTTAGGAGTGCTAAACGGGTGGAGGTTAATAATTGCTCCACTCAAATACACACCTGGTATTATTTATAGCAGCAGCTATTACAAACAGCAGGATATCCCACTGTGCCAGTCTGAGCCTAGCTGGGACATTCTGGTGAGAAGAACCAGGTGATAGGCTGTGAAAAGGAAACACTGGTGAGGGCTGCTGCACTCATAGGCTTGCTGAGATGGATAAGAACATAAATATAGATAACAGAGTCTCTCTCTCTGGGCTCTGGCTGCAGGCACTTCTCTCCCTAACTTGCTAACTCATCCTTCTGTTTCCTAACCCCTCTGGCCAACCCTCCAAATTACACAGTATCACAGTAGTATCACAGTAGTATCACAGTATCATCAGGGTTGGAAGAGACCTCACAGATCATCAAGTCCAACCCTTTACCACAGAGTCCAACCCTTTACCACAGAATTACCTTCAATGTAAGGCAAAGTCTGGGTTAAGGTAGAGGGGTGGGAAGAAGGTGGAAGGGTGGTTGGGAGCCCCTCCTGGGGACTCTGGTTTCTGGGAGGGCTGCTCTGTTTCTGTGTTACTTTTTACCTTGTCTGTTTCTGTCTGTAGCTGCATGTATTGCAAATCCCTGCTTGTCTATTGTGCTAAGCTGTAAACAGAAAGCCTCATTCTAATTTCCAGCTTGGCTGAGTCTAGTCTGGGTGATTTTTCTTAAGTGTGGGGGGGCAGGGAACACCCAAACCTTCACACCCAAACCTTCACACCCACACCTTCACACCCACACCTACCACTCCTTCAAATCAGTTGATTCAAAATGTGTCTTTAACTGTTTGCATGTAAATTACAGGAAGAAGTCACCACCAATTCTTTGCTCTTCTGATGGTCACAAAGATGTAACTTTTTTCTTTTTTAAAGAAAAATGACTCTTTAGAGTACTCAGAATCTCAAACAGTTACACTGCAATTTAATTACAACATGTAAATCTTAACAGAGCAACCTCAATGAGGTTGCTCTACATGCATGATATTCTTCACTTCTTTTTGCAGGCAGCCTTTTACTCTTGGTGTAAACCTTTTCATTTTTGGGTAATGCACCCTTGGCAAGTTTGCAGAGGACACCAAATGAAGCAGCAGTGTCAATCTGCTGGAGGGTAGGAAGGCCCTGCAGAGGGATTTGGACAGGCTGGAGCCATGGACTGAGGCCAATTGCATGAGGTTTAACAGAGCCAAGTGCTGGGTCATGCACTTTGGCCACAACAACCCCCAGCAGCCCTACAGGCTGGGGAGCAGTGGCTGGAGAGCTGCCTGGCAGAAAAGGACCTGGGGGTGTTGGTGGCCAGCAGCTGAACATGAGCCAGCAGTGTGCCCAGGTGGCCAAGAAGGCCAACAGCATCCTAGCCTGCATCAGCAATGGTGTGAGCAGCAGGAGCAGGGAGGTGCTCATGCCCTGTGCTCAGCACTTGTGAGCCCACACCTCGAGTACTGTGTCCAGTTTGGGTCAGCACAGCACAGGAGGGACATTGAGGTGCTGGAGTGGTGCAGAGAAGGGCAACGAGGCTGGGGAGAGGTCTGGCAAACATGGCCTGTGAGGAGCAGCTGAGGGAGCTGGGCTGGTTTAGTCTGGAGAGGAGGAGGCTGAGAGGGGACCTTTTTGCCCTCTACAACTACCTAAAAGAATGTTGCAGTGAGGTTGCAGCTGGTCTCTTCTCCCCAGTTACTAATGCTAGGACAAGAGGAAATGGACTCAAGTTGTGTCAGGGCAGGTTTAAGTTGGCTGTTGGAAGTTCTTTGCTGAGCAGGTGGTCAGGCACTGGCACAGGCTGCCCAGGGAGGTGGTGGAGTCACCATCCCTGGAGGTGTTTAAAGGGAGAGTGGATGTGGTGCTTGAGGCTATGGTCTGGTGATGAAGGCTGCTGGGATGAAGGTTGGACTGGCTGATGCTGGTGCTCCTTTGCAACCATAGCGATTCCTAGTGCTGAGATGTTGTGCTGAGGGCTTTGGTTTAGTCAAGGTCTTGTCAGTGTGAAACCAATGATTGGACTGGAGGATCTTGAAGGGCTTTTCCAACCTGAGAAATTCTGTGCTTCTGCAAGTCGATTTGTTGCTCTGTTTGGAAGAAGTCACCATGCTCTCTCCTGCAGGGCTTCTTTGCAGAACAAATTGAGAATTTCAATATGAATTATACTAGGACTATGATGAGAAAATTATGTATTATATGAAGTACAGAAGCATGTATTTCACAGTACCACAGGATATTTAGGGTTGGAAGGGACCCAAGGAGATCATCAAGTCCACACAACGTGGCACAGTTTGAATCAATATTTGAACCAATACATGAGAACAGTTTTGTTTCCTAGGATATGTATACAGTCCCTCTCCTCAGTGCTGCCCTGCATTAATGTTTGCATTGCATGACAATGAGATACTTAAAGGGTTGGACTTGATGATCTGTGAGGTCTCTTCCAACCCTGATGATACTGTGATACTGTGATACTGCTAATTTGGAACTACAGACACAAAGTCCATTTAATAGCTGCCATAAAGGGAAAGACAGATAATCACAAGGTCTTACAGAATACTAAAGGAAAAGACAGAATCATAGAATCAACCAGGTTGGAAGAGACCTCCAAGACCATCCAGTCCAACCTAACACCCAACCTATCCAACCAACTGATTCAGAACAAAAAAAAGCTCTGTTATTTTTTAATCTAAAACTCTTAAGATACTTTTTCTCCTGGTTTGGCTTTCAGATTGGCAAAGCAGCTGCCAGGCATTTCTTGCATTGCATTTATCTTCACTTTCACTGAAGGATCAGGAAATGCTGACCTGTATAATAGCTTATTTTGTTGTTGCTGTTGTTGTTCAGTAGGTTATGTTTGTGTTATTTACATTGCAGTGGGATGGTTTGGGTGTTCCCTGCCCTCCCCACACTTAAGAAAATCACTCAGACTAGGCTCAGCTGAGCTGGGAATTAATGAAATGCAGCTTTATATTCACAGCTTAGCACAATATCCAAGCAGGTATTGACAATATCTACAGCTATAGATAGAAATAGACAAGTTAAAAGGAATAGAGGAATACAACAGCCCTGCCAGAAACCTGAGTCCCCAGGAGGGGCTTCCAACCACCCTGCCACCTTCTTCCCACCTCTCCACCTGACCCCAGACTTTGCCTTATGTTCAAGGTGAGTTTGGAGGATCACCCAGGGGGGTTAGGAAGCAGAAGGATTAGACAGCAGGTTAGAGAGAAAAGTGCAGGCAGCCAGAGCCAGAGAGCAACTTTGTTATCTATGTTTGTGTTCTTGTTCTTATCCATCTCAGCAAGCCTATGAGTGCAGCAGACATCAGCACTGTTTCCTTTTCACAGCCTGTAATCTAATTCTTCTCACCAAAATATCCCAGCTAGGCTCAAAGTAGCTTGAGCAGAAAGGTTCTGAGGGGTGAGTCTGAAATGGAAGTGCAGAATAACCTCCCTTGTCCTACTGGCCACACTGCTCCTGAGCCAGGCCAGAATGCCATTGGCTCTCTTGGCTACCTGGGCACACTGCTGCCTCATCTTCAGCTACTATCCACCAGTACCCCCAGCTCCCTTTCTTCCTGGCTGCTCTCAGCCACTCTGTCCCCAGCCTGTAGTGCTGCTTGGGGTTGTTGTGGTCAAAGTGCAGAACCCTGCACTTGGCCTTGTTCAGTCTCATCCCATTGGCCTCTGCCCACCCATCCAGCCTGTCCAGGTCCCTCTGCAGGGCTCTCCTACCTTCCAACAGCTCCACACCTGCTCCTAGCTTGGTGTCATCTGCAAACTTACTGATGCTGGACTCAATCCCCTCGTCTAGATCATCAATAAAGATGTTGAACAGGACTGGGCCCAGCACTGTTGATATTTTCACTGTGTAAATAAAATGGGCTCCTCCAAATGAGAGGCCATGATCCACAGCACAATTTGCCTTTGCTAAGGAAAAGTTCACTGGTCACTGTCTAAAGGACACTGTCCTTACTGGAGTACACCGGCATCAAATCCTGTGCAGTGCTGCCTGAAAGACTTAATCAGTCCTCAAGTTAGAAGGTTGATACAATATAGAACAATAAAATATGTTTATTCATTTCAGAGCAGGAAATGTCTGTAAAATGAAGACAGGGAAAACAGCAGGTTCACAGAAATGGGATAGATGCATAGAAATGCTTTAAAACCACAGAACCACACAATCAACCAGGTTGAAAGAGACCTCTCTGGGGAGCCTGTGCCAGTGCTCTGGGACCCTTACAGGAAAGAAGTTCCCCCTTGTGTTGAGGCAGAACCTCCTGTGCTGCAACTTACACCCATTGCTCCTTGTCCTGTCCCAGGGGAGCAGTGAGCAGAGCCTGTCCCCCTGCTCCTGGCAGCCCTCAGATACTTACAAACATTTATCAAATCCCCTCTCAGTCTTCTCCAGACTAAGCAGCCCCAGGACCCTCAGCCTCTCCTCATAAGGCAGTGCCCTCCAGTCCCTCATCATCCTCATAGCTCTCCCCTGGACCCCCTCCAGCAGATCCCTGTCCCTCTTCAACTGGGGAGACCGAAACTGAAGGCAGTATTCAAGCTGAGGTCTCAGCAGGACAGAGTAGAGGGGCAGGAGAACCTCTCTTGATCTGCTGGACACACTCTGCCTAATACGGCCCAGGATGCCATTGGCCTTCTTGGCCACAAGGGCACATTGCTGTGCCATGGTGAACTTGTTAGCCACCAGGTTACTCTCCTCTTTGAGGAGGCAAAGATGTCTTTTTGGTTTAGGAAGCAGATCTGCCACTCAGCTTAGCAAATCAGCTGCAGGATGATTGGTGCTGACAAGGAATTTGGTACTTGTTTTGCTATGCAGACATTGTGCAAAGGATGGACTGTGGAATACTCAGGTGGAAGAAAGAAGCCATGAGTGGAACTTCAAGCTCAACTGAGCACTTGTCTTTTGCTTTGATCTGAGTTTCAGTCAGACTCTTACTTACTGCAGCCTATTGTGGCTTACCTGCCTGGTAGATCTTAGATCATAGAATCATAGAGTTGACCAGGTTGGAAGAGACTTCCAACATCATCCAGTTCAACCTAGCACCCAGCCCTGGCCAGTCAACTAGACCATGGCACTAAGTGCCTCAGCCAGGCTTTGCTTCAACACCTCCAAGGACAGTGACTCCACCACCTCCCTGGGCAGCCCATTCCAATGCCAATCACTCTCTCTGCCAACAACTCACATCCAGCCTAGACATCTATTTCTGTTTAGACTATGCTTGGCCAAAACTTGCAAAACGTGCCTGAGAGACAGCAAGTAAGTGTGCCACTTTCACAGGCATGCAGTAACCTTTTTCCCCTCAAAAGGCATAGCCCTACTAGAGCAAAGAATACAGTCTAACCTGATTAATAAAATGTTAATATGTCTTACAATTAAATATCTTCTATTGAAGCTATGTTCTAGATAAATACATTTTCCACTGGCTTCAGCATCCGTTTAGGATGGAGTTTCTGTAGCCTAGTGACATTTGAAAGCAGCAAGTTTTATTTCTGAGAGAAATTGCCTGAGCTTACTCCATTATGATTTGACATTTACATCGCAGCCATAGCCTGCAGCTCCAGCCAAGATCAAATCCCCACTGTTCCTGTACAGATAAAATGTATGGTCCCTGCTTCAGAGAATTTAGCTCTGAGGCCACCTGCTAAGCCAGATACAGAAAACCAGAGAATCTGAATAACAAATTAGCAACCCAGCCATTTAGCCAACCTCAACCCTAAGGTTATTGTTCCTGACATAGAAAAGCCTGAAGGAGGAGGCTATGTATGCAGCTCACATAATCTGGGTAAATAGGCTTTCTAAGATGGAAACTAAAAAACATGCCTTGGCTGCATGGCCCTAATGCTTAAATATAGCACATTCTGCACATAAACATCTTGCTATGATTCAGCCCACTGAGAAAGCATCAGTAATTCAGAATTCCACTCATTTTACTTGTACAGGAAAGGTTTGCACTACCACTGCTACTGTTTGCTTGGAGGAAGGTGTGCTTCTCAGAAAGACAGGCTTAACTTCTCATTTTAAAGATGCAGAGCTTGCTGATGCTTGGGCTTGAGGCTGTCATAGAAGTACAGAATCAAGCAGGTTGGAAGAGACCTCCAAGCTCAGCCAGTCCAACCTAGCACCCAGCCCTGGCCAATCAACCAGACCATGGCACTAAGTGCCTCAGCCAGGCTTTGCTTGAACACCTCCAGGGACAGTGACTCCACCACCTCCCTGGGCAGCCCATTCCAATGCCAATCACTCTCTCTGCCAACAACTTCCTCCTAACATCCAGCCTAGACCTCCCCTGCCACAACTTGAGACTGTGTCCCCTTGTTCTGTTGCTGGTTGCCTGGCAGAAGAGACCAACCCCCACTTGGCTACAGCCTCCCTTTAGGTAGTTGTAGACAGCAATGAGCCTCCTCTTCTCCAGGCTCCCTCAGCCTCTCCTCATAGGGTTTGTGAAGACAAGAGAAAGAACAAGAGGGAAATAGTAATGGGAAATAGGAAAGAACTCATCAGTGGTTAAGAAACCTTCTGCCTTCTCTTGTTATTTTTCCACCAGTGAATGTGAACTACTTTGTTGTACCTTTCACTTAACCTGACTGGATAAATTTTATGTATTCAGGTCTTTGTTTCAAGTAATTTGCCAATTAAGTTGCTCAAATACATCCTTATTTATTAGAAGTGGCTGCATTTTCTGCTTAGTTAACAACTGCCCACGAATCTACTATGAACACATAACAACTGAGGCTTTAATTATTATTATCATCATTTTCTCTGGTTTGGTTTCTATCAAGACCTTGTATTATCCATAGTGGAATCCTTACAACTCTGAAGGTTATGGAGAAACTTACTCTGAAGCTTATGGAGAAACTGAGACACAGCTTTCAAGTTAGTGAAGCTCTGAAAAGCTTTTAGGCTTTGTGGTGACTTTAAAATCCAGTACTACCATCAGCAAGTTGTTGTGTGGTCTGATTGCACTTCAAACACAACCACTACCAGAATTAATAGAATGGAATAAAATAGAATAGAATAGAATAGAATAGAATAGAACGGAATGGAACGGAACGGAACGGAATGGAATGGAATGGAATGGAATGGAATGGAATGGAATGGAATGGAACAAAATGGAATGGAATAGACTAGACTAGAATAGAACCGAACCGACCAGGTTCTCATCACTCTCATGGTGTAGGACTTCCTCCCCATGGCAGGAGGGTTGGAACTAGATGATCCTTGTGGTTCCTTCCAACTCTAATTGATTCTATGATTCTAAGTTGGAAGAGACCTCCAAGCTCAGCCAGTTCAACCTAGCACCCAGCCCTGGCCAATCAACCAGACCATGGCACTAAGTGCCTCAGCCAGGCTTTGCTTCAACACCTCCAGGGATGGTGACTCCACCACCTCCCTGGGCAGCCCATTCCAATGCCAATCACTCTCTCTGCCAACAACTTCCTCCTAACATCCAGCCTAGACCTCCCCTGGCACAACTTCAGACTGTGTCCCCTCATTCTGTTGCTGGTTGCTTGGAAGAAGAGACCAAGTAGTCTCCATCCCTTGGCTGGCCTGCAGACAGACCTGCTAAATACCATTCAGGTGAACATCTTCCCATCTTCTCCCCCTTGTCTTCATCTGTAAAAGTCTGTTGGACTGTGAAGTCCTTCAGAAGGTTGAAATTCTCCTGAGGCTTCTAGTTAATGACAGCACTCTCCCACTCACAAAAGAAGGAGAGGGAGTGTCAAGAGGGAAGTGAAGGAAAAGACAGCAGCTCCTCAGCCCAACTGCCAACAATTCTTTTGCACAAGTTTTTGCCATTTTCACTGCAGAAGGAGCCTTGAGTGGTGGTTGGTGAGGAAAGGAGAGCTGCTTATTTCAGTTGGCCTCCTGTCATGGGTTTAGCCAACTGAATCTGATGGTTAGTATTCAATACCACCTCCCATGACAGGTTTCAAACTGAAGTGCTGCCTCGAGCAAAGTACCACGGGGCTTGAATTTCAGGTTGTAACAGGAGAAGTTTCTTGTTTCCAGTTGCTGCTGCTGGTTTTCAACGTGGAGGTGTTGGTCTTTTCCACTGGGGAGCGGGTGGGGTCATTTTATCACTCATTTCTGCTGCTCCTTCTGCTTTTGCTATGCTTTTCTGTCAAACCAGCTAAGGTAAATGTGCATCCTATCATTTCATCAAACACTTCTAATTTCAACTTGGTCTTTTTGTGGGTGTGTGTTACTTTCTCTCCTGTCTGTGGGGCAGGCCTTGCTTGCGAGAGCAGGCTGCCTTAAAACAAGACACCTCCTTGCTGTCATACCTGTGATTGTACTCCACCTGATACTGACTGTGCTAGTTTGAGCCTAGCTGGAATAACTAGGTGAGGAGAATGAGATGCTAGGCTGTGAAAAGGAAACAACGGTGATGTCTGCTGCACTCACAGGCTTGCTGAGATGGATCAAAACAAGAACACAGACATAAATGACACAGTTGCTGCATATCTCTGGGTGCCTGTAATTGTCTCTCTGTCCTGCTGTCTAACTAATCCTTCTGTTTCCTTAACCCAGGGGGCCAGGGGGCAATTCTCCAAACTCACCTTGAACATAAGACAAAGTCTGGGATAAGGTAGAGGGGTGGAAAGGAGGTGGCAGGGTGGTTGGGAGCCCCTCCTGGGGACTCTGGTTTTTGGGAGGGCTGCTGTGTTTGTGTGTTACTTTTTCACTTGTCTATTTCTGCCTATAGCTGTAGCTATTGTAAATCCCTGCTTGTGTATTGTGCTCAGCTGTAAATATAAAGCTGCATTCTTAGTTCCCACCTCAGCTGAATCTAGTCTGGGTGATTTCATAAGAGTGGAGGGACGGGGAACACCCAAACTATCACATGGCTGTACTCCACAGCAGTGTTAATTCACAGTGATCCTTCCTTAGCATTGCCACTTGTGACGGTTTGGCTGTTCACTGTGTGATGGTTGGGGTGTTCCCCACACCCTCATACTTTAGAAATCACCCAGACTAGACTCAGCCAGCTCTGGAAATTGAATGGAGCTATTTATTTACAGCTGGCACAATATGCAAGCAGATATTTACAGTATAGAATCATAGAATCATAGAATCAACCAGGTTGGAAGAGACCTCCAAGATCAGCCAGTCCAACCTAGCACCCAGCCCTAGCCAAGCAACCAGACCATGGCACTAAGTGCCTCAGCCAGGCTTTGCTTGAAGACCCCCAGGGACGGTGACTCCACCACCTCCCTGGGCAGCCCATTCCAATGCCAATCACTCTCTCTGCCAACAACTTCCTCCTAATATCCAGCCTATACCTACCCTGGCACAACTTGAGACTGTGTCCCCTTGTTCTATTGCTGGTTGCCTGGGAGAAGAGGCCACCCCCCACCTGGCTACAATGTCCCTTCAGGTAGTTGTAGACAGTAATAAGATCACCCTTGAGCCTCCTCTTCTCCAGGCTAAACAGGCCCAGCTCCCTCAGCCTCTCCTCATAGGCTTTGTGCTCCAGGCCCCTCACCAGCTTTGTTGCCCTTCTCTGGACACATTCCAGCACCTCAACATCTTTCTTGAATTGAGGGGCCCAGAACTGGACACAGTACTCAAGGTGTGGCCTGACCAGTGCTGAGTACAGGGGAAGAATAACAGTTATACAGTTATAGACAGACATATACAAGGTAAAAGGTAATACAGAATCACAACTCTCCTCCCAGAAACCTGAGTCCCCAGGAGGGGCTCCCAACCACGCCTGCACCTTCCCCCTACCTCTCTCAGCCTTACCCCAGTCCCAAGGAAGAATGGAGATTTGGACAAGAGGTTATGAAGCAAAGTGGGTTAGCCCAAAATGAAGGGTGAGGTTAGAGATGCAGCTCAGCCAGCAGCCCCAGCGAGAGTGGTGCCGAGTGATGTTATCTCTGTTTTTATTTCTTGTTCCCATACATCTCAGCAAGCCTGCCAGCGAAGTAGACATCACCACTGTTTTCTTTCCACAGCCTGTAATCTAGTTCTTCTCACCAAAACATTCTAGTCTGCTTCAAACTAGCACACCCTGCCCACCCACTCTTATGAAATCACCCCCTGCCACAACTTGAGACTGTGTCCCCTTGTTCTGTTGCTGGGTGCCTGGCAGAAGAGCCCAACCCCACCTGCCTACAGCCTTCCTTTAGGGAGTTGTAGATAGCAGTGAGTTCACCCCTGAGCCTCCTCTTCTGCAGGCTGCACACCCCCAGCTCCCTCAGCTTCTCCTCACAGGGTTTGTGTTCCAGGCCCCTCACCAGCTTCATCACCCTTCTCTGGACACGTTGATTCTGTGATGCTGTGATAAGAAACAAAGTGATTCTATACATCCTATGAACAATTACTACAAATATTACCAATCTCTTGACACTGTTAAGATCGTTATGGCCCCCTGGGCTTTGGTGGTTTGTTTGGTTTGCGGGGTGTTTTCTTTGTTTCTTTGTTTGTTTTGCTTGCTTCCTTGCTTTTGTTGTTGTGGTTGGGGAGATGTGATGGTTTGGGTGTTCCCTGCCCCTCCACACTTTGGAAATCTCCCAGACTAGACTCAGCCAAGCTGGAAATGGAATGAAGCTCATATTTACAGCTTAGCCCAATACACAAGCAGATATTTACAGTATATACAGTTATAGACAGAAATAGACAAGGTAAAAGGGTAATGCAGAAACACAGCAGCCCTCCCAGAAACCTGAGTCCCCAGGAAGGGCTCCCAACCACCCTTGCACCTTCTCCCACCCCTCTCAACATTACCCCAGTCCCAAGGAAGAATGGAGGTTCAGCCAGAGGGTTAGGAAGCAAAGTGGATTGATTAGAGAAAGGGCAGAGATGCTGGAGAGAGAGAAAAAATGCAGCTCAGAGCTCCCCAGCAGCAGTGAGTTATCTATGTCTGGATTCTTGTTCTTGTTTCCCTTTCACAGCCTGTAATCTAGTTCTTCTCACCAAAACATCCTAGCCAGCTTCAAACTAGCACAGGAGGCTGATTTGTTAAACTGAAGGGATTGAAGTACATTTCAGAGACGCAGAAGGCATTTCAAAACACTGACAAAGAAACCACTGGGGATGGCCAGTTTCATCTCCTTAGCATCCCTTTCTAGAAAGGGTTTCCCTTTCTCTATTGTCTGGCAAGGAAAAGAATAGCTTCTGGAGTAAAAATGGGAATAGAAGCAAGCAGGAGGCAGCAAAGTGTCGGATGAAGCAAGGCTGCTCAGTGCCACTGATCTAAGCAGCCATGTGGCAAGCCTAACAGGCTTTGCCTGCTGCAGAGATGATACAGCACTATGCAAATGTGCAATGGTAAAAGGCACAGCTGCTAATTTTAATAGATCTTTTGTTAAAAAAGCCCTCTTCTCATGGAATGGTGGAAGTGTGGACCACAGAGGAAGTGAAAAGTTCAATGTCATTATTTACAGAGGGGCCACTTAGTGCAGAAGGAGCACACACAATATTGCAAGCGGTGCTGCCATCTCTTGGTTGGCTTTGGCTGTAGGGAATATGCTCCTGGCTTGACCATACACTTAAACCAACAACCCTGCAGAAAGGAGTGGCACAGCACTGCACTGTTCAGCAGTGTCCAAACTACAGCAAACTAAAGGTCAATATTCTAACACTTCAACAAAGGGGGCTACCTCTGCAGATAAAGCTGGTGGCACCCTGCTGGCCATAGCGGAGACATTCAGACACTGAGGTTTTAACCTCTCTTTCTTCTTGCCTCTGGGATAATGGATGTAGCCTGCTGGGAATTCAGCAAAGCCTCTGGCACCATCTGCCACAACAAGCTCCTGGCACAGCTGGCAGCTCATGGCTTGGAGAGATCCACTCTGATATGGATCAAGAACTGGCTGGAGGGATGGGGCCAAAGAGTGGTGGTGAATGGTGCCACATCCAGTTGGCAGCTGTCACTGGTGGTGTGCCCCAAGGATCAGTGCTGGGCCCAGTCCTGTTCAGTAGCTCTACTGATGATCTGGACAAGGGGATTGAGTCCAATGTCAGTAGGTCTGCAGATGACACCAAGCTAGGAGCAGCTGTGGAGCTGTTGGAGGGTAGGAGAGCCCTGCAGTGGGACCTTGGCAGGCTGGATGGGTGGCAGAGGCCAGTAGGCAGTAGGATGAGATTTGACAAGGCCAAGGGCAGGGTTCAACACTTTGTCCACAACAACCCCAAGCAGTGCTACAGGCTGGGAACTGAGTGGCTGAGAGCATCCAAGCAGAGAGGGACCTGGAGGTGCTGGCAGATAGTAGGTGAAGATGAGGCAGCAGTGTGCCCAGGTGGCCAAGAGAGCCAATGGCATCCTGGCCTGGCTCAGGAGTAGTGTGGCCAGTAGGACAAGGGAGGTTATTCTGCCCCTGTGCTCAGCACTGCTCATGCCACCATTCTACACAAGAATGTATATGCAGTATAATTGTCCTGTCACACAGGTGAAGTAAAAATCAATGCGATCAATAGGGCAGAGATGTTGAGTCCATCATTCTGGCAGAATCCAAATGGCAAAACTTGCCACTAAGCTACCAGTATCAGAGCCCTGTCTTCTTTTTTTTGCTTCCAGATTTCAACAGAGCTGATATGCAGACAAGGGCTCTGCCATATTTTCTTTCCACAGGAAAAATATTATTGTATTTTAAATTACAGTACACAGAAACCTGAATATTGTGTCTTTCAAATTAACACTCCTAATAGCTTTAAAATAGATACCTATTGGCATACTCCTGATCATAGAATCATAGAATCAAGCACGGTGGAAGAGACCTCCAAGATCAGCCAATCCAACCTAGCACCCAGCCCTAGACAATCCACCAGACCATGGCACTAAGTGCCTCAGCCAGGCTTTGCTTCAACACCTCCAGGGACAGTGACTCCACCACCACCTCCCTGTGCAGCCTATTCCAGTGGCAAATCACTCTCCATGATTCCATGAGTACACCTGCTGGAGTGAATGCCAAGACTCCATAAGCCCAGTCAGAATTTTTCCTGGTTTTGCATTACTACTTTCCAAGTTCTGAATGTTTAAACTGTTTAGTTCTGTGCAATTATTTCCTGTCGACCAAAAATCCAAAGAATCTCAGGGAATTGTCCAGATTTTTTTAACATTAATTAAAAAATAATATTCAGAGAGAAATATTTGTAATTCAAAACTGAGTATTAATTTCCAATACATAAGCCTGGTTTTCTGTATACTTCCAAGATCCAGTTTGCTATATTGAATGTGGATGGACTTTCAAATTAGGATTACAATGAAACTGTAAGGAAATTCAGCACAGATATATTGATGAGAAAAATGAGATGTGGTCCTATAAATTCCAAGATGAGGGAATCCATCAGGAAAATATGAGGATTCCTTTGATGTCCAGTGCTAATCCATTGTAATGTACTATCCGAGGTCGATTCGCTTTCCTAACAGGTCTGGGAGGAATGTTTCACAGTTAGAAAGCTTTTACAGACAGGTTTCCACAGGCTCACCACCTTGAAGGATGAGCTTTAGGCTTAAAAGCTTGTTATCAACAGAGATGATAAGGATAAAAGCAAGCTTTCTAATGGCTAGCTACCGGTCCCCTTTGATAGTGGCTCTACAGCATATTTTTCTCCTAGGGTCTCATTTGAGAAGAGATCTGAGCCTGACTCAGACAAGGCTGTTCAATGGAATCCAAAGAAGAAAACCTGCAGGAACTTGAAAACATTTTCAGGAATAGCTGGAAAGCAGCCAGGACCTGGGGGTACTGATATATAGTAGGCTGTGGCCAAGAGAGCCAATGGCATCCTGGCCTGGCTCAGGAGCAGTGTGGCCAGTAGGACAAGGGAGGTTCTTGTGCCCCTGTACTCAGCACTGCTCAGGCCACACCTTGAGTGCTGTGTCCAGTTCTGGGCTCCTCAGTTCAAGAGATGCTGAGGTGCTGGAAGGTGTCCAGAGAAGGGCAACAAAGCTGGTGAGGGGCCTGGAACACAAACCCTATGAGGAGAGGCTGAGGGAGCTGGGGGTGTGCAGCCTGCAGAAGAGGAGGCTCAGGGCAGAGCTCATTGCTGTCTGCAACTCCCTGAAGGGAGACTGTAGCCAGGTGGGGTTGGTCTCTTCTGCCAGGCAACCAGCAACAGAAGAAGGGGACACAGTCTCAAGTTGTGCTGGGGGAGGTCTAGGATGGATGTTGTTAGGAATTTGTTGTCAGAGAGAGTGATTGGCATTGGAATGGGCTGCCCAGGGAGGTGGTGGAGTCACCGTCCCTGGAGGTGTTGAAGTAGAGCCTGGCTGAGGCACTTAGTGCCATGGTCTGGTTGACTGAACAGGGCTGGGTGCTAGGTTGGACTGACTGAGCTTGGAGGTCTCTTCCAACCTGCTTGATTCTATGATTCTATTCTATGATTCAATGGTCTGGTTGATTGTCTAGGGCTGGGTGCTAGGTTGGAGTGAATGATCTTGGAGGACTCTTCCAACCTGGTTGATTCTATGATTCTATGTTAATCAGAAAGACTTGAAAGAACCTCCAGACTGGTGCACATTTCTAAATGTAACTAAAGCTGTGTTTTGTAGTATTATTAGGCACTAACCTATGCAGGAAAGGTCTTGTAATAGATCCTCATTTATATCATCCTCCACTGTGCTAGGAGCTATCACATCTTGCATGTCTTTAACAGGTACTGCAATCCTGTGAACCTTCAGCTTTCTCTAAAACTCACAAGGGGACTCACATAATTACCCAGAGAGACCTTCCAACAAACAGCATTCTTCTAAAAATGCTTTCATTTCCCTTTCTAATAAACCCTCACTTATGAAATTAACGAGTAGCAACTTCACCCTTTGTCAGTCACATATCATGCCAGATTGTGTGAGATGCTTCTATTGTTGGTTAGACACAAACTGACCTTGGACTAACACTCACCTCAGAAACTGTTTCAGTGACTATGTGAGAGACCTAAGACAGTAATGATGAGAAAGAGTATATAGCTTAATAGAGGTCCAGGTTTGGGAAGCTGCATTCCTGCTTACATCAGCCTAAATGATCCTACAACAACCATTTCACACTGACACAGCTTGCAGATTGATGCACTGTGTAGCAGAGAGACAGTCTTATCTCAGCTCATCCACTATCAAGTGTTTTGAAAAGATAAGAATTCATTTGCATTTCTGATGATGGCTCCATGTCTTGACTTCTTTGCAGAAGCCACACTGACACATACAAATTACAGCTCCAAACGTTCACCTCCTCTAGGCTTACTACAGATATGCTGGGGATATATTGCTTTAATAGAATACTTTCATGGCACCAACTGACATACATCAGTAATGATGCAGTACTTAAAGTTATATGAATTCTTTCATATACCCTACATTCTCCTTGGTCACAGGATTATGAGCTTTATTTGCATTCCCAGCCCCAAAAGCAGGCACATATAAACCTCAGGAGGTTCAAGAAGGCCAAATGCAAGGTCTCGGGTTAAGGCAGCCCCTAGTCTCAATGCAGGTTGTGGGTTGAAGGGGCTGAAAACAGTGCCACAGAGAAGGACTTGAGAGCACTACTGCAACAACCCCAAGCAGCGCTACAGGCTGGGGACAGAGTGGCTGGAAATCAGCCAGGAGGAAAGGGACCTGGGGGTACTGATAGATAGTAGCTGAAGATGAGGCAGCAGTGTGCCCAGGTGGGCAAGAGAGCCAGTGGCATCCTGGCCTGCATCAGGAGCAGTGTGGCCAGCAGGACAAGGGAGGTTATTCTGCCCCTGTACTCAGCACTGGTCAGGCCACACCTCGAGTACTGTGTCCAGTTCTGGGCTCCTCAATTCAAGAGAGATGTTGAGGTGCTGGAAGGTGTCCAGAGAAGGGCAACAAAGCTGGTGAGGGGCCTGGAACACAAATCCTATGAGGAGAGGTTGAGGGAGCTGGGGGTGTGCAGCCTGCAGAAGAGGAGGCTCAGGGCAGAGCTTATTACTGTCTACAACTGCCTGAAGGGGCATTGTAGCCAGGTGGGGTTGGTCTCTTCTGCCAGGCAAGCAGCAACAGAACAAGGGGACACAGCCTCAGGTTGTGCCAGGGGAGGTCTAGGCTGGATGTTAGGAGGAAGAAGTTCTTCACAGAGAGAGTGATTGGCATTGGAATGGGCTGCCCAGGGAGGTGGTGGAGTTGCTGTCCCTGGAGGTGTTCAAGCAAAGCCTGGATGAGGCACTTAGTGCCATGGTCTGGTTGATTGGTTAGGGCTGGGTGCTAGGTTGGACTGGCTGAGCTTGGAGGTCTCTTCCAACCTGGTTGATTCTATGAAAATCTGGATGTGAGTTGGCAATGCACTTGCAGTCTAGAATCACAGAATGTTCTGGGTCAGAAAAGACCTCTGAAGGTCATCTAGTCCAACCCATTCTGCAGTAAGCAGAGGCATCCTCAACTAGATCAAGTTGTATCCTATGGTGTACCTAAAGAAGCATGGAGAGCTGGGGGAGGTAGTTCTGCCCCTCTACTCCACACTGGTGAGACTGCATTTGGACTACTGTGTCCAGCTCTGGAGTCCTCAGAACAGGCAAGAAATGGACCTGTTGGACTGTATCCAGAGGAGGGACACACAAATGATCAAACAGTTGGACATCTCCCCAAAGAAAGGCTGAAAGTTTACGTTGTTCACAGAATCATAGAGTGGTCTGGGTTGGAAGTGACCTCCAGAAGTCATCTAGTCCAACCCTACTGCAGTCAGCAAGGGCATTCTCAACTAGGTCAGGTCGTCCAGAGCCCTGTCAAGCCTCACTCTGAATGGACGAGGCTCCAATCGCCTCCCTGAGCAAACTGTTGCAGTGTTCCACTCCCCTCATGGTAAAGAACCTTTTCCTAACATCCAATCTAAATCTACTCTTCTCTAGTTTGAAACCATTGCATCCTTGGTGGATGTGGGGAGGCCTGTGGATGTGGTCTGTCTGGACTTCAGCAAGGCCTTTGACACTGCCCCCCACAGCAAACTGCTGGCTAAGCTGTCAGCCCATGGCTTGGATGGCAACACTCTGTGCTGGGTTAGGAACTGGCTGGAGGGCAGAGCCCAGAGAGCAGTGGTGAATGGTGCCACATCCAGCTGGCAGCTGTCACTAGTGGTGTCCCTCAGGGATCAGTGCTGGGCCCCATCCTCTTTAACAGCTTCATAGATGACCTGGATGAGGGCATGGAGTCAGTCATCAGCAAGTTTGCAGACGACACCAAGCTGGGGGCAGATGTGACTGAGTTGGAAGGCAGAAGGGCTCTGCAGTGGGACCTTGACCGCCTGGACAGATGGGCAGAGTCCAAGGGGATGGCTTCAATAGCTCCAAGTGCAGGGTGCTGCACTTTGGCCACAACAACCCCATGCAGAGATACAGGCTGGGGTCAGAGTGGCTGAGAGCAGCCAGACAGAGAGGGATCTGGGGGTGCTGATTGATACCCACCTGAACATGAGGCAGCAGTGTGCCCAGGTGGCCAAGAGAGCCAGTGGCATCCTGGCCTGCATCAGGAATGGTGTGGCCAGCAGGAGCAGGGAGGTCATTCTGCCCCTGTACTCTGCACTGCTTAGACGACACCTTGAGTGCTGTGTTCAGTTCTGGGCTCCCCAGTTTAGGAGGGACATTGAGATGCTTGAGCGTGTCCAGAGAAGGGCAACGAGGCTGGGGAGAGGCCTTGAGCACAGCCCTACGAGGAGAGGCTGAGGGAGCTGGGATTGGTTAGCCTGGAGAAGAGGAGGCTCAGGGCAGACCTCATTGCTGTCTACAACTACCTGAGGGGAGGTTGTGGGCAGGAGGAGGTTGCTCTCTTCTCTCAGGTGGCCAGCACCAGAACAAGAGGACACAGCCTCAGGCTGTGCCAGGGGAAATTTAGGCTGGAGGTGAGGAGAAAGTTCTTCCCTGAGAGAGTCATTGGACACTGGAATGGGCTGCCCGGGGAGGTGCTGGAGTCGCCGTCCCTGGAGCTGTTCAAGGCAGGACTGGACGTGGCACTTGGTGCCATGGTCTGGCCTTGAGCTCTGTGGTAAAGGGTTGGACTTGATGATCTATGAGGTCTCTTCCAATCCTAATAATACTGTGATACTGTGATACTGTGATGTCCTGCCACTACAGGCCTTGTAGGCATCCTCATTCTTTTTGTAGGCATTCTTCATGTTCAGCCTGGAGAACACTCCAGGGAGATCTTATCCTGGTGTCTCACTACTTAAAGGAGTCTTGTAAGAAAGACAGACATAGAATTTTTAGCAGAGACTGTTGTAATAAATCAAAGGGTAATGGTTTTAAACCAAGAAGAGGATAAAGAGGACTTGGCAGTGACCTGGAAAGGTCACCCAATCCAAACCCTCCTGCAAGACCACCAATTAGATCAGGTTGCTCTGAGCCCCATACAACCTCATTTTGAAAGTCTCCAGGAATAGGGTTTCTGCTACCTCTGTGAGCAACCTGTGCCAGTGTCTCACCATCCTCACTGCAAAGAACTTCTTCCTCACATCCAGTCTAAATCTCCCCTCTGACAGTTTAAACCCATTACCCCTTGTCCTGTCATTACAAGACCTTGTCAGTAGTCCCTCTCCAGCCTTCCTGTAGGCCGCCTGTAGAGCTCAGTTGTAGATTGAGGGCAGGGGGGCAATTATAGCCTACTCTCAGGCCTGTCAAGGGTGTAACAGGTAGGGGGTTCTAGATGGATTTAGCCTGACAGGCTTGGCTTAGCTTGCAGATGTATCCATTCTACCTGACTGCCTTTTGCACATAGGCATTAGTCAATAGAATCTCTCTTCAAACTTCCAATCAGTCTGCTCTCTTCATCCATCCTTACTCTCTGAAAGGAGTAACAGTCAATCCTGTCACACAGTCACAGAAACACCCAGGTTGGCAAAGTCCCTCAGCATCACCAAGTCCAACCTAGAACCCTACTCTACAAGATTCACCTTAAACCATAGCCCTAAGCACCACATCCAAACCACCCTGAAACACATCCAGGCTGGGTGTCTCCACCACCTCCCTGGGCAGCTCATTCCAGTCTCTGACCACTCTCTCAGTGAAAAACTTTTTCCTAAAGTCCAATCTAAGCCTCCCCAGTCTCAGCATGAGGCCATTCCCCCTTGCTCTCTCTCCAACTACCTGTGAGAAGAGACCAGCAGAAGAGACCCAATCTAAACCTCCCCAGCCTCAGCATGAGGCCATTCCCCCCTGTTCTCTCTCCAACTACCTGTGAGAAGAGACCAGCAGAAGAGACTCAATCTAAACCTCCCCAGTCTCAGCATGAGGCCATTCCCCCTTGTTCTGTCTCCAGCTACCTGTGAGAAGAGACCAGCAGCAGCCTCTCCATAATGTCCTCTGGAAGAGTTGTAGACAGCAGTGAGGTCTCTCCTCAGCCTCCTCTTACTCAAACTCTCTCAGTCGCTCTTCATAAGATTCATTCTCTAGACCCCTCCCCAGCTTTGTTGCCCTTCTTGACCCGCTCCAGCACTTCCACACCTTTCTTGTATTGTGGTGCCCAAAACTGAACACAATACTCAAGGTGTGGCCTCACCAGAGCTGAGTTCAAGGGGACAGTCACCTCCCTACTCCTGCTGGCCACAGTAGCCATCCAGTCCTAGGTTGCTTGTAGCCTCAAACTATGACAAGAGGCGACAATAACTTCCCATCTGCTGGATTTACTTGAAGGGTCCAGACTCCCTGACCATCACCACATCCAATGTGAGTATTTCAGTGTCTCTGAAGTGTCACAAATTCACTGCTGTCAGGCACAGCTGTAATTTCAGCAAAATCCACAGACTTCCACGCAATCTTCCGTGGCTAATTGGTCACCTTGACAAACAGAGTACCTTTTGTAACATGACTGAGTTTTGCAATGTCCATCATTAAAGGTATTTACCAGCTGGCAAAACCACAAAATGGGATTACACAGTAAATAACACCACAGAAACTACACACTGCTCATGGCAACATAACCTCTGTGTAGAGAGAACAATGACGAATGGAAGCAGACAGTCAGGCATGAAATTTCCCAGAGTTAATTTCTCTGAAATGGGAGGTTTGCTTTTTTCTCCTCAATACAAACCTATCAGAGTCATACCAGTACATTCTCGCAGTTTAAATTTCCTACTTCTTGAGAACTTGGTTTATTCTTTTAAAAATTGCTTTAAAAATTCTCACTTTTAAATCCAGGACAGTTCTGGAAGTCACTAATGGCAAATAAATTGGCTGTTCCTCATGAGATGCTGGAAGGTGTCCAGAGAAGGGTGACAAAGCTGGTGAGGGGCCTGGGACACAAACCCTATGAGGAGAGGCTGAGGGAGCTGGGGGTGTGCAGCCTGCAGAAGAGGAGGCTCAGGGCTGACCTCATTGCTGTCTACAACTACCTGAAGGGAGGCTGTAGCCAGGTGGGGTTGCTCTCTTCTGCCAGACAAGCAGCAACAGAAGAAGGGGACACAGTCTCAAGTTGTGCCAGGGCAGGTCTAGGCAGGATGTTAGGAGGAAGTTGTTGTCAGAGAGAGTGATTGGCATTGGAATGGGCTGCCCAGGGAGGTGCTGGAGTCGCTGTCCCTGGAGGTGTTGAAGCAAAGCCTGGCTGAGGCACTTAGTGCCATGGTCTGGTTGATTGGCCAGGGCTGGGTGCTAGGTTGGGACTGGATGAGCTTGGAGGTCTCTTCCAACCTGGTTGATTCTATGATTCTGTAACTTGAATATCTTTGAATCTTAAGTGAGTTTGCAACCTAATGCAGCATTAAGAACCAGTATTTAAGTGACATAATCATGGATAACAATTTGTTCAAATAGTAGCAGCATCAAGCAGGTTCATTGCACTTCTCCAAATTTAGTCACTGAAGTACAAACATTCAAAGCAAGACCTATTTTGCAATGGACTTTCTTCCAGAGGACACTGTCACCTTAGAAGATAATGTGGCTACATCTGAAGAGACTTGCTTTATTAATAAAGCAGAACAAGGAGAGAAAATTGAGTAAAAGTGGCCTAGAAATCCAAGCTATTCAGATCAAAGCCCAAGGGCTTCAAAACTGATGTGTACAGTGGGGGAAAGGTTAATTTCTTCTGTGTATGTTGCATGAATTCCATTTTTTTTTTCTTAGTCTAATTTCAGAAATCACTTCACAAAACCTCAGCTCAAATTTCAGGCACTGGCACAGGCTGCCCAGGGAGGTGGTGGAGTCGCCATCCCTGGAGGTGTTTGAGAGTGTTCAGTTCTGGGCCCCCCAGTTTAGAAGGGACATTGAGATGCTTGAGCGTGTCCAGAGAAGGGCAACGAGGCTGGGGAGAGGCCTTGAGCACAGCCCTACGAGGAGAGGCTGAGGGAGCTGGGATTGGTTAGCCTGGAGAAGAGGAGGCTCAGGGGAGACCTCATTGCTGTCTACAGCTACCTGAGGGGAGGTTGTGGCCAGGAGGAGGTTGCTCTCTTCTCTCAGGTGGCCAGCACCAGAACAAGAGGACACAGCCTCAGGCTGTGCCAGGGGAAATTTAGGCTGGAGGTGAGGAGAAAGTTCTTCCCTGAGAGAGTCATTGGACACTGGAATGGGCTGCCCGGGGAGGTGGTGGAGTCGCCGTCCCTGGAGCTGTTCAAGGCAGGATTGGAGGTGGCACTTGGTGCCATGGTCTGGCCTTGAGCTCTGTGGTAAAGGGTTGGACTTGATGATCTGTGAGGTCTCTTCCAACCCTGATGATACTGTGATACTGTGAGAGTGGATGTGGCACTTGAGGCTATGGTGTAGTGATGAAGGCTGCTGGGATGAAAGTTGGACTGGCTGATGCTGGTGCTCCTTTGCAACCATAGCGATTCCTAGTGATGAGATGTTGTGCTGAGGGCTTTGGTTTAGTCAAGGTCTTGTCAGTGTGAAACTAATGATTGGACTCAATGAGCTTGGAGGACTTTGCCAATTTAAGAAGTTCTGTGATTCAAAAATAGAATTGGTATCTTCAGAGTAGACTGTCATTTTCTATTTGACCACTCTGAAAGACCTAGAGATAGCATTAAAATTTACAGTTAACTGTTAACCAACAAGAGCAAATAGCTGTTAAATAAAAGAAACAGAAAACCTTTCAAGATGTATTTCTAGACCTGTTTCAATATGTAGCTATAGGGATTTTTCTTCAGCTGAAGAAACCTTTTCTCTTGCACCTTGTTTTTGAATGAGTTGACACAATCTTATCTACAGCTAGGCACTGTAAACTAAACATAAGAAGAGTCCACTGAATTCTATTCTGCTTTTATAGTCTACTCTTTCACTCAAGATTTTTGTGGTGGTTTGGCCCTGGGTGGGGGCCAGATGCCCACCAAAGCTGTTCTGTCACTCCCCTTCTTAGATAGACAGGAGAGAGGGAAATATAACAAGGGGCCCATGGGTCAAGGTAGAAGCAGTTTAATAGGGCAAAGGCAAAAGCAAAGGCCACGTGTTGAAGCAAGAGCAAACAAAAATATGATTCTCTGATTCCCATCAGCAGACAATGTCCCCTTGGCCTGCCCCCCAGGAAGCAGGACTTCAGTATGCTTAGTGGTTGCTCCAGAGGACAGCTGTCAGTACTGAATGCCCCTAGACTTCCTTCTTTCATGTAGCTTTTATAGCTGAGCTGATGTCATACAGTATGGAATACCCCTTTGGTCAGTTTGGGTGCGCTGGCCCAGCCTTGCCCCCTCCCAGGGTCTTGCCCATCCTTCAGCCTGCTGCTGCAGGGTGAAATGTTGGAAAAATCACAGCCTTGGTGCTGTGAGAGCAGTGCTCAAGAGAAGCCAAAATACTGGCGTGCTGTCAACACCCTTCCAGCTACCACTACAAAACACAGCACTGAGAAGGATGCCCTGGGGAGAACTAACTCCAGCTCAGCCAAACTCAACACAGTCTTACACATAATGCCTTATTTTAGACAAGCAGAGAAAAACACTGCCAGAAATTTCAAAGACAGTTTTTAGGCACACTTTTCTTACAGTTTTCTCCATGCCATCATTCCCCTTTATTTGTCCATTATTCTGCACCAGCAGAGTTCAGCTGAATCTTCTTTTAATGGAAAATTAAGCCCATGCTATTCTGCTTTTTGCTGTCTCCTAATGTTAGCAAGGGTAATAGCACCCTGTAAATTGTATAGTCTAAACACCACTGATGGGAATGGCAAAATATTATGTCAGAAGTTAAGGAAAATAAGTAAGAAATATTTTCTTTAAGAAACAACCCAAAAGAGGGCACTGAATCACTTCTGTGTTTGAATAGCTAAGTAATTTCTTGTTCAGAATGTGTATGAAACCGATCGAACGATTCGATTGCTGCCAGAGTCTGTAATGAGAACAGAAACAGAGAAAACAGGCAGGGAGGATGGATGCACAGGCCCCCAGTTCTAATACCAGATGCTTAAAATGAATACTGTGGTAACTATTACATTTTTGTTCCAACAGTTTACCAACCCTTAAATCCTTTTGTAATGGTTTGGGCGTTCCCTGCCCTCCCTCACTTAAGAATATCACCCAGACTAGACTCAGCTGAGCTGGAAATTGAATGAAGCTTTATACTTGCAGCTTAGCACAATAGACAAGCAGGGATTTACAACAGATACAGAAACAGACAAGGTAAAAAGTAATACAGAAACACAACAGCCCTCCCAGAAAGCAGACTCACCAGGAGGGCTCCCAACCACCCTGCCACCTTGTCCCACCCCTCTACCTTACGCCAGACTTTGCCTTATGCTTAAGGTGAGTTTGGGGTTAGGAAGCAGATGGATTAGTCACACAGACAGCAGGTTAGGTTGGAGAGAAGTGCAGTCCCAATGACAGAGAGCAAACAGCTGCCTTATCTATGTTTATGTTCTTGTTCTTATCTATCTCAGCAAGCCTATGAGTGCAGCAGCCATCACCATTGTTTCCTTTGCACAGCCTAATTCCTCTCACCAAAATATCCCAGCTAGGCTCAAAGTGGCACACCTTTTGACACAGAATATCATTTAAATAATGTCATGTTTAAGAATTCAAAATAATCTTTTAAACAATCTTTTTCTTTTTAAAGTTCTGCCTTCCAAACATTTCAAGGGTAGAAGTATTAGCAAGAGGAAGGTACTGGAAATAACTCAGGCTTGCAGTTTATTTTTTATAAAAGTCTATTTGAAGATGAAGTTTGTTAGCAATAGGATTCCTCTACTTATTTAATGATTATTCTAAAGGTAAAAGATGTTGTGAAGGGGAAAGAAATTAATGTGAGAGGATATTTTTTCTAAAGCTAATATTGTTTATTCATTTTGATCTTCCAAACTCTCACCACCCCTGACCACTAATTTTATTAATAATAATCAGTTCTTCCCACGGTCATGGAAACAATCTGCAGACAATAACCAGAGCTAGTAATAACCAGCAAAATATATAAACATTAATTGAACTGGAAGAGAAGATTCCTGAGGTCAAATGCCACTTGTGGGCAATATACTGCTTGCTCACTAGGTGGGCTCTAGAAGCTCTTTCTGCTTATGTAAAAGGCAATAGTGAATCACAAGAGGCTTTTAAGTATTTACTCACAAAATACTATCTCCTGACTCGTGAGGCTAGGCACAGTCCCAGACAGTACCCAAATACTTTCAGGGAACTCTGTCTTGTTGCCACTGAGACTTGATTCTTCCCAGGCTTCTGGGGAAAGAAGGCAGACAATCTCTGACCTTGTCTCCTGGCTCCGCTGGACCATCTGTGTATCTCCAGGACTTCTTGTCTTAGCAGGAGACTTTCAGGTGCAGGCAGGATGTCCTGTGATGTGCAGTCTCAGCATGATGTCACGCTGGCTGTGCAGGCTGATTGTGTGAAGGCATTCAGAGCCTGTTCCTGGTCAACTCATGACAGTGGAGTTTCCAGGCACACAATAAGGCAGTAAGCAATGGCAGCAGCCAACAGCAGGCATGAATAGAATGGCAGAGCATGGCAGAGCAGGTTGTTTACCTATGTGTTCTTTTTGTCAATGTGGGCCAATATTCATTGCCCTTTGGACACAGAATAGCCAATCAGAATGGCAGCCAAGCCTGAGGGACATCGAGATGCTTGAGCGTGTCCAGAGAAGGGTGACGAGGCTGGGGAGAGGCCTTGAGCACAGCCCTACGAGGAGAGGCTGAGGGAGCTGGGATTGGTTAGCCTGGAGAAGAGGAGGCTCAGGGGAGACCTCATTGCTGTCTACAACTACCTGAGGGGAGGTTGTGGCCAGGAGGAGGTTGCTCTCTTCTCTCAGGTGGCCAGCACCAGAACGAGAGGACACAGCCTCAGGCTGCACCAGGGGAAATTTAGGCTGGAGGTGAGGAGAAAGTTCTTCCCTGAGAGAGTCATTGGACACTGGAATGGGCTGCCCGGGGAGGTGGTGGAGTCGCCGTCCCTGGGGCTGTTCAAGGCAGGACTGGACGTGGCACTTGGTGCCATGGTCTGGCCTTGAGCTCTGTGGTAAAGGGTTGGACTTGATGATCTGTGAGGTCTCTTCCAATCCTAATAATACTGTGATACTGTGTGATACTGTGATATTAGGTGAAGCCGTAGGCTTGCTTTACCCAAATTTGGCAAAAGCAAGGCCTTGCACAAGGCAGGCACAAGCTAAGCCTGTGTACCTTGTTTACCATAGGAGAAAAACAAGCCTGGACAAGCCAGTGCATGTATAAGCCTATTCCTGGCCCATCAGGCCTCCCATAACAAAAGACCACTGCAGAACTATCTGAAAACATGCAGGCAGAATGAGGGCACTAAGAGATATTTTGTTCACAGGCAAACTGTACAAGGAGGAAAAAAGCCAGCCAAGGTAAAAGGATACCTCAAGCCTTTTGACCAATTATCTACTAGATAGATACTTGACAAATTCATCTTACTAGACTTGTAAAGAAATACAAAGATTCAAACATAATGTCATTGCTGGCTTTTCAGTGAAGAAAGCCTTCAAGCTGCAGTCCCAACAGCCATTTAACACACTTCTGCCTGGCCTGGTGAGGTGCTCTGAACAGTCACTCGAGCAACCATTCAGCACAAGGCACTGTGGTGGAGGGGCAGCAACCCCAAAACTGAGGCCTCTCTATGCCTCTACATGCCTGGACATGTTCTTCTGCCAGGACCCATGGCAGCAAACAGGTTGTGTAACACACACATGCCCAGTCCGTGTACCCCTGGGGTCCACCCAGGTAATCCCCTATTGGGAGGGTCCAGGCAAGCACCTACTGCCTATTGGGGTAAGGTTTGGCTTACTGCCAGCCTGATTGGTCACTTTAGATGGCCAAATGAGCCACGAATCTCAGCTCAGAATCTATAAAGAGAGGTGCAAAGGAGCACCAGGTGCTCAGAAGTTCAGAGCATTCAGAGGGTTCAGAGGTTCAAGCTTAGCTCTCTGATCCATATAGCAGCACCCTGCTGCCCTGACCTGCTTGCATGGCCCAGACACAGGATCAGGCCTCACTTGCAGACATTACTGAGGCTCAGACCTCTTGAATTGATCTCAGGGTGCAGTTAAGCTGTCTGCAAACCCTTTGAGAAGCAGAGCTCCTGCACACCTGCATTGGTACATACATGGGGAGCTGAGAGCCCCTGCCTAAGCCTAGAGCAGCCGCACACACTGGCTGCTGCCTTGCATTTAGCTACGGAGCCCAAGTCTCCCTGCAGCCCGGCACACTGCTGGCCAGCTGTCCTGTAAGCCTGGTAAGATCCAGGCCCAGCAGACCTTCAGGCTGTCTGCTAACCTACAAACACTGCCTGCTAGCTGTGAGATGACTGTCAGAAGCTAAAAGCTGCACAGACAAACCCTTCTCCTGCACCTGGAAATCCTGCCAGCTGATCATCCCTGGACACTGGCATCCAGAAGCAGCAGCACTGAGGCAGAGGCCACACCAGGAGAGAAGGTCAGAAAACCCTGTTTGCCCCAGAGACTGGGAACACTTATCATGCCCTGCAAGCTGGGACAGATTCCAGCCTCACCAAGACCCGAATACTGGGCACACACTGTGACACAATCCCGGGGGGGGGGGTGATTAATGACTAATACTTATGGGCAACACATTTAAGCAAGCTTTAATTCCTTTGTAATATAAGTTACCTCTGTCTGAAGAGCAGACACAGTTTCAGCCCTTGCTGGGCAAACAGTATAGTTGTTAAGAGGCATTAAGCCTAAGGGAATCTTTCTCTCTGTCTACAGTTGTTGATAATTTGATAGTTCCATTTAATAATCCAATCCCTGAAAATATATCCCAGCTGTTTTCATAATCTTGCACATAAGAACCTGATTTCATAGTGGTTGGGGGTGGTACAAATTTGTAAATATTAATTTTAATAAATAATTTAATAAAAAATTAATACCACCTCAAATTAATTTCTCACCTCCCCCTAAAAGGGGAGGAATAAGAGAAACCCCTCCACAACAGGCACGTTTAGCCACTTCCCTGCATTAGCAAGTTTCTGTATCACAGACCTTTATTAGCAGATGTGGTGTAACATCATGGAGAAAAGCTGTCAGAATTGCTTTGAGCTGATGGGGAAAACTTCCCACAATCCTGTGCTCAGAATTAGGAATTTTCCTCCCCCGTTTACTGTCTCCAGAGAAGCAGCACGAAGCTACACAAAAACTAGGGCAGCTTGCTGGAATGAGGAAACTGCAGCTCTACAAAGTGCCAGTTACCAGCAAACCCATACTGCAAGTAGCATTAAAGTGCTCTTCTCTTTGCTTGTCTAATGCTAACAGTGGGCCTTTAAATTCAAGAATAATTAAGGCTGCAGCCTGTTATTCCTGGAGTCAAGGGCAGCTTTGTTTAGCCCAGGGCTGAACTGTGATTTAGCAGTTGCTGGAAAGCAATGAGTAGCTGCATGCCAAGTAATTCAGTGTCTGTGGGGAAAATTATCATCATATACCTCTCTGAAGCTTGGAACTGTGAGGGGTCTGTTGAGCCCCTGAAGGGGCCAGGCTGGCCAGGTAGCAGAGCTGCAGCTGAGGACTCCTAGAGATGACGCTGAAAGACAGATGGCTTGGTAAGGCAGGTGGCTGCAACAGGATGTGAGCAGCAGTGGGAAGAGAGGGAGACAGAGGGAGCCTGAGGCACTCAGGCATCAGGGTTGAAAAGAGGGGAAAAGGAGTAATTTGTGGCACCAGAGGGAAATATTCCCCATTTGCTAGCTGGCATAGAGCAAACCCAGAAGCACTGTATCATGACACAGTGAGAATCACTTCCATTTCTATGCCATTTTCCTAGTCACTTGAGCATTTTTATATGTACAAGATAAGTATTCTAGCATCTTCTTTCTTTTTTGCTTTGTTCCCCTCCCTATTTTTGCTTCCCCCCCCCAACACTGCTCTCTACAACTACATGAAAGGAGACTGCAGTCAAGCTGGGATTGGTCTCTTCTCCCAGGCACCCAGTGAATGAACAAGAGGACACAGTCTCAAACTGTGCCAAGGCAGGTTAAGGCTAGATGTTAGGAAGAAATTCTTCATTGAAAGAGTGATTGGCATTGGAATGGGCTGCCCAGGGAGGTGGTGGAGTGACCATCCCTGGAGGTGCTTAAGACGAGGCTTGATGAGGCATTTAGTGTCAGGGTTTAGTTAATCAGAAAGGTCAGGTGATATGCTGGATTCAGTGATCTTAAAGGTCTTTTCTGACCTGGTCAATTCATAGAGTCATAGAATCAGTCAGTTTGGAAGAGACCTCCAAGATCATCCAGTCCAACCTAGCACCCAGCCCTGGCCAGTCAACCAGACCATGGCACTAAGTGCCTCAGCCAGGCTTTGCTTGAACTCCTCCAGGGACGGTGACTCCACCACCTCCCTGGGCAGCCCATTCCAATGCCAACCACTCTCTCTGACAACAACTTCCTCCTAACATCCAGACTAGACCTCCCCTGGCACATCTGGAGACTGTGTCCACTTGTTCTCTTGCTGCTTGCCTGGCAGAAGAGACCAACCCCACCTGGCTACAGCCTCCCTTCAGGGAGTTGTAGACAGCAATGAGGTCTGCCCTGAGCCTCCTCTTCTGCAGGCTGCACACCCCCAGCTCCCTCAGCCTCTCCTCACAGGGCTGTGCTCCAGGCTTCATCAACCTTCTCTGAACACATTCAAATACCTCAACATCTCCCTTGAATTGAGGAGCCCAGAACTGAGCACAGTACTCAAGGTGTGGCCTGAGCAGTGCTGAGTACAGGGGCAGAATAACCTCCCTTGTTCTGCTGGCCACACTGCTCCTGATGCAGGCCAGGATGCCATTGGCTCTCTTGGCCACCTGGGCACACTGCTGCCTCATCTTCAGCTACTGTCTACCAGCACCTCCAGGTCCATTTTTTCCTGGCTCCTCTTCAGCCCCTCTGTCTCCAGCCTGTAGCACTGCTTGGGGTTGTTGTGGCCAAAGAACCCTGCACTTGGCCTGGTTCAATCTCATCCCCTCTGCCTCTGCCCACCCATCCAGCCTGTCAAGGTCCCTCCAACAGATCCACACCTGCTCCTAGCTTTGTGGATGTGTTCAGAGAAGGGCAACAAAGCTGGTGAGGGGCCTGGAGGCTGGTCTCTCTGCCAGGCAACCAGCAACAGAACGGTGTCAAGTTGTGGGAGGGGAGGTCTAGGCTGGATGTTAGGAGGAAGTTGTTGTCAGAGAGAGTGATTGGCATTGGAATGGGCTCCCCAGGGAGGTGGTGGAGGCACCATCCCTGGAGGTGTTGAAGCAAAGCCTGGCTGAGGCACTTAGTGCCATGGTCTGGTTGACTGGCCGGGGCTGGGTGCTAGGTTGGACTGGATGAGCTTGGAGGTCTCTTCCAACCTGGTTAATTCTATGTTTCTACGATCCTATGATTAATGTAGTCAGAAAAATAACAACAATAACTGAGACACTAATTTTACATGCAGACAGTTTTGATTTGAAGGACTTTGTGTTTTTACTGAACTGCTTTTGCTGTGTCATTGTTCTGTGCTGCTTTTGGCTGCTTCCTTTCTGCATGACACAAATGCTGCTACACTAAAGAGATTCCAGCACCTGTCAGAGTTCCTGTTGATCTCAGAGTTTATATGTTGTCCCCAGACATTGTAACTCAAAATCTCTCATTAAGGTAACCTATTTAATTGTAGAGAAACAAAAGCAGAGCAAATTAAAAAAAATCAGCTAATAGCAACATTCAATAATCAATAAAGTGATAATTAATAGCAGCTGCAGCTTTTAGATTAAGTGAATGCCAAAGAAGCTTTAAAGCAGGAAAATACCCTAGCGGTTCTCTGCTGACTCCCTGCCCAATGTCCCCATTGTGTACAGAGACCTTTGCACAGCCCCTACATAAAACTCAGATTTGAGTCCTAAATATCCATTCCATTGTATTCTGGTAGCAAGTCACACTTGTCAGCAAATGCCAGAAGAGATATCATTCCACCTCTGAAAGTCTGCCTGATGAAGGATGCCCAGGACTGGAAAAAATCTTCATGAGGGACAGCTGATAGCAAAAGCTCCTCAGGGATACTGAGAGCACTCCAGTAGGGAAAAGCTACCCCATGCCTCCTGGCCATAGGAATGGAAAAGCCAATCCTAATGCTAGCATGCAGAAGGAATGGCACAGCAGGTGTAGCTTACCCATAGCAGTGCAAGACATTGTAGTCAGCTTGCTGTGCTCTAAATGCCCCCCAAATACTTCCTTGAAAGATCTTCCTGAAGAGTTTTTGCTGCTCCACAAAATTTCCTATGCTGTTGTACGTGGAGGAATGTATAGGGTTAACACTCCTGGGGGAGTGACCCTGAACCTGACCCTAGGGGTTTATACCACAGGAAGTGGGGGGAGTGGGCTAACCATCACCTGGAGTGTGGCCCACCCCTGAGGAGGGGCCAAGACCCCTAGGGTCAGGTTCAGGGTCACTCCCCCAGGAGTGTTAACCCTATACAAGGAGTAGTCCCCAAAAACTAAAGATGAAGTATTTTGTTTCAGAGCATGTGAATGGATGATATCACCTGTGCTTATCCTAAGGTCAGCATCTCTGCCAGATCTGGGCCATTTAGTATTTGAAGTCTCAGCAATGGTTTACAGAAACTCTTTTGTTGAAGGCATGTGGAATATACATAAGGAGAGGGAAGGAGTTCCTGCTTTAATCCAAGCTTTCATGGGTTGCAGCTCAGAGTTGTATGTTAATTAACAAGAGAGCAGACTGAGTTCTAGATGAATTGAGCGTTTTTGCCAGATAGATGAGCTAAGAAATTGAGATGTAGAGATGAGTTAAGAACATGGATGTAGCAAGAGAAGTAAGAATTGTTCAAGAAAAGACTAGATGAGGCCCATAGTGCCATGGTCTAGTTGATGGGACAGGGCTGGATTATAGGCTGGACTGGATGATCTTGGAGGTCTCTTCCAACCTGATTTATTCTATGATTCTATGACCTCCAGGAGTCAGGAAAGTGACTAACAGAGGCATCTCTCAGACCACTGGGCTTGCCTTCTACCATTTCCTACCTACTGCCTTCCCCATAGCAGAAGAGGGACAGGTGGTCTATGGATTTTCTGTAAGAAGAACAGGGGGGTGGCCTCTTCTCCCAGGCAACCAGCAACAGAACAAGGGGACACAATCTCAAGTTGTGGCAGGGGAGGTCTAGGCTGGATGTTAGGAGGAAGTTGTTGTCAGAGAGAGTGATTGGCATTGGAATGGGCTGCCCAGGGAGGTGGTGGAGGCACCGTCCCTGGAAGTGTTCAAGAAGAGCCTGGCTGAGGCACTTAGTGCCATGGTCTGGTTGACTGGCTAGGGCTGGGTGCTAGGTTGGACTGGATGATCTTGGAGGTCTCTTCCAACCTGGTTGATTCTATGATTCTATATCCCTTTGCTGATAAAAGCACATCCAGTGGCAGAAAGATCTTCAGTGTATTGCTTTTCTATTTGCTTCAGCTTCACCTGAGATCAGCCTCATCACCATGAACTCACCTGATCTCTTCACTGAACCCTGTGTGATGTCTAGCCTTCTCTGAATCCAAGTCCTATCTCCAGACCTGCCCTGCTTGAACCCTGCAGGATGGGGCATCCCCAGCTCTGCCAGGCTTGTTAGCATGCTCTGATCCTAGCTGCCCACTCCCAAGGGCCAGCCATCCCTTGCTGGAGCTGACAGTAACGCTGGAACTTGGAGTTCAGACCGGATACCCACAAAATAAAGGTCTGGCACCACGTTAGAGCCCTGCTGAATTGAAAAAGGACCCAAGAGCATCCTGTTAAGTGGTAAGAAATACTATTTTGTACTAAACACTGTGGCCTTTGTAAGGGATGCTGGCAGAGCAGCAAAGTAAAACCTCTTGAACAGTCATTTCAAAAGCAGAATTTATACTACTTCAGCTTGACACTGAGCAAAAAAGAGCCTCAGCTCCCTGCAACTGTTTGTGGTGTGGGATGATCCTGCACGACAGGAACTGACTGCCAATGCACTGATTAGCCTGATCACAAAGGAAGTCTTCTGAGGATCGAATTTTAGTACTGAGCCAGTCAAACAGCAATTGACCACATCACCATCTGAATGACAGCAAAATAAAAGCCCTATATACAAAGTTTCCTCCATCCTCAATGAAATTGAACATTAATGAGAAAACACACTATTTTTCTTTCCAGTAAAGAAGTGATATGCTGTGATACACTACACAGAGATCAAAATAGCCCCAAAGATCCTGTTCCATTCAATCAAAGTACTCAGAGCAAATCAATTTCTTAATAAACAGGTTTGTCAGATAAAAAGTCACGTACAGGCAGTGCAGTCCTGAGCATTGACTGAGAAAATTCAGCACCTAATATTTACTGTAGATTGTAGCTCTGTGTGATGGTTTGGGTGTTACCCACCCCCCACACACACACTTTAGAAGTTACCCAGGCTAGTCTCAGTCGGCTCTGGGAGTATAAATGAAGCTATTTATTTACAGCTGGCACAATATACAAGCAGATACTTACAGTATATACAGTTATAGACAGAAATAGACAAGGTAAAAGGTGATACAGAAACACAACTCCCCTCCCAGAAACCAGAGTCCCCAGGAGGGGCTACCAACCACCCCTGCACCTTCCCCCTGCCCCTCTCAACCTTACCGCAGTCCTAAAGAAGAACAGAGGTTCAGCCAAGAGGTTATGAAGCAAAGATGAGTTAGTCCAAATGGAAGGTGAGGTTAGGGAGATGCAGTTCAGTCAGAAGCCCAAGGCAGAGTGAAACAAAACTGGCCAGAGTGTTATCTAATGTTTTCCTTTCTTCTTCAGCAAGACTCTGAGGGGAGTAGACATCACCATTGTTTCCCTTTCACAGCCTATGATCTAGTTCTTCTCACCAAAACATTCTACCCTGCTTCCTGGGGGTCTTCAAGGAAAGACTGGATGAGGCACTTAGTGCCATGGTCTAGTTGATTGGATAGGGCAGGGTGATAGGTTGGACTGGATGATCTTGGAGGTCTCTTCCAACCTGGTTGATTCTATGATTCTATGAAACTAGCACACCCTGTGCTAGTTTGAAGCTAGCTAGAATGTTTTGGTGGAAAGGACTACATTACAGGCTGTGAAAGGGAAACAATGGTGATGTCTACTTCACTCATAGGCTTGCTGAGATGTATAGGAACAAGAAATAAAAACATAGATAACCACTCTCACTGAGGCTGCTGGCTGAGCTGCATCTCTAACCTCACCCTCCATTTCTTTTTCTAATGCACTTTGCTTCACAGTATCACAGTATCATCAGGGTTGGAAGAGACCTCACAGATCATCAAGTCCAATCCTTTACCACAGAGCTCAAGGCTAGACCATGGCACCAAGTGCCACGTCCAACCTTGCCTTGAAATGCCCCAGGGCACTTCCTAACCCCCTGGCCGAACCTCCATTCTTCCTTGGGACTGGGGTAAGGTAGAGAGGGGCAGGGGGAAGGTGAAGGGGCAGTTGAGAGCCCCTCCTGGGGACTCAGGTTTCTGGGAGGGCTGCTGTGTTTCTGTATTACCTTTTACCTTGTCTATTTCTGTCTATAACTGTATATACTGTAAATATCTGCTTGTATATTGTGCCAGTTGTAAATAAATAGCTCCATTCAATTTCCAGAGCTGGCTGAGTCTAGTCTGGGTGATTTCCAAAGTGGAGGGGGGGGCAGGGAACACCCAAACCATCACAAGCCCCTGCCGTGACACTGGCAGGGCTGCTGAGCTGATTTTGTGAACTGTTTCTAGCATTGCCCTTACAGAATGGTCTGTGGCTCCTCTCTGACCGCTGTACATAAAAGCAAGTACAGTGAAACATAGCAGAGAAACCCAGCCCAGCTGACAGCGGTGTTTCTGTGGCCAGGGAAGAAATGAGAAGGCTCAGCCAGCTTAAAACAAAAGCTTAACTATCATCTAGGAAAGGTGGTCCCTTGTCCCCCCAAATGCAAGTAATGAAAGTGCTTGGGCAGCAGGTCAGTGTGCTGGTTTGAGGCTAGTATTTACTGAGAGAAAATAAATCCTTAGCTGTGAGAAGAAAAGAGAACAACAGTAATCTATATCCCTCAGTTTTCTGCTCAGAAGGACACCTAGTCAAAATATAGGCAAGACACTCACTGCTCACACACTTTTTAGCTCACTTCTGGCTGTACCTTCTCCCTGGTGGTCTGATCTCTGTGGCTGTACCTGCCTTAATTGTCTAATCCACCTAACCCTTTCTTTTTTTTAACTCTGACCTCCTTGTCTTCTTTTTGACATCTCACCTCAGATCTCCAGATTTACCATGTGAGATACACGTGGTTTGCTCTCCTTATTTCTCAAGGGAGGGAAGGATGGAGCAGGAAGGGGGGTTGGGCCGGGGAGTCCTCCAGGGGACTTTGTTTCTAGGAGGGTTTCTGTGTTACTTTGCTTCAACACCTCCAGGGATGGTGACTCCACCACCTCCCTGGGCAGCCCATTCCAATGTCAATCACTCTCTCTGCCAACAACTTCCTCCTAACATCCAGCCTAGACCTCCCCCAGCACAGCTTGAGACTGTGTCCCCCTGTTCTGTTGCTGCTTGCCTGGCAGAAGAGAAGAGACCAACCCCCACTTGTCTACACCCCGCCCCCCCCCCCCCCAAAGGGTTAGGTTTGTGACTGTGGCAGTTCTGCTTTTTTCAACTTCAAAAGGGGGAAAAAAGGGCAAAGAAAATGTATATAGATCAAGAGAAAATCTTCTGTGAAAATATGTAGAATGGAGGATTTGAACCCTCCATGCAATTCTACTCTGCCTTGAAGAACAGAGAAGGCTGTCATTACTTGCACTGAGACTGACTTATAGTGGCCATTGTAACAGAATTCCAGGAAGCCTACACCCACACTTTTTCTTCATTCCATTTGGAAGTGGTTTGTAGAGCCATAATGATAGCTCCACGTAAGTGGCTCTTTCTTCCCTGTTCTTTTCAGACCTTCCTCAGCGCTTGAGATTCAGATGTTACTGCATCAGTCCTCAGGAGCAAAACAACCAAACCAGACACTTCCCTGAGCTGTTAACGCAGCTGAGAGATGTCCTGGATACCCCAAATTCCTCTTACTCCATGGTTTGAATGGGAGAGGAAAGGTGTGAAAAACCTGTTTCCCCAACCCCTGCCCTGTGGGCTTGAAGTGGGGGAGGGAAGGGTCCTTCCTGCCTGTGAAATCGGGCTGGTGATGGGCTGTGCTTTCACACCTAGCCATGCTAAATGGACACTTTGTCTAGGAGAAAAGCATAAATACAGCAAGGCTTCCTGCCTTGGGCTTCTTCACGCCTTGGGGTGCTCCCCGCCTTGACAGTTCCTGTCTGGAGAGTCCCCTGCCACCGTGGGGACAAGTTCCTGCCGTGACTGGACTGTCTCTGCTTTGGATAGCCCTCCCCACTCTTTTGCACCCTTTGTGCAAACCAGCAGACTTTGCAACCCTCGGGTCTGTTGAGAGAGAGAGACACCAGCACCAGGACTGCCCTCTCTCAGATCCTATACAACAGCTAATTGCTGACTGGGACCCTAGCAATTTTGGCTCTGCCCCTGCCATTGTCTGGGCAGCATTGTCCCATGACCACCCCACTTGGGAAGAAGTGCTCAAGACATTTCTGAGTTTGGTGGCTCTGTGACTCATCTCAGACTTCTTGGTGCGGATCTCTTTTATTGGACGTTGCCGCTAACGCCAGAAGGTTGCTCCTGTAGGAGAATCCAGCAGGGGTCTTTGCCGAGTGCCCATCTCACATCTGTGAGTAAGCTTCTCCCTTAATCTTCTGCTCAGCCTGATTGATAGTGGGGTAAAGCTGTGTTTATAACTTAGCCTTTTCCATTTCCTGACTTCCTCAATAGCCAAAATAATCTGTAACAGCCTTTGTCAGATACTCCTGATCGAACTGAGTCTGCTAATTAAACTCAATTAATTTTTGTATGGAGTTTGGGGGTGGGATTCCAGGAAAATAAAATAATTCTATTTTTATATATTTCCTGACTCAGCCAATTTAATTCCCTGCCTCTACAACAGAGCACACTTTCAGATACAGTTCTCCTTTGAAAGGTAACCCTTAGAGACAGAATAAAATGTGTAAGGTTTTGAACATGTGAGTCTGGAAGTCATGAAGAAAAAAAACAATAGGGCACTCACAGCAATGTGCCCTTGTGGCCAAGAAGGCCAATGGCATCCTGGGGTGTATTAGGCAGTGTGTGTGCAGCAGATCAAGGGAGGTTCTCCTGCCCCTCTACTCTGCCCTGCTGAGACCTCAGCTTGAATACTGTGTTCAGTTTTGGGCTCCCCAGTTGAAGAGGGACAGGGATCTGCCGGAGAGGGTCCAGCAGAGGGCTAGGAGGATGATGAGGGGACTGGAGCACTGCCTGATGAGGAGAGGCTGAGGGACCTGAGGCTGTTTAGTCTGGAGAAGACTGAGAGGGGATTTGATAAATGTTTATAAGTATCTGAGGGCTGCCAGGAGTATGGGGACAGGCTCTGCTCACTGCTCCCTGGGACAGGACAAGCAGCAATGGGTGTAAGTTGCAGCACAGGAGGTTCTGCCTCAACACAAGGGGGAACTTCTTTCCTGTAAGGGTCCCAGAGCACTGGCACAGGCTGCCCAGAGAAGTTGTGGAGTCTCCTTCTCTGGAGACTGTCAAAGCCTGTCTGGATGCATTCCTCTGTGATCTGTGCCAGATTGTGTGGTCCTGCTCTGGCAGAGGGGCTGGACTGGATGATCTCTTTGGGTCCCTTCCAACCCCTAACACCCTGTGAACCTGTGACCTCATCAGAGGTGCCACAAGACTGGCATTCAGCATATTCAGTTCTTCATTAGCAGATTTCCACAATCCTATATAGTTGAGAACTGTGAGAAACTTCTCAGAGCTACATCCATAGGAATGATTACAAGATTGTGAGAAATATGAACTGCCAGGATTTTAAATCTACTTTTTTTGGGTTTGTTTTTTTGTTTGTGGTTTGTTTTTTTTTTTAACAGGAACAACATGATCAGCAATAATTAATTAAAACCTGTGTTTGGTTGGATCATGCAGATATATTCTGGAACACATCTAAACCTATTGACAAAGTAATTGTTTTCAAACATGTCTTCTGCCAGGCAACCAGCAACAGAATGAGGGGACACAGTCTCAGGTTGTGGCAGGGGAGGTCTAGGCTGGATGTTAGGAGGAAGTTGTTGTCAGAGAGAGTGATTGGCATTGGAATGGGCTGCCCAGGGAGGTGGTGGAGTCACCGTCCCTGGAGGTGTTGAAGCAAAGCCTGGATGAGGCACTTAGTGCCATGGTCTGGTTGATTGGCGAGGGCTGGGTGCTAGGTTGGACTGGATGATATTGGAGGTCTCTTCCAACCTGCTTGATTTTAATTCTAATTCTGCCATGGTCTATTTGATTGGATAGGTTGGATTGGATGATCTTGGTTAGATAGGTTGGACAGGATGGATAGGTTGGATAGGTTGGATTGAATGATCTTGGTTGGATAGGTTGGACTGGATGGATAGGTTGGATAGGTTGGACTGGATGATCCCGGAGATCTTTTCCAATCTGATTGATTCTATGATTCTATGAGAAAAAAGGCTTCAATAGAAATAATTTGGCATGGCAGTACTTACACACACTATATTAACATTTACACATAAGTATTCAAATGTGATGTTCACTACAACAAAGCAAGAAAACCTGAGATCTCCTAACATGCCCTCATACTAACAGGCAGCCAAAATTCTGTACAGAACAACTGGAGAGAAGCAGGTTTAAAGCAGCGAAATCGCCTACCTAAGGATAATGTTCATGATTATGATGATTTATACTGTACAGCAGGGACAGGTATAATTCCATGCTGACTAGAATAGGAAAAGAAAAATTATAGTTGGCTCAGTTATAGTTTTCCAGACTTAGCTCTTTTCTTCAAGCAGTTTAGGAAAAAAAAAGCCTAATATGCAGGAAAGAGACTTTGAAGCATGCCGCAGAAAGGTGTACAGTAGTGTGGGGACTGAAGTAGGGAGAGTCTGAGGAGAAAAATAGTTGTGTCAACAGTGCATACATATGCACAGTAAGGCAGAAAAGAGAGGAATTACAGAAGCACAGAATCACAGAATTTCTCAGATTGGCAAAGCCCTTCATGCTCATTGAGTCCAAGCATTAGTTTCACACTGACAAGTCCTTGACTAAACCAAAGCCCTCAGCACAACATCTCATCACTATGAATTGCTATGCTTGGAAAGGAGCACCAGCATCAGCCAGTCCAACCTTCATCCCAGCAGTCTTCATCACTACACCGTAGCCTCAAGCACCACATCCACTCTCCTTTTAAACACCTCCAGGCATGGTGACTCCACCACCTCCCTGGGCAGCTTGTGCCAGTGCCTGAGCACCTGCTCAGGAAAGAACTTCCTCCCAGCAGCCAACCTAAACCTCCCCTGATGCAACTTGGGGCCATTTCCTCTTGTCCTAGCATTAGTAACTGGGGAGTAGAGACCAGCTGCAGCCTCACTACAACCTCCTTTCAGGTAGCTATAGAGGGCAATAAGGTTCCCTCTCAGCCTCCTCTTCTCCAGACTAAACCAGCCCAGTTCCCTCAGCCGCTCCTCGTAGGGCTATGCTCAAGGCCTCTCACCAACCTAGCTAAAAAGATTTGTCCAGAGACACACCAAACAGTTGCTAACAATTCATATGCTCTCCAAAAGGCTCTTCTAAATTTTTATGTCTTGGATCCACTCTGTAATGCTTCTTGAGCTACATTGCAATACAGAAGCTCCTCACAGGCCATGTTTGCCAGGCCTCTCCCCAGCCTCGCTGCCCTTCTCTGCACCTGCTCCAGCACCTCAGTGTCCCTCCTCATAGAGAGGCTCAATCACCTACAGAGGCTCAGAAGTCCAGCTTGCCTTCCATTACCCTGATTCTGGAAAATGGGAAAGCAGCTGCAGGGGGTGCTCACTGTCTGGCTGGTGATGGCAGCTGGGTTCCAGAGCTGACTTCTCATGACAGGAAGAAAGGTGCAGTGAGATGCCTTGGGTTACTTTCTTCTTGGACTATCCTTGCTCAGTTTTGCTGTGCTTACACTCCTGTTTCAGCTGGATGAAACTTTTATGTGTAGTCAGAAGATGTCCTTAGTGTAGTGTCACTCCACAGTGGGGAGATAGACAGGTTCTTTGAGCATCTTAGGCAGCATGATGACAACGCTCCTGGGTCAAGAACAGGAGGTGCCAATCACAAAGAGATGCAGGTCCTCCTTGAATTCATCCAAATGCAGCTTACATTAAAATGCTCTGTATGCAAATTCTCTGCAAATGATAACCACACAAAGGCAATTTTTTGTAATACAAAAATATGATGACCCCCAAAGCTTGTTCTAGCACAGTCCTTAAGCACTCTTCAGAAGTACTGCCTTGGTAATGCTGTGCAAAGCTCGGTCACACAAACTAATATGCTTCAATACAAGCTGCCATGACCTTGCTGGACATAGGCAGAGGGATATTTTCCCCTGGAGAAAAATCCTTTTGGTTTCAGGAATGGTAATCATGGAAATATCAAATTAGCCAAGGCTTCAGAAGCCAGACTTCTTTATCCAATGTCACCTTCCTTCATTTAATATCATGGACATAATAAACATCAAGTACATTAATTTGTCTAAGCATTTTGTTACACTCATTTGACACAAACCTAATACTAAACCTGGACTGTTTCAGCTACAAGTCCTCAGTAACTGCAGGATGCAAGTAAAGCCAGAGAGCACCCTCCTTGTTATCTGCCTCTTTATTGGAAGCTCTAACAGATGTGCTGGATGCAGTGCACTGCTGAGCTTGCTGCACAAACATTATCTGCTATTCTTGCTAGAAGTATCATAGAATCAGAATCATAGAATCAGTCAGGGTTGGAAGGGATCACAAGGATCATCTGGTTCCAACCCCTCTGCCACGGGCAAGGACACCCTACCCTAGATCAGGCTGGTCACAGCCTCATCCAGCCTGGCCTTGAACACCTCCAGCCATGGGGCCTCAACCAGCTCCCTGGGCAACTTTATTATTTGCTGGAAAAAACCCTGAATGATTTGGGAAATGCCATGACACTGTTTTAAACCATGAATCTTCAGCCATGTGAATTCTCAAACAGCAGCAGCAGTTGCAAGCTTCTATGAATAAACTTCACAGTATCACCAAGGTTGGAAGAGACCTCACAGATCATCAAGTCCAACCCTTTACCACAGAGCTCAAGGCCAGACCATGGCACCAAGTGCCACGTCCAGTCCTGCCTTGAACAGCTCCAGGGACAGCGACTCAACCACCTCCCCGGGCAGCCCATTCCAGTGTCCAATGACTCTCTCAGGGAAGAACTTTCTCCTCACCTCCAGCCTAAATCTCCCCTGGCACAGCCTGAGGCTGTGTCCTCTTGTTCTGGTGCTGGCCACCTGAGAGAAGAGAGCAACCTCCTCCTAGCCACAACCTCCCCTCAGGTAGTTGTAGACAGCAATGAGGTCTGCCCTGAGCCACCTCTTCTCCAGGCTAACCAATCCCAGCTCCCTCAGCCTCTCCTCGTAGGGCTGTGCTCGAGGCCTCTCACCTAGCTAAAAACATTTGTCCAGAGACACACCAAACAGTTGCTAACAATTCATATGCTCTCCAAAAGGCTCTTCTAAATTTTTGTGTCTTGGATCCACTCTGCAATGCTTCTTGAGCTACATTGCAATACAGAAGCTTCATCAGGTGCTGCATTCCCTTCATGAAAGTTGGAAGTCCTGGTCTTTAAAGAACTTAAACAATTACTATACTGTGGGGGTAGTGAAACAGACATGTTTCTATTAGAGAGATCCTGAACTCGTTTTTGGGTGGGAATACACCACTGACATTTCCATTCATTTGGGTACTGACCCCACCTGGCTACAGCCTCCCTTCAGGGAGTTGTAGACAGCAATGAGGTCAGCCCTGAGCCTCCTCTTCTCCAGGCTGCACACCCCCAGCTCCCTCAGCCTCTCCTCACAGGGCTGTGCTCCAGGCCCCTCACCAGCTTTGTCACCCTTCGCCTTCCAGCATCTCAACATCTCTTGAATTGAGGGGCCCAGAACTGGACACAGTAGCCTGTCAGCTAATTCTTCTCACCAAAACATCCCAGCTAGCTCAAACTAGCACAGGAACTTAGGAAGGGTACATGCTTACTGCTTTCATCTGACAATTGCAAACACCTAGTGAACTATTATTCCACATGAGCACGTTCCTGCAGTACCCAGAGTTGAGAATAATATGGAAAACCAATCCTCTCCAAAACTCCTTGCTAGTTTTCCACCTTGCAGGAAGTACCAGACATGAGGGAAGGGAGGCTGGGGGGGGGGTTGTTTAGTTTTACATTTTAGATATTTCACTTGAATTCAGGCAAAAGATCAAAGCAGTAAACAACCTGTTACCTCAACAACTATGCTTCTTCCCTCTCTCCCCATTTCTTTCGTTGTGAGCTCTCTGCTCAGAGAGAACAGATGAAGCTTTTCTGAGCAGTAGGCAATGGTGAATCCTTCCCATAAGGCTTCCTGCTATCACATTGCAAACCCACAGACCCCAAAGATCTAGGTTTAGAAAGTTCCCAACTTGAAAATAAAGAGGGCATCACAGCAGTCTGGCAATCCTGGCAGAGCAGTGATGCCAGAGAATTGATGCTTTGGCAGAACTGAATGCTTCATTCAGCCCTTGAAATCTTCTCTTACTGCATACAAATAAAGCCTTTTTTTTCCCCAAGTATTTTATTTTTCACTCTGCTGAATGTGGGATCATTTAACAAAAGAACTGACAGAAGGAAATCAACAGCCTTCCACAGGCTCCTAGGTCTCATCCTGTTAAAAAGAAGCATGACAACTCAACAGAGAAATAAAACTTTAATATAGATCTCTGTACACATTCTGATCTGAAAAGTAATTAAGATTTCACCTTTCTGATATTAAAAAATGGTCCAACAGAAAGCAACTTTGAATTTCTGCCTTGAAACTCTTCAAAATCTTATTCCTACAGATGCACAAGGGGCTGAAGCTCAGCAAAAGACAACTAATCTAATACAGATGTTTAAATTTAGCTGTGATTGTATTGGCCTTTTCAGAGCCACTATGTTCACAGGCTCACAGGACATTACGGTTTGGAAGAGACCCAAGGAGATCATCGAGTCCAACCCCTTTGCCAGAGCAGGACCACACAATCTAACACAGATCACAGAGGAGCACATCCAGACAGGCCTTGAAAGGCTCCAGAGTAGGAGACTCCACAACCTCCCTGGGCAGCCTGTGCCACTGCTCTGGGACACTTACAGTAAAGAAGTTCCCCCTTGTGTTGAGGCAGAACCTCCTGTGCTGCAGCTTACACCCATTGCTGCTTGTCCTATCCCAGGGAGCAGTGAGCAGAGCCTGTCCCCTGCTCCTGGCAGCCCTCAGATACTTATAAACATTTATCAAATCCCCTCTCAGTCTTCTCTTTTTCAGACTAAACAGCCCCAGGTCCCTCAGCCTCTCCTCATAAGCCATGCCCTCCTGTCCCCTCATCATCCTTGTAATTTTCCCCTGGACCCTCTCCAGCAGATCCCTGTCCCTCTTCAACTGAGGAGCCCAAATACGAACACAGTATTCAAGCAGAGGTCTCAGCAGGGCAGAGTAGAGGGGAGGAGAACTTCCCTTGATCTGCTGGACACACTCTGCCTAATACAGCGCAGGATGCCATTGGCCTTCTTGGCCACAAGGGCACATTGCTGTGCCATGGATGTTATCCACCAGCACCCCCAAGTCCCTCTCCACAGGGCTGCTCTCCAGCAGATCACAGAACCACAGAATTTCTTACATTGGCAAAGCCCTTCAAGCTCATCGAGTCCAATTATTAGTTTCACACTGACTAAACCAAAGCCCTCAGCACAACCTCTAATCACTATGGATTGCTATGGTTGGAAAGGACCACCAAGATCATCCAGTCCATCACCTCCGAGCCTGTACTGCTACAGTTCATTATTATTATTTCCTAGGTGCAGGACTCTGCACCTCTCAGTTCCATCTTACATCTCACCTGCAGTTCCGCCTTACAAGAAGGATCAATGTCAAACCAATGCTGTAAGGTGGGGCTTTTTGGAAATTAAGCTCAAATCGTGGCACTCTAAGTCAAAGTAAATGTTGCCAAGCTTGTGGGAATCACTAAAGAAGCAAATCTACAGAATACACTTCAACCACACATTAAGAATCTTTAGTTCACACACATACTTCTTTTCCATAAGGCTGATGTATCAGCTCCACCAGCAATTGAAACAGGCAAAACGAGAGGTCATTTTCTAAGTTCTTTACTCAAGCAATAGCTTTGAAATTAAGGAGAGGTTAATGAATTGAAGATCAGCTGCAGGATTTGTATCTCCCATTGAGAGGCCTCCTCCCTGCTCACAAGTCACAGGGCACAGTGTTCTGCTCTGCAGTTTTGCTGCAGTTAAGTCAAACATCAATCGCAGTGGATTTATTTCTTTTTTAAGAGGCTACTTTCAAACTTTAGCAAGACTGGTTGCTAAAGCATACTTTCAGACTGAGCAGTTCAAAGGAGCCTAAGGGAGGAAGGCAGGCACATTCCATTGAAATGGATAGAACATCAGCTGCAGGAAGTGCATACGTCTGCATATAATATTCTATTTATAGAGAGCATTAAGAAATGCAGCATGTAATATTTCTGACAGACCTGCATAGAATCACAGTCTCACAGTCTCACAGTATTATCAGGGTTGGAGGAGACCTCACAGATCATCAAGTCCAACCCTTTACCACAGAGCTCAAGGCCAGACCATGGCACCAAGTGCCACGTCCAGTCCTGCCTTGAACAGCTCCAGGGACGGCGACTCCACCACCTCCCCGGGCAGCCCATTCCAGTGTCCAATGACTCTCTCAGGGAAGAACTTTCTCCTCACCTCCAGCCTAAATCTCCCCTGGCACAGCCTGAGGCTGTGTCCTCTTGTTCTGGTGCTGGCCACCTGAGAGAAGAGAGCAACCTCCTCCTGGCCACAACCTCCCCTCAGGTAGTTGTAGACTAGTTGTAGGTGTTTAAGGCCAGGCTGGATGAGGCTATGGCCAGCCTGATCTAGAGTAGGGTGTCTGTGCCCATGGCAGGGGGGTTGGAACTGTCTGATCCTTGTGGTCTCTTCCAACCCTGAGTGATTCTCTGATTCTATGATTCTAAATGCTTCCCCTAGTGTCTCGATGGGAGCTGTCTACTGTTGTATTTCATAAGCTAAACTGAAGCCACTTGAACTCTGAACAGCAAAGCAGTAACATCAAAACAACTTCTCCCTGTGTCCAATTCGAACAAAAATGCAAATGGAAGTTTTCAAATGCTATCTTAATCACTGCATTAGGTTAAGACTATTTAGCATTATTACTGTTACACTTTAATTAATATAGATTTAAATTAGAACAAAATAAAGTAAAACAAAAATAAATCATACATCAAAAGGCAAATCCCAGGCTGGCTGCACTCTTAATGAATGACCACAGGCTCACAGAATGTTAGGGGCTGGAAGGGACCCATGGAGATCGTTGAGTACAACTCCTCTGTCAGAGCAGGACCACACAATCTAGCATGGATCACAGAGGAACACATCCAGACAGGCCTGGAAAGGCTCCAGAGAAGGAGACTCCACAACCTCTCTGGGCAGCCTGTGCCAGTACTCTGGGACCCTTACAGTAAAGAAGTTCCCCCTTGTGTTGAGGTGGAAGCTCCTGTGCTGCAGCTTACACCCATTGCTCCTTGTCCTCTCCCAGGCAGCAAGTGAGCAGAGCCTGTGTGTGTGTCCCCCGACCAGCCCTCAGATGTTTATAGACATTTATGAAATGAAAGCAGAGGAATTCTCAGAACAAACTCATTTGCTGTTAAAATAGGCAAATGTAGTGATGTTTTTTCACTCAAATCAGCTATACATTAACCATAATATCTTCCTAAATGACTAGCTGTAATTTTATCTCTTCATTGCACATAGCCTGCATCCAAAACCTACCTTGTCAGTAAATGCTTCAAATAATCAGAGTCTGATAGGAGTTACATTAGACATGGTAGCAGGGCATTCTTGAGCTCTTATTCATCAAGAAATACAAAATCATGCCTATTGAAGCATCACTGATGTCAGGAGGTTCATGTCACAGATTCTGTTAATTGTGTTTAAAAAGGTATTTCTTGTAACTGCAATATAGAATCATAGAATGATAGAATCAGTCAGGGCTGGAAGGCACCACAAAGATCACCTATTTCCAACCCCCCTGCCATAGGCAGGGAGATCCCACCTTAGATCAGGCTGGCCACAGCCTCATCCAGCCTGGCCTTAAACACCTCCAGCCATGGGGCCTCAACCACCTCCCTGGGCAACCCATTCCAGCCTCTCACCACTCTCATGCTCAACAACTTCCTCCTCACCTCCACTCTGAATCTCCCCACCTCCAGCTTTGCTCCATTCCCCCCAGTCCTGTCACTCACTGATATCCTGAAAAGTCTCTCCCCAGCTTTTTTGTAGCCCACTTCAGATCCTGGAATGCCATAAGAAGGTCACCTGGGAGCCTCCTCTTCTCCAGACTGCACAGCCCCAACTCGTTCAGTCTGTCCTCACAGGAGAGGTGCTGCAGCCCTCTGAGCATCCTCCTGGCCCTGCTCTGGACATACTCCAGCATCTCCACATCCCTCTTCTAATGGGGGCTCCAGAACTGGATGCAGTACTCCAGGTGGGGTCACACCAGAGCACAGTAGAAGGGGAGAATCACCTCCCTTCACTTGCTGGCCACACTTCTCCTGCTGCAGCCCAGGCTCTGCTTGGCTTTCTGGGCTGCAGGTGCACACTGCTGGCTCCTGTTGAGCTTCTCATCCACCAGCAGCCCTAAGACCTTCTCCCCAGGGCTGCTTTCGAGCCACTCACTGCCCAGCCTAGATTTGTATATTGTAAATTATCCCTTTCTATTGTTAGAAGTCTTTTATTTTTTAAGCTGAATGTGAATTTCTCTAAATTCATTGCAAAGGAATAAAGTAAATCTTCACTGAAGAAACAGAGATCAGTCTTGAAAGAGTTGTGTACTCCTGAGCCAACAAAATAAATATCTTTAGAGACATTAATAGAATCAACCAGGTTGGAAGAGACTTCCAAGATCAGCCAGGCCAACCTAGCACCCAGCCCTAGCCACTCAACCAGACCATGGCACTAAGTGCCTCAGCCAGGCTTTGCTTCAACACCTCCAGGGACAGTGACTCCACCACCTCCCTGGGCAGCCCATTCCAATGCCAATCACTCTCTCTGCCAACAACTTCCTAACAACATCCAGCCTAGACCTCCCCTGGCACAACTTGAGACTGTGTCCCCTTGTTCTATTGCTGATTGCCTGGGAAAAGAGACCAACCCCACCTGGCTGCAGCCTCCCTTCAGGGAGTTGCAGACAGCAATGAGGTCACCCCTGAGCCTCCTCTTCTCCAGGCTAAACAACCTCAGCTCCCTCAGCCTCTCCTCATGCTCTTTCCTCTGCCATATGGATCAGTAAAGACAAACCCTAAGGGATTTAAGTGGAAAATCAGGTAAAAAACAAAACAGAAGGCACGAAAAATGTTTCTGCTTAATTCCAAGTAATTCTATTAGATTATATTAGTAAAGCTGGCAGCAGCAATACTTACATGGACTTAAAAACTGTCCAGAATCAGAACAAAATTGAGTTGGATGCTTATAGTGGCAACTATAAATAACAGACAAACTTTTGTTATTTCTAAAGCTTCTGATTAGAGCTGAAAACAAAGGAAGGTCAAGGCCTTGAAAAGTAGCTTCAAATGTAAATGCCATTACCTTCTTGGTCACACCACTAACTGAAAACACTGTGTCAAGAGCCAAGGGAGGCAGAAGGGGTGGGTGAGAGAATATGCAGTAAGAAAAGCACTACTTTTTAACATCTAACACCAAGCATTTTATTTTGTTTTTACTAAGTCCTGTTCAATATCTTTATTGATGATCTGGACCAGGGGATTGAGTCCAGCATCAGTAAGTTTGCAGATGACACCAAGCTAGGAGCAGCTGTGGAGCTGCTGGAAGGTAGGAGGGCCCTGAAGAGGGACCTTGGCAGTCTGGATGGGTGGGCAGAGGCCAAAGGGATGAAATTGAACAAGGCCAAGTGCAGGGTCCTACACTTTGACCACAACAACCCCAAACAGCACTACAGGCTGGGGACAGAGTGGGTGGAGAGCAGCCACGAAGAAAGGGAGCTGGGAGTACTGGTAGAGAGTGGCTGAAGACAAGGCAGCAGTGTGCCCAGGTGGGCAGGAGAGCCAATGGCATCCTGGCCTGGACCAGGAGCAGTGTGGCCAGCAGGACAAGGGAGGTTATTCTTCCCTTATACTCAACACTGGTCAGGCCACACTTAGGCTGGATGTTAGGAGGAAGTTCTTCACCGAGAGAGTGATTGGCATTGGAATGGGCTGCCCAGGGAGGTGGTGGTGTCGCCCTGCATGGAAGTGTTCAAGCAAAGCCTGGCTGAGACACTCAGTGCCATGATCTGGTTGATTGGACAGGGCTGGGTGCTACGTTGGGCTGGATGATACTGAAGGTCTCTTCTATGATTCTAATAATAATCTGTAAAGCAGCTTCAGGAGCTGTTTCAGACTGACTACCGTAGCTTATTCTATAAGCTACATCCTCCTTTCTAAGACCAGATTTACAAACACCATTATAAACTTATCTCTCTTTTGCTTGTTTCTTCAGCAGGATTAACATAGACAGAACAGAAAATTTATATACCTGAAATACATAAAAATATATTTTATATAGGAAATCATTTATGCCTTGACATTTACATACCTCTAGGAAGGAAAATGCAATATATTGTGATGTAATATATTTAGCACACTAGGCTAGAAAGTGCAAGTGATGATTACTTTGAATTATTAATAGGCTCATCTCATCAGCAACTTGCAATGATTATTTCCTCTACATTTATCAATTTATATACACCACATTTAGCTGAAAAATTATTTGGCTATGAATTTCCAAATTTCTGCCAGAGCTTTCTGTTAATCAGCTAGAAGGGGAAAATTGGAGAGTTGAACTACAAAGCACTGATTATAATTGGATCAGTCATATGAGTGTAATAAAGAAAATTCTTGTGATGTTCTGCATCTCCTGCTTTAGCATTCTGACTAAAAGTGACTCAATGTAGAGTAATTGATGTTGTTGAAAGGCTGTTATTGCATTAGGATGAGGTGGCTGAAATGGGTTTTTAGAATAAACACATTTCATAATGAGTAATATATAAGTAAAAAAAAAATCACTGCATCATACTCTCCCAACTATATATGCTTTATTCCAGCACAGGAAATTACTTCCCTTCTGAAAGCAAGATCACACAAGTACCAGGAGTTAAATCCCATGTGCAACAGTAACTTATTGTGAAGATAACTCTCTGTTTGTTAATCAGTAAACTCATAAACCTGAGATAAAAGCTACACTGGGAGAGAGTAACAGAAGGGGGAAAAGACAAAACCCACAAGTTTAATGCGACTACTCCTGGTTTCACAGTCTGCCCTCCAAGTGAAGCTTCCTAGACACACACAAAATGGGCTGCCCAAGGAGGGGGTGGCGTCACAATCCAAGGTTGGAAGAGACCTCACAGATCATCAAGTCCAACCCTTTACCACAGAGCTCAAGGCCAGACCATGGCACCAAGTGCCACGTCCAATCCTGCCTTGAACAGCTCCAGGGACGGCGACTCCACCACCTCCCCGGGCAGCCCATTCCAGTGTCCAATGACTCTCAGGGAAGAACTTTCTCCTCACCTCCAGCCTAAATTTCCCCTGGCACAGCCTGAGGCTGTGTCCTCTTGTTCTGGTGCTGGCCACCTGAGAGAAGAGAGCAACCTCCCCCTGGCCACAACCACCCCTCAGGTAGTTGTAGACAGCAATGAGGTCACCCCTGAGCCTCCTCTTCTCCAGGCTAACCAATCCCAGCTCCCTCAGCCTCTCCTCGTAGGGCTGTGCTCAAGGCCTCTCCCCAGCCTCGTTGCCCTTCTCTGGACACGCTCAAGCATCTCAATGTCCCTCCTAAACTGGGGGGCCCAGAACTGAACACAGTACTCAAGGTGTGGTCTAACCAGTGCAGAGTACAGGGGCAGAATGACCTCCCTGCTCCTGCTGGCCACACCATTCCTGATGCAGGCCAGGATGCCACTGGCTCTCTTGGCCACCTGGGCACACTGCTGGCTCATGTTCAGGCAGGTTTCAATCAGCACCCACAGATCCCTCTCTGTCTGGCTGCTCTCCAGCCACTCTGACCCCAGCCTGTATCTCTGCATGGGCTTGCTGTGGCCAAAGTGCAGCACCCTGCACTTGGAGCTATTGAACCTACCTTCAGTCTTGTCTTCCTCCACACCTATCCAAAAACATTTCAACAAAGATGAGGACAAAATGAATGTTGTCAACGTTAAGGAAGGAACTGCACCTGGCTTAGAAGTGAATTGTTATGAGGTTGATATAGAATCATACAACCATAGAATCAGTCAGGGTTGGAAGGGACCACAAGGTTCCAACCACCCTGTCAGGGGCTGGGACACCCTACCCTAATATAAAAATCATTGAATAGTTTATTAAATAAAGAATATTTCCCCAAACTTATTTACAATTAGCACACAAACAGATTCTATTATGCTGTTGGTAAATCTATTTTTGCAGGATGTATCTATACAGTCAGATTAAACTGAAACAATTTAGGCAGAGTTTTAGGGAATATAAACAACTGGAGAGTCTTGCAGCACGAACTGCTACTTGAAGCTTAAACACAAACTTTCACAAACTTCAGCAAAGAGAGTTAGTTTACTCACTGGTCACAGTTCTCAACTATATAGGATTGTGGAAATCTGCTAATGAAGAACTGAATATGCTGAATGCCAGTCTTGTGGCACCTCTGATGAGGTCACAGGCTCACAGGGTGTTAGGGGTTGGAAGGGACCCAAGGAGATCATCCAGTCCAACCCCCCTGCCAGAGCAGGACCACACAATCTAGCACAGGTCACAGAGCAACACATCCAGACAGGCCTTGAAAGGCTCCAGAGAAGGAGACTCCACAAGATTGGTCAGTCTCAGTATTTGTAATCCAAAGGTATCTGCGGAAGCATAAAGGAGGAAAAACAGAGTCCCAGCCACACGGTGGCCTTCCACGTGGTGATGGTGCTGCGAGGTTCTGCTACCAGCCTAGCTCAAATTCAGCAGGTTGTCTGAGAAGATCCACGGACGTGAGGCAAATGCTCCGTTGCTCTAAGGAGTCCCATCGGAGCGGTCAGCCACATGGGTGAAGCAGGATCCACAGACCGGAGCAGCCCGACGCGGCGCCGGGCATAGCAAAGCAGTCGGCGCTCGGGCTGCAGCGGTGGCCGGCAGGTCCCCGACGCCGCGACTCGTTGCTAGGTCGTTACCTAGACGCAGATAGAGTCAAAGGGACTCTGGCTCGGCTGAGCTCAGGCAGGCAGCAGTATCCCAGCGTGGGGCAAGCCGCTTCAGTCCCTTGTCTCAGGTCAGAAGACAGGCAGGACCAGGTCTTGCTTTCGAGGGGGAAGCAAGTCCCCAGCTACGCGCAATGCAAAGGCGCACAAGGCGAACGGGGAGCGGACAAAACAAAAGCAGCAGCAACAACCAACCAAACCGGCTAGGCTTTTAAGCATTTTGATCAGTGTCTTTGGCCCACAGCAACAGATAAACACACTCCTAGAACCAATCCCAGGGTATTTCACCAGAAGAGGGAGATGCACATGCCTAGCATCCGCGGCCGAAAGACAATCCGCGTTGACCAGAGATAAAGCAGGCTGCAAAACAAGACCGACGGTGGTGTCTCTGCGACAGGCTGAGAGGCGCCAAGGCTTTGGTCTGCTTTCTCGCTTCTTCCAGCGGGGAAGGAGGAGAGAGGGGAGGGGGCAAGGTGGGTTCTTGGAGTTTGGGCAGCGATGAGTGATTTGAAGTAGGGGAGCTCGAGGATAACATTAGGACACTGGTCAGGCCACACCTTGAGTACTGTGTCCAGTTCTGGGCCCCTCAGTTCAAGAAAGATGTTGAGGTGCTGGAACATGTCCAGAGCAGGGCAACAAAGCTGGTGAGGGGCCTGGAGCACAAATCCTATGAGGAGAGGTTGAGGGAGCTGGGGTTGTTTAGCCTGGAGAAGAGGAGGCTCAGGGGTGATCTTATTACTGTCTACAACTACCTGAAGGGGCATTGTAGCCAGGTGGGGGGTGGCCTCTTCTCCCAGGCAACCAGCAATAGAACAAGGGGACACAGTCTCAAGTTGTGCCAGGGTAGGTATAGGCTGGATATTAGGAAGAAGTTCTTCACAGAGAGAGTGATTTGGCATTGGAATGGGCTGCCCAGGGAGGTGGTGGAGGCACCATCCCTGGGGGTCTTCAAGAAAAGACTGGATGAGGCACTTAGTGCCATGGTCTAGTTGATTGGTTAGGGCTGGGTGATAGGTTGGACTGGATGATCTTGGAGGTCTCTTCCAACCTGGTTGATTCTATGATTCTATGACACAGAGAAGGATGTGAGATAAGGAGTGCAGCTTCGAGGAAAACAATCTTCAAGAAGTTGGCTGAGAAGCTGCAAAGTTAGCTGTGCAAGGGGACTAAGGAGGGGGGTGGTCAGTCAGATCTGCTCCTAGGGCGTGTGGACAGCCCATACTCTGTTGTGCAACCTATGAGAATTATACACACTGTATTAGCTCTCTATATAAGCACAGCTTTTAGCTGCAATAAAGATTCAATTTATGCATCATACTGGTGTCTCAGCATCGTTCCAGTCCCTACACGAGCTAGGAAACCCTGGCAGCAGGTATTCAGGTAGGTGTCTAGGACATGCCTCCAATATGTATTTTAGGTATAAATTTAGACCTTCCACCACAGTCAAATTACTAAAGCAGAGCCCAGCAAGGTATCATAAAAAGGAGTGCTGGAAGGACTATAGAGAAATAGTCTTGTCACTCGTGTACCATTTCTAATACATATTCTACATCTCCTTAACCTTCAGACATGGAATGGGCTGCCCAGGGAGGTGGTGGAGCTGCCATCCCTGGAGGTGTACAAGGAAAGACTGGATGAGGCACTTAGTGCCATGGTCTGGTTGTCTGGACAGGGCTGGGTGCTAGGTTGGACTGGATGATCACAGGATCACAGAATGTCAGGGGTTGAAAGGAACCCAAGGGAATCATCAAGTCCAACTCCCCTGCCAGAGCAGGAGCACACAAACCAGCACAGATCACAGAGGAACACATCCAGACAGGCCTGGAAAATCTCCAGAGAAGGAGACCCCACAACCTCTCTGGGAAGCCTGTTCCAGTGCTCTGTGTCCCTTACAGTAAAGAAGTTCCCCCTTGTGTTGAGGCAGAACCTCTTTTGCTGCAATGATCTTGGAGGTCTCTTCCAACCTGGTTGTTTCTATGATTCTACTCTACGACAATAGTTTTTATGGTTTCCTCAGGCAATCTATTACAGTGCTTATCCATTTTTAATGGTAACTTGTATTGCACTGATTTTACAACAAGTGGCTTGTCTGAACAGAGAGCTTCACTCTGTAAGACACAGCCAAGTTTTACATGAACAGCAATTTATTTCCTAAACCCAGTATTTTCATGTTGCTTTCAAATACTCAAGTGTGAGGTTTGGAAAAACACATTCAAATTGTGAATGCAATCTTTGCAAAGACTCTTCAGATATCCCAGTATTATGCCACAAGTGCATTAAGGTAAAAAATACAATATTGAGTAAAGTCTTCATTGGCTTGCATGTCAGTAAATGTTGGTATGTAAAGAAGTATCCACTGGTTCTATATCATCATGATTGTGGCTGTTTAAGCTAGAACAGAGAAACTTAGAATGTTTGAACAGAGAAACTTAGAAGTGGAAACTCTGAGTGGAGAGGTGAACATTCTAGGGATAGGCCATGGAATGGCAACAATGGATAAGTTAATATCATTTCATTGGAGCATCAAATGCTTTATGTCTGGAAGCTTGGACCTTCCCCTTGCTGCTTCTGCTGTGCCTCCTGCTATCTTCCCCCACCACTGTTTTGGCTGCTGTCGCTGTGTTGCTGCCACTTGACCCCTTCCCCATCTTCCTTAAGGTTATCATCACACAGTATCACCAAGGTTGGAAGAGACCTCACAGATCATCAAGTCCAACCCTTTACCACACAGCTCAAGGCCAGACCATGGCACCAAGTGCCACGTCCAATCCTGCCTTGAACAGCTCCAGGGACGGCGACTCCACCACCTCCCCGGGCAGCCCATTCCAGTGTCCAATGACTCTCTCAGGGAAGAACTTTCTCCTCACCTCCAGCCTAAATCTCCCCTGGCGTAGCTTGAGGCTGTGTCCTCGTGTTCTGGTGCTGGCCACCTGAGAGAAGAGAGCAACCTCCTCCTGGCCACAACCTCCCCTCAGGTAGTTGTAGACAGCAATGAGGTCTCCCCTGAGCCTCCCCTTCTCCAGGCTAACCAATCCCAGCTCCCTCAGCAGGGAGTAGTTTATTCTTCTTATGCTGACATATTTAAACTATAAGAAATACAATTTCACTTTCCCTGATTTTCCAAACAAAATCCCTGTTGTAGTGAGTTTACTCTACCAGGGGAGGGATCCACCCTAACCCAGGACAGTGATTCTGCTATTTTGTGTTGCTTGGTTTTGATTTTTGTTACATTTGATTTTTTCTTTTGTTTTGGGGCTTCTTTTTTTCTCTCTCCTTTTTTTTTTTTTTTAGTTGATTGTTTTTAGTTTGGTTTGGTTTTTTGCTTGGGTGCTTTTGGTGTGGGGTTTTTTTAGTGTTTTTTTTTTTTTTCCCCTCTCCTGGTATTAGCAAAACAGAAGAAATAATTAAAGACTTAACTAAGAAAATCTAAGTGACATCTTGAGTAAGGCTTTCAGCCTATAAGACCCTTTCTTAGAGCACTAGAGAGAACAAATAGGTCCTTATTGCCACAGCTTTTCTGCAGCAACTTTGACAAGGTAAAATTTAAATTTCATCCCTTAATTACACAGACATGCCAGAGTTAAGAGTTTGGCAATGCTGAATATTATTGTGTTGCTGCTCTCATGGAGGTGGTATCTCAGGAGGGTTCTTGGCAAGCAGAAAAAGAGGGAGAGCATCTCTGGAGATGGTGTTCTAAAAGTCTTTGTGAGCTGGTACCATCAAAGACTTATCTCTCTGGAAATTATATGAACCATAATACTATTGTAAAAGATATGGATATACTTAAAAAAAACCCTGAACCCTGACTGCTTGGAGATTTGCTGGACATCTGCCTTTCAGCAACAGAAGCCTGTGTGCTGCAAAACTGTGAAATTGGTTGTTTACCCTATAGAGGATCAACAGAAGTCATGTGCCTCATTGTGGAGAACCAGTACAAAGGCCCTACTGATGTTCCAGAGAGAGCTGGACAGGTTGGAGAGGTGGACACAAGCCAACATCAGGAGGTTCAACAAGACCAAGTGCAAGGTCCTGCAGCTGGGTCGAGGTAGTGCCAAGCAGAAATCCAGTCTGGGCAGGGAGTGGCTGGAGAGCAGTCCTGAGGAGAGGGACTTGGGGGTGCTGCTGGAGGAGAAGCTCAACAGGAGCCAGCAGTGTGGACTTGCAGCCCAGAAAGCCAAGCAGAGCCTGGGCTGCAGCAGCAGAAGTGTGGCCAGCAGGTGGAGGGAGGCGATTCTGCCCCTCTACTCTGCTCTGCTGAGACCCCAGCTGGAGTACTGCATCCAGTTTTGGAGCCCCCATTACAAGAAGGATGTGGAGATGCTGGAGTGTGTCCAGAGCAGGGCCAGGAAGATGCTCAGAGGGCTGCAGCAGCTCTGCTGTGAGGACTGACTGAAAGAGTTGGGGCTATTGAATCTGGAGAAGAGGAGGCTGTGAGGTGACCTTCTTGTGGCCTTCAAGTATCTGAAGGGGGCCCTGAAGGGTGTCCTTGCCCATGGCAGGGGGGTTGGAAGTAGATGATCCTTGTGATCCCTTCCAACCCTGACTAATTCCATGATTCTATGATGTTATACTAATGGAGATACAAAGAACTTGCCCAGCAAGAGCTGTTGCTTTTGGACCAAAGTCTGCTCTCAGTACTTTTAAAAGCTATTTCCAAAACTACTGGACTTTCACACAGTGAGCATAGACAAGAGCAAACTTAATCTTGTATCAGGTTGCTCTGAATGATCAGATCACAACTCTGATATTTGAAGCCAATAAACTGCAACTCTGCACAATATAACTGAAGAACTACATTATTAATATGAATTGTATGAACTATTCCAACCAGAGTTTATTTCCCCTATCAAACAGTTCTTGCCAATCTGCCTTTTTTGGTAGTGGTCTCAAATTCATTTATTGCCCAAGTCTAATAGGATAGAGACTTCATCACCCTTCAGGTCTCTACATTTAATAGCCTAACTGAAAGAATGCAAAGAATACATAATGCTTTAATAAACACTAGCAGATTTTCCCACTTCATCTAAGTCAGTGTTTCCTTCCAACTGACTTTATCCTCATGCCTGCTTAGTACCACTACAACAAAACATGTGTGATTATTCAGCAAGGAAGCCAGCTTCCTAGTAAAAAGCATTTTCTTTTTTCCTTTCTATTACCTCAAAACCTAAACCATGTTTTCACCAGGATATTCTGGTTTACCAAAAGTATCTAACATGTGATAAGCTTTATACAAGCCCTGGAAACAGATCAGACTATACCATGCCTAGCACTGACAACATTTTCTTCATGAACATACCTAGATTTGAGTTACTCCAAAACATCATTGTATGCATTGCTCACCTTTAATTTTAGTTTTATTACTTAAGACCCAATGCCTGCTTTGTACTCGTTCAGAGGATTTCAAAGGGAAATAATATCAAATCAGGCTGGAGAGCTGCCTGGCAGAAAAGAACCTGGGGGTGTTGGTGGCCAGCAGCTGAACATGAGCCAGCAGTGTGCCCAGGTGGCCAAGAAAGCCAACAGCATCCTGGCCTGCATCAGCAATGGTGTGAGCAGCAGGAGCAGGGAGGTGCTCATGCCCCTGTGCTCAGCACTCTTGAGACCACACCTCGAGTACTGTGTCCAGTTTGGGTCACCACAATATAAGAGGGACACTGAGGTGCTGGAGCAGGTGCAGAGAAGGGCAATGAGGCTGGGGAGAGGTCTAGCAAACAAACTATGAGGAGTGGCTGAGGGAGCTGGGGGTGTTTAGTCTGGAGAAGAGGAGGCTGAGAGGGGACCTTATTGCCCTCTACAGCTACCTGAAAGGAGGTTGTAGTGAGGCTGCAGCTGGTCTCTTCTCCCCAGTTACTAATGCTGGGACAAGAGGAAATGGCCTCAAGTTGTACAGGGGAGGTTTAGGTTGGCTGTTGGGAGGAAGTTCTTTGCTGAGCAGGTGCTCAGACACTGGAACAGGCTGCCCAGGAGGTGTTTAAAAGGAGAGTGGATGTGGTGCTTGAGGCTGTGGTCTGATGATGAAGGCTGCTGAGATGAAGGTTGGACTGGCTGATCCTGGTGGTCCTTTGCAGCCATAGCAATTCCTAGTGATGAGATGTTGTGCTGAGGGCTTTGGTTTAGGCAAGGACTTGTCAGTGAGAAACTAATGCTTGGACTCGATGAGCTTGAAGGGCTTTGCCAATCTAAGAAGTTCTGTGAAATAATGCAGTATAAATATGAACCAAGTGATATAAATTAATATCAAAAATCCAGTGCAATGTTTTCCTTAGCTCATCCTGGACTGAGGCATTCTAAATGATACTGATGTTTGATATTGGTTCTGCCAATATGAAGTTGGTTAGTCTGCAGAAGAGGAAGCTGAGTGGAGACCTCATTGCTCTCTAATACTCTCTGAAATGAGATGGGGGTTGGTCTCTTGTCCCTAGTATCAAGTGATGAGAGGAAATAGCCTCAAGTTGCACCACAGGAGGTGTAGGTTGGAGATCAGAAGAAATCACCTGGCTGAATATGTTCCCAACCACTGGAACAGGTTGCCCAGGGAGGTGGTGGAGTCACTACACCTGGAGGTGTTCAAGAAACGTGTCGACATGACTTTGGGACATGGTTTGATGGCCGTGGAGGTGCTGGGTTTAAGGTTGGACTCCAGGACCTTGGAGGTCTTTTCCATCCAAACCAATTCTATGATTCTATACCTACATTAGCACTGGCCTCTACAGCAGCAGTGCATCTTTGAAGCGAAGCTCCTGCTCTTTTTCACTTCCCAAGCATCATGAACTGGCTTCATGGTCTAGCTTGCCTTTTCTTAACTAATGGCAGGCAAATTCATGGGACCAAACTGAAGTCTATCACAAATTCTCTCAGAACACTTATGATACAGATGTTGTGTTCTCAGAAGCATGCTTCCTTTTGCTGAGTCTCATGAGTTTGTGCTGCACTGCTGTGAATGCAGACATAATAAAGCTAATAAGGTTTGAAACAAGAAAAAGTCTCCTTTCTTTGATGTTTATTTGCTTCTAAATGATCCTTCAAATTTACCGGTAGTGAATCATAGAATCAACCAGGTTGGAAGAGACCTCCAAGATCAGCCAGTACAACCTAGCACCCAGCCATAGCAAAGCAACCAGACCATGGCACTAAGTGCCTCAGCCAGGCTTTGCTTCAACACCTCCAGGCATGGTGACTCCACCACCTCCCTGGGCAGCCCATTCCAATGCCAATCACTCTCTCTGACAACAACTTCCTCCTAACATCCAGCCTATACTTCCCCCGGCACAGCTTGAGACTGTGTCCCTTCGTTCTGTTGCTGGTTGCCTGGCAGAAGAGACCAACCCCACTTGACTGTAGCCTCCCTTCAGGTAGTTGTAGACAGCAACAAGGTCAGGCCCTGAGCCTCCTCTTCTGCAGACTGCACACCCCCAGCTCCCTCAGCCTCTCCTCACAGGGCTGTGCTCCAGGCCCCTCCCCAGCTTTGTCACCCTTCTCTGCACACCTTCCAGTATCTCAACAAAAGTATTTCCTATGTGTTCCTTTGCATAGTTAAAAACAAACAAGCCTCACTGTCTTGCCATGTATAACAAACTGATTATGGATGAAAATCCTGTGTGCAATGTCAGTCTGCCAGTCTTGAAGAATACAACCACAAAGGCATGCTCAAAACCTCTATATGGGATGTGCTTCCAAAGAAAAATATTAGGAAGTTATTAGGAGGAAGTTCTTCACAGGGAGAGTGATTTGTCATTGGAATGGGCTGCCCAGGATGTGGTGGAGTTGCCTTCCCTGGAAGTGTTCAAGAAAAAAAACTGGCTGAGGCACTTAGTGCCACGGTCTGGTTGACTGGTTAGGGCTGGGTGCTAGGTTGGACTGGATGGTCTTGGAGATCTCTTCCAACGTAGTTAATTCTATGACCAAATGTCATGATCAAAGAAGCAATGGACTCAATAGATCTTGGGTTTTAAAAGTGTTTCAGATACCAAAATCTTCCATTAAAATCATGAAAGAAGTCTCAGACAGGAAAGAACAGGTCCTCAGATGGTGCAGAAATAGAAGCGGCTTGGTCACTGGGAATTGCTGCTGTGCTGACAGAGAAGAGACAGCCTCTGGAATGCTATTGGTGCCTGGAGGTGTTTTTTCCAACACTAGAGAAATTCTTGGAAAGGACACTTCTGCTCAGAAGACAGAATCAAGGAGACTTGTGAAGCCTCATCAGCATCCCACTGTGTGAGCTTCCAAGTAGGATGTAATTGAATTTTGGATGCTGAGTGCCGACAACTCGCTGGCAGGCTGTGCCATCAAGCAGCCGATTTCAGGGAAGGTAAAAATATCCTAAAGGAGTATGTGTTGGCAGCTGTGTGTTTGATATGTATTTATTATTATCTATTGGAATTTCTTTGTTTTAATATATATCATAGAATCAACCAGGTTGGAAGAGATTTCCAGGATCAAAGGATGTTAGGGGTTGGAAGAGATCCAATGAGGTCATCGAGTCTAACCCCCCTGCCAGCCCTCAGATACTTATAAACATTTATCAAATCCCCTCTCAGTCTTCTCTTCCCCAGACTAAACAGCCCCAGGTCCCTCAGCCTCTCCTCATAAGGCAATGCCCTCCAGTCCCCTAATCATCCTCGTAGCCCTCTGCTGGACCCTCTCCAGCAGATCCCTGTCCCTGTTAAAACTGAACACAGTATTCAAGATGAGGTCTCAGCAGGGCAGAGCAGAGTGGCAGGAGAACCTCCCTTGATCTGCTGCACACACTCTTCCTAATACAGCCCAGGATGCCATTGGCCTTCTTGGCCACAATGGCACATTGCTGTGCCATGGTTAACTTGTTATCCAGTCCAACCTATCATCCAGCCCTATCCAGTCAACTAGATCATGGCATTAAGTGCCTCATGCAGTCTTTGCTTGAGCACCTCCAGGGATGGCAACTCCACCACCTCCCAGGAACTACCCAGCTCTTTACTGCCCTGGAAAGGAAGGATCTTACAGGTTTATCAGCTAGACCTGCTGGATTCAGGGAATTTGCCAGTTCTGCATCCCCCTAAGAAAAGCATCAGTTTCCCCAGGAACAAGGGGTAAATAGCATATGCACTTCCAAGGGAAACAGCTACATCAAAGAAAGCCTATACAAAATGCTTTTAATTTGATTGTATTTTTGCTACTTGTAAACTACAGATTTTTATTTACTCTTTTTGTGGTGTTGTTGATGTTGCTTAGGACACTCAAGCACAAATTACAAGTCTGTCCCAGAAATTTTCAGAATCAAATGAAAAAATCACTTTTACTAATTCCAGTTGAAACTCAGATGACAAAAATTCAATTGCCTGCCCCATTTGCAAAGTCTGTATTCAAAGGGGGAAAAAAAGGAGGTGATGCTTGAATTACATTCATAAAATCAGTCAGGGTTGGAAGACAGCACTAAGATCAGCCAGTTCCACCCCCCTTGCCATGGGCAGGGACACCTCACAGGATTTCTTAAATTGGAAAAGCCCTTCAGGCTCATTGAGTCCAATCATTAGTTTCACACTGACAAGTCCTTGACTAAACCAAAGCCCTCAGCACAACATCTCATCACTAGGAATTGCCATGCTTGGAAAGGACCACCAGGATCCTCCAGTCCAACCTTCATCCCAACAGCCTTCATCGCTATACCATAACCTGATCACACCACATCAGGCTAAGAGTCTCATCCAGCCTGCCCTTAAACACTTCCAGGGATGAAGCCTCAACCACTTCTCTGGGCAACCTGTTCCAGGCTCTCACCACCCTCATGCTGAAGAATTTCTGATGAGGAGAGACTGAGGGGCCTGGGGTTTTTTAGTCTGGAGAGGAGAAGACTGAGAGAAGATTTGATAAATGTTTATAAGTATCTGAGGGCTGCCAGGAGTGGGGGACAGGCTCTGCTCACTGCTCCCTGGGACAGGACAAGGAGCAATGGGTGTAAGCTGCAGCACAGGAGCTTCCACCTCAACACAAGGGGGAACTTCTTTACTGGAAGGGTCCCAGAGCACTGGCACAGGCTGCCCAGAGAGGTTGTGGAGTCTCCTTCTGGAGCCTTTCCAGCCCTGTCTGGATGTGTTCCTCTGTGATCTGTGTTAGATAGGATTGTCCTGCTTTGGCAGGGGTGCTGGAGTAGATAATCTCTTTGGTTCCCTTCCAACCCCTAACATCTTATGATCTAATCTGAATCTCCCCATTTCTAGCTTTGTTCCATCCCCCCTACTCCTATCACCACCTGACATCCTAAAAAGTCCCTCCCCAGCTTTCTTGTAGGCCCCCTTAAGATCAAACAGTGAGGCTCCATCAAAAAATAAGTTTACAAATATAAGATGCTCAGATAAAACAGTGATAGGAAACATGAAGCAGAAACTCAAACTTTTAGGGTGCTGCACTTTGGCTACAACAACCCCATGGAGAGATACAGGCTGGGGTCAGAGTGGCTGGAGAGCAGCCAGACAGAGAGGGATCTGGGGGTACTGATTGATACCCACCTGAACATGAGCCAGCAGTGTGCCCAGGTGGCCAAGAGAGCCAGTGGCATCCTGGCCTGCATCAGCAATGGTGTGGCCAGCAGGAGCAGGGAGGTCATTCTGCCCCTGTACTCTGCACTGGTTAGACCACACCTTGAGTGCTGTGTTCAGTTCTGGGCCCCCCAGTTTAGGAGGGACATTGAGATGCTTGAGCGTGTCCAGAGAAGGGCAACGAGGCTGGGGAGAGGCCTTGAGCACAGCCCTACGAGGAGAGGCTGAGGGAGCTGGGATTGGTTAGCCTGGAGAAGAGGAGGCTCAGGGCAGACCTTATTGCTGTCTACAACTACCTGAGGGGAGGTTGTGGCCAGGAGGAGGTTGCTCTCTTCTCTCAGGTGGCCAGCACCAGAACAAGAGGACACAGCCTCAGGCTATGCCAGGGGAGATTTAGGCTGGAGGTGAGGAGAAAGTTCTTCCCTGAGAGAGTCATTGGACACTGGAATGGGCTGCCCGGGGAGGTGGTGGAGTCGCCGTCCCTGGAGCTGTTCAAGGCAGGATTGGACGTGGCACTTGGTGCCATGGTCTGGCCTTGAGCTGTGTGGTAAAGGGTTGGACTTGATGATCTGTGAGGTCTCTTCCAACCCTGATGATACTGTGATACTAACCAGGAAGCATAGTTCTTCAATGCAGTCCAAAGGAGAACTGGTTGTAAAGACACAGATTCCATATATGTAACACAAATATGCCCAGGATTAATTTCCTTGCTTTATCAATCTTTCCCTTCTGTGATACTATTTTGTCTGGATTCTTTCACAAAAAATCCACATGAAAATATGCAGCTGAGCCTCCAAATGCCTCAGTGATTTTGTTTTCATCTCTCAAAGGAAAGAAAACAACCCTCTCTCCTCAGCTTCTGTTTTGAGGAGCTAAAGGATATAGTAAGGGGACAGTCATAAATTTGAAAGTCACTAATATGTGCTTAACATTTTCACAGACTGAAGACCTTGAGGACACAGGTATGTAATTGCCATCTCTACAAAACAGAGTGACAGCCTGATGGATCTGGCCCAGGAGGAATAAGCACCTCAGCCAGAGGGATGGAACAGTATAGAACACGATTTGGCTCCTCATGCAACGTGTGATGAAATATTTATACTTGGCAGGCTGAGTAATGAACTGCTCAGAGTTTGCCAACAGGGAAACCGTGGCATGGAAGAGTTCCCTAAGTTTCACCCTGCTTCATGGTGTAAGCATTTTATTCAGCCTGAACAGAAGCCATTAATTTCCCTTTCATTCACAGCCAAGAACCTGTTCCCGAAGAGAAGCCGCTCAGGTCCTCCTGGTAAAATTCCTGGCAAAGGAAGTTCCTTAACCCACTAAAACTTATTACTGATCAAGGATATGACAAAGGAAATTTACTTGGGGCATTTTGATGAGACAAAGCTGTGAGACAGGTCAGCACAGAAATGAAAGCACTGAAACTGTGGTGTTCTCTCACATGCCCTTTAAAAATTCTTCAAGGTTAGAAAATGGTCCTATGTGCCGTGGTAGGCCTGATGGGCCAGAAATCATAGAACCAACCAGGTTGGAAGAGACCTCCAAGATCAGCCACTCCAACCTAGCACCCAGCCCTAGACAATCAACCAGACCATGGCACTAAGTGCCTCATCTAGTCTTTGCTTCAACACCTCCAGGGATGGTGACTCCACCACCTCCCTGGGCAGCCCATTCCAATGCCAATCACTCTCTCTGACAACAACTTCCTCCTAACATCCAGCCTAGACCTCCCCTGGCACAACTTGAGACTGTGTCCCCTTGTTCTGTTGCTGCTTGTCTGGCAGAAGAGAGCAACCCCACCTGGCTACAGCCTCCCTTCAGGTAGTTGTAGACAGCAATGAGGTCACCCCTGAGCCTCCTCCATCTTTTGATGTAGCTCAGGATGTGATTTGCCTTCTGGGCTGCAAGCACACACTGTCTGCTCATATCCAGCTTCTCGTCCATCAGCATTCCCAAGACTTCTTCCACAGACTTCACCTCACCCCCAAGTCTGTACTGATAAACATGCCAGACCACAGTATAGCAGAAAACACCTCTGCATGCCTGATTGAAATTGCAAATATGGCTAACTGCTCCATGTAGTAGTTTCAGATACTTGGGTACCTATAGAAATAGGTAACAAACATTACCAAGATAAAATCCTTTTAGATCTTTTCAGTGAATTCATTTGAAGCAGCCAACAGAATAAGTAAATCTAAATTAAACCTAACCCTCCAGTATTAAAATATGCTGATTACAATCAGTCCACTCTGATTATTCCTTGATAAGGAAAATCACCTGAATAATAGGCCCATGTGTCATGAGACAACAGTGAAAAAACTGAAGGATGTATATTCACTTCTGCTGGAGACTTACAGGTAGGATTTCATGGTGAATAATGAGAGTGTTTAAAATAAATGCAATTGATTTCAAGTTGGGTTTAAAAAGCTGTTTACCAATAAAAGCTTAGCAATAAAAGCTGTAAGTTCTGATTTTGTGTTCTGCCAGTGTGCTAGTTTGAAGCTAGCCAGAATGTTTTGGTGAGAAGGACAAGATCATAGGCTGTGAAATCAAAACAAAAGTGATGGCTACTTCCCTCTTAGGCTTGCTGAGATGTGTAAAAACATAAGTCAAAACATAGACAAGACTCTTGGCACCACTCTCACTGGGGCTGCAGGCTGAGCTGCATCTCTCTAACCTCACCCTCCATTTTGGACTAATCCACTTTGCTTCCTAACCCCCTGGCCAAACCTCCATTCTTCCTTGGGACTGGGGTAAGGTTGAGAGGGGTAGGAGGAAGGCGAAGGGGTGGTTGAGAGCCCCTCCTAGGGACTCAGGTTTCTGGGAGGGGAGTTGTGTTTCTGTATCACCTTTTCCCTTGTCTATTTCTGTCTATAACTGCATGTACTGTAAATATCTGCTTGTATATTGAGCTACCTGTAAATATAAGCTTCATTCAATTTCCAGAGCCTCTGAGTCTAGTCTGGGTGATCTTCTAAAGTGGGGTATGGGAAACACCCAAACCATCACAGCCAGAAAATAATTTTTTAACCTATTTATTAAGTATTCAGCAGCTGAAAAAAGAGAGCAAAACCATTGAGTTACCCTTCAGCAGTAAGGAACTTATTTTTAAAGCATTTACTATTGCCACCAAATGAACTGCCTTGTTCTAAAGCAGCTATGTCTAAGAACTTAGCATCACAGGGGTGCATGGCTATGAAAAAAAATATTTAAGTAAGCATTGTCCTCCTCTGCAGACTTCAGAAGACTTATAGAAGATAGATACTTTTTTTATTAACATGTCTTATTCCAGCTCTTAATTCTTTACCTTTGTGCTAGTTAGAGCCTAGATGGGATATTTTGGTGAGAAGAATCAGATGCTAGTCTGTGAAAAGGAAACAATGGTGATGTCTGCTGCACTCATAGGCTTGCTGAGATGGGTAAAAACAAGAACATAAATATAGATAACAGAGTTGCTCTCAGTCTCTTGGGGGTGCGTGAACTTCTCTCTAACCTAACTTGCTGCCTGATTAATCCATCTGCTTCCTAACCCCCCTGGCTGACCCTGCAACTCACTCTGATCATAAGGCAAAGTCTGGGGTAAGGTAGAGGAGTGGGAAGGAGGCAGGGTGGTTGGGAGCCCCTCCTGGGGACTCAGGTTTCTGGCAGGGCTGTTGTGTTTCTGTATTACTTTTTACCTTGTCTATTTCTGTCTGTAGCTGTAGACATTGTAAATACCTGCTTGTGTGTTGTGCTAAGCTGTAAATAGAAAGCTTCGTTCAATTTTCCAGAGCTGAGTCTAGTCTGGGTGATTTCCTTAAGGGGGGGGGGGGGCGCAGGTAACACCCAAACCATCACAATCTTCCAAGTTTTTGTCCCACTATATTATGTCAAAGGAACATCCTCATACCTCAGTGAGCACTGCAAAGTCAGCAGAACAGCCAAACTGGCATTTATCTACAAACTTGTAGGGCAAATTACACATGTAAAAAATCTGCATCAAACCTCCTCATTTATTCTAGGTACTAGCTTACTCCATAGAATCAGAGAATCAACCAGGTTGGAAGAGACCTCCAAGATCATCCAGTCCAACCTAGCACCCAGCCCTGGCCAGTCAACCAGACCATGGCACCGAGTGCCTCATCCAGTCCTTTCTTGAAGACCCCCAGGGACGGTGACTCCACCACCTCCCTGGGCAGCCCATTCCAATGCCAATCACTCTCTCTGTGAAGAACTTCTTCCTAACATCCAGCCTATACCTACCCTGGCACAACTTGAGACTGTGTCCCCTTGTTCTATTGCTGGTTGCCTGGGAGAAAAGGCCACCCCCCACCTGGCTACAATGCCCCTTCAGGTAGTTGTAGACAGTAATAAGATCACCCCTGAGCCTCCTCTTCTCCAGGCTAAACAACCCCAGCTCCCTCAACCTCTCCTCGTAGGATTTGTGCTCCAGGCCCCTCACCAGCTTTGTTGCCCTTCTCTGGACACGTTCCAGCACCTCAACATCCTTCTTCAATTGAGGGGCCCAGAACTGGACACAGTAGTCAAAATATTCAACTTCTCAAACAACCGGAACTTCTTAAGAAACAGCTGAGTGACCCTGATACCACTCATGATTTAAGCATAACTTTACCACTAGTAAAGAAGTTTACAAAGAAAACAATTCCTTTCAAACATGAAATTTCCATCTCACTGGCTGGAATAGTTGGAAAATAATACTATGGTTAATTATTCAAATACAGTTCAGACAGTGTGCTAGCTTGAAGCTAGCTAGAATGTTTTGGTGAGAAGAACTAGATCATAGGCTGTGAAAGGAAAACAATGATGATGTCTGCTCCCCTCACAGTCTTGCTGAAGGAGAAATGAAAACATTAGATAACACTCTGGCCATTTTGTCTCACTCTGCCTTGGGCTTCTGACTGAGCTACATCTCTAACACACACCCTCCACTCACCTTTGCTTCCTAACCTCTTGGCTGAACATCCATTCTTCCTTGGGACTGGGGTAAGGTTGAGAGGGGCAAGGGGAAGGTGCAGAGGTGCTTGAGAGCCCCTCCTGGGGACTGAAGTTTCTGGGAGGGGAGTTGTGTTTCTGTATCACCTTTAACTTGTATATTTCTGTCTCTAACTATATATATTGTAAATATCTGCTTGTATATTGTGCTAGCTGTAAATAAATAGCTTCATTTACATTTCCAGAGATGACTGAGACTAGTCTGGGTGATTTCTAAAGTGTGGGGGGCAGGGAACACCCAAACCATCACAGACAGCTTTCTTGAAATGTGTCCATACCACACTTAAAACATGAGGTGCTGGAGGAGTGCACTTTAGGTGCAAATATAGCTCAGCATTGCATTGCCAAGAGTTACCTACTCTGTGCTTAAATAACTCTATGTAGTTTCTCTAAGGTAAATATAAACCTGGTTGGTGTGTAAGGCTATGCAGAATGAAGCAAGATTTTAAGTTAGGGGGTTAATTTTCACTTGATTTATTAGGAATATTTAAGTCAATGTCAGGTACAGCTTCTGCTGAATTAGTGAAAGAGCAGCCAAACAGAAAGGGATCTGGGGGTGCTGACTGATACCCACCTGAACATGAGCCAGCAGTGTGCCCAGGTGGCCAAGAGAGCCAGTGGCATCCTGGCCTGCATCAGGAATGGTGTGGCCAGCAGGAGCAGGGAGGTCATTCTGCCCCTGTACTCTGCACTGGTTAGACCACACCTTGAGTGCTGTGTTCAGTTCTGGGCCCCCCAGTTTAGGAGGGACATTGAGATGCTTGAGCATGTCCAGAGAAGGGCGACGAGGCTGGGGAGAGGCCTTGAGCACAGCCCTACGAGGAGAGGCTGAGGGAGCTGGGATTGGTTAGCCTGGAGAAGAGGAGGCTCAGGGGAGACCTCATTGCTGTCTACAACTACCTGAGGGGTGGTTGTGGCCAGGAGGAGGTTGCTCTCTTCTCTCAGGTGGCCAGCACCAGAACAAGAGGACACAGCCTCAGGCTGAGCCAGGGGAGACTTAGGCTGGAGGTGAGGAGAAAGTTCTTCCCTGAGAGAGTCATTGGACACTGGAATGGGCTGCCCGGGGAGGTGGTGGAGTCGCCGTCCCTGGAGCTGTTCAAGGCAGGATTGGACGTGGCACTTGGTGCCATGGTCTGGCCTTGAGCTCTGTGGTAAAGGGTTGGACTTGATGATCTATGAGGTCCCTTCCAACCTTGGTAATACTGTGATACTGTGACATGTTAATTGAATGGCTACATTCAGTAGTTTTGTTGCATAGTCAACATTCTAATGAATAATCATTTCCTACTTATCATGGAAAGCAATCCAGGACTGGCAGTGATAGATATTTCCCACAGTTTTTAACATCATACAGAAACTGGCACTAAGCTTTGTTCCAGAGGACTCCAAATTCCTTTCTTCTCCCCTCCCTCTTCCCCCACCCCGCCGAGGGTTTGAATGGGGAGAAGGAGCAGCAAAAACTGCATCCCCCCCATGCCCTGCAGGCTTGAAGGGGGAACAGCAGGAGGCTCCTTTCTGCATGTGTGCTGACCCGTGAGGGAGCCCATGCTAGAGTCGGGCTGGTGCTTGGCTGGGTTTTCAAGCCCACTATAAAATGGTAAAAGGACACTTTGTCTAGAAAAGGATAAATAGAGCAAGGGAGAAGGCCAGGGGGTTCCTGCCTTGAAAGGTTTCTGCCTTGAAAGAGTTCCAGCCTTGACAGAGCTCCCAACAGGACAGGTTCCTGCTGTGACAGAATTCCCGTGTTGGACCATCCCTGCTTTTGGATGGCTCCTACCCTTTCACACGGCTCTCGGTTTTACACCGTCCCTGCCTTTGGATGTTTCTCCCCACATCTGCACCATTCTCTGCAAACTGGCAAGCTTGGCAAGTCCTGGGGTCCTTTGAGAGAGCTGTGGGCAGCACCTGGACTCAGCTACTCTCAGACCATATCAGCAGCCAACTTCCTGGCTGGGGGACCCAAGCAGTTTGACTATCCCCTGCCACTGCTGAGGCAGTGTCACTTCCAAGAATCCCTGTCTTGTGGCAGGTGTGCCTTAAGACATTTCTGACTTTGGGGGCTTTGCCACTCACCTTGGGCTGCTGCCACGTGGAGCCAGACTACTGGATATTGCTTACAGTGTCAGGGGGCAGTCGAGCAGCAGAGAAATCCAGCAAGGGATCACCACTGAACACCTCTCTCACCTCTGTGAGTGATGTCTGCTGTTCCCTTAATTCTCTGCTCAGCCTGATTGATAGTGAGGCAAAGCTGTGTTTATAGCTTAGCCTTTTCCATTTCCTGACTTCCTGAATCTCTATGTTTGTCCATCAAATCCTTTTGAAGAATTCCTGATCGAAATAGAACCTGTAATAATCCTGAACTAGGTTTGTATATAGTCTGGGGGCAGGATTTTCAGGAAGATAAAAACAGTTCTAATTTTACAACTCCTGACTTGATCACATGAACTCCCTGCCTGCACGACAAGCTTGGCATATCACACCTAACCTTACACACTCAATATTTCCATTGATACAACCTATCTGAATGAGGCCTCTAGAGGAATGTGAACCAGAAGATAGTCTATACTAGATATTTTTTTCCTTGATCACTGAAATTCAAGGTATTACCATCTTTAATTTATTAGGTTCACCTAAGAGAACAAAGAAATTAGTACTAAGTACATCACAACTACAAAGTCTTTACTTCTGCCAAACTGATCAAGAAATCAGCTTTCTTTTGATAGAACTTCTTAAATGATCTCACCATCAACCAAACAGTGTATCAGAACTACTTCTTAAATGGAAGTCATTGCTTAAAAGAGGAGATTGACTCAAATCTTATCGTTACATTTTGATGTCAGCTCAGCAGAGCTTTAATAATTCTCTTCAAATCTTTCAGTCCCTGAATGATGAAACAATGATAAAACAGGTTTGCAAAACATACCAAGATCTTTCTGCAACTACGAAGCTAAAAAGCTCTGGCTGAAAATGACAGCTGAATTGATAGTTGAAAGAGTAGTTTTGCTGTTAATCCATTCAGACTACAGTAAACCAATGAATGACAGAAGTAATTGTTTCGTTACTGGATAAATCAGATACCAAATCACACAAAGTGAAGTCTCTTCTTGTGATTTTCTTTTTCAAAAGCAGACCAAAATGCAAATTTTAAAGCTCTATTCAAATCTCATCCTCCTTGGGATATACATTTTTAGAAGGTAATCAATCTTGTTCTCCACAGTAATTCATAACAACAAGAAAAACATTCACTATATTACAAAGAAATGAACCATTTGTACTTTACCTAATGCTGCTCATGCTTCCAGTTTCAGATCCAAGCTTACATCTCTCCAGCTGGCTAGCTACAATCTGACGTTCAGCCTCAAGTTCTCGAGTCAGCCTCTCAAACTGCAGTTCCTAAAAAACAAATTCATTCATTTGTTTTGACTTCTGTTGAGATTAAGAAGGAATTTCAGCGCATAAAATTCTGATCACAGTATCATAGCATCATCAAGGTTGGAAGAGACCTCACAGATCATCAAGTCCAACCCTTTACCACCCAGCTCAAGGCCAGACCATGGCATCAAGTGCCACGTCCAGTCCTGCCTTGAACAGCTCCAGGGACGGCGACTCCACCACCTCCCCGGGCAGCCCATTCCAGTGTCCAATGACTCTCTCAGGGAAGAACTTTCTCCTCACCTCCAGCCTAAATCTCCCCTGGCGCAGCCTGAGGCTGTGTCCTCTGGTTCTGGTGCTGGCCACCTGAGAGAAGAGAGCAACCTCCTCCTGGCCACAACCTCCCCTCAGGTAGTTGCAGACAGCAATAAGGTCTGCCCTGAGCCTCCTCTTCTCCAGGCTAACCAATCCCAGCTCCCTCAGCCTCTCCTCGTAGGGCTGTGCTCAAGGCCTCTCCCCAGCCTCGTCGCCCTTCTCTGGACATGCTCAAGCATCTCAATGTCCCTCCTAAACTGACTGCTGCAAGTACCATTAGTATAACAACAAACAGGAAGCTTAGGGGGTTTTCCTCTTAAATACATTCACAATTCAGATTTCTGTGGTAACACCTACTTGTTCCTTCCTTCACTCTAATGATATACATCACAGAATGAGCTAGTTAATCAGGAATGGGATTTCCAAACACATTAAAGAGTCTGGGCATACATCAAAATCATTCACAGTTCGTGCAGACCTCTTAACAGTCTTAACAAGCTGAGCTAAGCACGAACATGAGAACGTTTTGTGTTGCTTGTGAGAAGATGCAGAATTTTGCAGGCAATCGTGCTGTGACAAAAGCTTTTGTACTTAAAAAGACAACTATCACATCACACACAAGTGAATTAAACTAAATTGTGAGTGTTATGAACTGAACAGCTTAATTTATGCACGTGCAGAAGGGAAACTCAAGTAGTTTTGGTCAAAATGTTGTTAAAAAGCTTACCACTAACTGAATGTATCTCCTCTTGTTCTGTCAAGGAAACCAAATCAATCTCACCAGATGTGAATCATAGAATCAACCATGTTGGAAAAGACCTCCAAGCTCAGCCAGTCCAACCTAGCACCCAGCCCTGGCCAATCAACCAGACCATGGCACTAAGTGCCTCAGCCAAGATTTTCTTGAAGACCTCCAGGGACGGTGCCTCCACCACCTCCCTGGGCAGCCCATTCCAATGCCAATCACTCTCTCTGCCAACAACTTCCTACCAACATCCAGCCTAGACCTACCCTGGCATAACTTGAGACTGTGTCCCCTTGTTCTATTGCTGGTTGCCTGGAGAAGAGACCACCCCCACCTGGCTACAGCCTCCCTTCAGGGAGCTGTAGACAGCAATGAGGTCACCCTTGAACCTCCTCTTCTGCAGGCTGCACACCCCCAGCTCCCTCAGCCTCTCCTCATAGGGTTTGTGTTCCAGGCCCCTCACCAGCTTCATTGCCCTTCTCTGGACACCTTCCAGCACCTCAACATCTCTCTTGAATTGAGGAGCCCAGAACTGGACACAGCACTCAAGGTGTGGCCTCACCAGTGCTGAGTACAGGGGAAGAATAACCTCCCTTGTTCTGCTGGCCACACTGCTCCTGATGCAGGCCAGGATGCCATTGGCTCTCTTGGCCACCTGGGCACACTGCTGCCTCATCTTCAGCCTACTATCTATCAGTACCCCCAGGTCCCTTTCCTCCTGGCTGCTTTCCAGCCACTCTGTTCCCAGCCTGTAGTGCTGCTTGGGGTTGTTGTGGCCAAAGTGCAGAACCCTGCACTTGGCCTTGTTAAATTGTTTAGTTGGGAGAAGAGGAGGCCAAGGGGAGATCTCACTGCTCTCAACTACTACTTGGGTGTTGGCCTCTTCTCTCTAGTATCAGGTGACAGGACAAGAAGACATGGCCTGAAATTGGGCCAGGGCAGGTTTAAATTGTGTATCAGGAGAACAATCATTTGCAGAAAGCGTGGTCAGACACTGGAATAGGTTACCCAGGGAGGTGGTGAAGTCACTGTCCCTCAAGGTGTTCAAGAAGCGTGTGGCCATGGCACTTGAGGATGTGGTTTAATAGCCATGGTGGTGTTGGGTTAATGGTTGGACTCTATGATCTTGGAGGTATTTTCCAACCAAAACTGATTCTACGTATACGTAAAGGGGCCACTGACTATATGACAAAGTCTGCTAATTCTGTAGTCATTATTTGTAGCAAGAGTATTCACAGTACAAAAATACCATCAAGGGTCAGATTGATTTAAAGAGCAAAAACTTCACTTCTCACTAAATCTTAATAGTGTATTAGTAATCATAGAATCAACCAGGTTGGAAGAGACCTCCAAGCTCATCCAATCCAAACTATCACCCATCCCCATCCAATCAACTAGACCATGGCACTAAGTTCCCCATCCAGTCTTTTCTTCAACCCTCCAGTAACTAATCATATTTACTAATATTCTCTGCATGTTTCTGTGGTACTCTGAGATGTCTTTTTCATTGTTGTCTATAGATGGGACTATTAAGTATAACTTAACAATAATCACCTAATTCAGATATGCCTACTTCAAAGAGAGTATTTGTCTCTCACTTACTCAAATGAAATGTTTGAAAACTGAAGAGACCATTGATCAATTTTCCAAGAGTTATTATTCAAAGCCTGGCCTTGTTTACATAAAACAACGTCCTTACTGCAGAAAGGGTTGTAACAGAAATATTCACAGAATCATAGAATCAACCAGGCTGGAAAAGAGCTCCAAGCTCAGCCAGTCCAACCTAGCACCCAGCCCTAGCCAGTCAACCAGACCATGGCACTAAGTGCCTCAGCCAGGCTTTGCTTGAACACCTCCAGGGACAGTGACTCCACCACCTCCCTGGGCAGCCCATTCCAATGCCAATCACTCTCTCTAACAACAACTTCCTCCTAACATCCAGCCTAGACCTCCCTTGGCACAACTTCAGACTGTGTCCCCTTGTTCTATTGCTGGTTGCCTGGCAGAAGAGACCAACCCCACATGGCTACAATGTCCCTTCAGGGAGCTGTAGACAGCAATGAGGTCAGCCCTGAGCCTCCTCTTCTCCTGGCTAAACAGCCTGAGCTCCCTCAGCCTCTCCTCATAGGTTTTGTGCTCCAGGCCCCTCACCAGCTTTGTTGCCCTTCTCTGGACACATTCCGGCACCTCAACATCTCTCTTGAATTGAGGGGCCCAGAACTGGACACAGCACTCAAGGTGTGGCCTGAGCAGTGCTGAGTACAGGGGAAGAAGAACCTCCCTTGTCCTGCTGGCCACACTGCTCCTGAGCCAGGCCAGGATGCCATTGACTCTCTTGGCCACCTGGGCACACTGTTTTTATTACTAAAGCTTGAAGAACATAAAGCTAAAGTGGCATAGCATCTGCTATGCTAGCATGTTCATATCAAAGCATATGAGCATCAAGAAATTTTTATGCCATGGAAGAGTAAGCAAAACAGACCATGAAGTTGATGTGCAGAATAACAGTAAGACCTTTAACAGCTATTCCATTTCACTGCAACTTTCAGGTTACTTGATTCTATCATGATGTTTATCAATGCACATTTTGACATTGGGCATATGTTTTTGGCCAGTCAGCTTTACTTCCACCACTTCAGGTAAGAGAGATGAGAAATCTCTCTCTCTCCTGATAACTAGTCCCTTATTGAGAACATTGCTCTTCTTCAGATGTATGAATCTACTAATTTTGGTTCCCATAATTTGTGTCCCGCAGTGGTGACTTGGAAAGGACAGCTGTATCCTAGGGCCACAAGGATGCTCAGAGACCTGGAGCACCTCTCCTATGAGGACAGGCTTAAAGAGTTGGGGCAGTGCAGGCTGGAGAAGAGGAGGCTTCCTTGTGGCCTTCCAGGATCTGAAGAGGACCTACAAAAAAGCTGGGGGGGGGGACTTTTGAGGCTGTCAGAGAGTGACAGGACTGGGGGGAATGGAGCAAAGCTGGAGGTGGGGAGAGTCAGAGTGGAAGTGAGGAGGAAGTTGTTGAGCAGGAGAGTGGGGAGAGGCTGGAATGGATTGCCCAAGGAGGTGGTTGAGGCCCCATGGCTGGAGGTGTTTAAGGCCAGGCTGGATGAGGCTGTGGGCAGCCTGATCTAGGGTAGGGTGTCCCTTCCCATGGCAGAGGGGTTGGAACTCTATGATCCTTGTAGTCCCTTCCAACCCTGACTGATTCTATGATTCTTCACAAGCAGAAAGCAAAGATGTGCTGGATCACTTCAGAAAATAATAATCTGGGGTTCCTAATGCATGAAAATTGACAGAGTTTGTAAATAGTAACTTTTTTACTAATTTAATTGCTGCTCTTTCTCACTTTATTGTCTTCTTTCAGGAGCCGTCAGAAGTTAGGGATGGAAGAAAGGAAACGGAAGGTGAAGGGGATGGGACATATGAAGGAGCAGATCCAAATAACCGTTACCTCAGACTTATATTCAACGTGAGCAAACAACTGTGTGAGATAGTTCCTCGTGTGATGACACAAGGGCAGGCCCACATGGTTGTCTTTGGCACAAAAGAAGAAAAGAATAATCGAAGTAAGAGTTGGGAGAGTCTGCTATCCTCCCTATCAACAATCCTAGACAGAAACCAAATGAATAAGCTTCCTTTTCTTTGTTTGGGAAGCAGTGAGAGTGGCTAGTATTTGAACAAATACATATGTTCAGATTTCAAGCAGCTGTTACAACACTTTTGGCATATGACACTAAGCTAGGAGCAGGTATTGATCTGCTGGAAGGTAGGAGAGCCCTGCAGAGGGACCTGGACAGGCTGCATGGGTGGGCAGAGGCCAATGGGATGAGATTGAAGAAGGCCAAATGCAGGGTTCTGCACTTTGGCCACAACAACCCCAAGCAGCGCTACAGGCTGGGAACTGAGTGGCTGGAAAGCAGCCAGGAAGAAAGGGACCTGGGGGTACTGATAGATAGTAGGCTGAAGATGTGGCAGCAGTGTGCCCAGGTTGCCAAGAGAGCCAATGGCATCCTGGCCTGCATCAGGAACAGTGTGGCTGGTAGGATGACAGAGGTTATTCTTCCCCTGTACTCAGCACTGCTCAGGCCACACCTTGAGTGCTGTGTCCAGTTCTGGGCTCCTCAATTCAAGAGGAGATGTTGTGGTGCTGGAAGGTGTTCAGAGAAGGGCAGCAAGGCTGGTGAGGGGCCTGGAGCACAGCCCTGTGAGGAGAGGCTGAGGGAGCTGGGGGTGTGCAGCCTGCAGAAGAGGAGGCTCAGGGCAGAGCTCATTGCTGTCTACAACTACCTGAAGGGAGGCTGTAGCCAGGTGGGGTTGGTCTCTTCTCCCAGGCAACCAGCAACAGAACAAGGGGACATAGTCTCAGGTTGTGGCGGGGTAGGTCTAGGCTGGATGTTAGGAGGAAGTTGTTGTCAGAGAGAGTGATTGGCATTGGAATGGGCTGCCCAGGGAGGTGGTGGAGTCACTGTCCCTGAAGGTCTTCAAGAAAAGACTGGTTGAGGCACTTAGTGCCATGGTCTAGTTGATTGGCTCGGGTTGGGTGCTAGGTTGGACTGGCTGATCCTGGAGGTCTCTTCCAACATGGTTGATTCTATGATTTCATAAAAATAGCCTCTGACCCTGATTCCGTCATTTGTCCTGTTTGCTCTGTTTATAATCATCTTCGGCAGTTCAGGCCATGGTATCTTCACAACCTTCTAGTACTTATCTGAATTAAGCTAATTGGAACATCAAAATTAAAACCAAATGACTACCAACTGATTATGCAAATCTGTTGTCAAGACAATTGCAGAATGAAGAACTGCAGAAACTACATCACAACATCAAAACTAATTTCATTAATGCCATGTCAAGTGCAGCTTCATAGACTGTGCTGTAACGAGCAACAATACCCAAGCAAGTGTAAACACAAAAGCAACATAAGGTGACCAATCTTGCACAACTTAGCACCATAAGAGATGTGGGAGTGAGAAGCAAACAGAAAGATTAAAGATAATGATGAGAGTAATTCAGAGGAATCACTCAAAATTTTAGCTTGGAAAGGCAGGAACTTCATGGTCACCTTATTTAATTGTTTTGTAGTGGTAAAAAGAGTATGTATCTGTGTTGTGGAAGGCAAAAATAGGCTAAATTAAGCCTAAATATATCCTGGCTTGCCCAGACATGGGTTTTTTTCTGCTCTCCCTCCTTCTGCTGATGGGGGAAGCACTGCAGGAAAGGAGGACAAAAGGCCTGGTGCCTTCCAGTCTCCTCCATGCCCCTTCCAAACTTGTAAACACGTGAGGATACTGTGTTTATACACTTGTTTGTATTCTGCCCCAAAAGGTAAAAAAGTAAGCCCTGACTTCATCCAATATGGTTAAGTTTGGCAAAGTGCCATTCTGATTGGCTGATCTGTGGCCAAAAACATGGGGGTAAAGGAAAAGCTCACAACAAAGTAACAATCAGATGAGCAGAGAGGTGGCAAATTTGAAAAGTCAGTGGTGGATATGTTGCTGCAGGATCTTATTGAAGGTCCAAAAGAGAAAACAGATTAAAACCTCAGTCATTTCCCCACTGACATTAAGGACTCCCAATCATTGAGGGCAGGACTACCATTCAGAGGAACCTAGACAACTTGAAGGAACAGGCCATTGAGGGTGTCCTGTAGCTCAAGAAAGAAAAATCTCATATGGAGGAACCTGATATAGCAGTAAAGCATCTCCACTGAAAGGACTTGGTGGACAAGAAGTTGTGACTCACTGCAGTCCTGTGTCAACCATTTACTTTACTATACCAACAAGAGAGCTGCTAGCAGAACAAGGAATGATTATTCCCTTTTATTTGGTACTCCTGAAGCTGTAACTTGAGTACAGTGCCAGGTTTGGGACCATCACAATAGACATGACAAGATATTGAAGGAAGACCACCACAAAGAAGACTGAAAGATTGAAACAGATGCTGTACAAGAAGCTGAAGGAGTTTGGTCTGTTTAGCATGGACAAGAGAAGGTCTAGGGAGATTTCTACCTCTTAATGGGGAATTATAGTGAAGACATCACCAGGCTCTTGTCTGTGGTCCACAGCAAATAGACAAAAGCAACAGTCACAAGCTTTAACGAGGTAAATTCTGACAGATATAAGGAACATACTACAAGGAGTTTGGTCTCTTTAGCATGGACAAGAGAAGGTCTAGGAAGATAGATGCAGTAGAAGAAGCTGAAGGATTTTGGTCTGTTTAGCATGGACAAGAGAAGGTCTAGGGAGACAGATGCAGTAGAAGAAGCTGAAGGAGTTTTGTCTGTTTAGCATGGACAAGAGAAGGTCTAGGAAGATAGATGCTGTACAAGAAGCTGAAGGAGTTTGGTCTGTTTAGCATGGACAAGAGAAGGTCTAGGGAGATAGATGCTGTACAAGAAGCTGAAGGAGTTTGGTCTGTTTAGCATGGACAAGAGAAGGTCTAGGGAGATTTCTACCTCTTAACGGGGAATTATAGTGAAGACGCCACGAGGGTCTTGTCTGTGGTCCACTGCAAATAGACAAAAGCAACAGTCACAAGCTTTAATGAGGTGAATTCTGACAGATATATGAAACATACTAGAAAAACAACCAAAACCAAACAACACAGCAAGAGTGGTTGAACAGTAGAACTGAAACAGTTCTGCTAGAAGACTAGAACTGGAACAGGTTGCTCCAATAGGTTGTAGAATTTCCATTCCTGGAGATACTGAAAGCTGGCTACACATCTGATCTAAAATTGAAGCTAGATCTGCTTGGAGTAGACTTACAGAGGCCAGTTTGAACCTTGTTTTTCATTATCTCAGAACTGCTGAGTTGTAGAAATCTCTCCAAGGAGGTGGTGGAGGCACCATCCCTGGAGGTCTTCAAGAAAAGACTGGATAAGGCACTTAGTGCCATGGTCTAGTTGACTGGATAGGGCTGGAGGATAGGTTGGATTGGATGATCTTGGAAGTCTCTTCCAACCTGGTTGATTCTATGATTCTACTATCCTGTATTATGGATTAGAGATCAGTGGCTATCAAACTGTCTGATCATCATCATGCTTACATGAAGATACATTTGACTTGATGTAAGTGCTAGTATTTTATCAGCCTTAACCTGTACTTCACTCCTTATTCTCTCACCTGATCTGAGGATTTCAGCAATCCATGCTTCTTTACAGGAGATTATTACACACAATGATTACTTAGGGGGTAAAGAAATAGTTTGCCTGATTATAGTGTTTAAAAATAAACTATTCCTTTTTTTCATGTAAGACTACTTCAGAGAAGTTCCTTTCATGCCTTTAAAAACTATTACAGAAATAAGACCCTCTTTTATTTTCTATTTTTAGGACTGATATAAATGAGGTCATAACTGTGCTCTTCAGGCATACTGACCTACCCTCTGTGAGTCACAAGCAAACTTTGCTCTCTGAAGGCACGCTGTCCAACTGCTGGACTTCTGTTCCTAAAGAAACTGTATTATCTCGTCTCCAGCACAATCATCAAACTTAACCAAATGATCTCCATTTTTTTCTGTTACAAATTGCCTGGTCCTTATTTTTTTCCACTCCATTTTGTATTCAGCTTCAGTCTTTTAGCTTACCCATTCCTTTCCCTTCCCACTGGTTTTTGCATCCCTTGCCAACACTCCCAATGGTTTAATCATCCACCATGATTGCTGTACTCTTCCACTTCCACCCATACAAACTGTTTCAGTCCCCAAAGTAATAAAGCACAAGTAAAAGCCTTGGAGTGTTAGGATACATTAGAGCTACTAAGAAGCTTCCTACTACTAAAGTCTTTCTTTCCTTTTCCACCCTCTGCAGCAGCAAATTAAGGGTGATGTAAGGTAAATTTTCTAACTCATTCTCTTTGACTTGCTTTATGGCTTACTGTTTTTAATTGTAAAGCTCAATTTGGAAGCACAAAAAAAACTCAGACATGGTGGAACTTCTCCAAGAAAAGTGAGAGACACAACTAGAGTTTAGTAACAGACTTTAACTCTTCGGTGCTACACTGTCCTGAGTTTGTCACTCTCATTCAGTTCTTAGTTTTCCAGGCAAAAAGATATGCTGTGTTGAAGTGGAGGGGCAGGGGGAAATTTAGGCTGGAAGTGAGGAGAAAGTTCTTCCCTGAGAGAGTCATTGGACACTGGAATGGGCTGCCCGGGGAGGTGGTGGAGTCGCCGTCCCTGGAGCTGTTCAAGGTAGGATTGGACGTGGCACTTGGTGCCATGGTCTGGCCTTGAGCTCTGTGGTAAAGGGTTGGACTTGATGATCTGTGAGGTCTCTTCCAACCTTGGTGATACTGTGTTATACTGTGTGAAAAAGGTAATTCCTTTTATGTAGTGGCTTTCAGAGCCTGACTTTTTATGTTCAGTAATTCTCAATACATCAGACAGAACTGTGGACTGATGTCCTTTACCTTGATTTTCTAATACCAAAAAGGGGTTTTGTTGTGAAAAGAGCAACACAGGTCTGTTGCAGTTGAGTGATGCTTTATGATGATAGAATCAAGCAGGTTGGAAGAGACCTCCAAGCTCAGCCAGGCCAATCTAGCACCCAGCCCTAGCCAGTCAACCAGACCATGGCACTAAGTGCCTCAGCCAGGCTTTGCTTCAACACGTCCAGGGACAGTGACTCCACCACCTCCCTGGGCAGCCCATTCCAATGCCAATCACTCTCTCTGACAACAACTTCCTAACAACATCCAGCCTAGACCTCCCCTAGTAGAACCTGAGACTGTGTCCCCTTGTTTTATTGCTGGTTGACTGGAAGAAAAGACCAACCCCACCTGGCTACAGCCTCCCTTCAGGTAGTTGTAGACAGCAATGAGCTCTGCCCTGAGCCTCCTCTTCTGCAGGCTGCACACCCCCAGCTCCCTCAGCCTCTCCTCACAGGGCTGTGCTCCAGGCCCCTCACCAGCTTCGTTGCCCTTCTCTGGACACATTCCAGTATCTCAACATCTCTCTTGGATTGAGGAGCCCAGAACTGGACACAGCACTCAAGGTGTGGCCTGACCAGTGCTGAGTATGAGGAAAGAATAACCTCCCTTGTCCTAGTGGCAAAAAAAATATTTAAATGGCTTAAAGACATGCAGAAGTTCAGCAAATGAAACAGGGTTTCAAAAAGTGATACTTTTAAAACTGCTCCAGACAATGAAGCACTAAAGAATCATTTTTAGAATATGACAAGGCACTCAGCTTCTGCTCTCCCATTCTTCTTTGATCTGATCTCTGCTCTGATTGGCATTACTCCAAACATCAACAATAGCTGCAGAGGTGCCAGTATATACACCAACATATGTGGATACCAGTAACACATGACACTTGTGTTAGCCTGTCTACATGTTGAGAGATCTGAAGTCTTCTCAGCATTTTATTCCTGGAGTTCTCCAGTGCTCTATTTATGTCTCTCTAAACTAATTCTCCCTTCCAGACTTTTGAAGATACACATCATCCTAGACGTTGCCTAGAGATGGAGAGTCAACATTAAAAACCATTAGCTTTACACTTGTACAGGATGCTTGGAGACCTTTAATCCTTGCTTCTCCTCCTGCTTCCACTGGAGAAATTATTCTGGTGAATGATGTTCTCTTTTGATTTTCCTTGCCTTGTAAGACAGACTGGTGTTTCAGTCCACACACAGAATGTCAGTGGTGCATAGCCAAGAACAGACTCCATAGCTTACAGTTATCTTTGAATTGCCAAATTAGGACACTAGATCATAGAATTGGTCAGGGTTGGGAGGGACCACAAGAGTCATCTAGTTCCAACCCCCCAGCCATGGGCAGAGACACCCTAGCCTAGGGCAGGCTGGCCACAGCCTCGTCCAGCCTGGCCTTAAACACCTCCAGCGACGGGGCCTCAACCACCCCTCTGGATGCTACAGGTAGCTATTAAAAAGTTAGTCATTAGCATGTTAGAAAGGGATTCATAAGTTAACTAACAAATCAAGACAGGTTTGGGGGGATTTGGGAGGTAAATGCATGCAATTTAGCATCTATAGAAAAATTTTCCTTGTCCCATAACTAAAAACATAGAAGTTAGCCTGGTAGGGCATAAACCTTGCCAGGCTAGCTTAGCTCTTACTCTCCTCCTCCTGTTTCAAGTCTGGGAAGGTGAGTCAGATGAGCAAAGCCTTGAGGACTAGAGTGTCAGGTGTCTTGTGCTGCCCCTCAATGTGTCTGCACAGTCAAATGAGGCAGTAAGCTTTGAATTCATTGGCCAGAACAATGCTGGTAGCGCTCAGGCCAGTTTGATTTTCAAAGTGAAGTATTTAAAGAGGGGTGACTTAGAAACCACCTTTCTGCATTCAGCCTTTCAGCACAGAGCCTTTCTGCCATTTGTGGCTCATTAACTGGGGATCAAGGCGGCCACCTGTATGCAGCTAGCCCTAGCAGCTCAGCAGCAGCCCTTCCCTGCTTCCCTCTGTCTGGAATGTTTTGCATTTTATCTCGGGATCATAATCCTGAGTTTGAAAGCATCTTTGGTACAGGAGACTTACTCAGGACCAAAAAGTGTCATGAAGCATAGCATCATACAATCAACCAGGTTGGACGAGACCTCCAAGATCAGCCAGTCCAACCTAGCACCCAGCCCTAGCCAGTCAACCAGACCATGGCACTAAGTGCCTCATCCAGGCTTTGCTTCAACACCTCCAGGGACAGAGACTCCACCACCTCCCTGGGCAGCCCATTCCAATGCCAATCACTCTCTCTGACAACAACTTCCTCCTAACATCCAGCCTAGACCTACCCCGCCACAACTTGAGTCTGTGTCCCCTTCTTCTGTTGCTGGTTGCCTGGCAGAAGAGCCCAACCCCACCTGGCTACAGCCTCCCTTCAGGTAGTTGTAGACAGCAATGAGGTCAGCCCTGAGCCTCCTCTTCTGCAGGTTAAACAGGCCCAGCTCCCTCAGCCTCTCCTCATAGGGTTTGTGCTCCAGGCCCCTCACCAGCTTTGTTGCCCTTCTCTGGACACCTTCCAGCACCTCAACATCTTTCTTGAATTCAGGAGCCCAGAACTGGACACAGCACTCAAGGTGTGGCCTGACCAGTGTTGAGTACAGGGGAACAATAACCTCCCTTGTCCTACTGCCCACACTGTTCCTGATGCAGACCAGGATGCCATTGGCTCTCTTGGCCACCTGAGCACACTGCTGGCTCATCTTCAGCCTACTATCTATCAGTGCCTCCAGGTCCCTTTCCTCCTGGCTGCTTTCCAGCCACTCTGTCCCCAGCCTGTAGTGCTGCTTGGGGTTGTTGTGGCCAAGTTGTAGACCCCTGCACTTGGCCTTGTTCAGTCTCATCCCATTGGCCTCTGCCCACCCATGCAGCCTGTCCAGGTCCCTCTGCAGGGCTCTCCTACCTTCCTACAGATTAACTCCTGCTCCTAGCTTGGTGTCATCTGCAAACTTACTGATGCTGGACTCCATCTCCTTGTCCAGATCATCAACAAAGATATTGATCAGGACCGGGCCCAGCAAAGCCTGGATGAGGCACTTAGTGCCATGGTCTGGTTGATCGGATAGGGCTGGGTGCTAGGTTGGACTGGATGATCTTGGAGGTCTCTTCCAACCTGGTTGATCCTATGATTCCTAATACAGCCCAGGATCCCATTGGCCTTCTTGGCCACAAGGGCACATTGCTGTGCCATGGATGTTATCCACCAGCACCCCCAGGTCCCTCTCCATATGGCTGCTCTCCAGCAGTCACCTCCCAGCCTGTACTGGTGGGGTTGCAGACTATCTCTCAGAAAGGTAAGGCTGACTGGTCTGTAGTTTCCCAGATCTACCTTTCTGCCCTTCTTGTGGATAGCTGTAATGTTTCTTCCCTTCCAGACCATGGGATTTCCACTTACTTCCATGACCCTTCAAGATACTAAGAAGTACTTCTGTGCTATCAGTCAACTTCCTCAACACTCAGCTGCATCCTATCAGGGAGTTGTACTTCTCAAATTTGTACAGAAGGTTCTTTCTCTGCCGTCAGTGGTTTAATATTTGCTTGAGTGTTGCTTCTTGACAGAGTTTTGGGGGCTGACATTACCTGTGAACACAGGCTGAGTGCCTTAACCATTCCTGTGCCAGTTTGGAGAAACTTGCTGGCCCTACTCAGCAGCATGCCTACATCTTTCTTATACTTCTGTTTCCTACTAACATGTCTGCAGAAACTTTTACACTGCTCTTATTATCTCTTGTTAGTTGACCTCCAGCTGAGCTTTTGCCTAATTGCATCTCTGAAGCAGCATTTCTATATTCCACTTGGGGAGTTTCTTTCCTTTTGCACTGCTCTGGCACTCCTTTTATCATCTGAACTCTCTTAGTAGCTTGGTAGTTTTCCAGCTTATTTCTTTCTATGCCTGTTCTTTTTCCTGCTTACAGGGATAGACTGCTCTTCTGCTTCAAGGAGCAGCTGTATTGGGAAATCTCCCAAAATTCCTGAGCTGCTTTGCCTTCCAAGACAGACTCCCATTGGATCCCTCCTAACACTTCTCTGAGTGAGTTGAAATCTGTTCTTCTGAAGTCTGGGCCTTAGTCTTATCTCTTGTCATCCTCAAGCTCTTTGGCTTTTACATTCCTGCAGTTCCTGCAGCCAGCAGTGCTGCTGCTATTGGCCTGTTCAAATCTGTTTTGATTAGTAAGCATTTGGTGCAGAAACGCACTGTGCCTGGCTGACCCATGCATAGGTCCTGAGCTCAGCCTGGAAATCTCCCAGCTTGCTTATCCACCACTGTATTACTTTCTGAAATAGCAGGATGGCAGAATTGCCTTTTAAGAACCAGGGTTTGAATAGCTTAAGCCTCTTTAAAGTGAATGAAGAAAGTTTCATCCATCTCTTTCCCTGACCCAAGTCTGTAGCAGGCACCACAAAGTCTCTCTCAGTGGCCCTGATTTTGACCCACAGAGCACTCTGCAGACCAAACTCTGCAAGACCCAAAGCACTCTGTTTATTAAAAGTATTCTTTTACACAGAGCACAACCCTTTCTCCTCCTCACTTTGTCTTTTCTTCTGATCTTAACTAGTGCACTGCAGGACCACAGACACATGAGCCCTCCCACTGAGTGATGATAATCCCAACGACAATGCAACCCTACCAGAAACTCCTTTTATCCTGTTTACCTCCCTAGAACATGAAGGTCATGCAAAGGCACTTGAAATGATACTGTCTGTTCCCTGAGTGTGGTAGCTTCCCATATATCTCAGCTCTATACATGCTTTCACCTTGTCCCCTCCAGCCTTGATTGTTTCCACTCTGTTTTAACCACCACTTCAATTCCAATGTATTACTTTCCAGCCTATTGGCACACACACCCTTGTACTTCTTTGAGAAGTGAATCTCTTTCAACAACAGATCATAGTGCTTTTATGACAGAAGGAGAAAGGTTGTCAGTGATAGTAGCTACACAGCCAGGTGTTGGCCTAAATGATAAACTGCAGCAGAAGAGGTTCCACCTCAACACAAGGGGGAACTTCTTTATTGTAAGGGACACAGAGCACTGGAACAGGTTTCTCAGAGAGGTTGTTGGGTCTCCTTCTCTGGAGACTTTCAAGGCCTGTCTGGATGTGTTCCTCTGTGATCTGTGCTAGGTAGGATTGTCCTGCTCTGGCAGGTGGGTTGGACTTGATGATCTCCATGGGTCCCTTCCAACCCCTAACATCCTGTGATGTCCCTGTTTCTCCCTGTACTCTTCCCTACTCAACATCCTATTTAATTTCCTGATGCAGCATTATGTGCCGGGCATTGACTGAAGGTCAATGTGCTTGCTAGCTTCATGGTCCATCAGGCATCAAGTCCCACAGTTGTGGCTCCCACTCTCTCCATTCCAGAGAGGAGTACCAGGCCCTCCCCACTATCCATCACTCAAATGGCCACACCCTCTCAATAGGAGCTCTGGAGGGTCAATGCTTCTGTCACCCTAGAAACAGCACCATGGGTTGCCAAAGGAGCATCACATCACCACCATTTAATCACTAGCATTTCTACCAAGACACATACACCAACAATCTCATGCCACTGAATAAATTAATGGTGTGGTAGGACCTAGGTAAAGTTCCATTCTATCCATATCTGAAGTGATGCAGAATCCTTGGAAATACAAAAAAAAGGGCTGCAAGAATAACTACATGTATGAAATGGATTCTGTACAAGGCACAGTCAAGTTGGAAATCTTCAGTCTGGAAAGGAGATAGCTTGGTGAGGACATGACAGAGGTCAAAAGCTTAAGATTTAGGTCAATCTAGGTAAAGTTCCATTCTATCCATATCTGAAGTGATGCAGAATCCTTGGAAATACCAAAAACAGGGCTGCAAGAATAACTACATGTATGAAATGGATTCTGTACAAGGCACAGTCAAGTTGGGAATCTTCAGTCTGGAAAGGAGATAGCTTGGTGAGGACATGACAGAGGTCAAAACCTTAGATGGCATATTCAGTAGCTCTTCCAAAACAAGTAGAACATATCAAAGAAAGCAAATGAGAGCCAGAAATGAAGGCAGATGAAAGAAAAATGCATCTTTATGCAACAGGAATGCTTTTAATGGTTACTAAGCATATAATAACTTCACTGTGTTGTGGAAATCAGAGAAATAGGTTGGTTTTGAGTATTAGGAGATAGCATCTTGCTCTGTGCTTAATATCCCTTCAGCATACAATTACAGTTAGTGGCAGAGACAAGTCATCCTATTAACAAAGGCTGTTCTCATTAGTGAAACAAATTTATTGCCACAAAGCAGAAACCAGAATTCATTTTTTAAATATAAAAACAGATTTTCAGCCATAAAATATCCAGACTGAGACTCAGAGGCACTTCTCCAATAAAACACAAAATAGTTTTGCTGTTGAGTCCTCAAATAAAGAGAAGGATCCACAGATTTGCACTACTCATTCCAAGGAAAACAGTGAATGGAACAAGGGAGTTGCATATACTGGATTGGATGTGGGGTTACGGCTCTGGGAGATCAAACACACAGTCAATGCTTGCTGCACTCCAGAACTACCAAGCCTCACTAAAATAAAGGTGCTGCTTCAACAATTACAGGATGGATTTCAGTTGAAAAGCTAGTCAGTTGCCATCAAAACACTGGTTTGGAAACTGCATGGAGATTAAAATGGACAGAAGCACCTCTACAGGCATGTTCCTTACAGGAGGGATGTCGGAGTTACTGCTATGATACAATTACAACGTGGGATGGTTTGCATGTTCCTTGCTCCCTCATACTTAAGAACATCACCCAGACTAGACTCAGCTGCTGGAAATAAAAGAAATAAAGCTTTCTATTTACAGCTTAGCAGAATACACAAGCAGGTATTTACAGTATCTACAGCCACAGACAGAAATAGATAAGTTAAAAAGTAATACAGAAACACAGCAGCCCTGCCAGAAACCAGAGTCCCCAGGAGGGGCTCCCAACCCTTCCACCTCCTTTTCACTCCTCTACCTTACCCCAGACTTTGCCCTGTGTTCAAGGTGAGTTTGGAGAATCAGCCAGGGAGGTTAGGAAGCAGAAGGATTAGTCACACAGATGGCAGTTAGAGAGGGAGAGGTGCAGGCAGCCAGAGTGAGCAACTCCATTATCTCTATATATGTTCTTGTTCTTACCCATCTCAGCAAGCCTATGAGTGCAGCAGCCATCATCATTGTTTCCTTTTCAACAATCTGTAGTCTAACTCTTCTCACCAAAATATCCCAGCTAGGCTCAAACTAGCACACAATATAAGAGAGGCACAGGAATCATTGTTACTTTCATCAGAGGAAAGGGGGAAAAAAAGAAGGAAAAAATTAATGAATCAGCTTGGTCCATAACTGCAATCAGGATATTAAATTCAAGCCTTTAGTAATGTAAAACACAGCAGCAAACAAAACTCTGTTTGTATCTCTGATGAATGCAGGAACCTTCTAGCATCACTGATAACCTCAATGATCTTGTCCAAGACCTAGCACATACAATGCATATCACTGAAGTTCCCAACCCCATGTGCAGAACAGAAAGAGTGTTTGGATTTATCACCAGTTATCATTTCTGAGCTGTGATTTAGAGCTGCCTTCCCCTCTGCCCCTCATCTTAAATCTGACATCTTTCCTCACAGTGGGAAGTTGGACTGGGTAAAATGCAGGCTCTCTCTTTCCCACACCTGGCAGCAACTGAATGCCACACACATTCCCTCTCCAGCAACTGCAGGCACTGTTTCCATGGTAGCACCAGTATAAAAAACTCCAAACTGTTCAGGGAGGGAGGAAAGGAGGACTGTGGCCTCAGAAAAGCTCCCCCTCACTTCCCTGGACAAGGCACTGCAGGAAATCAAGGCAGGGAGTGAAGCTGACCACACACAGCCTGTGAGGACTGAGAGAGATGGAAGGCACAGGTAGCACCATGCGGCACAGAAACCTCCCTTCAGCACGACCAGAGTTGCTGTGGTTCAAGCACAAGTGATACAGTGGTTTGAGTGCCCTGTTGTGCAGGTACATTGAAGGAGATCTGCAACAGCCACCAAGCACTCAGCTTTCCTTGCCTCCCACACCCTCCAAAAGGACACTGTCTGCAATTCTGGAGCAGATGTACTTCTCACTGAAGCCTAGTTAAGGGGAAGGAGAGATGCATACTTGCTATGAAGTGAAACAGCACAACAGAACCCAATTTTTACTTCACAAATGACCAATATCAGATGTAGAGGAGGGTTCAGAGGAGGGCTGAGGAGAGCCACAAAAATTATCATCAGGCTGGAGAACACCTCCTGCAAAGGCTGAGAAAGTTGAGGCTATTCAGCCTGGAGAAGAGAAGGCTGAGGAGGGTACCTCATTGCAGCCCTTCAGTACTCAGGGCCTGTAAAAAAGATGTGGATAATCTTTTTAGCAAGCCATGTTGTGGCAGGACAAGGAGTAATGTTTTTAAACTAAAAGGGTAGATGTAGACTAGATATAAGTAAGAAACTGTTCTACAATGAGGGTGGCAAAATACTGGAACAGGCTGCCCAGTGGGGTGGTATATACCCCACACCTGGAAACATCCATGGTAAGTTTGGATGGGACTCTGAGCAACCTTATCCAGCTGCTTACTGTGCAGGGTGTTAGACTTAGATGACTCTTTGGAGACAGAGCAGCTGGAGAGCATACAAGCAGAAAGGGACCTGGAGGTACTGGTAGAGAGGAGTTGAAGATGAGGCAGCAGTGTGCCCAGGTGGCCAGGACAGCCAATGGCATCCTGGCCTGCATCAGGAACAGTGTGGCCAGTAGGACAAGGGATGTTATTCTGCCCCTGTACTCAGCACTGGTCAGGCCACACCTTGAGTGCTGTGTCCAGTTCTGGGCTCCTCACTTCAAGAGAGATGTTGAGGAACATGTCCAGAGAAGGGCAACAAAGCTGGTGAGGGGCCTGGAACACAAACCCTTTGAGGAGAGGCTGAGGGAGCTGGGGGTGTGCAGCCTGCAGAAGAGGAGGCTCAGGGCAGAGCTCATTGCTGTCTACAACTACCTGAAGGGAGGTTGTAGCCAGGTGGGGTTGGCCTCTTCTCCTCGGCAAGCAGCAATAGAACAAGGGGACACAGACTCAAGTTGTGCCAGGGGAGGTCTAGGCTGGATGTTAGGAGGAAGTTGTTGTCAGAGAGAGTGATTGGCATTGGAATGGGCTGCCCAGGGAGGTGGTGGAGTCACCATCCCTGGAGGTGTTCAAGCAAAGCCTGGTTGAGGCACTTAGTGCCATGGTCTGGTTGATTGGACAGGGCTGGGTGCTAGGTTGGACTGGCTGATCTTGGAGGTCTCTTCCAACCTGGTTGATTCTATGATTCTTAAGAGGTTCCTTCCTGCCTAAAGCATTCCATGATTCTACAACCCACGGTAATAAAGTCCGAACTGGATTTTTCAGCATCTTAGGACCATGTACTTGTTGAGATTATTTTGCCACAGCCATATGATTTGCAGGGCTGAACGCCTCAGAGACAGAAATGAGATGAAAGGTGACACTTCTTGAACAATTTTGACTAGCTTTAAAGAATGAGAATGCAGAATTGCAATCTATGCTTGCATAATGTATCAGAGACAGAAGATTATTCTGGCCAAGTCCAAATGCCAACCTGCTCAATAAACCCCAATCCAGTGTTTCAGTGTTACACATTAGACCTAGCCATGCACAGCAGGCATCACTGCAGGAGCACCAAATGGTTGAGGTTGAAATGGATCTCTAGAGGTCATCCATTTCAACTCACTGCTCAAGCAGGACTACCTACCACCAGCTCACCAGGGCCATGCCCAGGCAGTTTTTAAGTACCTCCAAGGAGGGACATGTCACAGTCTCTCTGGGCAACATGTGCCAGTGCTTTGTCAGGCTCACAGTGAAAAAGTGTCTCCTGATGCTCAGATGGAGCCTCCTGTGTTTCAGTCTGTGCCCACTGTGAGTGGATCTGTCATGGGGCACCACTGAAATAAATCTAATTCCCTCGTCTTTGCACTCTCTCTTTAGGGATTTCTAATTATTGATGAGATCTCCCCTCAGCCTTCTCTTACCCACAGCCTGAACTCAGCCTTTCCTCATAGGAGAGGGGCTTCAGTCCCTTCATCATCTTTGTGGCCCTTCTCTGGACACCCTCCAATATGTCCACATGTGTCTTGAACTGAAAGTCTGGAAATAGACCCAGGTGTGGCCTCACCAATGTTAAGCAAGGAGAAAGCATCACATCCCTTCACCTGCTGGTAACATTCCTCTTAAGGTAGCTCAGAGTACAGGTCACCTTCCTTGCCACAGGGATGCATCTCTGGCTCAGGTCCCACTTAATGTCCACCAGGACCCCCAGGTCCTTTTCTGCAGAGCCATTAACCACCTGAGTGACCTCCAGCATGTAGTGGTGGATGGGATTAAGGGGCATATCATTGCCTGCATTAGCAAGGTTCCTGAGGAAAACACATCACATCAGAAAGATTTGACTGGACAGTTGGCATGCACACAGTATTAGGCAACTTTCTACATCATTAAAATCACAGTATCACCAAGGTTGGAAGGGACCTCACAGATCATCAAGTCCAACCCTTTACCACAGAGCTCAAGGCCAGACCATGGCACCAAGTGCCACGTCCAACCCTGCCTTGAACAGCTCCAGGGACGGCGACTCCACCACCTCCCCGGGCAGCCCATTCCAGTGTCCAATGACTCTCTCAGGGAAGAACTTTCTCCTCACCTCCAGCCTAAATCTCCCCTGACACAGCCTGAGGCTGTGTCCTCTTGTTCTGGTGCTGGCCACCTGAGAGAAGAGAGCAACCTCCTCCTGGCCACAACCTCCCCTCAGGTAGTTGTAGACAGCAATGAGGTCTCCCCTGAGCCTCCTCTTCTCCAGGCTAACCAATCCCAGCTCCCTCAGCCTCTCCTCGTAGGGCTGTGCTCAAGGCCTCTCCCCAGCCTCGTTGCCCTTCTCTGGACACGCTCAAGCATCTCAATGTCCCTCCTAAACTGGGGGGCCCAGAACTGAACACAGCACTCAAGGTGTGGTCTAAGCAGTGCAGAGTACAGGGGCAGAATGACCTCCCTGCTCCTGCTGGCCACACCATTCCTGATGCAGGCCAGGATGCCACTGGCTCTCTTGGCCACCTGGGCACACTGCTGGCTCATGTTCAGGTGGGTATCGATCAGCACCCCCAGATCCCTTTCTGTCTGACTGCTCTCCATCCACTCCAACCCCACTCCACCTCTCAGGAAATCTCCACAGTAAAAAAGACAATTCCTAAACCTTTTTCCCATTCTGACCACTGTAAGAGGTCTAACTTAGTCCCTGTGTGCCTGAGGGCTAAGGATGGGTATTCTTTCAGTTTTGTGAACCTTACTTGGGAGAAGAGGATTTTATTTTCTGAACTGACCATGGATGCCTATCTTGTCTCATCCTGCAAGGCTGATTCCTCTCTGTTCACAGACGATCTCCAATTTCAGAAATGGCCTGTCCCCATGCAAAACGTTAACTTGCCCTACTCTACCTGAGAAACTACACTGGATATATTCTTGGGAAGCCTCTTTGCTTTGATTCAGATGCTTTTGAGAGGAGCTCTCACAGTCTGGAATGCACACCAGAGACATCTGAAATGCTAAACTGCAAGAATAGAAGAAAAAAACTACTTAATTTTCTGAGCCTGTTCTGTGGTCTACACCTTCAATAGTTTAGATTATCCAACCAAGTGACAAGCAAACAGAGACATCAAAATCAAGGGAGGTTCTCCTCCCCCTCTACTCTGCCCTGCTGAGACCTCATCTTGAATATTGTGTTTGTATTTGGGCTCCCCAATTTAAAAGGGACAGGGATCTGCTGGAGAGAGTCCAGCAGAAGGCTATGAGGATGATTAAGGGACAGAAGGACATGGCTTATGAGGAGAGGCTGAGGGACCCGGGGCTGCTTAGTCTGGAGAGGAGAAGACTGAGAGGGGATTTGATAAATGTTTATAAGTATCTGAAGGCTGCCAGGAGGGGGGGACAGGCTCTGCTCACTGCTCCCTGGGATAGGACAAGGAGCAATGGGTGTAAGTTGCTGCAAAAGAGATTCCACCTCCACACAAGGGGGAACTTCTTTACTGTAAGGGACACAGAGCACTGGAACAGGCTCCCCAGAGAGGTTGTGGAGTCTCCTTCTCTGGAGCCTTTCAAGGCCTGTCTGGATGTGTTCCTCTGTGATCTGTGTTAGATAGGATTGTCCTGCTCTGGCAGGGGGGTTGGACTGGATGATCTCCTTGGGTCCCTTCCAATCCGTAACACCCTGTGTGAGCCTGTGAAAACGATTACTTAGCAAGTGGTGGAAATACATAAAGTAATTTCCTCTTTGGTTAAAATGCAAGAGTACAAAGCTAGTGTACCAAAGCTGGAATTTTAAGCCACATTCCACCTCCACTGAAGGTTTCTTATCCTGTTAGTGCCCTTGTCCTAAAACTTGATTTCTATTATGTGAAGGCTGGGTTTTTTTTGTGGGTGTTACATGGCTGCCCAAGTGTGGATTACTTTCAAAAGCGAGATCACCGGAATTAGGGCAAAAGAAATCATTTAATGGGATGCACTGACTGCAGTCACTCTGCTTCATTTCCTCTAACAAGAGATTGCATTGACCAAGAGAGACGTTTCTCTGGCTTGTATCCATTGCAGAGCAAAGTCACAAAGAGAGAGAGGCAGAAGGAAAGAATTACAGTATTCCTTCCCTTGAATACATTCATGAGAAGTGGGCAGAGACCTTGCAACACTGTTTGGGATGTCTTTGATAGCACTGTTGGAATATAAAGTGTCTCTAGCCGCTTGCTACATCTTTACCAAGAGGAAATCACTCCACAACAGTATCACTTGGAGAAACGGGCTCCTATAAATGGTTCCCTACCCTTTAAGTAGGCTTCTATCTCTACAGGGCAAATAGTTCCTATCTTTCAGTTTTCTGGTTCATGGCCAACACAGAAGAGGCACAGGGAGCCCTTTCAGATTCAGTACTACTATAAACTTAAAGGACGGTCTCTTGTGATGGTTTGGGTGTTCCCAGCCCCCCCCCCCCACACTTTGGAAATCACCCAGACTAGACACAGCCAGCTCTGGAAATTGAATGAATCTTATATTTACAGCTTAGCTCAATATACAAGCAGATAGTTCCAGTATATATAGCTATAGACAGAAATAGACAAGGTAAAAGGTAATACAGAAACACAACAACCCTCCCAGAAAGCTGAGTCCCCAGGAGGGGCTCCCAACTGCCCCTTCACCTTCCCCCTACCCCTCTCTACCTTACCCCAATCCCAAGGAAGAATGGAGGTTCAGTCAGGGGGTTCAGAAGTAAAGTGGCTTAGCCAGAGAAAGGGAGGGTGAGGTTATAGAGAGAGATGCAGCTTGGATCTCCCCAGCAGGAGAAGTGAGTCATCTATGTTTGGATTCTTCTTGTATCTCTCTGTAAGCCGATGAGTGAAGTAGGCATCATTCTGTTTTCCTTCTCATGGCCTGTAATCTAGTTCTTCTCACCAAAACATTCTACCTAGCGTCAAACTAGCACACTCTACAGCCAAAAGGAAACCTGGAAAGCCAACCCTAATTCTGTTACAAAGTGTGGCAGCTTGTTTATTGCCAGGACTGGACAGAGGGGAGCATAAACTTCTGGAGGTGTGCTATGGTGGCTACCAAGTTTTTTTTTTTCCCCAGGATTTCAGTGTGCTTTCCAGAATTTACAGAGCACATCTCTCAAGTTAGGGAAAAAAGCTTTGTACCTGCTAGTAAGTTTGCAGGGAGTTTTATACACACACTAGTACTTTGAGCACACTTGATACCATGCTCATCTGTCTATTTATCTGCAAGGTATGACCAAAGGTACTTCCACAGCAACTGAGTGGGATAGAGAATTTCAGGCAAATAACTTGCAATGATTTTTATGTAATACCCCCTCCAAAAAAAACCAAACAAACAAACCAACAAACCAAACAAAAAAGGTGAACAGCCAACACACCCCCCCCCAAAAAAAAAAACCCCACACCACCAAACCCAAAACAAAAATAACCCAAAGAACAACAAAACCCCCAAATCACCACCACCCCCCACACACACCTCTACAGTTAGAATCCCCCTATAAAAATATTACAGTGAAAAGTATTTCCAGATCCTGGGAAGCAGTCATGGGAGAAATGACACTGAAAAGAATGCTTAGGATGGTAAGAACTGGGTGACCTTCACTGTCATTTTGAATATTCAGAAATGGGAAAGCTAGGGATAACTCAAGATACACTTTGGCCACAACAACCCCAAGCAGTGCGACAGGCTGGAGACAGAGTGGCTGCAGAGCAGCCAGGCAGAAAAGGGCCTGGGGGTATTGGTAGAGAGGAGTTGAAGATGAGCCAGCAGGGTGTCCAGGGAGGCAAGAGAGTCAATGGCATCCTGGGCTGGCTCAGGAGCAGTGTGGCCAGCAGGACAAGGGAGGTTCTTCAGCCCCTGTACTCAGCACTGCTCAGGCCACACCTTGAGTGCTGTGTCCAGTTCTGGGCTACTCAATTCAAGAGAAGTGTTGAGGTGCTGGAACATGTCCAGAGAAGGGCAATGAAGCTGGTGAGAGGCCTGGAGCACAGCCCTGTGAGGAGAGGCTGAGGGAGCTGGGGGTGTGCAGCCTGCAGAAGAGAAGGCTCAGGGTTGACCTCATTGCTCCCTACAACTACCTGAAGGGAGGCTGTAGCCAGGTGGGGTTGGGCTCTTCTCCCATACAACCAGCAACTTAGCCTGGAGAAGAGGAGGCTCAGAGGTGATCTTATTACTGTCTACAACTACCTGAAAGGGCATTGCAACCAGGTGGGGGGTGGCCTCTTCTCCCAGGTAACCATCAATAGAACAAGGGGACACAGTCTCAAGTTGTGCCAGGGGAGGTATAGGCTGGATATTAGGAAGAAGTTCTTCACAGAGAGAGTGATTGGCATTGGAATGGGCTGCCCAGGGAGGTGGTGGAGGCACCATCCCTGGGGGTCTTCAAGAAAAGACTGGATGAGGCACTTAGTGCCATGGTCTAGTTGATTGGCTAAGGCTGGGTGCTAGGTTGGACTGTATGATCTTGGAGGTCTCTTCCAACCTGTTTGATTCTATGATTCTAAGGGGACACAGTCTCAAGTTGTGGCAGGGGAGGTCTAGGCTGGATGTTAGGTGGAAGTTGTTGTCAGACAGAGTGATTTGCATTGGAATGGGCTGCCCAGGGAGGTGGTGGAGTCACTTTCCCTGGAGGTGTTAAAAAAAAGAAAAGACTGGATGAGGCACTTAGTGCCATGGTCTGGTTGACTGGATAGGGCTGGGATCCATCCAGCCCTGGACGGATAGGTTGGACTGGATGATCTTGGAGGTCTCTTCCAACCTGTTTGATTCTATGATTCAGTGACAACTGCTGCATGCAGCCAATCTAATTACAACTTTCAAACTTGTTGAAAAACAGGCCCAGATGTTTTGAGCTGCTTAGGATGAAGAAAAAAACCTTTTAAATTGTTACCATGTACACAGAATAATTGAGGCCTCATAATATATGCTGGATCATATTTACTGAATGTTTGCTTTTTGATTCAGATGTTAATTTCATGTTGAATTGTAAAGAGTTAAACCCTCCTGGGGGAGTAGTCTTGACCCTGACCCCAGGTCCTCCTGACCCCTCCCCAGGGGTGGGTCTGAACACTACCAGGTGTGGTGGTTAGCCCACTACCAGGTGTGGTGGTTAGCCCACTGCCACACCCTGTGTAGCCCCCCTATAAAACAGAGAGGCTTCCTGTTTCTTTCTCTCTTGCCCTGCCTCCCTGCTTGCCAGCATCACCATCCTGTTTCCTGCTACTCTTTGTTTTACCAATGGCCATAACCCACGAAGTGGACAAAACCATTGCCATCAAATGTAGCTGTATATATATACTGTATCTTGTTTTCCCTTCCCTATACCTTTTGTAACTTCCCTACCTCAAATACCTTTTATTTCTTTTCACAACTTTTTCTTCTTTTAACTTCCAAATCAAAGTGAGATTATTTATTTTGGTGTGCTTCACCCTTCCCTCTCTAATTGCCTTTCTTGATTAAAAAAAAATAAAAAGGGGGATGGGGGGGGGGGGGTGGGGAGGGAGGGAAAGGCATCCTATAAATTGTTATTTATAGAATCATAGAATCAACCAGGTTGGAAGATATCTCCAAGATCAGCCACCCCAACTTATTCCCCAGCCCTAGCCAGTCAGCTAGACCATGGCACTAAGTGCCTCAGCCAGGCTTTACTTCAACACCTCCAGGGACAGCAAGTCCACCACCTCCCTGGGCAGCCCATTCCAATGCCAATCACTCTCTGTGGCAAGAACTTCTAACATCCAGCCTAGACCTCCCCTGGCACAACTTGAGACTGTGTCCCCTTCTTCTGTTGCTGCTTGCCTGGCAGAAGAGAACAACCCCCACTTGGCTACAACCTCCTTTCAGGTAGTTGTAGACAGCAGTGAGATCACCCCTGAGCCTCCTCTTCTGCAGGCTCCACACCCCCAGCTCCCTCAGCCTCTCCTCATCAGGGTTTGTGTCACAGGTCCTTGTTCTATTAACTATACTTGAGTCTCTGGGAAATGTAAATTACAACTGAGACATGAAAGAAAATTAATCTCTTTCTTCTAGATGCCCACATCAGCTTCAGAATTACAGTTTGGTGCATTGTTAAATCAGCCCTACAAAGCACTGAATCTGCAGGCTGGAGCAGGTAACAGACATGGGATCCTGTATCCTCATAGAATCAACCAGGTTGGAAGAGACCTACAAGAAATGCTCCTCTTCATAAATACACTGTGACTAAGACAAACATATCTTTGTTTTGATGCCTACATGATGCCATGGTCTAGCCTTGAGAATTGTGGTAAAGGGTTCGACTTGATGATCTATGAGGTCTCTTCCAACCTTGTTGATACTGTGATACTGTGATCATCCAGTCCAACCTAGCAGCCAGCTCTAGCCAGTCAACTAGACCATGGCACCAAGTGCCTCATCCAGTCTCTTCCTGAAGACCTCACGGGCATCATGACAACAGGACCTTCCAATTACAAGACAGTTGGAGTCACCACCACTTTCATTTATACGTAAATGCATCTAAGGAACAATTACTCATAATTTAACTGACATATAATACATCAATATATTTACTCTATGTCAAAAGAACAAAGCAATTCATCCCACTACACACAACCCCAACACTGAAATGCAATATAGAAAAGATAAAGAACTCAATCTGCAGATAAGACACTGCAAAGCGTGGCTGCTGCAACAGGTGAACTGCTTTGTAAGATTAGCAGCCTACCATAAAATTCTCCTCTGTAACAGAGCAAACAACATGACAGTAGATAAACTCCATTAGAGTGAATTTAAGTACATGTAACCATGCAGATAGACTAAGCCAAACATCTGCCCATGTTTTTTTCCTATACGTTGTTGATGTTGTTATCATCTGGACACATTATCCACACGTCCCCTGAAACCATGTATTGCAATTTCCATCAACTGGCATTACACCTGCTGAAGAGGGCAGAACTGATCAGCTGCAGCTTCTCCTGCTGTTGAGCTCATCCAACAAGCTGCTTGTGAATACAGGCAGATGTTTTGGTAAACTGGGCCAAACTGCTATTTTTTTTGCCTAATGAAAACAAACAAACAACAAACCACAACCCAAAACCCCAAACCAAAACACCACAGATACTTTTTTCCACACTTACATTGTCTCAAAACTTCAAGTGGGATCAGTAGGAGGTGAACAACAAAAGCCATGAGACTATTAATTGTGTATTAAAAATACTATGCCATGGCAGAAAGGTGTCCCGAGGCAATAAGGACAATGCTGGCAGACAGTAACAACCAGGCTCCCCTCCCCAGGGACACCTGCAATCTCTCCACAACAGAAAGATCTCATTTTCCCAAATTCCTTTTCCCAAATTCATTCCAATATGTATTGAGTGTTAGATGGACTAGGATGCATTTTCTGTTTTGAATAAACCCACTCTTGTCAATCAGAAAATGAAAAGTACCTGTGCTGATGGTATCATATATACATTTAATTTCCCTTCTTCCCTGCCCCTCACCAGATAGCCAAAAGGGAAATTATTCTTTTAAGGTTGTTCATTAACAGCAAAACTGAACATTTAAGGGCAGGATGAAGAGAAACCTGCCCATTTTAGAGAATGTGCCTACGTCCAAGGATGAATTCCACTTATGAAATTCCATCTTAGGGACAACATTTCAGTTTTTGAAGAGTCAGTATTAATTAAAGCCTAAGTTTAGTCTATTTCCTGCCATAGGAATACAGGGCCAGGATGCCCTGGCAGGACAAAACATTTAACCATAATGCATTTTAAATTTTGTCCAAACAGATATCCAGAATCATAGAATCAAACAGGTTGGAAGAGACCTCCAAGCTCAGCCAGTCCAACCTAGCACCCAGCCCTGGCCAGTCAACCAGACCATGGCACTAAGTGTCCCATCCAGGCTTTGATTGAACACCTCCAGGGACGGTGCCTCCACCACCTCCCTGGGCAGCCCATTCCAATGCCAATCACTCTCTCTGACAACAACTTCCTCCTAACATCCAGCCTAGACCTCCCCTGCCACAACTTGAGATTGTGTCCCCTTGTTCTGTTGCTGCTTGCCTGGGAGAAGAGACCAACCCCACCTGGCTACAGCCTCCCTTCAGGGAGTTGTAGACAGCAATGAGATTTGCCCTGAGCCTCCTCTTCTGCAGACTAAACACCCCCAGCTCCCTCAGCCTCTCCTCACAGGGCTGTGCTCCAGGCCCCTCACCAGCCTTGTTGCCCTTCTCTGGACACCTTCCAGTATCCCAGTATCTCTCTCAAATTGAGTAGCCCACAGCCAACCAGGCAGACTGTCTTCTCTATCATTTAGCCATAACACAACCTTCCCTATTGTCAACTTATTAACAGAAGGAATCTACTTCAAGAAACTGGTGTCTAGACACCTTGCCTTTACATTTATCCAAGCTCATTTCCCTTCTGAGGCAGTATAAGACTGATGCCAAAGAGCAAGGAGTATGAAGAGGAAACAGTTAAGATTAACTCTGCCAGACTTACAAAGTTGAAGCCATGCAGTAGCCTCACAATTTCCAAACACAGTGCAGAAAGACACAGAGTAAAAGCATACTGACAATCAAATAATGTTACTGTAGATTTCAAGTATTCAGAACACTTAGTAACACCCCACTAGGCTAACAGAGAGATAAAATTTAAAAAAAATACTTTAAAATAAATAATTCACAATTTCTTTGAAAAAAAAAGTTCTAAACTCAGAAATACTCAAATCCCACTTTAATCTGCATGCAGGTACAGGCAAAAGACAGCTTTATTCACTTTGGGGAATCATAGAAACAGTCAGGGTTGGAAGGGAACACAAGGATCAGCCAGTTCCAACCTCCCTGCCATGCCCAGGGACACCCTACCCTAGATCAGGCTGCCCACAGCTCAGCCAGCCTGGCCTTAAACACCTTAAACACTTCCAAGGATGGGGCCTCAACCACCTCCTTGGGCAACCCATTCCAGCCTCTCACCTCTCTCATGCTCGACAACTTCCTCCTCACCTCTACTCTGAATCTCCCCACCTCCAGCTTTGCTCCATTCCCCCTAGTCCTGGCACTCCCTGAGAGACTAAAAATTCCCTCCCCAGCTTTTTTGTAGCCCCCTTCAGATCCTGGAAGGCCACAAGAAGGTCACCTCACAGCCTCCTTTCTCCAGCCTGAACAGCCCCAACTCTTTCAGTCTGTGCTCACAGCAGAGCTGCTGCAGCCATCTGAGCATCCTCCTGGCCCTTCTCTGGACGTGCTCCAGCACCTCCACATCCTTCTTGTAATGGGGGCTCCAGAACTGGATGCAGTACTCCAGCTGGGGTCTCAGCAGAAGGCGAGAATCACCTCTCTTGACCTGCTGATCTCACTTCTCCTGATGCAGCTGAGGATCTGGGATCTAACATAGGCATTATGTGTGTGCATTCCTATCTAGGAGCAAATGAGTCCATATATGCATGTATCACTGCCATATGTGCAGTGATTTCCAAGTACTTCAAGAGCTAAAAAAGAACTTAAAATCTAGTCAGAAATGAACTTCTGCTTTGAGACGAGCTCTTGCAATTCCTACCATATGGTTCGATACATAATATCACAGAAGAGAATGATACCCCCAAATCACAGCAGCCTTTGAGAACTCAGCAAGCATCATGCACAAGAGTGAACACAGAGCAAAAGTTTCCAAGAAGAAAGTGGTGTGGTGCTGCCTGAATCATTGCCACACCTGCGTACTCCCAAGGCAGTAAGCTTTACCTCTGGGAAAGGAGCAAAGCAACACTGGCATGAAAGAAAATGTTGTTTCTGGAAGCTGCATAAGGCACAGAAGACAACGGTCTTCTGTCTCTGTCAGGAGATACAATGGCAGTAGTGCCACTCTGCAGCCTGCAAGGACAGACACTCTCCCAGCTGCCTGACACTTCCTCAATAGCCTGGTCAGCCACAGGAACAAGTTAATACTGCTCCGGTCTGATTCACTGCAAGTCCTCACTGTGCCACCTTTTTTTTTAACCAATTTAGGCCAGTCTGCTCCTACATTATTAGAAACAACCTATTTGTGATGTGCTACCCAGGTTCATTAGGATAAATTTATACTAAAGGCATACTTTACATTACTGTTACACACAACTCAAAGAACACAGACTCTCAAAGCAAAAGCCACAGTGAAACTAACTGTTTGGAATGTGGTTATGTGGAACACAGCAGAATGGACTCCATCCTCAAAGGTCATCTCATACACATCCCTGAAGTGAGCAAGGACATCTTTAACCAGATCAGGTTGCTCAGGGCCCCATCAAGTCTGACCTTGAATGTCTCCAGGAATGGGGCTTCCACCACCTCTCTTGGCAACCTGCTCCAGTATTTCACTACCCTCACTGTAAACAACTTCCTCCTCATGTCCAATCTAAATCAACCCTGCCCTTGTTTAAAAGCATTGATGCTTGCTCTGTCACTACATGCCCGATTAAAGAATCCCTCTACATCACCTTCAGATATGAAATACTGCTCTAAGGTTTATGGAATCATAGAATGGTTTAGATTGGAAGGGACCTCAAAAAAATCATCTGGTTTCAACTCCCTGTTATAGACAGGGACACCTCCTACTAAGACAGGTCACTCAAGGCCTCATCCAACCTAGCCTTGAACACCTCCAAGGAGGGAGCATCCACGGCCTCCCTGGGCAACCTGTGCCAGTGTCTCGCCACCCTCACTGTAAAGACCTTCTTCCTAACATCCAGTTTGAATCTTCCCTCTTCCAATTTAAACCCATTCCTCCTCATCCTGTCATTACAAGACCTCGTCAATAGTCTTTCCCCAGCCATCCTGTAGGCTCCCTTCAGATACTGGAAGACTACAAGATCTCCTGGAAGCCTTCTCCATGCTGAAGAGCCCCAACTCTCATAGCCTATTCTCATAGCAGAGGTACTCCAGCCCTCTGATCATCTTCGTGGCCCTTCTCTGGACTCACTCCAGCAGTTCAATGCGGTGTTGAGGACTCCACAAATTACTCCAGGTGAGGTCTCACCAGAGTGGTAGAATCACCTCTCTTGACCTGCTGGCCACACTTCTTTTGATGCAGCCTGGCATACAGTTTGTCTTCTGCACAGCAAGCAAACATCCAGCTTCTTGACTACCAGTACCCCCAGGTCCTTTTCTTCAGGGATGCTTCCAATCTCACAGTATCACCAAGGTTGGAAGAGACCTCACAGATCATCAAGTCCAACCCTTTACCACAGAGCTCAAGGCCAGACCATGGCACCAAGTGCCACGTCCAGTCCTGCCTTGAACAGCTCCAGGGACGGCGACTCCACCACCTCCCCGGGCAGCCCATTCCAGTGTCCAATGACTCTCTCAGGGAAGAACTTTCTCCTCACCTCCAGCCTAAATCTCCCCTGGTGCAGCTTGAGGCTGTATCCTCTTGTTCTGGTGCTGGCCATCTGAGAGAAGAGAGCAACCTCCTCCTGGCCACAACCACCCCTCAGGTAGTTGTAGACAGCAATGAGGTCTGCCTTGAGCCTCCTCTTCTCCAGGCTAACCAATCCCAGCTCCCTCAGCCTCTCCTCGTAGGACTGTGCTCAAGGCCTCTCCCCAGCCTTGTCGCCCTTCTCTGGACACGCTCAAGCATCTCAATGTCCCTCCTAAACTGGGGGGCCCAGAACTGAACACAGCACTCAAGGTGTGGTCTAACCAGTGCAGAGTACAGGGGCAGAATGACCTCCCTGCTCCTGCTGGCCACACCATTCCTAATGCAGGCCAGGATGCCACTGGCTCTCTCGGCCACCTGGGCACACTGCTGGCTCATGTTCAGGTGAGTATCAATCAGCACCCCCAGATCCCTCTCTGTCTGGCTGCTCTCCAGCCACTCCGACCCCAGCCTGTATCTCTGCATGGGGTTGCTGTGGCCAAAGTGCAGCACCAGCACTTGGAACTATTGAATGCCCTTGGACTCTGCCCATCTGTTCAGGTGGTCAATGTCCCACTGCAGAGCCCTTCTGCCCTCCAACCCAGCCACATCTGCCCCCAGCTTGGTGCCATCTCATCATCCTCCAGCCCCTATTGACACAGAGGACTACTGCAGCATCACTGTTCAAAGACAGGCAACTTGTGCAATAAACACTGGGATAGAATTTAGATGCATGTTCTGTATAAAGTTCCTACTTAAATGCAGAGCTGATTTTAACACAGGAATGTCGATATAACTGTCTACGTAATTCTGCACTCTATGTACACAGGGGCTTGGGAGCAACTGCAGAGGGGCAATGGCACTTGAAAAAAAACACAAGTACACTGCAACAAAGTAAACTTTTTTAGTGGTAAATATTTATTAGAAACAAAGTACACAGGGCAAAGGCAAAACTGTAGATCACAGAACCACAGAATTGTCAGGGTTGGAAGGGACCTCAAGGATCATCTAGGTCCAAACCCACTGCCATGGGCAGGAACGTCCTCCACTAGATCAGGTTGCCCAGAGCCACATCCAGCTTGCCCTAAAACACTTCCATGGATGGGGCTTTCACCACACACCTGTTTCAGTGTCTCACCAATCTCATGGTGAAGATCTTCTTCCTATTGTTGGATAGGGCTGGGTGCTAGGTTGGACTGGATGATACTGAAGGTCTCTTCCAATATGGTTGATTCTATGATTCTATGAATGTCTAATCTAAATCCACCCTCCTCTAGCTTGGATCCATTCCCCCTAGCCCTGTCACTACCTGACAACCTAAAAAGGCCTCACTTGATTTCTTGTAGGCCCCCTTCAGATACTGGAAGGCCATAATAAGGTCACCTTGGAGCCTTCTCTGAGCAGCCCCAACTCTCTGTCCTCATAGCAGACCTCCTGGTCATCTTCATGGCCCTTTTCTGGACACATTCCAGCACATCCTTATCTTTCTTGTAATAGTGGCTCCAGAACTGGACACAGTACTCAGGTGGGGTCTCAACAGAGCAGTGCAAAGGGAATCACCTCTCTCAACCTGCTGGCTATGCTTCTCTTGATGTGGCCCAGGATACAGTTGTTCTCTGAGCTGCAAGTGTACACTGGCAGTTCAAATGGAGCTTCTCATCCATCAACAACCACAAGTCCTTTTCTTCAAGGCTCCTCTCAAGCCAGTTACTGCCCAGCCTATAACCATGCCTGGGATTGTCCCAATCCAGCTGCAAGACCCTGCCCTTAGTCTTGTTGAACCTCAAGAGACTGGCATGGGACCACCTTTCCAGCCTGCCAAGGCCCCTCTCGATGGCATCCCTGCCCTCCAGCATATCAGTCGCACCACACAGCTTGGTGTCACTGCCAAACTCACTGAGCGTGCTCTCAATGCCACTGCCCATGTTGCCAGTGAAGATGCTAAACAAAACTGGTCTCAATACTGATCCTTGAGGGACTCCACTTGTCACTGGCCTCCACCTGGACATGGACCCATGGACAGGCACTCTTTGGGTGCAGCCATCAAGCCAGTTCTTTATCCACTGCATGATTTATCCACCAAACCCCTAATTTACCAGCTTGGAGATGAGGATGACATGTGAGATGACAGTGTCACAGAATAGATGAAAGCTAAGGAAGTAGTAATTTTATCTACGAAACAAAGTTGGAGTAAGAGTCTTAAAGAACCCAAAAAATCCAGAGGGATTGCCAGCACAGAAGTGAATGCAGCTCTCTGTAGCAAGGGGAAATAGAAGGTATATCCTTATCTCCTCTAAAAATGGCTGTGAGAAATATCTAAAGCCCAGAGCTCTCAGACAAAAATGAGAAAGCTGTCCACTCCCATCAATTATTGCTGAAGAAAATTTGCCACTTCTGTAACTACAATTCATATTCTGGTAGTGAATACAGAGTCTCTCTCACAGAAATTCTGCTATTTCTGATGAAAATTACACAGCATTTCTGAACCAGAGCAGAGAGGCTTGAAGTGAACTGAGGCAGAAAAAAAATTATGATGAGGGAAATATGATTAATGCAGGGGTTATGCAACACTTACGTAGTATTAATCTTGTATGAGAACAATTATATTGAAATAAAACTGCTCCAACTTCTTTTTCCATATGTTTGTTCAATTAACAGTTTGAGGAAAGCAAGCTATTTATCTCATCCTAGAGCCACTTTATCATTTACTGTGGATGACTTTTCTTAGGCATGTGTGCCTGATAAAAAATTAATGAGGAACATCTCAGCATTTGAAGCTTTATGGATGTCATGCATGTGCCTTTCTGATGCAATGGCTAATGTTATGACTGTGAGGAGAGAACAAATACAATGACGGCTCTGTAAAGCCCAAAGATTCAAACAGTTACATAATTTTCCCCCTCTTTCCTCTTTTAATAACATCACTCTGAGTAAATGATTTCAAATACAATTTATGTAGATCAAGTTGGTGACACTTTACCTCATCCACAGGATACAGCAGTACATGGTTTAGTTTGCTGTGTCTGAAATTACTTAAACCGGTCATGTCACTTAGTTTCAGTAAGAGCACACCAAGACCTAGTTCTGGAAGCTCAGGTAGATCTCTTCCACAACTACAAGGGTACTATAAAGTAACCCAACACAGACTTCACAGGCTCACAGGATGTTAGGAGTTGGAAGGGACCCAAGGAGATCATCCAGTCCAATCTCCCTGCCAGAGCAGGACAATCCTATCTAACACAGATCACAGAGGGACACATCCAGACAGGCCTTGAAAGTCTCCAGAGAAGGAGACCTCACAACCTCTCTGGAAGGCCTATTCCCAGAGACTTACCTCCTCTAAGTTCTTATTTCAGTGGATATTGATACATCAATTTAAGCTACCTGAGAAATTGTTATGGCTGTGTCCAGTTCTGGGCCCCTCAATTCAAGAGATGTTGAGGTGCTGGAAGGTGTCCAGAGAAGGGCGACAAAGCTGGTGAGGGGTCTGGAACACAAACCCTATGAGGAGAGGCTGAGGGAGCTGGGGGTGTGCAGCCTGCAGCAGAGAAGGCTCAGGGCAGACCTCATTGCTGTCTACAACTACCCGAAGGGACATTGTAGCCAGGTGGGGGCTGGCCTCTTCTCCCAGGCAATCAGCAACAGAACAAGGGGACACAGTCTCAAGTTGTGCCAGGGGAGGTCTAGGCTGGATGTTAGGAGGAAGTTGTTGTTAGAGAGAGTGATTGGCACTGGAATGGGCTGCCCAGGGAGGTGGTGGAGTCACCGTCCCTGGAGGTGTTCAAGCAAAGCCTGGATGAGGCACTTAGTGCCATGGTCTGGTTAACTGGCTAGGGCTGGGTGCTAGGTTGGACTGGCTGATCTTGGAGGTCTCTTCCAACCTGGTTGATTCTATGATTCTACTGCACATCACTGATGTAATCAGGAAAAAAAAAAAAAAAAAAGAAAGAAAATACCAGAGACAAATCACTGAAAGTACTTCCCCTAACTCAGCAGCCACAAACATGCCCCTCTAGTGGCACTCAATTTCATATGAGAACTGAGGACAGGTTCTCTCCCTGGCTAATGGCAGGGGCTGTTCCAACATAAGCTTTCTTGAAGAATTTGGAAACAAGTCTTTACTCATCTGAATGGAATATCAGTTAGGTGGGGAATTATTTTAAGAAGCCTAGGAGTACAGGGCTGTGCACAGGTAATAGCTTTGAATGTCAGGGAAAGAGACAATGAAAACTAACTGAGCTACTGTGCAGAGTAAGCTGGAGAAAAGGAGCACAGCCCAAGCATAAAGATGAGAACCTGCTCCTCACAGAAAGCTGGCACTGAGCCACTGCTATGCTTGAATCTCAATCTAAAATTTGGCTATTCAATTTTTTGCACATCCTGAGCCAGTTGGGAGAGTCAGCTGGAGAACCAAAAGAAACCTAATCTGGAATCCCTGCAGGGCAGATGCAGAACACTGCAATCGAGAACAAAAAAATTGCAAAGGTATTGGGTTTTTCTGCTGGGTTTTGTTTGAAACCTCTGCTGGTAGATATTTTTATTTTAATTCTTTGTCCTTCTGTATTGACAGTTACTCATCTCTTGCAGGAAAGAAATTTTGAGGTTTCCTAGTTAGAGCTTTCTAGCAACAAGACTACTTTCCCATTGCTTAAAGGCCAGCTTGGGGGAAGTACCAACTTTGACAGTCTGAAAGATAAAAAGCATTAGAAGGTTCATGGTAGACTGAGCTAAAAGTGTGTAATGTTGCCTCTTCACTTTTGTGTTGTTATCTGTGTTTTAGTCAACAGCACCCCTCTGGTATTATTGATGATGGATGAATCTTACTTATCTATGCAAGAGACTTTGCATCAGGTTCTGGCATGGGCCTCGTGTACATTCATAACTGGCACTTAAGAACTTCAGTTAGAAGTGCTGGGACACACAGAAAAGCAAACCCAGAACTGGTCCAAATCAGCTTAGGGAAAAAAAAAATCAAAATAGAACTGCCAGTTACTGCTGAAATGATGTTACAGAATCACAGAATCAGTCAGGGTTGCAAAGGACCACGAGGTTCCAACCCCCTCACCATGGGCAGGGACACACTACATGAGGCTGTCTGGAGCCTCATCTAGCCTGGCCTTAAACACTTCCAGGGATGGGGCTTCCACCACCTCCCTAGGCAACTCCTTCCAGGGTTTCACCACTTTCATGCTGAAGAACCTCTTCCTAACATCCAGTCTGAATCTACCCACTTTTAGCTTTGTTCTGTTCCCTATCACTACCTGACATCCTACAAAGTCTCTCCCCAGCTTTCTTGTAGGCTCCCTTAAGATACTGGAAGGCCACAATAAGGTCACTTTGCAGCCTCTTCCTCTCCAGACTGAACAGCCTCAACTCAGTCTCTCTTCATAGCAGAGTGGCTCCAGCCCTCTGGTCATTCTAGTGGCTCTTCTCTGGACACCTTCCAGCACATCCATATCCCTCTTGTAATAGGGGCACCAGAACTGGACACAGTATTCCAGGTGGAGTCTTACCCACGTGGAGTAGAGGAGGGGGGAGGGAAGATCACTTCTCTTGACCTGCTGGCCACACTTCTCCTGACACAGACCAGGATCTGGTTTGCCTTCTGGGCTGCAAGAGCACACTGACAGCTCATGCTGAGTTTCTCATCCAGCAGCATCCCCAAGTCCTTCTCCTCAGGGCTGCTCTCCAGCCACTCACTGCCCAGCCTATATTTGTGCTTGGCATTGCCTCCACCCAGATGCAGGACTTCGCACTTGGTCTTGTTGAACTTCATAAGGATGGCTTGTGCCCACCTCTCCAGCCTGTCTAGGTCCCTCTGAATGGCATCCCTGCCCTCCAGTGTGTCAGCCACACCACTCAGCTTGGTGTTGTTGGCAAACTTGCTGAGGGTGCACTCAGTGCTACTGTCCATGTAGCTGACAAAGATGTTAAACAAGACTGAAAATAAATTCACTCAAAAAGGAAGAAAAAAAAGAAAAGTCAAGTAGTAGAGGTCAGCTTTCAGATTTGCCACCAATACCAATTGTGTGGTGGTTTCACAAATCAGAAAATGCTGCTACCTCCTATGTAGTCTGCTGGACCATCCTTCAGAATGGACAAGCAGTCTACCCTTTTTTTTCCCTCCATGGCTGTCAGCATCTGCTTGAAGCCATTGTTTATGTAAGTCTAACAAGGAAAGGATACATTTCAGCTGAAATAGCCTGACACATATAATGAGAGCCTGTATGCAGTAGAAATCAGAGCCATTTATGCTCAGCTTCCAAATGAACTATTTATTACCACTCATATTCTTACACAACCCTTAGACAGCCCTAAGAGAAGGGTAATAATCAGTACTAGTCTCTTCATTACACAATCAAAATGTCTTAACACGTGGTGCACACAAGCTCAGTGACAGTGCTATTCAGAAGAAAGCAAGTTTTTATGTAAACAAAAGTTCTCAATGTTCATCAGTACCAGAAAAACTGAAGCCACAACTAGAAAAAAGCCAACACGACTACATGAGCGCTGTTAATGATCCAACGACTTCATGTTATAACTTAACAGTTCAAACAGACATTTTTTCTCTGACAATAACTCTAGAATTGAGCATCTTCATAGATGATCTGGATGAGGGCATGGAGTCAGTCATCAGCAAGTTTGCAGATGACACCAAGCTGGGGGCAGATGTGGCTGGGTTGGAGGGCAGAAGGGCTCTGCAGTGGAACCTTGACCACCTGGACAGATGGGCAGAGTCCAGGGGGATGGGGTTCAAAAGCTCCAAGTGCAGGGTGCTGCACTTTGGCCACAGCAACCCCATGCAGAGATACAGGCTGGGGTCAGAGTGGCTGGAGAGCAGCCAAACAGAAAGAGATCTGGGGGGTGCTGATTGATACCCACCTGAACATGAGCCAGCAGTGTGCCCAGGTGGCCAAGAGAGCCAGTGGCATCCTGGCCTGCATCAGGAATGGTGTGGCCAGCAGGAGCAGGGAGGTCATTCTGCCTCTGTACTCTGCACTGGTTAGACCACACCTTGAGTGCTGTGTTCAGTTCTGGGCCCCCCAGTTTAGGAGGGACATTGAGATGCTTGAGCGTGTCCAGAGAAGGGCAACGAGGCTGGGGAGAGGCCTTGAGCACAGCCCTACGAGGAGAGGCTGAGGGAGCTGGGATTGGTTAGCCTGGAGAAGAGGAGGCTCAGGGGTGACCTTGTTGTTGTCTACAACTACCTGAGGGGAGGTTGTAGCGAGGAGGAGGTTGCTCTCTTTTCTCTCAGGTGGCCAGCACCAGAACAAGAGGACACAGCCTCAAGCTACACCAGGGGAAATTTAGGCTGGAGGTGAGGAGAAAGTTCTTCCCTGAGAGAGTCATTGGACACTGGAATGGGCTGCCCGGGGAGGTGGTGGAGTCGCCGTCCCAGGCAGGATTGGACGTGGCACTTGGTGCCATGGTCTAGCCTTGAGCTCTGTGGTAAAGGGTTGGACTTGATGATCTGTGAGGTCTCTTCCAACCTTGGTGATACTGTGATAAATAAAAATTATACCAAACTGTGATAATCCCCAAGCAATGTAAACTGTACCTGCATTTTTCTTATTGATCTTCCTCTTCTAATTTAAGCACATTGCCACAAAATCAAGACCCTTTCAATAATGCAGATGCTAAACACACGGTCATTAGAAAGCATTAGACACAGTTAAAGACAGTCTTACTTGAACTGACACGTAGTTGTGTTTCCAACTACTTTTTATCCAGCTTCTTACAACTGTACAATTCTGTAGCACTCAAGATTGACAGAGATATGTTGCATGTGTTCACAGCTGGGAGGACCAAATCCCTGCTTTAATTGTCAGGTCAGCTTTTCTAAAAGCCAATGAATGGAATGATCATTCCAAGAATGTCATATGAAGGTCTTGACCTCTGGCAGAAACTATTTGTAACAGCATGAATTTCATGCTAAGTTTTCTGAAGACATCTCAAAGGATCTCTGCATCTCAAAAAGAAGAACTTTACAGAAAAAATTGCCAAAAAATAAAACTAAAAAACACCAAAACCAACAAACCAAACCCTACAGTCAAAGCACAAGCCCAAACCAAACCCTACAGTCAAAGCACAAGCCCAAACCAAACCCTACAGTCAAAGCACAAGCCCAAACCAAACCCTACAGTCAAAGCACAAGCCCAAACCAAACCCTACAGTCAAAGCACAAGCCCAAACCAAACCCTACAGTCAAAGCACAAGCCCAAACCAAACCCTACAGTCAAAGCACAAGCCCAAACCAAACCCTACAGTCAAAGCACAAGCCCAAACCAAACCCTACAGTCAAAGCACAAGCCCAAACCAAACCCTACAGTCAAAGCACAAGCCCAAACCAAACCCTACAGTCAAAGCACAAGCCCAAACCAAACCCTACAGTCAAAGCACAAGCCCAAACCAAACCCTACAGTCAAAGCACAAGCCCAAACCAAACCCTACAGTCAAAGCACAAGCCCAAACCAAACCCTACAGTCAAAGCACAAGCCCAAACCAAACCCTACAGTCAAAGCACAAGCCCAAACCAAACCCTACAGTCAAAGCACAAGCCCAAACCAAACCCTACAGTCAAAGCACAAGCCCAAACCAAACCCTACAGTCAAAGCACAAGCCCAAACCAAACCCTACAGTCAAAGCACAAGCCCAAACCAAACCCTACAGTCAAAGCACAAGCCCAAACCAAACCCTACAGTCAAAGCACAAGCCCAAACCAAACCCTACAGTCAAAGCACAAGCCCAAACCAAACCCTACAGTCAAAGCACAAGCCCAAACCAAACCCTACAGTCAAAGCACAAGCCCAAACCAAACCCTACAGTCAAAGCACAAGCCCAAACCAAACCCTACAGTCAAAGCACAAGCCCAAACCAAACCCTACAGTCAAAGCACAAGCCCAAACCAAACCCTACAGTCAAAGCACAAGCCCAAACCAAACCCTACAGTCAAAGCACAAGCCCAAACCAAACCCTACAGTCAAAGCACAAGCCCAAACCAAACCCTACAGTCAAAGCACAAGCCCAAACCAAACCCTACAGTCAAAGCACAAGCCCAAACCAAACCCTACAGTCAAAGCACAAGCCCAAACCAAACCCTACAGTCAAAGCACAACCACAACAACAACTGCTTTCATACATCACATTTGCATTTGGGCTAGCAGCTCCCATCCAATGTGCTACATACTCTGCCATCTGACCAGGCTGCCACATGTCAGCATTTTAAATCTAGTGCATGCTGTTAGGTCAGGACATATTTTTTTTCTGTTACCTCTGCCTCTCCTTGTAAGTTAAAAAGAATCAAAGACTTGCTCTAAGTACAGATATATACAAACTGTACATATATATATATTGGTATCTGGGGGCACACACATATTAGCATCACAGAGCCATTCACTGTATGGAAGGCTGCTTAAAACACAGAGATAGAGCTTCTGCTTAAGGTACATGCCATACCACAAAAAACTGTGTCAAGACCTATTTTACTAGGTTATTAGGATGACCTCCTATCAATGACAGAAAGCTGCTTTATCCTATCTCTGTCATTTCAAGATTCAGCCACTAGGAGACTGAATATAAAAAAAAAGGAGAGAAAAAAGTATAGCTTCTACTTACAATTATTTTAAGACAAGAATTCCAAAGCTACTGAACATCATTACTTAGTACATAAACAGCCATTATCTGTAGAATAAGATCACTGAAGTAATTCCAACTTTGCTTTGAACTTCCAAAAATCAACACGTACATGTGTGCTTGAATTAGTTCAGTTACTCAGAAATCAGTGGAGTGATACCAAAAATGGATTTGGCCTCTTATCTACCTGCACAGCACAAATGAATAATGCAGATGCACATGCAAAGGGCTATGAAGTATCACAGCTTAACAGTGCATTTAAAATGTATCACTAACTTTCAGCTTCTTGAAATATTTATCAACCACAGGAGGTTCCACCAAGAGCACATTATATTAGGGACTTCACTGAATTTTGATTTCTAGAACTGTTTTGGGTTCAAATGCAAGTTCCCAGAGACTCTTATAAATTTGGTAGACCCAATGACAATTTATAGGATTTATAGAGTTTATAGAGTGCCCTCCCCTCCTCCCCCTCCTTTCCCCAAAAGACAGGGAGAGAGATAAAAGGTAGGGACACCCCAATAAATCAATCTCACTCGATTTGGAAGTTAAAAAAGGAAAAGTTTAACAATAACTTAGAAAAAGGGATTGGAGGTAGGGGAGTTTACAAAGGATAAGGAAGGGAAAAACAGCAAAATACAAAACAGGGATGGATACAACCCGAGTAGTGTGATGGTGTCTCTGCCTCGTGGCTGGTATGCAGTATCAGTGTGTGTGTGCGGTCATGAACGCAGGTAGGGAGCAAGAGGGCGAAAAGAGGAAAAGACAGGAGAACTCCTGTCTTTTATACCACAGGAAGTGGGGGGAGTGGGCTAACCATCACCTGGAGTGTGGCCCACCCCTGAGGAGGGGCCAAGACCCCTAGGGTCAGGTTCAGGGTCACTCCCCCAGGAGTGTTAACCCTATACATTCCACCCCTTGGTTAGACCACTTCCACCTTCCTAAGAACAGTCTTCTTCTTCAAAGATGGGAAAAAAGTTGTCCATGGGTTAAGAGTTCTTAAAGTCCTTCTTGGTTCCCGGCTGTATCTCAAGGCGATGTGCTCCTCTGGTCCGGTGCAGGTTGCTGAGATGTGAGCAGGGCAGGAACGGAAGAAAAGTCAGTGAAACAGGAACAGTTCTTGTTGGAACTCAGGAAAGTCTTTTTCCTCTGTGAAGAAAAAACATCAGGAACAGTCTCTCTTGGTGTCTGGCATCAGGGGAACAGGTGTAGATGAGCTGGCTGTAGACATCCTCTGGAGGGAAATCAGGAACAGTCTCTCACTGCAGGGCATCAGTGACGAATCAGATGCAGGGTTCTGGTTGGACGCCGTGGTGTGATGCGATGTTGTAGGACTCTGGATAGCTGCTGGTGTCATGTAGGTTCTGTTGGACGCCGTGTAGTGGTGAGGGTATAACTACAAAAACAACTTGTAACCCCTTATGAACTATGATACAAGTATTGCACAACTATGATACAAGTATTGCACAACTATGATACAAGTATAATACAAGATAACCTGAAAGTATCTGGAACACATGGAATCAACTCTGAGATTTCAAAACCTTTTCAGCTAAAGAGAGATTTCTCTGAGGGACACACTCGATAACACCAGTTTCCATCATCACCCAGTATGTGTGACCAGGACCCTCTGCAGATACCACCCCTTTGATAGGTTTTCCCCCACCAGAGGCAGGAGCAACCCACACAGTCTTTCCCAGTAGATTCCTTTCACAGACTACAGGAACTCCATCTCCCTCAACTATGGGCAGTAGGGCAGACTGAGCAGGACCAGCTCTGTTAACTGATCCCCTGCTGTTCACCAGCCAAGTGGCTTCTGCAAGGTGCTTCTCCCAGTTTCTGAGAGTTCCACCTCCCATAGCCTTCAGGGTGGTTTTCAGCAGACCATTGTGTCGCTCAATCTTTCCTGCAGCTTGTGGGTAGTATGGGATGTGATAAACCCATTCTATCCCATGCTCTTTTGCCCAGTTGCTTACAAGGTGGTTCTTGAAATGGGTCCCATTGTCTGACTCAATTCTCTCTGGGGTACCATGTCTCCACAGGATGTGGCTCTGCAGACCCAGAATGGTGTTACGGGCAGTAGCATGAGGTACTGGGTAGGTTTCCAGCCACCCCGTGCTTCCCTCCACCATGGTTAACACATACTGCTTGCCACTGCGAGACCGAGGCAGAGTGATGTAATCAATCTGCCAGGCCTCCCCATACCTGTACTTTGACCACCTTCCCCCGTACCACAAAGGCTTCATGCGCTTGGCTTGCTTTATGGTGGCACAGATGTCACATTCATGGATAACCTGAGTTATGGCCTCCATGGATATGTCCACGGATCTGTCTCGGGCCCATTGGTATGTGGCATCTCTTCCTTGGTGACCAGAAGAGTCATGTGCCCACCGAGCTAAGAACAGTTCACCTTTGTGCTTCCAGTCCAGGTCAATCTGGCAGATGTGGGCAGCCTGGTCAGCTTGGTGGTTATGCTGCTGTTCTTCAGTGGCTCTACTCTTTGGGATGTGAGCACTGATGTGTCGGATTTTAACTGGCAGTTTGTCCAGGCGTGCAGAAATGTCTTGCCAGAGATCAGCAGCCCAAATAGGCTTCCCTTTTCTCTGCCAATCATTTCTCTTCCACTCCTTCAGCCACCCCCATAAGGCATTTGCTACCATCCATGAGTCGGTGTAGATGTATAGCATTGGCCACTGCTCTCGTTCTGCAATGTCCAGGGCCAGCTGGATGGCTTTCACCTCAGCATACTGGCTGGATTCGCCTTCTCCATCTCTTGCCTCTGCAACCCTGCGTGTGGGGTTCCAGACGGCAGCCTTCCATCTTCGCTTGCTGCCTACCAGGCGGCAGGATCCATCTGTGAAGAGAGCATATGCCTTTTCCTCCTCAGGGAGGTCACTGTATGGGGGGGCTTCCTCGGCACGGGTCACTGCCTTCTCTTCTGCTGGCTTTCCAAAGTCAGTGCCCTCTGGCCAGTTGGTGATGACCTCCACAATGCCTGGACGCTCGAGAGTCCCCATCCTAGCCCTCTGAGTTATCAGAGCCATCCACTTACTCCAAGTGGCATCTGTGGCATGGTGCGGAGTCGAACCCTTCCCTTTAAACATCCAAGTCAGGACTGGAAGCCTTGGAGCTAAAAGGAGTGGTGACTCCGTCCCAATCACCTCAGAGGCAGCTCTGACTCCCTCATAGGCAGCTAGGATTTCTTTCTCTGTGGGGGTATACTTGGTCTCTGAGCCTTTGTACGCCTTGCTCCAGAACCCGAGTGGGCGGCCTCTTGTCTCATCAGGAGCTTTCTGCCATAGGCTCCAGCTAGGACCATTCTCACCGGCTGCTGTGTAGAGAATGTTCTTAATCTCTGGGCCGGTTCGAACTGGTCCCAAGGCCATGGCATGGACCACCTCTCGTTTGATCTGGTCAAATGCCACCTGCTGCTCAGGTCCCCACTCAAAGTTATTCCTCTTTCTTGTAACGTCAAAGAGGGGTTTCACAATTTGACTGTACCCGGGAATGTGCATCTTCCAAAAGCCCACAAACCCCAGGAAGGATTGTGTCTCCTTCCGGTTAGTGGGTTCCACCATAGTGGCCACTTTATTCACCACATCCATAGGGATGTGGCGTCGGCCATCCTGCCATCGAACTCCCAGGAACTGGATCTCTCTGGCAGGCCCTTTCACTTTGCTTCTCTTAATGGCAAAACCTGCATCCAACAGGATATTAATGATCTTCTCACCCTTCTGGAAGACCTCCTCTGCTGTCTCACCCCATACAATGATGTCATCGATGTACTGCAGATGTTCCGGAGCTCCACCCTTCTCCAGTGCAGTCTGGATGATGCTGTGGCAGATTGTAGGGCTGTGCTTCCACCCTTGAGGCAGTCTGTTCCAGTGGTACTGGACTCCTCTCCAGGTGAAGGCAAACTGCGGCCTACATTCTTCTGCAATGGGGATGGAGAAGAAAGCATTAGCAATGTCAATTGTGGCATACCATTTGGCCTCCTTTGTTTCCAGTTCATACTGCAGCTCCAACATGTCAGGCACGGCTGCGCTGATTGGAGGAGTCACTTCGTTCAGGCCTCGGAAATCCACCGTGAGTCTCCACTCCCCTGTCTCCTTTCGCACTGGCCATATCGGGCTGTTGAAGGGCGAGTGGCTCTTGCTGATGACAAGCTGCTGCTCCAGGCGGCGAATCAGCTGCTGTATGGGTAGCAGGGAGTCTCTGTTGGTGCGGTATTGCCTGCGATGAACTACACGAGAAGCAATAGGTAACTTGACATCTTCCACCTTGTGGGTACCAACCACGGAAGGGTCATCTGACAAGCCAGGCATGATAGACAGCTGCTCTTTGTCTGCAGTCTCTACAGCTGCTATGCCAAAAGCCCACTTGTTCCCCTTCGGATCTTTAAAGTACCCTTCCCGGAGAAAGTCGATCCCCAGGATGCAAGGTGCATCAGGGCCAGTTACTATGGAGTGCTTCTCCCACACATTCCCGGTGAGGCTTATCTCAGCCTGCAGCACAGTCAACTCCCGAGACCCCCCTGTGACTCCTGCAATTGTAACAGTATCTGTCCCCCTGTGGCTGGAGGGGATCAGAGTGCATTGGGCACCGGTGTCTACCAACGCTCTGTACTTCTCGGCTTCAGAAGTGCCAGGCCATTTCACAAACACGTCCCAATATACTCTGTTATCCCTGGCCTCCGCCTGGCTGGAGACAGGGCACCTCTAATTCTGAGCAGTGTGACTGCATGAGGCACATGGACCTGAGTTACTGGCTTCACCACCCCTTGAGCGAGAGCGCTGCCTGTGGGACACTGGGGCAACCCCTCTTCTGGAGGAGTTATTCCCTGTGTTTGTCCCCTGCAGTTCCCTTACCCTGGCCCATAGAGCTGAGGTGGGCTGGCCATGCCATCTATCCATGTTTTCCCCATGGTCACACAGTGTTCTCCAGAGTGACCCCCTGTGTGTACCCTGTCTGCTCTGGGCTGGTCTCCTGCGGGGAGGAGGAGGAGCACGGCGGCGTGTGTTCCTTACAGCTGAGACTTGCACCCATTCTGAAGGTGAAGAGCAGTCATCCTCTGCCTTCTGCAGTTCAGAGAAAGAGGCTTTCAGCTCGTTCATTTCTTGGGTGAGGGTCTCTACAGTGGCAATTAAGGTTTTCCTCGACAAACTGTCTTCAAACTGTCTTAGGTCATTCACAAACTCCCTGATTGTGGGAAGGTTGTTGGGGTCTCTGCCCAGCAGCAGTGCTCCCAATGTGGGGGCATATGTGGAAGGGGCACACTGAGTCAGTTTCTTTAAGAGGGCTGGCTTCATGCGGACATCATCAGGGTCCGAGGGCCTCTGGTCGGCTCCATAAATTATCTCTTGAACCGCCATTTGCCTCAGGTATGAGATCCCCTGTTCCATATCTGTCCATCTAAGGGGATGGAAAATCATGTCATCCTTAGTCGGGTACCTGTACCTCACAGCTATCAGAAGCCTGGCCCAAAGTGAGTGGGTACCATCGAGCCTTCCCAGCTCCTTATCCACACCTCCATCCCTCGACAAGGATCCCAGCTGCTTCGCCTCCCTGTGATCTAGGTCCACTGTTTCTGCTCCTGCATCCCAGCATTTCAAAAGCCAGGCTAAAAGGGACTGTCCGTTTGCCCTTGCATACTCCTGCCTTATGTGCCTGATTTCCTTTCTGGGCGTGGAGCTGATAAGGATCACTCCATTATCAGGTCCATTTCCAGCTGGTTGCTGTTGCTGGGGGGTGCTGGTTCCCGAAGAGGTCCCTTGCCCTGGATCGGTATCTGCGGGAGGGTTTTGATTTGATCTTGCTGGCCGCGTCGTAATTGGTGCTAGGTGAAGGGGGCTGGGCTGAGGGGGCAGGGTCCGGGGGGCTGCCCTGGGCGGGACCGGAGGCGGAGTTCGGGGCGGAGCCGCGCTAGGGGCGGTGCCTGCGCTGGGGGCGGCCGGAACGGCCTGACCTGTCGCCCAACCCCCGCAACTGCAGCTGGGGCAGTGAGGACCACCCCTCCCCCTAAGCACCCTAATGGCGGCGCCCACTCGATATTTCCACGTGTCCCAGTTCACCGCTATCTTATTAATTCCCAAACCCAAATTTACACACAGTGAAATAACAGCTATCCAGTACCATTTTTCCCCCAAAATATCTGGAGCTTCTGTGCTCCAATGCATATACTCAGATTGATTCCATGTTCCAGAAACATTTCTAAACACAGTGATATTACTAACAGAATTCAGGAAATAGGCATAGACTCGGGCAGGCAAATGCTTAGAATATTCCCAGAGCATATCAATGACAATCCAGAAGACATGGTAACTTATAAACTTTAACAGCCAGCCCCACAACAGCCATGCAAAAGCATTAATGATTAAGACTTTCAGAATATCCATTTTTTTAACTTCCAAATCTTCTCTGAAAGAATTCTTTCTACCTAGCCCCACGTTGGGCGCCAAATAAATTGTTTTGGGTTCAAATGCAAGTTCCCAGAGACTCTTATAAATTTGGTAGACCCAATGACAATTTATAGGATTTATAGAGTTTATAGAGTGCCCTCCCCTCCTCCCCCTCCTTTCCCCAAAAGACAGGGAGAGAGATAAAAGGTAGGGACACCCCAATAAATCAATCTCACTCGATTTGGAAGTTAAAAAAGGAAAAGTTTAACAATAACTTAGAAAAAGGGATTGGAGGTAGGGGAGTTTACAAAGGATAAGGAAGGGAAAAACAGCAAAATACAAAACAGGGATGGATACAACCCGAGTAGTGTGATGGTGTCTCTGCCTCGTGGCTGGTATGCAGTATCAGTGTGTGTGTGCGGTCATGAACGCAGGTAGGGAGCAAGAGGGTGAAAAGAGGAAAAGACAGGAGAACTCCTGTCTTTTATACCACAGGAAGTGGGGGGAGTGGGCTAACCATCACCTGGAGTGTGGCCCACCCCTGAGGAGGGGCCAAGACCCCTAGGGTCAGGTTCAGGGTCACTCCCCCAGGAGTGTTAACCCTATACAAGAACTCAGAGGACTTTAGAAGAGTGGAATTAACTACTAAAACAACCTCAGGTACTTGTTTGTCTCCACAGGCCTCACGAGTCCCTTTGTAACCATTGCAGAGTAACTTTCATGTTCTTCCTACAGCTACTGGAGTCTCTACACAGCACATCTTATTGGGAAGAAGAGGAAGGTCATAAGCATCTGGTCACTTGACTTAGGAGTCACTATGCAATGCGAAGGCTACCAAAGGTATCCACTGTAATGAGTGTGCTCTACAACACCACAGCAAACTCATAAAGTAGTATGTAACAAGCAGCCTTATTTAAACCAGTCTAGTGGAACAAACTAGTTAAACTGACTAGTAGGATCGAGAAGCAACAGGCTTGGATCAACAGTGAAAAACATTTCAACTACTGAGTGCCAGACAACCATCGAATTAGCTTTACTGAACTTTGTGCAAAATGAATTTAGTTCCTGATCTTCAAGTTTTAAAGTGATTTTACTGACATATTATAATTGTGAAATTGGAACTGAGATTTCCCATCCCCCACCATGCTGAATATTCTGGAATATCCACAAAAACAAACAAACCAATCAACCACACCCCCCCATGCACAATAAGCAATCAAACAAACAGAAAATAAACCCCAGCCTTTATGTTGAGCAGCATAAAACTAGTTTGATCTATACAAGTCTACTGTTCCAAATTTTAACTAATAAAAACTAAGTTATGGTTGTATCAGCAGAAAATTCCTGCAGTCATTTTTTTTTTCCCACTATGGACTGTGACAGTTTGGGTGTTGCGCTCCCCCCAACTCTTACAAAATCACCCAGACTAAACTCAGCCGAGATGGAAGTTAAAGAATGAAGCTTTGTATTCACAGCTTAGCACAATGCACAAGCAGGGATTTACAATATCTACAGCTATAGACAGAAATAGACAAGTTAAACAGTGATACAGAAACACAACAGCCCTCCCAGAAACCAGAGGCCCCAGGAGGGAGTCCCAACCACCCTGCCACCTCATTTCCACCCCTCTACCTTATCTCAGACTCTGCCTTATATTAAAAGTGAGTTTGGCCAGGAGGTTAGAAAGCAGAAGGGTTAGGTACACAGAAAGCAGGTTAGGGAGCAAAGTGCAGGTAGCCAGAGACACTGTGTTATCTATGTTTGTGTTTTATGTATCTCAGCAAGCCTATGAGTGCAGCAGACATCACCATTGTTTCCTTTTCACAGTCTACCATCGAATTCTTCTCACCAAAATATCCTGGCTAGGCTCAAACTAGCACATGGACTTAGGAAGGGTACATGCTTACTCCTTTAATCTGACAAGTGCAATCACCTAGTGAAATGTATTATTCCACATGAACATGTTCCTGCAGTATCCAGAGTTGAGAATAATATGGAAAACCAAAATCCCCTCTAAAACTCCTCTTTGTTTCTTTATCTTGTTTTCACCTTGCATGGAGGAAAAGGGGGAGGCTTGTTTATTTTTACATTTTAGATATTTCACTTGAATTCAGGCAAAAGATCAAACCAGTAAATAACCTGTTACCTCAACAACTATGTGGATCATCCTCAAAAAACCCCAACAGTTGGGTCTTTTTCACTTCCACATGAAATTCACTTATTTAATCCCTTGAACAGTGAACCACCATTTCCCTGGTACTTGAGTAGCACCAGATGAAACTAGCGGGGTCATAATGATGCATTACTTTCACTAACCTTCTGTAATCAATGTTAAATTAGTTGGCCCACCTACACAGAAAAAAAAATATCTGAAGAGCTCAGGTAAAGTCTTAAAGGTTAAACATAATTATAAGAGATGTAGATCTCATTCTCATCTACTTAAGACTACAATTTGGGGGGAAAGAGGATACTATTACAGTTGAGTACATAGTATTTATTGACTGTATATAAGCTAAAAGCTACAGGTCTCATACTATTACAGTTGAGTACATAGTATTTATTGACTAAATGTAAGCTAAAAGCTTCACAGAAATTAAGCAATCTGGGAAAACATGGCACTAAAGAGTAACATTTAATTTCTTGTCTGTAACAGACTTAAAAATACTCATTTCTCTCTTGATTGCTTTCTTGTTGGATGGTGTGGGTTTTGGTCTTGTTTTGTTTTTAGAACTTATTTAATCCCCTGAAGAGGGAACCACCATTTCCCTGGTACTTGAATAGCACCAGATGAAACTAGAGGGGTCGTAACGATACATTACTTGCACTAACCTGCTGTTATCAATGTTAAATTAGTAGACCCATCTACCCAGAATAAAATACCTGAAGAGTTCAAGTAAAGGCTTAAGGGTTAAACATAATTAGAAGAGATGTAAATCTCATTCTCAGCTACTTAAGACTACAATTTGGGGGGAAAGAAGATACTATTACAGTTGAGTACACAGTATTTATTGACTGTATATAAGCTAAAAGCTACAGGTCTCATACTATTACAGTTGACTACATAGTATTTATTGACTATATATAAACCAAAAGCTACAGGTCTCATGCTCAATGCATGCATCTACTTTTAAGAGCTTGTGCGGTGGTTTGTTTGGTTGTGTGTGTTGGGTTTATTTTTTAGCAGGGATGATCAGCCTGTTAAGTTATATCTCACCAAATTATTGATTTCTTATAAGATTTTTTTTTTTGCTTTAGACAAGTTGAAACAGGAAATAAAGTGAAATAGTGTTGCTGAATATGGACATGAAGCAAATTGGGAAAACACGGCACTGAAGAGTAACATTTACTTTCCTGTCTGTAACAGACTTAAAAATACTCATTTCTCTCTTGATTGCTTTCTTGTTGGTTGGTTTGGGTTTTGGGGTTTGTTGTTTTGTTTTTAGTCAAGAACATATTTAATCCCCTGAAGAGGGAACCACCATTTCCCTGGTACTTGAATAGCACCAGATGAAATTAGAGGGGTCGTAAGAATGCAGTACTTGCACTAACCTGCTGTAATCAACGTTAAATTAGTAGACCCATCTACCCAGAATAAAATACCTGAAGAGGTCAGGTAAAGGCTTAAGGGTTAAACATAATTAAAAGAGATGCAAATCTCATTCTCATCTACTTAAGACTACAATTTGGGGGGAAAGAGGATACTATTACAGTTGAGTACACAGTATTTATTGACTATATAGAAGATAAAAGCTTCATGGACATGAAGCAATTTGGGAAAACACGGCTCTAAAGAGTAACATTTACTTTCTTGTCTGTAACAGACTTAAAATTACCCATTTATCTCTTGATTGCTTTCTTGTTGGTTGGTTTGGGTTACTGGTTTAGGTTTTTGGTTTTGTTGATTTGTTTTTAGTCAAGAACTTATTTAATCCCCTGAAGAGGAAACCACCATTTCCCTGGTACTTGAATAGCACCAGATGAAACTAGAGGGGTCATAATGATGCATTACTTTCACTAACCTTCTGTAATCAATGTTAAATTACTTGACCCATCTACCCAGAATAAAATACCTGATGAGTTCAGGTAAAGGCTTAAGGGTTAAACATAATTATGAGAGATGTAAATCTCATTCTCAGCTACTTAAGACTACAATTTGTGGGGGAAAGAAGATATTATTACAGTTGAGTACATAGTATTTATTGAATGTATATAAGCTAAAAGCTACAGGTCTCATATTACTACAATTGAGTACATAGCATTTATTGACTATATGTAAGCTAAAATCTTCACAGACATGAAGCAATTTGGGAAAACATGGCCCTAAAGAGTAACATTTACTTTCTTCTCTGTTACAGACTTAAAAATACTCATTTCTCTCTTGATTACTTTCCTGTTGGATGGTTTGGGTTTTGGTCTTGTTGTTTTGTTTTTAGTCAAGAACTTATTTAATCCCCTGAAGAGGGAATCACCATTTCTCTGGTATTTGTATAGCACCAGATGAAACTAGGGGGGTCATAACGATGCATTACTTCTACTAACCTTCTGTAATCAACGTTAAATTACTTGACCCATCTACCCAGAATAAAATACCTGAAGAGTTCAGGTAAAGGCTTAAGGGTTAAACATAATCATAAGAGATGCAAATCTCATTCTCATCTACTTAACACTACAATTTTGGGTGGGGGAAAGATACTATTACAGTTGAGTACATAGTATTTACTGACTATATCTAAGCTAAAAGCTACAGGTCTCATACTATTGCAATTGGTTACATAGTATTTACTGACTATATCTAAGCTAAAAGCTACAGGTCTCATACTATTGCAATTGGTTACATAGTATTTACTGACTATATCCAAGGTAAAAGCTACAGGTCTCATACTATTGCAATTGGTTACATAGTATTTATTGACTATATCTAAGCTAAAAGCTACAGGTCTCATACTATTGCAATTGGTTACATAGTATTTATTGACTATAAGCTAAAAGCTACAGGTCTCATACCATTACAATTGGTTACATAGCATTTATTGACTATATCTAAGCTAAAAGCTACAGGTCTCATACTATTATAATTGGTTACATGGTATTTATTGACTATATCTAAGCTAAAAGCTACAGGTCTCATACTATTACAATTGGTTACATAGTATTTACTGACTATAAGCTAAAAGCTACAGGTCTCATACTATTACAATTGACATACCATTTATTGACTATATCTAAGCTAAAAGCTACAGGTCTCATACTATTACAATTGAATACATACCATTTATTGACTATATCTAAGCTAAAAGCTTCACAGACATGAAACAACTTGGTTAAACACCGCACTAAAGAGTAACATTTACTTTCTTGTCTCTAACAGACTTAAAGTTACTCATTTCCCTCTTGATTGCTTTCTTGTTGGTTGGTTTGGGTTTACCGGTTTGGGTTTTTGGCTTTGTTGTTAGTCAAGAACTTTTTGGTTGTTTTTTTTTTGCTTTAAACAACAACCTCCAACCCACCGAACCCACGGCCAACAACAAAAGAAAACCCCAACCAAATCCTCGACCCGCCTCAAGTAGTGCACCTGGGACTTTCCACACCCAGCCCGCTGTGCCCCCCGCGCAGCCAGCCCGAAAGCACCGAGGTCTGAGGTAAAGCGAAATGCACCTCTGAGCCCTTCAGAAAGTGACGTTGAAACAAAAAGAGAAGTAAAACAAGTTATACACCTTGCAAGAAATACCCCTTTCGTCTCAGATCAACAACTTCAGAGGCAGCCCCACACAAAGTGCTCCGTCTCCAATTCTTTACCTTTGTCGCCCACTTGTTAATGAATCGTCTCCGAATGCGCTCCGGGAGCCGCCTCAGCGCCGCGCTGCGGCTCCCTCCCCGCCGGAGCAGCAGCCCACGCGGCTTTATTTGCCTCCTTTTGCCGCTTCAAACAAGAAACTTGGGCGAAAACAACAGAAGGCGACCCGGCTGGGCGGCCGCACCGCCGAGGACAAGGGCAGAGCGCCGCGGCCGCAGCTGCGCGCTGCCCGGCGGCGCGGGGGCAGGCCGGGGGTGAAGCCCGCGGCCCGGCGGGAGGGGCGGGCGGGCCGGGCCGGGCCGCGCCGCACAAAGGTCTCCATGGCAACCGCGGGCCGAGCCCCCCAGCATCCGCACTCACGCGACGCCGCGGCCCCGCCCACCGGCCGCGGCCCCGCGCGGCCCCCCCGCGGCGCGATCCGCAGCTGCGCCGCGCTCGGAGCGGGCCGGCAGCGAGGCGGCCGCGGCACACACGGGGCCGAGAGCCTGGCTGCGAGCAGAGCGGAGAGGGGACCGCAGCCCGATGGCCAGGGGGACACAGCCCAGGGCAGATGCTGCCGGCTCTGCCACAGGCTGCCGGCACTTTAGCTCCCGGGGCGCAGCTTGGCCTTCACACCTGAGCGCCTCTGCTGGGCGCTCTCGCCTGAGAACGGCAACAAGTGCAAGGTCCTGCATCTGGGTGGAGGCAATGCCAAGCACAGATCCAGGCTAGGCAGTGAGTGGCTGGAGAGCAGCCCTGAGGAGAGGGACTTGGGGGTGCTGGTGGAGGAGAAGCTCAACAGGAGCCAGCAGTGTGCACTTGCAGCCCAGAAAGCCAAGCAGAGCCTGGGCTGCAGCAGCAGAAGTGTGGCCAGCAGGTGGGGGGAGGTGATTCTGCCCTTCTACTGTGCTCTGCTGGGACCCCACCTGGAGTACTGCATCCAGTTCTGGAGCCCCCATTACAAGAAGGACGTGGAGGTGCTGGAGTGTGTCCAGAGAAGGGCCAGGAGGATGCTCAGAGGGCTGCAGCAGCTCTGCTGTGAGCACAGACTGAAAGAGTTGGGGCTGTGCAGGCTGGAGAAGAGGAGGCTCCCAGGTGACCTTCTTGTGGCCTTCCAGGATCTGAAAGGGGCATATAAAAAAGCTGGGGAGGGACCTTTTAGGTTGTCAGGGAGTGACAGAACTGGGGGGAATGGAGCAAAGCTGGAGGTGGGGAGATTGGAGTGGAAGTGAGGAGGAAGTTGTTGAGCATGAGAGTGGTGAGAGGCTGGAATGGGTTGCCCAGGGAGGTGGTTGAGGCCCCATGGCTGGAGGTGTTTAAGGCCAGGCTGGATGAGGCTGTGGCCAGTGTGACCTAGGGTAGGGTGTCCCTGGGCATGGCAGGGAGATTGGAACTAGATGATCCTTGGGGTCCCTTCCAACCCTGACTGATTCTTTTTATTCTCTGAACAGACAGTTTGGCATGGCATGATTCATACTCTCATAGCACTGTCCTTTGCATCTCTTCCATTTTTGAAGAAGTAAAGAGTGCCACAATAATATTGGTAGAGTTTAATGAAGTAGAAAACATACTCTACTGTCTTAATGGCACTGTGGCTTTTATTTTTCTTTCTCATTGAAAGAATGAAAGCTTTAATGGGTTTAGTGTGACTCTAAGGGTTTGTGTAACTACCTTTGGCCATGGTATCTAGCTGTTGAACTGTACAGGCTGAGAGTTAGGAGGAAGTTCTTCACAGAGGGAGTGATTTCCCATTGGAATGGGCTGCCCAGGGAGGTGGTGGAGTTGCCATCCCTGGAGGTGTTGAATCAAAGCTTGGCTGAGGCACTTGGTGCCATGGTCTGGTTGATTGGCCAGGGCTGGTTGCTAGGTTGGACTGGATGAGCTTGGAGGTCTCTTCCAACCTGGTTGATGCTATGATTCTATGATATGCTGCATCTGTATTTTCCACATATTTAGCTATATAAAATAATAATAGAATTGAAACTAATTGTCATGGCTAACTCTTTTGGGATTTTGTGTGTGTATTCAATATATTCCATGCATACACAATTCTTGTTATTGTTACTTTTATAGGTATTTTACATTTTACATTCTGTTAATTTCTTTACTTCAGAACCATAGAATCAACCAGGTTGGAAGAGACCTCCAACATCATCCAGTCCCACCTAGCACCCACATGGGGAAGAACTTCTTTACTCTAAGGGTCCCACAGCCCTGACACAGGCTGCCCAGAGACTCTGTCGAGTCTCATTCTCTGGAGCCTTTCCAGCCCTGTCTGGATGTGTTCCTGTGTGACCTGTGCTAGATTCTATGGTCCTGCTCTGGCAGATGGGTTGGACTTGATGATCTATGGAGGTCCCTTCCAGCCCCTAACATCCTATGATACCTTAACTAATAATCTAATTCATCTAATAATACAATGCATGATTACCTTAGCTTAGCCTATTTGAGGAGTGCAGTGAAACACAGGGGAAAAAAACAACAAAAAGGATAAAACAGAAATCCCAAACCAGCAGCTACCCTACTCCCACCCATTCCTCTGCCATGCCCGCAGAAAAGGAGGCTCCCAGGTGACCTTCTAGTGGCCTTTCAGCACCTGAAGGAAGCCTACAAAAAAGCTGGGGAGGGATTTTTCAGGATATCAGGGATTGACAGGACTGTGGGGAATGGAGCAAAGCTGGAGGTGGGTAGGTTCAGGCTGGACATGAGGAGGAAGTTGTTGAGCATGAGAGTGGTGAGAGGCTGGCATGGGTTGCCCAGGGAGGTGGTTGAGGCCCCATGGCTGGAGGTGTTTAAGTGCAGGCTGGATGAGGCTGTGGCCAGCCTGATCTAGGGGAGGTCTAGGCTGGATGTTAGGAGGAAGTTCTTGCCAGAGAGAGTGATTGGCACTGGAATGAGCTGCCCAGGGAGGTGGTGGAGTCGCCATCTCTGGAGATGTTCAAGAAAAGACTCGATGGGGCTCTTAGTCCCAGGCTGGATGAGGCTGTGGCCAGCCTGATCTAGGGTAGGGTGTCCCTGCCCATGGCAGGGGAGTTGCATCTAGATGATTCTTGTGGTCTCTTCCAACCCTGCCTGATTGTATGATTCTATGATCCTGTTTATAGACACGATGTGGTATCAAATATCAGAAGAAGCCCTTAAACTGAGCAGTCTCTTAGTTACCATTAGGCAGTTTCCACTGCTGTTTCCTATGCAGTATATCATCTTGCTTTCCTGGTAGCTATAACTGTATCCCATCAGTCCTGCTACTCAGAAAGCTTGGGAACAGATTTTGAACTTAACACCACAGGCAAGGTGTAAAGCCTGAGAGACAGCTCAGCATGGGGCAGGGCACAAACAGAGACTCTTGCAAAATGTGTTGCCAAAAAAAGAAAAATGACAATAAATTTGCATTTCTGCACGAGAAGAGAGGCAATGGCACCAGTTTATGAAGAGGAGAAGAAAACAGCAGCGTGCACCACTCAGTGCACAATGAAGTAATATCTGCTTGGGCAGAATTTCTCATGGCTGACTGGGCAGGTAAAAGTGGGGTGTGGGCAGGGATATGCATACACACTCACAGTACCCCCAGGTCCCTCTCTGCCTGGCTGCTCTCAGCCGCTCTGTCTCCAGCCTGTAGTGCTGCTTGGGGTTGTTGTGGCCAAAGTGCAGAACCCTGCACTTGGCCATGTTCAATCTCATCCCATTGGCTTCTGCCCACCCATCCAGCCTGTCCAAGTTCCTCTGCAGAGCTCTCCTTCCCTCCAAAAGATTAACAGGAGCTCATCAGGAGTGTCCATAACTAAGGTAGAGGATTGTTCTTGGTCAGAGGCTTGATGTGTGAGTATTGTCACCTTTCAAAAACTAAGAGATGCTATAGGACTGACAGATTGAAAACTTAGGTCCATTGAAGAAAAACCTGGATGAGGCACTTGGTGCCATGGTCTGGTTGACTGGCTAGGGCTGGGTGCTAGGTTGGACTGGATGATCTTGGAGGACTCTTCCAACCTGCTTGAATCTATGATTCTTTGATTGCATTCACAGTATTAAATCACAGGATGGTAGGGATGGAACCTCTGGAGATCATCTAGTCCAACACTCCTGCCAAACAGTTTCACCTGGAGCAGGCCACACAGGAACATGTGCAGACTAGTTTGGAAAGTCTCCAGAGTAGGAGATATGACAACTCTCTGGACAGTCTGTTCTTGTGCTCTGTCACCCTTACAGTGAAGAAGTTCTTCCTCATTTTGAGGTGAAACCTCCTGTGTTTCAGTTTGTATCCATTGTCCTTTGTCCCATCACTGGACATCAGTGAAAAGATCCTATACCCATCTTCTTGACATCCACCCTTAAGGTATTTGTAAACATTAAATAGATCCCATCTCATCCTTCTCCAGGCTAAAAAGCCCCAGGTCTCTCAGCACTTCCTCCTAAAAAGGATGTGCTATTACCTTAATCACCCCTGCAGCCCTCCATTGGACTCTCTCTATTAGTTTCCCCTCTCTCTTGAGCTGGGAGCCACAGAACTGGACAAAATACTCCAGATAAGGCTTCATTAGGGTAAAAGGGCAGGAGAAACTCCACTGACCTGATGGCCACCCCAAGATACCATTGGCTCTTTTGGCCACAAGGACACATTGCACTTTCATGGTCAACTAACTATCCACCAGGATGTAAAGGGAGAGTGGATGTGGCACATGAGGCTATGGTCTAGTGATGAAGGATGCTGGGATGAAGGTTGGACTGGCTGATGCTGGTGGTCCTTTCCAACCATAGTAATTCATAGTGATGAGATGTTGTGCTGAGGGCTTTGGTTTAGTCAAGGACTTGTCAGTGTGAAACTAATGATTGGACTCAATGAGCTTGAAGGGCTTTTCCAATCTAAGAAATTCTGTGATTCTGTGACTTCTCCATGCAGCTGCTCTCCTGCAGGTCAGCCTCTAACCTCTGCTGGTGCATGGAGTTATTCTTGCCTTGTCCTCGTTGAATTTAACTGCTGAGGTCCATTCAGTTAAAAAAAGGTGATTAACTATGCACCAAAACACCAAAGAAATTTTGCATGATAATAAGAGAAGCTGTTAACATTACACTTATCTTCAATGATTTAAAAATGTTCTATTTCAAATATACATGGGAAAAATCAAACTGCAGTGTATGACTACTTTCAAAAAGTAAACCTTTGAAACTACACAGGCATCCTGGCCTGGATCAGGAGCAGTGTGGGCAGCAGGACAAGGGAAGTTATTCTGCCCCTGTACTCAGCACTGCTCAGGCCACACCTTGAGTGCTGTGTCCAGTTCTGGGCTCCTCCATTCAAGAGAGATGTTGAGGTGCTGAAAGGTGTCCAGTGAAGGGCAACAAGGCTGGTAAGGGGTCTGGAGCACAAACCTTAGGAGGAGAGGCTGAGGGAGCTGGGGGTTGTATATCCTGGATAAGAGGAGGCTCAGGGGTGACCTCATTGCTGTCTACAACTACCTGAAGGAAGGTTGTAACCAGGTGGGGTTGGTCTCTTCTGCCAGGCAAGCAGCAAGAGAACAAGGGGACACAGTCTCAAGTTGTGGCAGGGGAGGTCTAGGCTGGATGTTACGAGGAAGCTCTTGCCAGAGAGAGTGATTGGCATTGGAATGGGCTGCCCAGGGAGGTGGTGGAGTCACTGTCCCTGAAGGTGTTCAAGCAAAGCCTGGCTGAGGCACTTAGTGCCATGGTCTGGTTGATTGGTTAGGGCTGGGTGCTAGGTTGGACTGGCTGAGCTTGGAGGTCTCTTCCAACGTGGTTGATTCTGTGATTCTACGGTTACAGCTGGATTCACTGACACAGGTTGCTCATAGCCTAGGATGATGCAGAAGTTCTGCACTTGCTAAATAATTCAAGCTATTTTATGGCCAACAGCTTAATATCCCATTTCTGCAGAGTTGCTAAAGCAGCTGACAAAAGGTCAAACTGATTGTGCAGCTTCTCTCTTACGAACTTCTGCTGCTTCCTGGTGCTGCTCTCAGGATAGCTTCACTTCTGACTGATCTTATTCATCCAGAAATGGACAGAAAACGTCTTTCCTAATGCAGAGCTTCTCTGTCAATGAAAAGCTTGTCTGTCAATACTCTCCACTCCCTCAATGGATGTGTTGCATTTCAATTTCGATTACAAGCTCATGACCTGTTTAGGTTCTGGTTTGCTTGAATACCCAAATCTCTTTTCCCCCATACAAAAATGTGACCAGCACATTTGCTCTCATCATCTATACTGCACAGTGCTCTTTGACAAAAGGCATAGTTCCTTTCTCAAGGTCCTACTGGGAGCAGATAGCAGCCTTGTTGTCCTGGACCAGTAGAGTATTTTTATACTCAGAAGAGAAGAAAAATAACCTGTAGTAAGCAGTGAGGCTTTCTTCCCAGACAGAGATGAATTCTGAGATAAAAGGATATATTTCTTCTTTGTCTTGTGACACAAAGTCAGACTTAAAAAACCTTCTACTTGTCCCAAGTGACTCAGAGGCTAAAGAAGTGACACCATGTAAGACTGAGTATGAAACACGACACTGCTGTGTGCTTGTTCTGTGGGTTCAAAGTACACTTTTGGTTCTCAAACCCTTTTTAGTGTGATAGAGAACCCATCATATTTGACTGTTACAAAGCTTCAGCATCACAGATGCTCAACTCCCCCTGATGTTTGTATACATCGTGCTAGCGCTGTAGAAAGTGAAATTAGGTTCCAGACATTGTTTTGTGTTGTGGTGATGAATTATTTCTGTCACTGATTACCACCACCTGCAGTGGAGTACACAGCTGCAATAACACATTTTTCACATGCTGTATGCTACTTCCATTATTGACCACTTAGCATAGAATCAGCCAGGTTGGAAGAGACCTTCAACATCACCCAGTCCAACCTAGCACCCAGCCCTGTCCAATCAACTTTTTCCCTTTTATTTACTTTGCTGTTAAATAAATCAAATTTGAGATTTCCTGTATTCATATAAATTTTAGCCACACAAAAATGTTATATTTCAAGGGAAAATAGACACATTGCCCAGTCCTCTCAGATTTTATGCATCTGAGCATATAGAATCAGCCAGGTTGGGAGAAATCTCCAAGATCAGCCAGTACAACCTAGCACCCAGCCCTGGCCAAGCAACCAGACCATGGCACTAAGTGCCTCAGCCAGGCTTTGCTTCAACACCTCCAGGGATGGTGACTCTACCACCTCCCTGGGCAGCCCATTCCAATGCCAATCACTCTCTCTGCCAACAACTTCCCCCTAACATCCAGCCTAGACCTCCCCTGCCACAACTTGAGACTGTGTCCCCTTCTTCTGTTGCTGGGTGCCTGGCACAAGAGACCAACCCCACCTGCCTACAGCCTCCCTTCAGGGAGCTGTAGACAGCAATGAGGTCAGCCCTGAGCCTCCTCTTCTCCAGGCTAAACACCCCCAGCTCCCTCAGCCTCTCCTCACAGGGCTGTGCTCCAGGCCCCTCACCAGCTCTGCTGCCCTTCTCTGGACACCTTTCAGTATCTCAACATCTCTCTTGAATCTGAAAACAAGAGGGGGGAAAGGTTGGGCTGGATGATCCTGGTGCTTCTTTCCAACCATAGTGATTCACAGTGCTGAGATGTTGTGCTGAGGAATTTGGTTTAGTCAAGGACTTGTCAGTGTGAAACTAATGATTGGACTCAATGATCTTGAAGGTCTTTTCCAATCTAAGAAATTCTGTGATTCTGTGATTTCTACATTTATTATGTGAGAACAAAATTCCCAATTTACACCATCTGCCTGTGCTGAGAATGTCATGGAAGAGGAACTGCAGCAATCTCTACAGCTACCATTCACAGTATCACACAAAATCCCATTCTTGTTCTTAGAATGGTCTTCCCCAAGGTACTACCAAGTCAAGAGAGAAACATTGTAAGAGCTTGTGACACAGGCCTGAGATTCTGGTAGGTTTGCAGTGCTTGCAGTGCTATTTCATGGCAAGTTTAATGTCACAAACTGGAGAAAATGGTAGTTGAGAACAGGGGAATATTCTGGAGTAATCTCTGTCTGCATAGGCATTGATTGTCAAGCAGAGGAACAGCTAAATATGCTCTGGAAAGGGTTTTGTAGGAAAACGCCCAAAATACAATGTAGTATGGAAACCACTACTGCATTAATTCAGTAAATATTTATGTGACTTTAAACCCAGTAATCTATTTCTGCTTTGTATAGCAGTTTATCCTCTGCACGTGTCGTGGTAGGACTGATAGGCCCAAAATAGGCTTACACATGTCCTGCCTTGCCTAGGCATGTTTTTCTGCTCCAGCAGAGAGGCAAGCATGGGAAAAGAACACAGTAGAACCTGGAGCCACTTAGTCACAGTATCACAGTATCACAAAGGTTGGAAGAGACCTCATAGATCATCAGGTCCAACCCTTTACCACAGAGCTCAAGGCCAGACCATGGCACCAAGTGCCATGTCCAGTCCTGCCTTGAACAGCTCCAGGGACGGCGACTCCACCACCTCCCCGGGCAGCCCATTCCAGTGTCCAATGACTCTCTCAGGGAAGAACTTTCTCCTCACCTCCAGCCTAAATCTCCCCTGGCACAGCCTGAGGCTGTGTCCTCTTGTTCTGGTGCTGGCCACCTGAGAGAAGAGAGCAACCTCCTCCTGGCCACAACCTCCCCTCAGGTAGTTGTAGACAGCAATGAGGTCTGCCCTGAGCCTCCTCTTCTCCAGGCTAACCAATCCCAGCTCCCTCAGCCTCTCCTCCTAGGGCTGTGCTCAAGGCCTCTCCCCAGCCTCGTTGCCCTTCTCTGGACATGCTGAAGCATCTCAATGTCCCTCCTAAACTGGGGGGCCCAGAACTGAACACAATACTCAAGGTGTGGTCTAACCAGTGCAGAGTACAGGGGCAGAATGACCTCCCTGCTCCTGCTGACCACACCATTCCTGATGCAGGCCAGGATGCCACTGGCTCTCTTGGCCACCTGGGCACACTGCTGGCTCATGTTCAGGTGGGTATCAATCAGCACCCCCAGATCCCTCTCTGTCTGGCTGCTCTCCAGCCACTCCGACCCCAGCCTGTATCTCTGCATGGGGTTGCTGTGGCCAAAGTGCAGCACCCTGCACTTGGAGCTATTGAAGCCATCCCCTTGGACTCTGCCCATCTGTCCAGGTGGTCAAGGTCCTGCTGCAGAGCCCTTCTGCCCTCCAATCCAGCCACATCTGCCCCCAGCTTAGTGTCATCTGCAAACTTGCTGATGACTGACTCAATGCCCTCATCCAGATCATCTATGAAGCTGTTTAAGAGGATGGGGCCCAGCACTGATCCCTGAGGGACACCACTAGTGACAGCTGCCAGCTGGATGTGGCACCATTCACCACCACTCTCTGGGCTCAGCCCTCCAGCCAGTTCCTAACCCAGCACAGAGTGTTGCCATCCAAGCCATGGGCTGACAGCTTAGCCAGCAGTTTGCTGTGGGGGACAGTGTCAAAGGCCTTGCTGAAGTCCAGATAGACCACATCCACAGGCCTCCCCACATCCACCAAGCAGTCACCTCATCATAGAAGGAGATCAGGTTAGAAAGGCAGGATCTGCCCTTCCTAAACCCATGCTGGCTGGACCTGAGCCCTTTGCCATCCCTCAGGTGCACTCTTATCACCCCCAAGATAACCTGCTCCATCAGTTTCCCTGGCACTGAGGTCAGGCTGATGGGTCTGTAGTTCCCAGGTTCCTCCATCCGACCCTTCTTGTGGCCAAGGACTCTGGCCTGCCCTGTGCTGAACAAGGTACACACACTTCTCTTGTGCCTGTGCTTTTGGCAAATTTAGGTAAAGCAAGCCTATGGCTTTGCCTAATCTGGTAAGGTTTGGCTAACTGCCATTCTGACTGGCTATTCTGTGTCCAAAGGGCAATTAATCTCAGTCCACATTGATAAAAGGAGATACAAGGTAAACAACATGAGCTGTGCTCTGCCATTGCCTGCTGCCTTTGCTTACTGTCTTATCGTTTGCCTGGAAACTCCACTGTTGTGAGTTGACCAGGAACAGGCTCTAAATGCCTGCATGCAATCAGCCTGCACAGCCAGCCTGACATAGTGCTGAGACTGCACATCGCAGGGCATCCTGCATATGTCTGAAAGCCTCCTGCCAAGATGAGGAGTCCTGGAGATACACAGATCATCCAGAGGAGCCAGGAGACAAGGTCAGAGATTGTCTGCCTCCTTTCCCCAGAAGCCTGGGAAGAATCAAGTCTCGGTGTCCAACAAAACAGAGTTCCCTGAAAGCTTTTGGGTACCATCTGGGACTGCGGCTAGTAATAATTTTGTGAGTAAATGCTTATGAGACTCTTTGTAATTCATCATTGCCTTCTGCCATAAGAAGAAGGAGCTCCTTCCAGGAGTCCATCCAGTGGGCAGGCAGTACATTGACTGCAAGCAACATTTGACCACAGGAATCTTCTCTTCCAGTTCAACTGATCATAGAATCATAGAATCAACCAGGTTGGAAGAGACCTCCAAGATCATCCAGTCCAACCTAGCACCCAGCCCTAGCCAATCAACCAGACCATGGCACCAAGTGCCTCATCCAGGCTTTATATCACAGTATCACAGTATCATCAGGGTTGGAAGAGACCTCACAGATCATCAAGTCCAACACTTTACCACAGAGCTCAAGGCTAGACCATGGCACCAAGTGCCATGTCCAACCTTGCCTTGAACTGCCCCAGGGTGACCTTATTGCTGTCTACAACTACCTGAGGGGTGGTTGTGGCCAGGAGGAGGTTGCTCTCTTCTCTCAGGTGGCCAGCACCAGAACAAGAGGACACAGCCTCAGGCTGCACCAGGGGAGATTTAGGCTGGAGGTGAGGAGAAAGTTCTTCACTGAGAGAGTCATTGGCCACTGGAATGGGCCAGGGATGGTGCCTCCACCACCTCCCTGGGCAGCCCATTCCAATGCCAATCACTCTCTCTGCCAACAACTTCCTCCTAACATCCAGCCTAGACCTCCCCTGCCACAACTTGAGACTGTGTCCCCTTGGATGTTAATATATTTTGCTGGTTATTACTAGATTTAGATACTATCCATAGAATGTTTCAATGACTGTGTAACAGCCTAATCATTATCAAAATTAGTGGTGCTAATATTAACAATATTAATCTGAGAAAAATATCATCTCCCATTAATTAATTTCCCCTTTGTAACAGCATGCATGCTGTGGCTAGACACTAAAGACAGCACAAGCTAACCTTTAATTCATGCTTTAGTACAGCTTCCTTGAAATGTTTACAGGTTGATCCCTTCTGAAAAAGGTATTGATGTTTTTCATTCAAATTACAAAGAATCCACCCTCTTGCTGCACTCTTGCTGCTTGGAGATGTTTTAAATGGTCCTTGAAGAACCAATGTGAAGATGATTGGCATGTGCCTTTGTGTAGATTAAACTTGGGTTGTGGATGATAGCATAAAAGCACTGCATTGTGGTTCAGAGATAACTACGTGCTGCAGAAGCAGTAGAAAAAATCTGCACCTAACCCCTTTTCTTGGTAAGCCAACTTAAAGGTAGTTTTCCTTGAGGGAATATTACTGGAAAGTCTGCAATACATCATACATATTCCCTCTACTTCTCTCTGTCCAAACCCTCCAAGTTTGCTCAGATTCAGCATAAAATAAGGCAGTCATCAAGAGAGTGTTAAGGGTTTTGATCAATCCCAGGTGCACAAGGATTTTTGTGCTTGAGAAAAAGCCTGTATCCTGACAACAGGAAGGGGACAAGTCTTTGGAATGAAAATAGTTTTCTTCAACTTTCATTCATCAGGTTTATGAGATAGGACCCCTTTATATCCCTGTACTCAGCACTGGTCAGGCCACACCTTGAGTGCTGTGTCCAGTTCTGGGCTCCTCAGTTCAAGAGGAGATGTTGAGGTGCTGGAAGGTGTCCAGAGAAGGGCAATGAAGCTCGTGAGGGGCCTGGAACACAGCCCTGTGAGGAGAGGCTGAGGGAGCTGGGGGTGTGCAGCCTGCAGAAGAGGAGGCTCAGGGCAGACCTCATTGCTGTCTACAGCTACCTGAAGGGAGGCTGTAGCCTGGTGGAGGTTGGTCTCTTCTGCCAGGCAAGCAGCAACAGAAGAAGGGGACACAGTCTCAAGTTATGCTGGGGGAGGTCTAGGCTGGATGTTAGGAGGAAGTTGTTGGCAGAGAGAGTGATTGGCATTGGAATGGGCTGCCCAGGGAGGTGGTGGAGTCACTGTCCCTGGAGGTGTTCAATCAAAGCCTGGCTGAGGCACTTAGTGCCATGGTCTGGTTGATTGGCCAGGGCTGGGTGCCAGGTTGGACTGGCTGCTCTTGGAGTTCTCTTCCAACCTGGTTGATTCTATGATTCCATTATTTTGGTTGTTGATCTATGAAGTGGAAATAAGAGAAATTGGAGAAATTCCACCCTACCCCCCCCACACACTCCCCCAGAAATATTCCATTTCTACACTCCATGTGCATCTATAGCTGTATTGCTATAAGCAGGAATGAGACCAGTCTGCAGACTGCAAGTTGTTAACAGTAATTCTCCCTGAACTACTATGGTTAAATCAGAAGAAAACCAGAGCACTGATAAGCATGAATGGTTGTTAAGCCTTCCTGAATAAATCAGCTGTAAGCTCACTGCATCAGAAAAATCCACCAGCTGCTCAGCAATGCTGAATATAATGCATTACTATTAGAAAGGAGACTACCAGCTCACTTCTTTTTCACATGAAAAAAAATTGCTAGGAAAGATTTCCTGATCAACTGAAATTTGATAGTCCATGATGGCTTAGAGTTTTAAACCTCCCTTCGCATCCTTCTGACACACATTGCCAGGTCAAAGTATTACTGGAAGAGAAAAAGACACCTGGCATCATAGGCACTGAAAGACTTCATTTTCCTTATTAGCAGATCGTGCTGCAGAACTGAGAAAGCAGGGATGTAGAATAGCATCAGGGGACTTGAGCAGCCCAGCCACAAAGACAGGCCTTGGGTGCTGGCTTTCTCAGCCTGCAGAAGAGAAGGCTGCAGGCAGACCTAAGAGCAGCCTGCCAGGACCTGAAGGGGCTACAAAAAGGCTACAGAGAGACTGTTTGGCGAAGGCCTGCAGGGACAGGACAAGGGCAGTGACTTCAAACTAGAGCAGAGCAGATTGAGATTGGGTGTGAGGAACAAGTTCTGTATCAGGAGGGTGCTGGAACACTGCAGCAGGTTGCCCAGGGAGGTGGTTGGGTCCCCATGCCTGGAGATGTTCAAGGTAAGGATGGATGAGGCTCTGGGAAACCTGCTCTAGTTGAGGATGTCCCTGCTGACTGCGGGGTGGGTTGGACTGGATGAGCTTTGGAGGTCCTTTCCAGCCCAGCCCATGCTGTGAGCCTGTGATTCTTTCCAAAAGCCCTAGCCAAAGAAGTCTTGGTGACAGTGATAAGGATATCTTCTGTCAGTTGTAGGAAACTGGTTGCATTCAAAATGATAGATTTCAGGAGGTACCTGTGGTTCCTGCTGTGCATTAATTTCACCACCATCTGGCATTTTCTGTTCTGAGATCCTTGCCCCTGTGTTTTGCCTTGGAGATGCAGCGGGAGTGGGGATTTTTCAGCCGTACATTTACCTCTGCTGCTGAACTGCTCAGAGGTCTTGATCCAGTTATTTGGTCTCTTGTTCTTTCATTTTCCTCCCCTGCAAAATGCAGGCAGTGCTTCTGATTTTCTAAAGTGCTTTGAGGTCCTTACATGAGGCTGGATGGGGCACTTGGTGCCAGGGTTTAGTTAATTAGGTGTTGGGTGCTAGGTTGGACTTGGTGATCTCGGAGGTCTTTTCCAGCCTGGTTAATTCTGTGGTGAAAGCCATGTGAGGAATGACCTGCAGCAGCAGAGGAAATCCCCACTGTTAGATCTGCTGCTCTAGGACAGCAGTAATTTGAACACCAGTTAGGAAGGAAAGGAGGATAAGCACTCTCTTCCAACCTGGTCGATTCTGTGTGTCTATATAAAAGATAGCAGTCTGTCAAATTATTGAGCAGCTCTTTCATGAATATGTGGCAGTCCATCTTAATGCCAGCTATTGATCTTGGCAATGAGAGAGTAAAACTCTTTTGACTTTTCTTGTTAGGTCAAGTCTCTCAATGAAATACACTGCAAAGTCCAGTTCTGGGCCCCTCGATTCAAGAGAGATGTTGAGGTGCTGGAAGGTGTCCAGAGAAGGGTGACAAAGCTGGTGAGGGGCCTGGAACACAAACCCTATGAGGAGAGGCTGAGGGAGCTGGGGGTGTGCAGCCTGCAGAAGAGGAGGTTCAGGGGTGACCTCATTGCTGTCTACAACTACCTGAAGGGACATTGCAGCCAGGTGGGGTTGGCCTCTTCTCCCAGGCAACCAGCAATAGAAGAAGGGGACACAGTCTCAAGTTGTGCCAGGGGGAAGTATAGGCTGGATGTTAGGAGGAAGTTCTTCACAAAGGGAGTGATTGGCATTGGAATGGGCTGCCCAGGGAGGTGGTGGAGTCACTGGCCCTGGAGGTGTTCAAGAAGAGACTGAATGAGGCACTTGGTGCCATGGTCTAGTTGACTGGATAGGGCTGGGGGATAGGTTGGACTGGATGACCTTGGAGGTCTCTTCCAACCTGGTTGATTCTATGATTCTAGGTTGTAGTGCACTGCTGAAAGAGAGCCAGTAACTTCCTCGTCCCAGCTTCATTATTTTTTTCCAGTGCAGCTTTCCTGAGATGGTGATGTCTATTGGCACACTGAAATGAAACAGGATGGGCCATTTGCAGTGTTTCAGTGAAAGAGAAGATGCTTAGACTGATGTGTAATTAATTACTCCTTGGGAGATATTCCTTCATGTGTAGTAGATCTTCTTCCATTGCCATTTATTCATGACCTTTAATTTATCATAAACAATCTTCTTTCTACATCATATGCAGCAATGTAGAACAACATGAAACTGTTACATTGCTCTCCTTAAATGAGACATAAATCTTGGCAGAGTTACAAGTAGGTTTGCTATTATTGTTCTTATTACTATTACCACTACTACTGCCTTGGCTTAGCAGGTGTTTAAAACACGTTTCTGATGCTAAATCTCTGACCCTGTTTAGCTAAATCCTGTTTCTTCCCTCCATTGCCATCTGGGAGGGGAGCTGAAGGCATCCCCTGTACTTAGGACTGCCCAAGGGAGTGCAGAGAAACCTGGGGAAGGTTGGTAGAAGCAATGACAGCACTTTTTTCCCTTCATCCCATCCTATTGGGATGTCCTATCAAAGGAAGCCAAACTGACCTCAGCTTTGCTGAGACATTCCGAGAGGAGGTGACTGAAATGTGCACTGAAATGTTATGCCTCCCAATCAGGAATGGACAATATCACTGACAGCAAATGTTAGCCATGTGGTTATTGTGGTTCACAGAATCATAGAATCAGCCACGTTGGAAGAGAGCTCCAACATCATCCAGTCCTACCTATCCAACTCAGCCCTGGCCAATCAACCAGACCATGGCACTAAGTGCCTCAGCCAGGCTTTGCCTGAACACCTCCAGGGATGGCAACTCCACCACCTCCCTGGGCAGCCCATTCCAATGCCAATCACTCTCTCTGCCAACAACTCCCTCCTAACATACAGCCTAGACCTCCCCTGACACAACTTGAGACTGTGTCCCCTTGTTCTGTCACTGCTTGCCTGGGAGAAGAGACCAACCCCACCTGGTCACAGATTCCCTTCAGAGAGTTGTAGACAGCCATGAGGTCATCCCTGAGCCTCCTCTCCTCCAGGCTAAACATTACAGTGCTAGGATCACCCCTGACTTAACTCAGCACCCCTTTGTTCTCCCCTAGAAAGGCTTTGCTATTGTATCAGAAGAAGCAGGATGCAGCTGAGGATGGGGATAAGCAAGAACATTTGGGACAATGTATCATTGAATCAACCAGACTGGAAGAGACATCCATGATCATCCAGTCCAAACTATCACCCAGTGTCCTGGGTTAGGGTGGATTGTTCTGGGCTCCTTAATTAAAGAGAGATGTTGAGATAGGCCTGCATCTTCTGCAGATACATCCTTAGGAGCTGAGAGGCTTGAGATGCTGTTGCTTGCTTCTGGGAGAAGATATTTTCTCCATAACTGTCAAAAGACTGACAGGCTAGAGATGAAAAAACTATGTATCCTGAATGCAGCACCCAATTTCTATACTCAGCCAATGTGAGATGAAAGACTTCAATGATTTCCCACAAGAACTAATAAAGATATTGTAACTAGGTAAGAATATTCAGGAAGTCATCAAATACCACTTCTGCGCAACCACAACTACGCTGGATTCTGAAGGGACGACTTCTCCTGGGTAGGTCCTCTAATATTTACTCTTGGTGCCATCTATAGGTAGTCCTTATTGGAAAATGCTTGTCCAGTATGACACTGAAAAGTGTTAGGATCACTTTTGAGTCATCACAGTATATAATTACAGATTAAAAGATCACAAGATCAGAGGCTCACAGGATGTTAGGGGTTGGAAGGGACCAAAGGAGATCATTGAGTCCAAACCCTCTGCCAGAGCAGGACAATCCTATCTAACACAGATCACAGAGGAACACATCCAGACAGGCCTTGAAAGGCTCCAGAGAAGGAGACTCCACAACCTCTCTGGGCAGCCTGTGCCAGTGCTCTGGGACCATTACAGCAAAGAAGCTCTCCCTTGTGTTGAGGTGGAACCTCCTGTGCTGCAGCTTACACCCATTGCTGCTTGTCCTATCCCAGGGAGCAGTGAGCAGAGCCTGTCCCCCCACTCCTGGCAGCCCTCAGATACTTATAAACATTTATCAAATCCCTTCTAAGTCTTCTCTTTTCCAGACTAAACAGCCCCAGGTCCCTCAGCCTCTCCTCATCAGGCAGTGCCTTCATTCCCCTATCACCATGGTGTTACACTGTGATTAAGCAGAATTAAAACTGCAGTTCTTTTCAATTTACATCTAAGTGTAACTCAGATGTAAACTAACTCAGAACTCCAACTCATCTTCATGTCTTCCCATTTTAATAACTCACTCACAGAGCCACAGAATGTGTTAAAGCTGAACTTGTAATCCAACCAGTAGGTCCAGACACAAGCTATACATTTGAAAAGCAATTTCTTTAGTCAGCACACTGTGAAGTGTCTGGCTGAGAAGAAACACGTGTTTTGAAGTTGTACCTGGAAGAATAGCAACACAAAACCTTCTAATGCCCCCCTTCAAAGCTCCTACAAAGAAAAGGAAAAGAATTCATCCTCTGTCCCACCAAAATGAAAAGAGAAAACCAATGATGTGAGGAGAAGTTGTTGAGCACGAGAGTGGTGAGAGGCTGGAATGGGTTGCCCAGGGAGGTGGTTGAGGCCCCATGGCTGGAGGTGCTTAAGGCCAGGCTGGATGAGGCAGTGGCCAGCCTGATCTAGGGTAGGGTGTCCCTGCCCATGGCTGGGGGGTTGGAACTGGATGATCCTTGTGGTCCCTTCCAACCCTGACTGATTCTATGATTCTATGAATCCACTGTATTAAAGCACTGAAATGTTAGTGGATTTTCACTGGCACCCAGTGAGAGAGGTGTTTCAGATGTGAAGAGCAGCTTGGATTTCAGGCACTGAGAAGAATGGAAACTGGTCCCTTCCAACCCTGACTGATTCTATGAGTCCATGACATGCTTGCATAACAGGCTATGAAGAAAGGAGCACAGGAAAAGATCTTTACTATGTGCACTGATTTATGATGCAATGTGTCTTGCATACATGTGCCATCATGATAACCTAGCTGGTTTATCACAGTATCCCAGTATCACCAAGGTTGGAAGAGACCTCACAGATCATCAAGTCCAACCCTTTACCACAGAGCTCAAGGCCAGACCATGGCACCAAGTGCCACGTCCAGTCCTGCCTTGAACAGCTCCAGGGACGGCGACTCCACCACCTCCCCGGGCAGCCCATTCCAGTGTCCAATGACTCTCTCAGGGAAGAACTTTCTCCTCACCTCCAGCCTAAATTTCCCCTGGCATAGCTTGAGGCTGTGTCCTCTTGTTCTGGTGCTGGCCACCTGAGAGAAGAGAGCAACCTCCTCCTGGCTACAACCTCCCCTCAGGTATTTATGATCAAGCAGAGAAAGAACTAGATGATCTTTAAGGTCCTTTCCAACTCAAACTAGTGTATGAATCTATACAACCAGGAACACCTCAGCCACAGCTTTTCAGACAAATAGTAGGATTGTTGGCTGAAATCTTATGGCCTACAAAAATGCACTGTGGATTACCAGAACAGCCTCCTTTATCCTTACAATCTCTGAATGGGTGAGAGCAGAGACAAACTGTATGGTGGGCTGCAGGTCCCAGCAGGGATCGTGTGGCCCAGCTGGTCAAGAGAGCTGGTTCCTACCCTTTACTTTGCTCTCTGAGACCCTGCCTTGAATACTGCATCCAGTTCTGGTGTCCCTATCATAAGAAGGATAAAATCATAGAATCAACCAGGTTTGAAAGACCTCCAAGATCATCCAACCCAACCTATTACCCAGGCCTATGCAGTCAACTAGACCATGGCACTAAGTGAACTGTTGGAGCAAGTCCAGAGAAGGGGAATAAAGATGATCCAAGAGCTGGAGCACTTCTGTGAGGACAGGCTGAGGGAGCTGGGGTTGTTCAGCCTGGAGAAGGCTCTGGTGAGACCTGATACCTGTCTTTCAGTGCCTGAAGAGAACATACAGGAAGGCTGGAGAAGGACTTCTCATAAGGGTGTCTAATGGTAGGACAAGGGGGGAATGGTTTTAAGCTGTAGGAGAGCAGGTTTGGACTGAATCTTAGGAAGAAGTTCTTCAGTATGAGGGTGGAGAGAGTCTGGAATAGGTTGCCCAGGGAGGTTGTGGAGGTGTTCAAGCCCAGGCTGGATGAGGCCTTCAGCAACCAAGTCTAGTTGAGAGGAATGTCTGCCCACGGCAGGGAGGTTAGACTAGATGAACTCCAAGGTCCCCTCCAACCTAAGCCATCGTATGATGCTTTGATTCTATGAAAAGCTAACAGGGAAAGCCTTGCCTATTGCTCCCTTTGACTGTTCAACTGCGTGCTGCACACTGACTGCTTCTCGCCCAGCCATGCAAGCTGACTCCTTGAGCCCCAGCCCTCAATTAAACAGCCATTAATTGAATCCACACTTAAACAGAACACATGATGGCTCATGAATTAAACAAACTGTTCTACACACTGTATGTTAATTCAATAGCTTTATATGACCTGATAACAGTCAGCCCTGTGACTGACATACTGAATGGGAAATAGCCACAGAATCATAGAATCATAGAATCAGCTGGGTTGGAAGAGACCTCCAAGCTCAGCCAGTCCAACCTAGCACCCAGCCCTGGCCAATCAACCAGACCATGGCACTAAGTGCCTCAGCCAGGCTTTGCTTTAACACCTCCAGGGACGGTGACTCCACCACCTCCCTGGGCAGCCCATTCCAATGCCAATCACTCTCTCTGACAACAACTTCCTCCTAACATCCAGCCTAGACCTCCCCTGGCACAACTTGAGACTCTGTCTCCTTCTTCTGTTGCTGTTTGCCTGGCAGAAGAGACCAGCCCCACCTGGCTACACCCTCCCTTTAGGTAGTTGTAGACAGCAATGAGGTCTGCCCTGAGCCTCCTCTACTGCAGGCTGCACACCCCCAGCTCCCTCAGCCTCTCCTCATAGGGTTTGTGTTCCAGGCCCCTCACCAGCTTTGTTGCCCTTCTCTGGACACATTCCAGCACCTCAACATCTCTCTAATAGCAATTAATAACAAGTTATTATTTTTCCTATTTATTACCATTGTGTATCACTGTAAAACCAGCTCACAATTATCTCGATCACTGGCCCCAGTTTTCAGTACCTGTGCCTATAGAATGTGTTTCCCATGAGGTGATTGCTGCCTTTTAAATAGAGTATTTGACTTAGGGCTGCCATCCACTGTTATTAGACAATTCAGGTTCTCCTTTTCAGAATATAAATAAGCATAAAATCATTCCAATTCAGCATTGAAGTACCTGAAGTTGTTTACCTTCCCTGGTAAATCAGTTTCCTTCCTAGACTTTTTCCAGTGCCATTGTTTGCTTCTTTTTTTTAGCTCTAGTGCTTCCATTCTCTCTCCACCCAACAAGAAGCACACAGCTTTCAGATGACACCAAATTAAGCAGATGACACCAAATGAAGTAGCAGTGTCAATCTGCTGGAGGGTAGGAAGGCCCTGCAGAGGGATTTGGACAGGCTGGAGCCATGGACTGAGGCCAATTGCATGAGGTTTAACAGAGCCAAGTGCTGGGTCATGCACTTTGGCCACAACAACCCCCAGCAGCCCTACAGGCTGGGGAGGAGTGGCTGGAGAGCTGCCTGGCAGAAAAGGACCTGGGGGTGTTGGTGGCCAGCAGCTGAACATGAGCCAGCAGTGTGCCCAGGTGGCCAAGAAGGCCAACAGCATCCTGGCCTGCATCAGCAGTGGTGTGAGCAGCAGGAGCAGGGAGGGGCTCATGCCCCTGTGCTCAGCCTTTTGAGTCCACACCTCGAGTACTGTGTCCAGTTTGGGTCAGCACAGCACAGGAGGGACATTGAGGTGCTGGAGTGGTGCAGAGAAGGGCAATGAGGCTGGGGAGAGGTCTGGCAAACATGACCTGTGAGGAGCAGCTGAGGGAGCTGGGGGTGTTTAGTCTGGAGAAGAGGAGGCTGAGAGGGGACCTTATTGCCCTCTACAGCTACCTAAAAGGAGGTTGTGGTGAGGCTGCAGCTGGTCTCTTCTCCCCAGTTACTAATGCTAGGATGTGCTAGTTTGAAGCTAGCTAGAACGTTTTGGTGAGAAGAACTAGATTACAGGCTGTGGAAGGAAAAGAAGGTTGATATCTACCTCACTCACATGCTCGCTGAGATGTATAAAAACATGAATCTAAATATAGATGAGGCACTTCTGCTGGGGAGCTCTGAGATGCATTTCTCTCTCTAGCATCTCTGCTGTTTCTCCGACTAATGCACCTTGCTTCCTAACCCCCTGGCTGAACCTCCATTCTTCCTTGGGACTGGGGTAAGGGTGAGAGGGGCAGGGGGAAGGTGAAGGGGTGGTTGAGAGCCCCTCCTGGGGACTCAGGTTTCTGGGAGGGCTGCTGTGTTTCTATATTACTTTTTACCTTGTCTATTTCTGTCTATAACTGTATATACAGTAAATATCTGCTTGCTTATTCTGCTAAGCTGTAAATATAAGCTTCATTCAATTTCCAGAGCTGGCTGAGTCTAGTCTGGGTGATTTCCAAAGTGTGTGTGGGGGGAGGTGGAGGAGGGGGGGGGCTGTTGGGAGGAAGTTCTTTCCTGAGCAGGTGCTCAGGCACTGGAACAGGCTGCCCAGGGAGGTGGTGGAGTCACCATCCCTGGAGGTGTTTAAAAGGAGAGTGGATGTGGTGCTTGAGGGTATGGTGTAGTGATGAAGGCTGCTGGGATGAAGGTTGGACTGGCTGATGCTGGTGGTCCTTTGCAACCATAGCGATTCCTAGTGCTGAGATGTTGTGCTGAGAGCTTTGGTTTAGTCAAGGACTTGTCAGTGAGAAACTAATGCTTGGACTCAATGAGCTTGGAGGTCTTCTCCAATCTAAGAAATTCTGTGATTCTGGGATTATAGTTTCAGGCTTGTCACTCAGCCACAGCAGTTCTCCTTCCCAAACTACTCTGTTTCCTTATCCCTAGCCATCTGAGGCTAATCAAATCACTCTGCCATTTCAGAAAGCAAGCTATTTCTTTTTCATCATTCAGGACAATACATGGATTGCTGGGTGATTTTTATCACATCAGGGTAAAAGGAGAGGCTAAGAGACTTGGGACTTCTTAGTCTGGAAAAGAAAAGACTTAGAATAGATTTGATAAATGTTTATAAACACACAAGGGCTGCCCAGGAGTGGGGGACAGGCTCTGCTCACTGCTCCCTGGGATAGGAAAAGGAGCAATGGGTGTAAGCTGCAGCACAGGAGGTTCTGCCTCAACACAGGGGGAACTTCTTTACTGTAAGGGTCACAGAGCACTGGCACAGGCTGCCCAGAGAGGTTGTGGAGTCTCCTTCTCTGGACCCTGTCTGGATGTGTTCCTCTGTGATCTGTGCTAGATAGGATTGTCCTGCTCTGGCAGAGGGTTTGGACTCAATGATCTCCTTGGGTCCCTTCCAACCCCTAACATCCTGGGAGCCTGTGAAAAGGTAAGATAAAAATAGCTTACAGAGCTCAATACAAGAGAAAGAATGCCACTGTTCAGCATCTGGTTACCTTTGTCCAGACACCACATCAAACAATGCTCTTTGTCTCCCTTAGAAAATAGATAGAAGCATTTAAAGTGCAAGGCTTTTGCTAGTTTATTCAGTAGCTCCTTCACTGCCCTGCTGCACACAGGCAGGTTTTTACTCTCTTATGAAACCAAATGTTTAGGTGTTCCCTGCCCTGCCACACTTAAGAAAATCACCCAGACTAGACTCAGCTGAGCTGGAAATTGAATGAAGCTTTATACTTACAGCTGAGCACAAGATACAAGCAGGGATTTACAATATCTACAGCTATAGACAGAAACAGACAAGTGAAAAAGTAATACAGAAAGGTAACAGCCCTCCCAGAAACCTGAGTCCCCAGGAGGGGCTCCCAACCACCCTTCCACCTTCTTCCCACCCCTCTACCTTACACCAGACTTTGCTTTATGCTCAAGGTAGTTTGGAGGGTTGGCCAGGAGGGCTAGGAAGCAGATGGATTAGACAGGCAGGTTAGAAAGATAAGTGAAGCACAAAAAGCCTAGAGAGAGACTCCCTTATCTATATTGACGTTCTTGTTCTTATCCATCTCAGCAAGCCTATGAGTGCAGCAGCCATCACCACTGTTCCCTTTTCACAGCCTGTCATCTAATTCTTCTCACCAAAACACTCCAGTAAGGCTCAAATGACCACACCAAACCAGATCAGCAGTGTGACCTCTGCCAGTTTTCACAGATGAATCAGGAAAGGGAAGGAAGATGATAAAACATTTTCCCTCTTCACACTCAAAATCCTCATAGTGTAGAGAATAACAACACAAGAAATTAAAGTATGTTTCAGGTGATCTTTTTTTAGAGGATACAGGAAAAACACCCAAAAGAATGCAGCTTTTCAAGTCTGTCCTCTGTACAACACAGAGTATTTTGGGGGTTATATTCAACAGAACAAGGGGACACAGTCTCAAGTTGTGCTGGGGGAGGTCTAGGCTGGATGTTAGGAGGAAGTTGTTGGCAGAGAGAGTGATTGGCATTGGAATGGGCTGCCCAGGGAGGTGGTGGAGTTGCTGTCCCTGGAGGTGTTGAAGCAAAGCCTGGATGAGGCACTTAGTGCCATGGTCTGGTTGATTGGCCAGGGCTGGGTGCTAGGTTGGACTGGCTGAGCTTGGAGGTTTCTTCCAACCTGGTTGATTCTATGATTCTATGAAAGTAGACAAATATTCTCCCATTTGGAAGCTTCTGAAGAATGCCCTTTTCCCTATTTTGATTCCTCTATTTTTCCCCTCTGTCAATTAAAAATATCTTGATAAAAATAACCTTATAAATAGTAACTTCATAAAATCTTATAGCTTCATCCTTAATGAGAATTACCACAGAGCACCAATTTGATTCAAGTGCATTTCAAAATGTTACCTCCTTGCTGATACAAAATGAGTTATTTGAAAGTCAAGTCGGCGTCAAATTAAATCTTACATTTATCTTGCAACAGAAGGCTCAGGAAGATCTAAAGAGCTGCCAGATTAAAGCAGCATAACTAACAGCTGATACAAAAGAAAAGTCATGCTTGATGTAAATGCAAATGCAGGCTGGGCAGTGAGTGGCTGGAGAGCAGCCCTGAGGAGAGGGACTTGGGGGTGCTGGTGGAGGAGAAGCTCAACAGGAGCCAGCAGTGTGCACTTGCAGCCCAGAAAGCCAAGCAGAGCCTGGGCTGCAGCAGGAGATGTGTGGCCAGCAGGTGGAGGGAGGTGATTCTCCTCCTCTACTGCACTCTGGTGATTCCCCACTTAGAGTACTTCATCCAGTCCCTCCTCAGCTTTCTTGTAGGCCCCCTTCAGATACTGGAAGGCCACAAGAAGGTCCCCTGGGAGCCTCCTCTTCTCCAGACTCAACCAATCTGTCCTCAAAACAGAGCTGCTGCAGCCCTCTGAGCATCCTCCTGGCCCTGCTCTGGACACACTCCAGCATCTCCACATCCCTCTTGTCCCAGGGCTCCAGAACTGGATGCAGTTCTCCAGCTGGGGTCTCAGCAGAGCACAGTAGAAGGGCAGAATCACCTCCCTCCACCTGCTGGCCACACTTCTGCTGCTGCAGCCCAGGCTCTGCTTGGCTTTCTGGGCTGCAAGTGCACACTGCTGGCTCCTGTTGAGCTTCTCCTCCACCAGCACCCCCAAGGCCCTCTCCTCAGGGCTGCTCTCCAGACACTCACTGCCCAGCCTGCATTTCTGCTTGGCATTGCCTCCACCCAGATGCAGCACCTTGCACTTGGGTCTTGATGAACCTCCTGAGGTTGGCTTGTGCCCACCTCTGCAGCCTGTCCAGATCCCTCTGGATGGATCCCTGCCCTCCAGCCTGGCTGCTGCACCACACAGCTTGGTGTCGTCAGCAAACTTGCTGAGGCTGCACTCAATGCCTCTGGCCATGGCACCCACAAAGATGCTGAATAAGACTGAGGGACTCCTCTTGTCACTGGCCTGCACTTGGCCGTGGAGCCATTGACTGCCACTCTTTGGGTGTGGCCAAATATCTGAGCATCTAAGCACTTTTTAATGTATTACTCCTGTCACTACCTGATAGCCCAAAATGTCCCTCCCCAGCTTATTTTATCATAGAATCAACCAGGTTGGAAGAGACCTCCAGATCAGCCAGTCCAACCTAGCACCCGGCCCTGGCCAATCAACCAGACCATGGCACTAAGTGCCTCAGCCAGGCTTTGCTTGAACACCTCCAGGGACGGTGCCTCCACCACCTCCCTGGGCAGCCCATTCCAATGCCAATCACTCTCTCTATGAAGAACTTCTTCCTAACATCCAGCCTAGACCTACCTTGGCACAACTTGAGACTGTGTCCCCTTGTTCTATTGCTGGTTGCCTGGGAGAAGAGGCCACCCCCCACCTGGCTACAATGCCCCTTCAGGTAGTTGTAGACAGTAATAAGATCACCCCTGAGCCTCCTTCTGATACTGGAAGGCCACAATAATATCTTGACTAAGTGGACCTGCATTTTGACAGTCTGCTGAGCATCACCTCAGCTTGTTCTATCATCTGGAGATTACTTAGGTAACATGGTCTAAAAGCTTAGTAATTGGCAAGAACTGACAGGATTCAACTCACCAAACAGGATTTTTTTAATGGTTCCAATAAAATTCATTTATCAGCCCTGTGTGATTCTCATCTGCACCAAAAAAAACTATACAACTACCCTGGAGATGTTGATATTAGAAGCATGAGGACAGCCTAGCAGCAAGCAACTGCCCGAGCCAGCACAACCCAAGCACCGCTGCAAAGGATGACAACAATTAAAGGGATCACTCTGCACTCTATTAGATAATTAGCCAGATAAGGTCAAGGCTCACATTTTCCTCAAGTGCTTTGATAATGGTTTATTACAGCAGCCCATTTCAAGTTACATTAGGCTGACAGCTGGTGTGTGGAATATCTTTCAGCACAGCTGCAGCCAACCAATCCGGAGGTTAATGGTGGGGCCCAGCAGTCGGAAAGGCAGGCTTCTCCTCCTCCCCCCTTTTCCTCCACTAAGGACTGGGAAAGGGGCACATAAGGCTTCACTTTCTGTGCAACCCCAACAGGTCATTGGATACCCCAGTGTACCTTCCTTGGAGTCACAGAAAACCTGGGCATTGAAGAGAGAGCTTCTGCAGCCCCTGCATTTGTGCAAGTCCTGCCTGGGTGCCGTAGGCAAGCCTGACACACACAAAAAGCCCTTTCAGTGCTAGAATGAGGTCATCTTGAGAACTGCCTTCAGTTTGGGGCTCCCCAGTTGAAGAGGGACAGGGATCTGCTGGAGGACTATGAGAATGATTAGGGGACTGGAGGGCATGGCTGATGAGGAGAGGCTGAGGGACCTGGGGCTGTTTAGTCTGGAGAGGAGAAGACTGAGAGGGGATTTGATAAATGTTTATAAGTATCTGAGGGCTGCCAGGAGCAGGGGACAGGCTCTGCTCACTGCTCCCTGGGATAGGACAAGGAGCAAGGGGTGTAAGTTGCAGCACAGGAGGTTCCACCTCAACACAAGGGAGAGCTTCTTTGCTGCAAGGGTCCCAGAGCACTGGCACAGGCTGCCCAGAGAGGTTGTGGAGTCTCCTTCTCTGGAGCCTTTCCAGCCCTGTCTGGATGTGTTCCTCTGTGATCAGTGCTAGATTGTGTGGTCCTGCTCTGGCAGAGGGTTTGGACTCAATGATCTCCTTGGGTCCCTTCCAACCCCTGACATCCTGTGAGCCTCTGATCCTTTAATCTGTAATTACAAACCTGACTTTTCAGAAGCATACTGTGATGGTTCAAAAGTACTTTAATATTGTTAGGTATTTGATTTTAAAATTAATCAATGTACATGGGGGCTGGACCAGAAGATCTTTCAAGGTTCCTTCCAGCCCCTGACATTCTGTGACTATGTTTCTATAATACACTTGTAAAAGTCTTGCTAAAATATAGAATCTTAGAATGGTGTAGGTTGGAAGAGACTTCATCATCCAGTTCCAACCCTCTGCCATAAGCAGGGACACCTCCCACTAGAGCAGGCTGCTCAAGGCCTCATCCAACCTGGCCTTAAACACCTCCAGGGAGGGAGCATCCACAACCTCCCTGGGCAATCTGTGCCAGTGTCTCACCACCCTCACTGTACTAGTTTGAATCTCCTCTCTTCCAGTTTAAACTCTCCTAACATCTATTTTGAATCTCCCCACATCCACTTTAAACTCATTACTCCTCATCCTGCCATTACAAGTCCTTGTCAATAGTCCCTCTCCAGCCTTCCTGTAGGACATTTGGAGATACTGGAAGGCCACTCTAAGGTCTGCTTGAAGCCTTCTCTTCCCCAGGCTGAAGACCCCTAACTCTTGTAGCCTGTCCTCATATAGAACAAACACTTTTTATTCTTCCACTAACTTCATTTCAGTGAACCTTGAACTATGCTTGTAGGTTCAACACTCTGTTTTGAACTCCTGCTGTAGCTGAATAATCACTTGATATTAAATCCTCCTTACAAGACTTTACCTATGGATGAAGTCTTCCAAGAAGGCACCTTAGGATTTCCCCATACAAAGGAAGTCCTTGCCCATCATTTTAATGGTATGAGATGTCAAGATAACTGCTTAACTTCTTAGATCCATGCCTCACACAGCTGTTTAAATGATCTCATTTAGAACAAACTCCCCCCAAAAACCACCCCAAACCAACCAAAATCCCCAACCAACAACTAACTAACCAAACAAACCCAAAAAACTCAAACAGCCCTCAAAAGCAACAAAAAACCCCCAAAGTCACAACAAGCTTTGTACACAGCTTCTTGGATGCAGCAACAGCTGCTAATACCCAGAACAGAAAATCAAGTCAGAGACCTCTTTGCCTTGCTTTGATTTAGTTCAGCACAGTTCAGAAATTGTGGTTAAAACAAAAATGATAAATGAAATTTTCAAAAGCAAGCAGCAGAAGTTCTTCACCTTCCAGGACTCCTCTTGCTAGAGCACAAAAAGAATTTGGCTCTGACATCAGAGAGATTGCTCAGATGAAAAGGCACAGATTGCACTCTCTCCTGTGTGAGATTTCACACTCCCCTACTGACCAGCCTCTTTGAAACCCTTAAACACCTCTTTGAGGTGTTTATGACCAGGCTGGATGAGGCTGTGGCCAGCCTGCTCTAGGGTAGGGTGTCCCTGCCCATGGCAGGGGGGTTGGAACTGGCTGATCCTTGTGGTCCCTTCCAACCCTGACTCATTCTGTGATTCTTCTAAATGTCTATTTATTTGTCCTTACAACAGTGTGGCTGCACCCAAAGAGTGGCTGTCAACAGATCCATGGCCAAGTGGAGGCCAGTGACAAGAGAAGTCCCTCAGGGATCAGTCCTGGGAGCAGTCTTGTTCAACATCTTTGTTGGTGCCATGGACAGAGGCACTGAGTGCAGCCTCAGCAAGTTTGCTGATGACACCAAGCTGTGTGGTGCAGCAGCCAGGCTGGAGGGCAGGGATCCATCCAGAGGGAGCTGGAGAGGCTGCAGAGGTGGGCACAAGCCAACCTCAGGAGGTTCATCAAGACCCAAGTGCAAGGTGCTGCATCTGGGTGGAGGCAATGCCAAGCAGAAATGCAGGCTGGGCAGTGAGTGTCTGGAGAGCAGCCCTGAGGAGAGGGACTTGGGGGTGCTGCTGGAGGAGAAGCTCAACAGGAGCCAGCAGTGTGCACTTGCAGCCCAGAAAGCCAAGCAGAGCCTGGGCTGCAGCAGAAGTGTGGCCAGCAGGTGGAGGGAGGTGATTCTGCCCTTCTACTGTGCTCTGCTGAGACCCCACCTGGAGTACTGCATCCAGTTCTGGAGCCTCCATTACAAGAGGGCTGTGGAGATGCTGGAGTGTGTCCAGAGCAGGGCCAGGAGGATGCTCAGAGGGCTGCAGCAGCTCTGCTGTGAGCACAGACTGAACGAGTTGGGGCTGCTAAGTCTGGAGAAGAGGAGGCTCCCAGGGGACCTTCTTGTGGCCTTCCAGGATCTGAAGGGGGCTTACAAGAAAGCTGGGGAGGGACTTTTTAGGCTGTCAGGGAGTGACAGGACTGGGGAGAATGGACCAAAGCTGGAGGTGAGGAGATCAGAGTGGAGGTGAGGAGGAAGTTGTTGAGCATGAGAGTGGGGAGAGGCTGGAATGGGTTGCCCAGGGAGGTGGTTGAGGGCCCATGGCTGGAGGTGTTTAAGGCCAGGCTGGATGAGGCTGTGTGCAGCCTGCTCTAGGGTAGGGTGTCCCTGGGCATGGCAGGGGGGTTGGAACTGGCTGCTCCTTGTGGTCCCTTCCAACCCTGACTGATTGTATGATTCTACAGTTCTATGACTCTATGGCTCCCTTTCACAACTAGGGGAGGAGAAGGCACACCTGCACAAAGCCATGTGTGACAGCAGGTGTGAAGTCTCTCCTCTGTCCCCAGCCCACACTGCTCGCTCTGGGCTCCCTGCTGCACTGTGTGCCCCGGCCCCGTGGGCTGTCCTGCTTGATCGTTTGTCTGGAGCACAAAGTAAACGGTGGCAGTGCAAATGCATCAACAGTCTTGCTGCTACTGCATCATCTTTTGATTACACCACTCTGTCAAGGGACCAAAATAGCTGTCTAGCAACAGCATGCTATCTTGCAGTACATCTTCTGAGGTCTCAGTAATTCCCCTTGCAACAAGAAAATGACTCTCTACTTCCAATCAAAGGACACCACTAGAACAGGCAGGCCAATGAGAGGGCTGGCTTCCAATGGTTTCATCAGTCAGCCCTTCTCCCTGGTGGGAATTCATGACAGATCATGACTGTTGCTTTACAGCCTGCTTTATCATTTTGTTCATGTCTCTAAAATGTGAACTGTCTAAACTGTGCTGATGATAAACAAGCAGTAAATACTTATCCCATTGTTATGGTTTGGGTGTTACCCACCCTCCCATATCACCCAGACTAGACTCAGCTGAGCTGGAAATTAAGGATTGAAGCTTTATATTTACAGCTTAGCACAATACACAAGCAGGTATTTACAGTATCTACAGCTATAGGCAGTAATAGACAAGTTAAAGGTGATAAGAATCACAGAATCACAGAATTCTTAGATTGGAAAAGACTTCCAAGGTCATGGAGTCCAATCCTTAGTTTCACACTGACAAGTCCTTGACTAAACCAAAGCCCTCAGCACAACATCTCATCTCTAGGAATTGCTATGGTTTCAAAGGATCACCAGCATCAGCCAGTCCAACCTTCATCCCAGCAGCCTTCATCACTACACCATAGCCTCAAAAACCACACCCACTCTCCTTTTAAACACCTCCAGGTGTGGTGACTCCACCACCTCCCTCAGCAGCCTGTGTTTGAAGCTAGCTAGAATGTTTTGATGAGAAGGATTAGATCACAGGCTGTGAAAGAGAAACAATGGTGATGTCTACTTCACTCATAGGCTTGCTGAGAGGTGTAAGAGCAAGAATCCAAACACAGATAAGGGAGTCGCTCTTTGTCTGGGCTCTGGGCTGCATTTCTCTCTAACCTCACCTTCTGTCTCTCTGATTAATCCCCCTGATTCCTAACCCCCCTGGCCAACCCTCCATTCTTCCTTGGGGCACACGGCAACGTCTGGGGTAAGGTAGAGGGATGGGAGAAGGTGGAAGGGCAGTTGAGAGCCCCTCCTGGGGACTCAGGTTTCTGGGAGGGCTGCTGTGTTTCTGTATCACCTTTTACCTTGTCTATCTCTGTCTATACTGTATATACTGTAAATATCTGCTTGTATATTGAGCTAAGCTGTAAATATAAGCTTCATTCAAATTCCAGAGCTGGCTGAGTCTAGTCTGGGTGATTTCCAAAGCTGGGGGTGGAGGGAGAATACCCAAACCATCACATCAAACCAGCACAGGTATCAAGTAGAAACACTAGAAATATTTTTTCTTAAGACATCTCACCTATAGCAGGCTTTTTTTCCCCCCCACTAGTTTCTCCCTTTGCATTTGTGGTTGTTGAGCACTAATTTGAGAGCTGTTTAACTCTGAACTCAAAAGCAAGAACACAATGCTAAGTACTGGGTAATAAATCCAGCAGCTGTGCCCATGAGGACTATTTTGAAGACCTGATTACTGAAAGAGGAAGTAGATTGTCTCTGAATGAAACTTAGAAAACACTTAGACAAATTCTGCCTGGGATTTGATATGTAATATATATACATATGTATACACACACATACACACACACACACATACATATATATATACATCCTTAAAATGGTGAAAGAGTGAAAGCCATTCTTTAGAACAACCCAAATCAAAACTTTAAAGTACCCTTTGGACTGAAGTACTTAGAATCATAGAATCAACCAGGTTGGAAGAGACCTCCATCATCATCCAGTCCAACCTAGCACCCAGCCCTAGCCAGTCAACCAGACCATGGCACTAAGTGCCTCATCCAGGCTTTTCATAGAATCAGAGTCAACCAGACTGGAAGAGACCTCCAAGATCAGCCAGTCCAACCTAGCACCCAGCAATGTCCAATCAACTAGGCCATGGCACTAAGTGCCTCAGCCAGGCTTTACTTGAACACCTTCAGGGATGGTGACTCCACCACCTCCCTGGGCAGCCCATTCCAATGCCAATCACTCTCTCTGACAACAACTTCCTCCTAACATACAGCCTAGACCTTCCCTGCCACAACTTGAGACTGTGTCCCCTTGTTCTGTTGCTGGTTGCCTAGCAGAAGAGACCAACCCCACCTGGCTACAGCCTCCCTTCAGGGAGTTGTAGACAGCAATGAGGTCAGCCCTGAGCCTCCTCTTCTGCAGGCTGCACACCCCCAGCTCCCTCAGCCTCTCCTCACAGGGGTCTGCTCCAGGCCCCTCACCAGCTTTGTTGCCCTTCTCTGGACATCTTCCAGCATCTCAACATCTCTCTTGAATTGAGGATCAAGAACTGAGCACAGCACTCAAGGTGTGTACTTCACTCTTCAGCATCTCCCTCCTCACTCTCCCCACCATTGTCGAGCCTGACACATTCACATCACAGACATTCTCCTTATAAATCATGTCGGCTCACCCTCCAGATACACATAAAATGAAAGTAGGGAGGTGCTTATTACAGCTGCTGCCTACTCCAACATAAAGCCTTCAAAAACAATGGTGTGCAACAAACCAGCTTGCTTTTTGGCCTTCTTGTGTCATCCTCCATATATCACTCTTAAATCTTAGACCATTTCTAGAAAGATTTTCTTTAAAGCTACTGTTACTCAGCCTCCTTCCACTTCTTTGGGGAAAAACAGCATAATTTTGGTTTTGGGGGTTGTTGGTTTCTGTTTTTTCCCTTTCTAACACTAAATTAGCTTAACAGAGCAGACCTTTATCTTTATTCAGCATATTACAGAGCGTTGGAAATGATCCAAGTTTTGATCTGTGAAACATTCGCAGCGATGATCAACAGCATACATAGAAAAAATGCTAGTGAGAAACAAAGCCCAAATTTATGGTGTCCAATAAAGATTGGGCTGGAAGTCTTGTTGAAAAGTGCTGATATTTCATCATTAAAGTCAACATTTAAGTAAAATATATTGCCTAGCATATACAAACCAGCATAACTGGCTGCCACTCTCATAAATCATAGAATCACAGAATCATAGAATCAAGCAGGTTGGAAGAGACCTCCAAGCTCATCCAGTCCAACCTAGCACCCAGCCCTAGCCAGTCAACCAGACCATGGCACTAAGTGCCTCAGCCAGGCTTTGATTGAACACCTCCAGGGACAGCAACTCCACCACCTCCCTGGGCAGCCCATTCCAATGCCAATCACTCTCTCTGACAACAACTTCCTCCTAACATCCAGCCTAGACCTCCTCTGGCACAACTTGAGACTGTCCACTTGTTCTGTTGCTGCTTGCCTGCCAGAAGAGACCAACCCCACCTGGCTACAATGTCCCTTCAGGGAGTTGTAGACAGCAATGAGGTCACCCCTGAGCCTCCTCTTTTCCAGGCTAAACAAGCCCAGCTCCCTCAGCCTCTCCTCATAGGGTTTGTTTATCATCTAGTTCCAACCTCTGCCATGGGCAGAGACACTTCACACTAGATCAGGCTGTCCAGAGCCTTAACCAGCCTGGCCTTAAGCATGGACAGGGATGAGACTTCCACCACCTCCCTGGGCAACCCATTCCAGAGTCTCACCACCCTCATGCTGAAGAGCTTCTTCCTAACATCCAGTCTGAATCTCCCCATTTCTAGCTTTGTTCCATTGCCCCTAGTCCTGCCACTACCTGAATTTATTTACTGAATGATAGGGTGGGAGAGATGATGCAGAGTTCAGCTGCAGCTGCCCCATGAGCCAAAGCAAGACTTTCAGTCTTGTCCAATGCAGGATCAGTCAAAGGCAGGAAAAACACCATCTGATTAGTGGCTTTAAGTTTAAGAGAATGGCTGGAGGAAAGGGGAAGACTGCTCCCACAGCACCTCAGCTGTTGAGCCAAGTTCTAAATAGGGACGAGGCTAGAACAGCTAATTCTGACCTCTGTCAGGGAACATTTTCCAAGGAGCAGCCTAATGGACTAACTACCTAAGAAGACTGCCTAATGGGACTGGCAGGATCCAGAGCTGAGTGCAGATAATGGGCTGGCTTATTCGGTTGGGGTTTTCCCTGGCCAGAGACAGAAGACTACAAGGCACATTCATTTCTTCGTGGGCACCTCTCCAATGGCAGCTCTGGCAACATCCCTTCTCAGCAGAGGCAACAACAGATGCTCACATGGAGAATGCAGCTGCTACAGGGAAGGCTCCAGCATGTAGAAGCCACCTAGGCCCTGGTAGATGACTCTCAAGACAGAAGTCCCAAGCCATCTGCTTTATTACACCAGACAGTACTGTGGTTGCCCAACAGTCACAGACTCTGGACACTCGTTCTGTGGCTTGCCTGGGCTGCACCCACAGCCTGCAGCACACTTGCTCAGATGGTCACAGGCAGTTGCTCTGGTGTTGAAAGCATAAAAGAAACCAAAACCACCAAGCCAAATGTCACTGCCCAAAGCAAGCACAGGGCTGGGTGGAGAGCCGGTGGTGTGCGGTGCCATGGCACTGGGCAGAATGGGAGGGGCAGGGCAAGAGGGTCACTGCTCCATTCTTCCATTCATATAGAATCACAGAATCATAGAATCAACCAGGTTGGAAGAGACCTCCAAGATCATCCAGTCCAACCTAGCACCCAGCCCTAGCCAATCAACCAGACCATGGCACTAAGTGCCTCAGCCAGGCTTTTCTTGAAGACCCCCAGGGACGGTGCCTCCACCACCTCCCTGGGCAGCCCATTCCAATGCCAATCACTCTCTCTGCCAACAACTTCCTCCTAATATCCAGCCTATACCTCCCCTGGCACAACTTGAGACTGTGTTCCCTTGTTCTATTGCTGGTTACCTGGGAGAAGAGGCTACCTCCGACCTGGCTACAGCCTCCCTTCAGGTAGTTGTAGACAGTAATAAGATCACCCCTGAGCCTCCTCTTCTCATCACCTGCAACACTTCACAGAGCCATAGAATCAACCAGGTTGGGAGAGACCTCCAAGATAAACTAACCTGCTCCCTCAGCCTCTCCTCATAGGGTTTGTGTTCCAGGCCCCTCACCAGCTTTGTTGCCCTTCTCTGGACACCTTCCAGCACCTCAACAATCTCCCTTCAATTGAGGAGCCCAGAACTGGACACAGGACTTAAGCTGAGTTACATTACAAATGGTTAAATATCAGCTGTTGGCTACCCTAGAAGCTCCAAGTCTGGTAAGGAAATTTAAGACCTGAGTTCACAAGGAAAATGAAGAGAGAATTCCACACAGGTGGGTTTAGATTTTTTTTAAGCTTTACACATTTAGAACTCCACAAAGTTGTTAGCCCATCCTGGCCTTGCTTCTGTGACTTGGACTGGTGACAACTGATCTACCCCAACTGATTCACCACAAGCAGTGCTACAGGCTGAGGACAGAGTGGCTGGAAAGCAGCCAGGAAGAAAGGGACCTGGGGGTGTTGGTAGGTAGTAGCTGAAGCTGAAGCAGCAACTTGCTCAGGTGGCCAGGAGAGCCAATGACATCCTGGCCTGCATCAGGAGCAGTGTGGCCAGCAGGACCAGGGAGGTTATTCTGCCCCTGTGCTCAGCACTGCTCAGGCCACACCTTGAGTGCTATGTCCAGCTGATTGGACAGGGCTGAGTGCTAGGTTGGACAGGATGATCTTGGAGGTCTCTTCCAACCTGGCTGATTCTTTGGTTAGTTTGTGAAACTCCTCAATCTGGCTCATTTCTTCTTTGGCACAACACAGAATCACAGAATTATGAGGGGTTAAACCTTGCCATTTAATCCTTCTCTTTAAAAGAAAGAGAGCAAAACCCAACCACCCAAAACCAAAAACAAACCCCACTTGCCTAAAACTTGATTGGTTAGGGCTGGGTGCTAGGTTGGACTGGCTGATCTTGGAGGTCTCTTCCAACCTGGTTGATTCTATTAAATGAAAACCAGAAGACTAAGTGCTTTGCTTTGGATACTCCTTTTCATCCTGGGAAAAATCTTCATTTATAGTTAAATCAAGAGATGGATCAATGAAAGAAAACCACCCACCCAATTAGTGAAATGTGAATGTCTGACAGGTTATACAGATCAAGGGGACATGGGCTCATGTTGTGCTGGGGTAGGTCTAGGCTGGATCCTAGGAGGAAGCTCCTGGACACACTGTCACACAAAAAGAAACTCTCCAAGGAGTGGAAGAAGGGACAGCTGGAGTGGGGGTATATGAGGAAGCTGCCTGAGCAGCTAGAGCTGGTTAGGAAAGGCAAGGCAGAGTTTGAATTCAATTGAGCCAGGGAAGTCAAAGGGAACACCAAGAACCTCTACAGGTATACTAATGGTAAAAAGAAGCCTAGGGAAGGTATGGGCCCCCTCAGAAAGGAAACAGGGGAAATGGTCACAAGTGCATGGAAAAGGCTGAGGTTCTCAACGCCTTTTTTACTTCAGTCTTTACTGCAAAGGCCTCCAGCCCCATTCCTGGAGCCATGGAAGATAATGGCAGGGGCTTGAAGGAAGAGCTGCCCATCATAAGTGAAGATCAGGTTCATGATTACTTGAAAAACCTAAAAGTGTTTGAGGTCAGCCTGGATGAGGCTGTGGGCAGCCTGATCTAGGGTAGGGTGTCCCTGGCCATGGCAGTGGGGTTGGAACTAGATGATCCTTGTGGCCCCTTCCAACCCTGATGGTTCTATGATTTTATGATGTTCTCTTTTGTCAAAAGTAGTTCTTTGCCTACACAATTTCAGACTGGGTATACATAATTACACTCTCTGTTGTAATACCTAAACAATGCTACAGAGTCCTTTCATCCCATGGCAGAGGGGGTTGGAATTAGATGATCCTTCTGGTCCCTTCCAATCCTGACTGATTCTATGACTCTGTGATTCTAAGTTCTTGCCAGAGAGAGTGATTGGCATTGGAATGGGCTGCCCAGGGAGGTGCTGGAGTCACTGTCCCTGGAGGTGTTGAAGCAAAGCCTGGATGAGGCACTTAGTGCCATGGTCTGGTTGATTGGCCAGGGCTGGGTGCTAGGTTGGACTGGCTGAACTTGGAGGTCTCTTCCAACCTGGTTGATTCTATGATTCTGCCAAAGCAGAAGTTGGATATATGTGAAGCATCACTTCACCTAGAATGTCATCTATTGTGGGTTTATCTGGTAAAAGAAATTTTCCCTGTTCCAACACAGATATTATTTTGGGTTGGAATAAAATGCCTGCACTGAAAAGCACTCCAAGAAGTCCTGCTGATTCCATGAAACTTTAATTGCCAGGGTAATTGCAAAGGCTTATCTTAGGTGAAAAGACTGTTTTACTGATCCATTCATGCAAAAAATTAGAAAGCTCATCCTAAACTCTTGTAATACCTATTACTTACCTGGGAACCAAATCCAGAAATAAAGAGCAAGAAATATGAAAATAACTCTGCTTAATCCAGCCTTTTGAAATGGTGAATCAAAGGTTGGGTTTCTTTTTTTGCCTTTTAGCAGACTAATGCCAGGATGAGATGGGACCTGCATGCTGAGCTTTCTGAACCAGTGCAAGGATTATTTTGTCTATTTTAAGAAGAGACTCTCTCATCTTCATTTATAAAGGTAATTCCTTTTCTAGGCAAGGAGTCCAAATCTCCCTGCTAGAGCTTTAATATGGAATAAAGTATAAGGCACTGTGAATAAAGGTGGTAGGGAATGGCACAAAGTCAGCAGTTTCATTCCCTGTTGTGAGGATCTGTGATGGTTTGGGTGTTCTCTGCTCCTCTACAGCCAGACTAGACTCAGCAGCTCTGGAAAATTGAATGAAGCTTTATATTTACAGCTTAGCACAACACACAAGTTGGGATTTACAATATCTACAGCTATAGTCAGCAACAGACAAGTTAAAAAGTAATACAGAAACACAACAGCCCTCCCAGAAACCTGAGTCCCCAGGAGGGGCTCCCAACCACCCTGCCACCTTCTTCCCAACCCTCTACCTTAGCCCAAACTTTGCCTTATGTTTAAGGTAGTTTGGAGGGTTGGCCAGAGGGGTTAGGAAGCAGAAGGATTAGTTACACAGACAGCAGGTTAGGTTAGAGAGAAGTTCATGCAGCCCCAGAGACTGAGAGAGACTCTGTTATCTATGCTTATGTTCTTGTTCTTATACATCTCAGTAAGCCTGTGAGTGCAGCAGACATCACCACTGTTGCATTTTCACAGCCTGTCATCTAATTCTTCTCACTAAAACATTCTAGCTAGGCTCAAACCAGCACAATAGAATCACAGAATAAAAAGAATCAGTCAGGGATGGAAGGGGCCACAAGGATCAGCCAGTTCCAACTCCCCTGCCATGGCCAGGGACACCCTACCCTAGAGTAGGCTGCCCACAGCCTCAGCCAGCCTGGTCTCAAACACCTCCTGGCACGAAGCCTCAACCACCTCCCTGGGCAACCCATTCCAGCCTCTCACCTCTCTCATGCTCAATAACTTCCTCCTCACCTCCACTCTGACTCTCCCCACCTCCAGCTTTGCTCCATTCCCCCCAGTCCTGGCACTCCCTGAGAGCCTAAAAAGTCCCTCCCCAGTTTTTTTGTAGCCCCCTTCAGATCCTGGAAGGCCACAAGAAGGTCACCTGGGAGCCTCCTCTTCTCCAGACTCAACAGCTCCAACTCTTTCAGTCTGTGCTCACAGCAGAGCTGCTGCAGCCCTCTGAGCATCCTCCTGGCCCTGCTCTGGACACGCTCCAGCACTTCATTTACCATATAACTATAAACTTCATTTACCATATAAACTACCTTTTTTTTTTACATAGAATCATAGAATTAAGCAAGTTGGACATTACTGTAACTTCATCACAGTTTGGTTTCTATTCTTTAGAAAGGAATTGCTGCTTAACATTACCAATTGCAATAAATCTAATCTTACTTTAAGCAGGAAGGAACTTTGCTGACATTTCTCAGTAAGTCCCTTACAAAAGCACAGTCCTGTGGCAGAATATGTGTTGCATGACCTCCTAACACGCTAAGAAACAAACCTAGAATGCAGAAATTTGGGGGGCTGTTTCAGCATGGCAAAAATAAAGTCCCCCAAACACATCACTGCAAATAATTACTGTCTTTTAGCATTACCTTCAAAGCAGAGAGGGAAAAGTAGGAAACTTAGTTCAGTTTCAGTACTGACAAGTATTTTTCACTCAAGTGCCTTCTACCTCATTCTCTTTCCCAAAGACAGTTTACGTTCCCTACTTCAGATGTTCAATCAATCACATACAAAAGATTCTGTTTAAAAGGTCTATAGAACAGGGTTAGGTTGAAGTTTGGGATATTCAAAGAGCCATAGAATCAAGCAGGTTGGAAGAGACCTCCAAGATCAGCCAGTCCAACCTAGCACCCAGCAATGTCCAGTCAACTATGCCATGGCACTAAATGTTTCATCCAGGCTTTGCTTCAACACCTCCAGGGATGGCGACTCCACCACCTCCCTGGGCAGCCCATTCCAATGCCAATCACTCTCTCTGTGAAGAACTTTCTCCTAACATCCAGCCTAGACCTCCCCTGCCACAACTTGAGACTCTGTCCCCTTGTTCTGCTGCTGCTTGCCTGGCAGAAGAAACCACCCCCCCTGGCTACAGCATCCCTTCAGGTAGTTGTAGAGAGCAATGAGCTCTGTCCTGAGCCTCCTCTTCTGCAGGCTGCACACCCCCAGCTCCCTCAGCCTCTCCTCACAGGGCTATGCTCCAGGCCCCGCAGCAGCTTCATCCTTCTGTGGACACCTTCCAGCACCTCAACATGTCTCTTGAATTAAGGATAAGTATTATAGTAAATAAATGGAACAGAATAACTTTAAGATAACCATGCTCTGACAATGTTAGGTCCAGACAGACTAGGTACAAGAAGTTCTCCAGCCTCTTCTTCTCCAGCCTTTGACTAGAAGATGCCAAGAAGTGCACTGTATATTTATTAGAAGGAAACCACAAGCTGGAAAGCAGCCTCTGTGTTCCACATTAATAGGGAAATAAAGATCAATAAATGCTTATCACTTTTGAACTGGGGCTTGTACTGATGAACTTCATAGTGGCACTGATAATACCAGAAGACTTTGTTGCTTTTGCAGTGCTTGGCTCTGGCCAAGTCAACTTCATAAGCATTAAGAGAGCCTGGCTCTCTATTCCTTTAGTCTTCACGCAGCAAAGCATTTAAACACGTAGTTAGTTTTAATTGGCTTTATTGGGATATAAGTGCAAGTAAAAGTACTTTTAATGATACTGTGAATTAGCATTTCAATGATTAACAGACCGAGAATATTGTCTGTTGCCATTACTGGGAACCCAAAGGATTTCAGACAACAAGAGTGGTCTGTCACAAGGTGAGAAACTGCTTCACAACAGACTGGGAGACACCGAGTATGAAGTTCTTAACTGCATAGCTTCAAAAGGGGATCACAGCATCACAGTATCACAGTATCACCAAGGCTGGAAGAGACCTCACAGATCATCAAGTCCAACCCTTTACCACAGAGCTCAAGGCCAGACCATGGCACCAAGTGCCACGTCCAGTCCTGCCTTGAACAGCTCCAGGGACGGCGACTCCACCACCTCCCCGGGCAGCCCATTCCAGTGTCCAATGACTCTCTCAGGGAAGAACTTTCTCCTCACCTCCAGCCTAAATCTCCCCTGGCACAGCCTGAGGCTGTGTCCTCTTGTTCTGGTGCTGGCCACCTGAGAGAAGAGAGCAACCTCCTCCTGGCCACAACCTCCCCTCAGGTAGTTGTAGACAGCAATAAGGTCTGCCCTGAGCCTCCTCTTCTCCAGGCTAACCAATCCCAGCTCCCTCAGCCTCTCCTCGTAGGGCTGTGCTCAAGGCCTCTCCCCAGCCTCGTTGCCCTTCTCTGGACATGCTCAAGCATCTCAATGTCCCTTCTAAACTGGGGGGCCCAGAACTGAACACAGCACTCAAGGTGTGGTCTAACCTGTGCAGAGTACAGGGGCAGAATGACCTCCCTGCTCCTGCTGGCCACACCATTCCTGATGCAGGCCAGGATGCCACTGGCTCTCTTGGCCACCTGGGCACACTGCTGGCTCATGTTCAGGCGGGTAGTGCACGAGGAAATGAACACACAGAGCAGTGCTTCTACAGGCTTGAAAAGTTACCTTTTCCAGTATCATTATTTTTTAAATCAAATTAGAAATAGCTTATTGAAAACAGTAGTCCCTAATATCACACCCCCCCCACCACCACCCCAAGTTAATTACTGCCATGCTTCAACAATTGATGAGATCCTTTGTAACAGAACACCCACTAGGGTTGTGTTTGAAAAATGCAGATTTATGTAATTGGAAGCAGCAGCTGAGATAATTCTAACTGAAACAGATGTGTGAAATATTTTGCGCGAGATGCTAGGAGCACTTTGCACCTTCCACTTTCCTGGAAGGAAACAAATCCTTCCACCCCACAGTGAAGCTTTGTCAGGGTAACAGAGCCAATGGCATCCTGGCCTGGATCAGGAACAGTGTGGCCAGTAGGACAAGGGAGGTTACTGTGCCCCTGTACTCAGCACTGCTCAGGCCACACCTTGAGTGCTGTGTCCAGTTCTGGGCTACTCAATTCAAGAGAGATGTTGAGGTGCTGGAAGGTGTCCAGAGAAGGGCAACAAGGCTGGTGAGGGGCCTGGAGCAGAGTCCTGTGAGGAGAGGTTGAGGGAGCTGGGGGTGTGCAGCCTGCAGAAGAGGAGGCTCAGGGCAGAGCTCATTGCTGTCTACAACTACCTGAAGGGAGGCTGTAGCCAGGTGGGGTTGGGCTCTTCTGCCAGGCACCCAGCAACAGAAGAAGGGGACACAGTCTCAAGTTGTGGCAGGGTAGGTCTAGGCTGGATGTTAGGAGGAAGTTGTTGTCAGAGAGAGTGATTGGCATTGGAATGGGCTGCCCAGGGAGGTGGTGGAGTTGCTGTCCCTGGAGGTGTTCAAGCAAAGCCTGGCTGAGGCACTTAGTGCCATGGTCTGGTAGATTGGCCAGGGCTGGGTGCTAGGTTGGACTGGCTGAGCTTGGAGGTCTCTTCCAACCTGGCTGATTCTATGATTCTTCATTATGTGGCATGATGCATTGTGTACAGTTCTTATGTATTATTACACACTAATACATTAATATATTGATAGATTCTATATTTTAATAATGATAATAACAACCACCACATTAATAGCAAGACCATAAGATAATACTAATTTCAGTTAAAGGCTGGCCAGGTCTATGGCCATGCAGCAATTTGAAAGATAAAACTGGTATTAAGTTTAAAAATGCATTCAAGGCAGAAATTCCCTAGTAGAGGTTTAAGATTCACTCCAACTAAATAAATGCTCCAGGAAAAGAAACACTGTTACATAATATTTAAGTGAATTCTTACTGATCAGTAAAAAAAAATCATTCTGAAAGACAAATGTATCAGTATAGGTTGGGGACTAACCTGTTGGAGAGCAGTGAAGGTGAGAAGGACTTGGGAGTCCTGGTGGATGGAAGGATGGACATGAATCAGCAGTGTGCTCTTGTGGCCAGGAGGGCCACTGCCATTCTGAGGTGTATTAGAAAGGCTGTGGTTAATAGGTTGAGGGAGGTTCTCCTGCCCCTCTACTCTGCCCTGCTGAGGCCTCATCTGGAGTATTGTGTCCAGTTCTGGACCCCCCGCTCAAGAAGGACAGGGAACTGCCTGAGAGAGTCCAGCACTGAGCCTCCAAAATGATTAAGCTGAACATCTCCTTTATGAGTAGAGGCTGAGGGAGCTGAGGCTTGGAGCTTGGAGAGGAGGAAACTAAGGGGTGATCTCATGGATGCTCATAAATATGTGAGGGGTGAGCGTCAGGAGGCTGGAGCCAGGCTCTTCTTGGTGATGCCCAGTGACAGGACAAGAGGCAAAGGTGGAAGCTGAGACATAGTAAGTTTCATTTAAACATGAAGAGGGACTTTTTCCCTGTGAGGGTGATAAGAGCACTGGAACAGGCTGCCCAGGGAGGTTGTGGAGTCTCCCTCTCTGGAGATATTCAAGAACCATCTGGATGCATTCCAGTATGATCTGCTCTAGGTGTTCCTGCTCTTGCAGGGGGGCTGGGCCAGATGATCTTTCAGGGTCCCATGCAGCCCCTGTGATTCTATGATTCTGTGATTGTGTGGCAAGAGATTGAAGCCCTACAGAAGCAGTCAGACTCTTTGTAAGAGAAGTGTCATAGAATCATAGAATCAGAATCAACCAGGTTGGAATAGACCTCCAAGCTCAGCCAGTCCAACCTAGCACCCAGCCCTATCCAGTCAACCAGACCATGGCACTAAGTGCCTCAGCCAGGCTTTGCTTTAACACCTCCAGGGATGGTGACTCCACCACCTCCCTGGGCAGCCCATTCCAATGCCAATCACTCTCTCTGCCAACAGCTTCCTTCTAACATCCAGCCTAGACCTCCTCTGGCACAACTTGAGACTGTGTCCCCTTGTTCTGTTGCTGGGAGCCTGGGAGAAGAGACCAACCCCACCTGGCCACAGCCTCCCTTCAGGGAGTTGTAGACAGCAATGAGCTCTGCCCTGAGCCTCCTCTTCCGCAGGCTGCACACCCCCAGCTCCCTCAGCCTCTCCTCAAAGGGTTTGTGTTCCAGGCCTTTCACCAGCTTTGTCACCCATCTCTGGACACCTTGCAGCACCTCAACAGGAACACCCCATGACAGTCTGAGACTACTACATTTGTAGATCCTTGCAGTGACTTTTTGCATAAGGCTACGTAGTGCTGCAGTGAATTGTCTGGCTTATTTACAGCATTAACTTGTCTTTAAACACCACTTGCTGGGGTGCTCAAAGGCTGTGCAGGAGCTTATGCCAACATGATCCACAGAAAGTCAATCTGTTTGTTGAAGCTAAGAGTGGTGCTTACAGAGTGGACTCGGTACACGCGTGCGTACTGTTGACAGGCTCCTGCTAACAGCAACACTATGTGGTTCCCAGGGCTGACCTGCCTGCCCCTCTTCAAGGCCCCCTGGCACAGCTCAGCTATAGATAGCAGCTAACTTTCACAGCTTCTCTGCTAGCCTCCCCAAGGCCGCTTCCCTGCAGCTGTGCTTCTTATCAGAGCGACCTTAGCATTACCCTGCCTATTCTCCTTGTTTTTCAGACTGCTCAATTCTGCTCAAAGCCTAGCAACCACTGAAACCTCCACCTGTAGCTCCTGCAGTTGTAGAATTAGATTCTGTCTTTCCAGGATCAGCATGTCAGGCTCAGATTCAAGAAAGCAGGGAGGGAAGCATTTTACTTCTAGCGTGAGCTCAGAAGCTCTGCTGCAATTCCTAATGGGCTGTGAAGCAGATTTCAGAAAGACCTTCTCCACTAAATGAGAAAACTCTCCACATGGACACGAGGGAGCAGAAAATGAAGTGCTCCTGTGGAGCGAGAACTGCTCTGATACCAAGCTTGGCAGGGAAACTCTCAAGTTCCCTGGCTTGCTGGTACATTTCATAGAATCATACAATCACAGAATCAACAAGGTTGGAAGAGACCTCCAAGCTCAGCCAGTCCAACCTAGCACCCAGCCCCATGCAGCCAACTAGGCCATGGTACCGAGTGCCTCATCCAGGCTTTGCTTGAAGACCTCCAGAGACAGTGACTCCACCACCTCCCTGGGCAGCCCATTCCAATGCCAACCACTCTCTCTGCCAACAACTTCCTCCTAACATCCAGCCTAGAGCTCCCCTGCCACAACTTCAGACTGTGTCCCCTTGTTCTGTTGCTGGTTGACTGGCAGAAGAGACCAACCCCACCTGGCTACAGCCTCCCTGCAGGGAGTTGTAGACAGCAATGAGGTCAGCCCTGAGCCTCCTCTTCTGCAGGCTGCACACCCCCAGCTCCCTCAGCCTCTCCTCCCAGGGCTGTGTTCCAGGCCCCTCACCAGCTTTGTTGCCCTTCTCTGGACACGTTTCAGGATCTCAACATCTCTCTTGAATTGAGGAGCCCAGAACTGGACACAGTACTCAAGGTGTGGCCTGAGCAGTGCTGAGTACAAGGAGCACAACAACCTCCCTTGTCCTGCTGGCCACACTGCTCTTGAATGTCCCTCCCTGGAAGTGCTCAAGGTCAGGCCTTTGAGCAACCTGACCTAGTGAAAGATGTCTCTGCTCACTGCAGTTGCAATTGCACTGCTCTGGAGTACAGCACACTAATACATGTTCCTGACTCAGCCAGCCAGCGTTTTCTGAAGCCAAAACTGAGACACCTGAAAACATCAGCTTCCTTTCTAATATTCCTAAATACTTTCTCTCATTTTCCAAAGGCTCCCTAGAGGCAAATTGTCTTCTAAACTTCAAGGAGATTTTCTTTTATAATACAAAGATGGCATACTCAATAAAATCTTCTTTCTGCACTCAGTTTCTATTTAAACAGATATATTCCATCAAGCAGCCTCTAAAAATTGACGGGGGAAGGCTTTCTCACTTGACTGAATTTTTCCAGCTCACTGATTTCATTGCTTAAACTCATCAAGTCTAACTATTTTCCTTATTTATAAAGAAAGAAAGGAAAAAAAAAGGTCTCCTCACTTTTTACTGCTTCATCCTTGAAGAGAGCTTTACTGTTTAAGCTTTAGTATCTCTGCCCATGGTCTGCCATCATCAGCTCATGTAGAAAATAACAATAAAATGAAATCACCCATAGAGGTCATTCCTTTTGTCCTGTGATAATATGAAGAACCAGAGGATTTAGCCATGAATCCCAGAATTTTAACAACCTGAATAAATTGTGAAGTACAGGCCAGGATGAATATAGGATGTGACATTCATTTCGCATGAGTCAGTGCACAGAGGTGCAGCCTGAAATCTCCAGAGATATTTTCCTGGGTTTACTGAGGAAAAATGATTAAGGGGGGATTTTTTTTTTTAACATACCTTCTTTTCAGTAAGGCAAAAAGCATTTGTTAAAGATCAGAAAACAGTGTGAAAGAGTAAATTAAATACCATCCTAATGAGAGCACTCCAAAATTGTAGCTGAAGACCACTAACTGGGCCAAGGCTTCTGATTGTTCCAGTTCCTCCCTTCCTTTCCTTTCCTTTCTCCTTTCCTTTTTCCTTTCCTTTTTCCTTTCCCCTTTCCTTTCCTTTCCTTTCCTTTCCTTTCCTTTCCTTTCCTTTCCTTTCCTTTCCTTTCCTTTCCTTTCCTTTCCTTTCCTTTCCTTTCCTTTCCTTTCCTTTCCTTTCCTTTCCTTTCCTTTCCTTTCCTTTCCTTTCCTTTCCTTTCCTTTCCTTTCCTTTCCTTTCCTTTCCTTTCCTTTCCTTTCCTCTCCTTTCCTCTCCTTTCCTCTCCTTTCCTCTCCTTTCCTCTCCTTTCCTCTCCTTTCCTCTCCTTTCCTCTCCTTTCCTCTCCTTTCCTCTCCTTTCCTCTCCTTTCCTCTCTTTTCCTCTCCTTTCCTCTCCTCTCTCCTTTCCTTTCTATTTTCCTTTGTCCTTTCTTTTCCTTTTTCCTTTCCTTTTTCCTTTCCTTTTTCCTTTCTCCTTTCCTTTCCTTTTTCCTTTCCTCTCCTCTCCTCTCCTCTCCTCTCCTCTCCTCTCCTCTCCTCTCCTCTCCTCTCCTCTCCTCTCCTCTCCTCTCCTCTCCTCTCCTCTCCTCTCCTCTCCTCTCCTCTCCTCTCCTCTCCTCTCCTCTCCTCTCCTCTCCTCTCCTCTCCTCTCCTCTCCTCTCCTCTCCTCTCCTCTCCTCTCCTCTCCTCTCCTCTCCTCTCCTCTCCTCTCCTTTCCTTTCCTTTCCTTTCCTTTCCTTTCCTCTTTCCTTTCCTTTCCTCTCCCTCTCTCCCTGCCTAGTTTCTTTCTTTGCCTTTCCCTGCCTTGTCTGGGTGCTTGGTTGGACTGGATGATCTTGGAGGTCTTTTCCAACCTGGTTAATTCTATGATTTCAATCCCCAGTTCCCTCAGCCACTCTTTGTACAATATGCCCTCCAAAGTCCTTGCTGGCTTTGTTGCCCTTTTCTGGTCACCCTCCAGGACCTTAATGTCTTTCTTACGTTGTGGTGCCCAGAACTGAAGACAGTACTTAAGCAGTGGACTCACCAGGGCTGAATGCACAGGCATAACCACTTCCCTGATGCTCCTGCAAACACTGGTTTTGATCCAGGCCAGAATGCCATTGGCCTTCTTGGCCCCTCGAGCACACTGCTGGCTTGTGTTCCACTGGCTGCTCACCAGCACCCCTAGATGCTTTTCTGCTAGGCTGCCCTCCAGCCTGTAGCATTGCTCAGGGTGTTGGTGACCAAAGCAGAGGAGTTCCAAGAGGTCTCAATTCAAATCAAAGATTGAGTTTAACAGATTCAACTTAAAGATATGAAACATAGTCTGTTGCCTGCAGATGTGGCACTCCAAGGAGACAAAGTCTGCAGACTTACTGCAAAGGACAATGATGAGGAATGTACAGCACTTCACAGGCCCACAGGATCAGAGGATGTCTGGGGTTGGAAGAGACCCAAGGAGATCATGGAGTCCAACCTCCCTGCCAAAGCAGGACCATAACCTAGCTCAGGTCACACAGCAATGCATCCAGGTGGACTGTGAAAGTCTCCAGAGAAGGAGACTTCAACAGAGCTAAGCAAAAAGGTTATTATATGAACCAGTATAAAGTTCAAGATACCAATTTCTGCCAGCCAGGCCTGCATCTCAGAGGGGAGGGAGATGATGATGCAACTTCCTTGGAAACAAGAAAGCACAGCATTTTCTTAGTGTAGAACCTAGAAGTGGTTACTTCACATTACCATGGGGCCACTTATCCAAAGTGTGCAGGAGTAAGGAGAGAGTGTAACCAGAAAGGTGTTGCTGACTTGATGAAAGAAAACATTTCCATTTTCTCTCTCCCACACACACAGAGCCACATTTGTCACAGTAGAATCACAGAATCAGTCAGGGCTGGAAGGGACCACAAGGATTATCTAGTTCCAACCCCTCTACCATGGGCAGGGACACCCTACCCTAGAGCAGGCTGCCCACAGCCGCAGCCAGCCTGGCCTGAAACACCTCCAGACATGGGGACTCAACCCTCTCCCTGGGCAACCCATTCCAGCCTCTCACCACTCTCATGCTCAACAACTTCCTCCTCACAGACAGTCTGAACCTACCCACCTCCAGCTTTGCTCCATTCCCCCCAGTCCTGTCACTACCTGACCATTCCCCCAAGTCATAGAATCAACCAGGTTGGAAGAGACCTCCAAGCTCAGCCAGGCCAACTTAGCACCCAGCCCTAGCCAATCAACCAGACCATGGCACTAAGTGCCTCAGCCAGGCTTTGCTTCAACACCTCCAGGGACAGTGACTCCACCACCTCCCTGGGCAGCCCTTTCCAATGCCAATCACTCTCTCTGCCAACAACTTCCTCCTAACATCCAGCCTAGACCTCCCCTGCCACAACTTCAGACTCTGTCCCCTTCTTCTGTTGCTGCTTGTCTGGCAGAAGAGACCAACCCCACCTGGCTACAATGTCCCTTCAGGTAGTTGTAGACAGCAATGAGCTCTGCCCTGAGCCTCCTCTTCTGCAGGCTGCACACCCCCAGCTCCCTCAGCCTCTCCTCACAGGGCTCTGCTCCAAGCCCCTCACCAGCTTTGTTGCCCTTCTCTGGACACCTTCCAGCACCTCAACATCTCTCTTGAATTGAGGGGCCCAGAACTGGACACAGCACTCAAGGTGTGGCCTGAGCAGTGCTGAGTACAGGGCAAGAATAACCTCCCTTGTCCTGCTGGCCACACTGCTCCTGATGCAGGCCAGGATGCCACTGGCTCTGTATGGCTCGTTGTAACACCAGAGATTCGGATGCTGTGCATTCAGAGAACCACACCAAACCAGCCCCTGCCAGGAAGCAACAGCACCTGGACCAATTTTCATTTCCAAAAGTCACAGAAAGGTTGAAGTTAGCAGTTATCACTGGGGGTCACCTGCTCCCTGCCCCTGCTCAAGCTGGGTCACCTAGAACTGGCAGCCCAGGACTGTGACATTTCAATCTCTTCAGAGCAGGAAACTCCACAACCTCTCTGAGCTACTGCTTGATCACTCTGTAACACAAAAGCATTCTCTCTCCTGTACAGTAGCAGTGTTAGGCATGAATTCAGCATGGCAGACATCATGTTCAAGGAACATTCCAAAACCAAGTTTTACAGGACAAAAAGTCAGGATATACTCCAGCCCTACCATACTGCAGCACCAACTACTGTCACAGTTAACATAACACTACTTTGAAGGATAAGAAATTCTATGCTTTCTCCCCAATTTTCTGTCTCCACAATCAGCCTGGATGAATAAATCAAGATTTTTGAGCAAAGTCTTGCATCTCTTCACCAGATCCATTTGAGAATGAACCAAACTGGCATCGCTCAGAGGTCAGTGCTGGCACCAGTGCTGTTTGACATCTCTGTCAGTGATATGGGCAGAGGAATCAGTGCAGCCTCAGCAAGGTTGCAGAGAGAGTGATTTCCCATTGGATTTCCCATTGGAATGGGCTGCCCAGGGAGGTGGTAGAGGCACCATCCCTGGAGGTGTTCAAGCAAAGCCTGGATAAGGCACTTAGTGCCATGGTCTGGTTGACTGGATAGGGCTGGGTGCTAGATTGGACTGGCTGAGCTTGGAGGTCTCTTCCAACCTGGTTGATTCTATGATTCTATAATTCTATGAAGGCACCAAGCTGTGTGGCACAGTCAACTTGCTAGAGGGCAGGGATCCATCCAGAGGGACCTGCACAGGCTGCAGAGGTGTGCCCAGGCCAACCTCATGGCATTCAACAAGGCCAAGTGTAAGGTCCTGCACCTGGGTCAGTGCAATCCCAGGCACAACTCCAGGCTGGGTGGGGAATGGCTGAGAGCAGCCCTGAGGAACAGGCCCTGGGGGTCTGGGCTGATGAAAAGCTCCACAGGAGCCTGCAGTGTGAGTGCAGCCCAGACACAACCCTGTGCTGGTCTGCAGCAAGAGCAGTGTGGGCAGCAGGGCAAGGGAGGGGATTCTGCCCCTTGGCTCTGCTCTCCTCACACCCCACCTGCAGTCCTGGGTGCAGTTCTGGAGCCCCCAGCACAAGCAGGACATGGAAGTGTTGGAGCCAGTGCAGAGGAGGCCACCAAGATGCTCAGAAGGCTGCAGCAGCTCTGCTCTGAGGACAGGCCACAAGAGTTTGGGCTCTGCAGCCTGGAGAAGAGAAGGCTTCAAGGAGACCCTAGAGTGACCTTCCAGTGTCTGAAGGGGGCTACAGGAAGGCTGAGGAGGGACTATTGACAAGGTCTTGTAATGTCAGGACAAGGGGTAATGGGTTTAAACTGGCAGAGGGGAGATTCAAACTAGATGTTAGGAAGAAGTTCTTTGCAGTGAGGGTGGTGAGACACTGGCACAGGCTACCCAGGGAGGTTGTGGCTGCTCCCTCCCTGGAGGTGTTCAAGACCAGGTTGGATGAGGCCTTGAGTGACCTGCTCTAGTGGGAGGTGTCCCTGCCTATGGCAGGTGATTGGAACTGGATGATCCTCGAGGTCCCTTCCAACTTAAACCATGCTATGACTCTAAAATTACCAGAGGAAACTCTGAAGTGCTAAGAGCCAGGTGGTGTTCTTCATCCTCCTCACCCAAAGGCCTTTCTCTCTCAAGTGGACCATGCTGGCACCGAGAGCAATTAGCATGATTCTTCCATACAAGTTGTTTTCCCTTCAGGCAGGGAAAGAAGAAGAGTAATTGCTGTCTGTCCTAATTCTACCTTCCTGTCTTGTTAAAGCTTTCCTTGGGCCATTCTACTCCCTCACAAATTTCTTCTATTCCCTCACAAATAAGACAGATGTGGCTAGAAAAGGGAAGGAGAAAAAACCCAAAGCCCATCTCCCCATTCCAAACAACCAGGTGACTTAACCAAACGTCCCACTTCAGTAAGTCATATAAAGGAATCATAGAATCAACCAGGGTGGAAGAGACCTCCAAGCTCAGCCAGTCCAACCTAGCACCCAGCCCTGGCCAATCAACCAGCTTGCAGATGACACCAAGCTGGGGGCAGATGTGACTGAGTTGGAAGGCAGAAGGGCTCTGCAGCAGGACCTTGACCGCCTGGACAGATGGGCAGAGTCCAAGGGGATGGGGTTCAATAGCTCCAAGTGCAGGGTGCTGCACTTTGGCCACAGCAACCCCATGCAGAGATACAGGCTGGGGTCGGAGTGGCTGGAGAGCAGCCAGACAGAAAGGGATCTGGGGGTGCTGATTGATACCCACCTGAACATGAGCCAGCAGTGTGCCCAGGTGGCCAAGAGAGCCAGTGGCATCCTGGCCTGCATCAGGAATGGTGTGGCCAGCAGGAGCAGGGAGGTCATTCTGCCCCTGTACTCTGCACTGGTCAGACCACACCTTGAGTGCTGTGTTCAGTTCTGGGCCCCCCAGTTTAGGAGGGACATTGAGATGCTTGAGCGTGTCCAGAGAAGGGCAACGAGGCTGGGGAGAGGCCTTGAGCACAGCCCTACGAGGAGAGGCTGAGGGAGCTGGGATTGGTTAGCCTGGAGAAGAGGAGGCTCAGGGCAGACCTTATTGCTGTCTACAACTACCTGAAGGGAGGTTGTGGCCAGGAGGAGGTTGCTCTCTTCTCTCAGGTGGCCAGCACCAGAACAAGAGGACACAGCCTCAGGCTGCACCAGGGGAGATTTAGGCTGGAGGTGAGGAGAAAGTTCTTCCCTGAGAGAGTCATTGGACACTGGAATGGGCTGCCCGGGGAGGTGGTGGAGTCGCCGTCCCTGGAGCTGTTCAGGGCAGGACTGGACGTGGCACTTGGTGCCATGGTCTGGCCTTGAGCTCTGTGGTAAAGGGTTGGACTTGATGATCTGTGAGGTCTCTTCCAACCCTGATGATACTGTGATACTGTGATACTGTGAACCAGACCATGGCACTAAGTGCCTCATCCAGGCTTTGCTTCAACACCTCCAGGGATGGTGACTCCATGATAGTGAAACTTCTCTCCTTCCACCCTGTGTGTGCTATTGGAAGCTGCCATGGGAAAGTCAATGAGGAAACTAAAAAAATCTATTTCAAACCACAAGTCAAGCAGTAAAAATTAATAGGATTTGAGCCTGAATGAAAGCAAAGCAAATTACTGAATAGCCAAATGAATATTAAACACTTCAGATCTGAAAGCAGGCAACTGCTGTCTACAACTATCTAAAGGGAGGTCTAGGCTGGATGTTAGGAGGAAGCTGTTGGCAGAGAGAGTGATTGGCATTGGAATGGGCTGCACAGGGAGGTGGTGGAGCTGCCATCCCTGGAGGTGTTGAAGCAAAGCCTGGATGAGCATGGTCTGGTTGCTTGGCCAGGGCTGGGTGCTAGGTTGGATTGGATGATGTTGGAGGTCTCTTCCAAAGTGGTTGATTCTATGATTCTATGAATTGCCTTCTTCATACTTGGTCCTATTGCCCAAGTATCCTAAAACAGAATAATCAGGGCAACATCATTCAGCTTCTCTGAAGCTCACAAATATCCCATTCCCTCACTTTCAAGTCATTTTGTGCCAGCACCTTCATTTACCTCTCAGCACAGTGTTCTCTCCACAGGCATTCACCTCTGAAGTCAAACCCTGTCAAATTCTTTTGGAAATGCAATCATGCTACAGCCTCCAAATTTCCCTTACCTTTCTTACTTCTGGTATCTTCAAAGATCTCAATCAGATTAGTTCAGCATGACCTCTTCTGCCTGAATTTGGCTGGATATCCTTTCTCAAAATGGTTTACTAGGTGTTCTTCTGACACAGCTTAGAAACAGTTGTGCAAAGATTTTCTCAAACAGAGGCTTCAGAATACTGTTCCTTTATTTTTCTCTCCCTTCAGACAATTGTTGTTTCATCTCAGAAACCTCCAGCATTGCATCAAATGTTTAATTAACCTTCCTAACATCGTGAGAGCTGAGTGGGGAGAGAAGGGTGTTCAACAGTAGATACTTTGCAGATTATACTTATATTTAATTAAGGCTACATCTATTCTCACTGTACTGCATCTCAATTCTCTGCATTGGATTTCTATACTCTTAGAATCACAGATTCATAGAATCAACCAGGTGGGAAGAGACCTCCAAGATCAGCCAGGCCAACTTAGCACCCAGCCCTAGCCAATCAACCAGACCATGGCACTAAGTGCCCCAGCCAGGCTTTGCTTCAACACCTCCAGGGATGGCAGCTCCACCACCTCCCTGGGCAGCCCATTCCAATGCCAATCACTCTGCCAACAACTTGCTCCTAACATCCAGCCTAGACCTCCCCTGGCACAACTTGAGACTGTGTCCCCTTCTTCTGTTGCTGGTTGCCTGGCAGAAGAGCCCAACCCCACCTGGCTACAGCCTCCCTTCAGGCAGTTGTAGACAGCAATGAGCTCTGCCCTGAGCCTCCTCTGCTGCAGGCTGCACACCCCCAGCTCCCTCAGCCTCTCCTCACAGGGCTGTGCTCCAGGCCCCTCACCAGCTTTGTCGCCCTTCTCTGGACACCTTCCAGCACCTCAACATCTCTCTTGAATTGAGGAGCCCAGAACTGGACACAGCACTCAAGATGTGGCCTGAGCAGTGCTGAGTACAGGGGAACAATAACCTCCCTGCTCCTGCTGGCCACACTGCTCCTGGTCCAGGCCAGGATGCCATTGGCTCTCTTGGCCATCTGGGCACACTGCTGCCTCATCTTCAGCTGCTATCTACCAGCACCCTCAGGTTTCTTTCTGCCTGGCTGCTCTCAGCCACTCTATCCCCAGCCTGTAGCACTGCTTGGGGTTGTTGTGGCCAAAGTGTAGAACCCTGCACTTGGCCTTGTTCAATCTCATCCCCTTGGCCTTAGCCCACCCATCCAGCCTGGCCAGGTCCCTCTGCAGGGCTCTCCTACCCTCCAACAGCTCCACACCTGCTCCTAGCTTGGTGCCACCTGCAAACTCGCTGATGCTATGCAATGTACTCAACAGCTCTAAAAAAAACCAACAACAACAGCATTTATTTATTTATTCATTTCTTCTGTAGAAGGAAGCTTGGGTTTGGCTGAATCTCCACAGCAGTTTGTGAATTATGCATGCAGAAAGTGAAATATCCCTGTACCAAGTGTCCACACACACACAGAGGAACCCAAAGCAAACCCCCATACACATCAGCCTTATCATTTCCCCACCATTTGCTGTGGTATAAAAAGATAAAGCTTTCGCTTTAGCCAACGTTGTCAGTTGAGCTTCTTAGAACTGGAAACAAGCTCATGTTTATTTGAAGTTCTAAAGAATCCCTCAATTTGTTCTTTCTTTCCTTTTTTTTCCTTATGGTTCCCTCTTAGGCATTCTACATCTTTCAAAACACCTTTCTGCATCAGTATTGATTGTGGTAAACAAAGGATGCTCTTACCTCTTCTTCACGGTTCTTTGATTTAAATCAAACTGAAAGTAAGTCACTAAGTTTTAAAACTCTTTATCTCTGCTGCTTTGTCTGGTAGGTTTTTTCCTTTGGCTTTATTTTTATTATAGCCTTCAAAAGAGTTTTACTTCCTTTGCTTGGCATCTATTTTCACTTTAAAACAGCTAAATATAGAAACAAGTACTGAACACAGGAATGAAAAGCAATCAATGTGTAGCTTGAAAACTAAATGAGTTACTCACATAACTTGGATAACAAGGTTGGGAGGTGACTGCTGGAGAGCAGTCCTGTGGAGAGGGACCTGGGGGTGCTGGTGGATAACATCCATGGCACAGCAATGTGTCCTTGTGGCCAAGAAGGCCAATGGGATCCTGGGCTGTATTAGGAAGAGTGTGTCCAGCAGATCAAGGGAGGTTCTCCTTCCACTCTACTCTGCCCTGATGTGCCATGGGCTATAATGCCATAGGAATCAGAAGAGACAGGGAGGGGGAAGTTCTTCACAGAGAGAGTGATTTGCCATTGGAATGGGCTGCCCAGGGAGGGGGTGGAGCTACCATCCCTGGAGGTGTTCAAGAGAAGACTGGATGAGGCACTCAGTGCCATGGTCTGGTTGACTGGATAGGGCTGGGGGATAGGTTGGACTGGATGATCTTGGAGGTCTCTTCCAACCTGCTTGATTCTATGATTCTATGATTCTGTGATTCTATACAAGCCAATCCAATCCATTTATTGCATTCCAAACAGGTGTTTCTATACCTTTCATCAGAAGGCTACACATTGTATTGAACTGCAATTGGTTCCATGTACTTGTGTTAGGAATCACATACTAATTAGCACAGACATCCATCATAGTCTCTCACAACACATACATTGTGTCTAAGCAATCCAAGTGAGTAGAGATAGGTGAAAACCACAGGCTGCAGCCTTACATTTGTTTCTATTTGTTACATCATTCCCTAAGGTCAGTCCAACCTTCTACTTTATCTGAACTCAGCACTTCTGAGCTCGTGCACTCTCACCTGTCCATGGCTTGTGTTCCAGGGTAAAACATTCAGATAATTCTATAGAATCACTACATTTAATATTACTATTCCCAACACTGCTGAGACCTCAGCTTGAATACCGTGTTCAGTTTTGGGCTCCCCAGTTTAAGAGGGACAGGGATCTACTGGAGAGGATCCAGTGGAGGGCTAGGAGGATGACTACAGGACAGAAGGGCATGGCTTATGAGGAGAGGCTGAGAGACTTGAGACTTTCTAGTCTGGAAAAGAGAAGACTTAGAAGGGATTTAATAAATGCTTATAAACATCTGAGGGCTGGGGGCCAGGGGTGGGAGGACAGGCTCTGCTCACTGCTCCCTGGGATAGGACAAGGAGCAATGGGTGTAAGCTGCAGCACAGGAGGTTCCACCTCAACACAAGGGGGAACTTCTTTACTGTAAGGGTCCCAGAGCACTGGCACAGGCTGCCCAGAGAGGTTGTGGAGTCTCCTTCTCTGGAGCCTTTCAGGGCCTGTCTGGATGTGTTCCTCTGTGATCTGTGCTAGATAGGATTGTCCTGCTCTGGCAGGGGGGTTGGACTGGATGATCTCCTTGGGTCCCTTCCAACTCCTAACATCCTGTGAGCCTGTGATTCACTCCATTTTTAGTAAGGACAACTGTTTAGGAAGGATTGAAAGAAGAATGTTAAGTGGAACAGGGATATAAAAATAAATAGCAACATCTAAATTGGAGGGGAAAAAAAGTGTTAAAGAAAAAAGGGTAGAGCTTATCAGGTACCAAAAGAGATGTTATAAACCCATGACTAAACACTCATGCAGATAATACAACATTACTCAGTGACAAGTAGTAGCAAGTGACTACAAACTGTCCTAGTTAGTCCTCAGCAGTGGAAAAAAACATCCTACAGATAACTAGGGAGACATTAAGCACATCTGTTGATGAGAAAGACCAAGAGCTATTCTCACACAGTGGGTTTGGTGCCTTGTCTTTTGTATGGCTAAGAGCCCTTGAGCTGCAGCTCTCTCCCTCCCCTGCAGCTGCCAGAGGAGTGTTTTCCAGAGCCTCCTGCGGTTGTTTTGCCCTGCTGCTTTCACACAATCACTCTTGTGCTATTACTATTACTCCCACGGTCTTGTACCTGCAAACCCCACCAGTGTTGTCAGGGTGATTCTGAAGGGAATTGACTGCCAGTGTCCACTTTCCTTCCCCTCTTCTCCCAACCTTTGATTGTAGGCTCCTGGTTTCCACCTGGGCAAGCATGCAGAGTGTGTTTAACAGCCAAACAGCATGTGGCACTGCTCTGGCAGAGCAAAAATCCTGCCTGACCAGTCTGGCCACTGCTCTCCTTCCTCTCAGGGTCCAGAATTTGAGTGGCTGAGCAGAAAGAACGGAGGGTTTGGCTCCAGCAAAGCTGTGCCCCGAGGGTCAGGAGCCCAGCACCACCCCAGTACCACCATGTGTGGTGCTGCTCCTCAAGGTGCCTCAAAGAGACACAAAGCTTTGAAGTCATTGGCCAAAAGAGTGATGCTGGTGCCTGCTGGCCACTTTCACTTTCAAACGACTGAATTTGGCGGGGGCACGGTGTAGAAGCCATGGGCTATCAGCGCTGACTCTCCACCCGAGGAGCATTTGAAGTGGGAACCGCAGCAGCCACATGTCTGCAGCCTGCAGCAAACTCAGCTCTTCTCTCCTTTCTCCTTGCCTGGAATGTTTTGTATTTTTACCTCTAGCATCATAATCACGAGTTTGGAAATGTCTTTATACAGGAAACATACCAAACATACCCAGGGAACCAGTGTGCTGTGAGTCTATGTGCCCATGGTGCAGTTTCCCATTTTTCCTGCTTTGCTTCCCTATCTTCGAAGTTCATAGAAACAGAATCAGTCAGGGTGGAAGAGAGCTCCAAGCTCAGCCAGTCCAACCTAGCACCCAGCCCTGACCAATCAACCAGACCATGGCACTAAGTGCCTCAGCCAGGCTTTGCTTCAACACCTCCAGGCACAGAGACTCCACCACCTCCCTGGGCAGCCCATTCCAATGCCAATCACTCTCTCTGCCAATAACTTCCTCCTAACATCCAGCCTGGACCTTCTCTGGCACAACTTCAGACTGTGTCCCCTTGTTCTGTTGCTGCTTGCCTGGGAGAAGAGCCCAACCCCACCTGGCTACAGCCTTCCTTCAGGTAGTTGCAGACAGCAATGAGCTCTGCCCTGAGCCTCCTCTTCTGCAGGCTGCACACCTCCAGCTCCCTCAGCCTCTCCTCATAGGGTTTGTGTTCCAGGCCCCTCACCAGCTCTGATGCTATACTTGTGATGCAAACAAGCAGCTGTAACTGTACACCTGGGAAGCACACTTTCAAATGTATGAAGCATGATTTTAAAAAGAAGTTTAAAACTCACTCTGAAGTGTCTAACACAAAGCATTTACATTTCATAGACACTTTTGATCTTAATTTCTCCATCTCCAAATAAATGAGATCTATAGAAACCTTTTACTTTACAGCCATTCAAAAAGCTATGAGTGTTGTTATTATATTATCACAGTATCACAGTATCACAGTATCACCAAGGTTGGAAGAGACCTCACAGATCATCAAGTCCAACCCTTTACCACAGTGCCCAAGGCTAGACCATGGCACCAAGTGCCACATCCAACCTTGCCTTGAACTGCCCCAGGGACAACGACTCCACATAGATATTCTATCATTTGGCCAGAAGGAGGTTGCTCTCTTCTCTCAGGTGGCCAGCACCAGAACAAGAGGACACAGCCTCAGGCTGTGCCAGGGGAAATTTAGGCTGGAGGTGAGGAGAAAGTTCTTCCCTGAGAGAGTCATTGGACACTGGAATGGGCTGCCCGGGGAGGTGGTGGAGTCGCCGTCCCTGGAGCTGTTCAAGGCAGGACTGGACGTGGCACTTGGTGCCATGGTCTGGCCTTGAGCTCTGTGGTAAAGGGTTGGACTTGATGATCTGTGAGGTCTCTTCCAACCCTGATGATACTGTGATACTGTGATAATATTACATTATATTATATCCTGGCTACAACCATCCAGCCTGTCCAGGTCCCTCTGCAGGGCTCTCCTACCCTCCAACAGCTCCACACCTGCTCCTAGCTTGGTGTCATCTGCAAACTTACTGATGCTGGACTCAATCTCCTCGTCCAGATCATCCATAAAGATATTGAACAGGACTGTGCCCAGCACTGATCCCTGGGGCACACCACTAGTGCCAGCTGCCAGCTGGCTGTGGCACCATTCACCACCACTCTCTGAGCCCAGCCCTGCAGCCAGTTCTTGACCCATATCACAGTGAATCTGTCCAAGCCATGAGCCGCCAGCTGTGCCAGGAGCTGCTTGTGGCAGATGGCGCCAAAGGCTTTGCTGAAGTTCTGACTGCTTGAACTGATTAATTTGTATTAATAAATACCTTTTGTACAACTACTTCCTGTCAACTGAGAATCCAAAAGAATCTTAGGAAATTTCCCTGATTTTTGAAATATTAATAATAAAAAGCAATATGCCAAAATTAATAGTCATAATTCATCTTAGGTTATTAACTTGCATCACAGGCACCTTCTGCTGATTTAAGTGTGCTCCAGTCAGCATCATATGCGGGAACAATCAGTTGGGGGTCTGAAGACAACAACATAGTTACTGTGGGAAAAACATCATGGAAGAAAACAACTGCTGCACTAGAGGGGATACACATGGAAGGATGCTCACCTGGGCTCCCCTTAGCTCTTCTCACAGATGATCAGTGGTGGATTTTATTCTTTCCATTTCATTCTCCCTCCTCTCCTTTTTCACAGAATCACAGAATCAGTCAGGGTTGGAAGGCACCACAAGGAGCAGCCAGGGACACCCTACCCTAGATCAGGCTGGCCACAGCCACATCCAGCCTGGCCTTAAACACCTCCAGCCATGGGGCCTCAACCACCTCCCTGGGCAACCCATTCCAGCCTCTCACCACTCTCATGCTCAACAACTTCCTCCTCACATCCAGTCTGACTCTCCCCACCTCCAGCTTCACTCCGTTCCCCCCACTCCTGGCACTCCCTGAGAGCCTAAAAAGTCCCTCCCCAGCTTTTTTGTAGCCCCCTTCAGATACTGGAAGGCCACAAGAAGGTCACCTCACAACCTCTTCCTCTCCAGACTGCACAGCCCCAACTCTTTCAGTCTGTGCTCACAGCAGAGCTGCTGCAGCCCTCTGAGCATCCCTGTGGCTCTTCTATGGACACACTCCAGTACATCCACATCCTTCTTGTAATGCTCCAGAACTGGATGCAGTTCTTTACCTTTTCCCCAAAAGTAATCCTCACCATTGGAGTCAGTTTGTTCCATCAGGTTAGTAAATCCTCAAGCTTGCAACCTTGTCTCAGCTTGTTTTTTGTCATAGCCTACTGGTATGCCCTAACAAAAGACAGAGACTTCAACTTTGGAGAGGGTATGCTACTCTCATGCCAATGCTAACAAACTTTCAAGATGACTGAAATCCTTCTTTGCTAGCATTCTTCACTCAGTTTCTTAAGCATCCACAGAAATGGTCTAGAACAAAGTGTGTGAACCAAAAGCCAAATGTGACTTTGTTAAAACAGAAGTAGGAGACTCTAAATGAGCTCTTTGGTAAGCAGTGCGTTTTGTGCTTATCCTGTAACCTCAACCTGTATTCCCTGAGTTCTTGCACCTCAAACTCACAAGACCCAATTTAGAAGCCCATTCTGAAGAGTTCTAAAAGCACTGTGGCAGAAAGAAAATGCTCACCCCTGCTTTCTAATTTGAACGTGTTGGCACAGTGAGAAAGCTCAGGAGTCTTCCCAGTGAGATTAGCAGCGGAGTGCTTCTCACACACAGCCACGTACAATGGCATGGGCAGGGGACAAATGACAGAGAACAGGACCTGTGCTTCCAACACCCAAATCACTCAACAGCCCTCTTCTTCCCAGCTCTTATCCCTGGTAACTTGGCAACTACTGGGCTGTTGCCCTAAGCCAGATCAGCCACATTCCAATTCTGCCCACTGACAGCCTTATCATCGTTTTCACTGCTATAAAGTCAGCCATTTAGGATCAGCACCTACAATTCCTATTGATTTAGACATCAATCCATTCCAATGTAATGATGTACAGATCACTTCAGTAACCTTACTTGACAAGACAGAAGTCATAGAATCAGCCAGGTTGGAAGAGACCTCCAAGACCAGCCAGTCCAACCTAGCACCCAGCCCTGGCCAATCAACCAGAGCATGGCACTAAGTGCCTGATCCAGGCTTCTCTTGAACACCTCCAGAGGTGGTGATTCTGTGCTAGGCTGAAGTTAGGGAGAATGTTTTGGTGAGAAGGATTAGATGACAGGCTGTGAAAAGGAAACAGTGGTGATGTCTGCTGCACTCATAGGCTTGCTGAGATGGATAAGAACAAGAACATAAATATAGATAACAGAGTTGCTCTCTGGGCTTTGTGGACTGCACCTCTCTCTAACCTAACCGTCTGTATGACTAATCCATCTACTTCCTAATCCCCCTGGCTGACCCTCAAAACTTGCCTTGATTATAAGTTTGGGTAAGGTAGAGGGGTGGAAGGAAGCTGGAAGGGTGGCTGGGAGCCCCTCCTGGGGACTCAGGTTTCTGGGAGGGCTGTTGTGTTTCTGTATTACTTTTTACCTTGTCTATTTCTGTCTATGCTGTAGATATTGTAAATCCCTGCTTGTGCATTGTGCTAAGCTGTAAATATAAAGCTTCATCCAATTTCCAGAACTGCTGAGTCCAGCTTGGGTGATTCCCAAAGTGTGTGGGGGGGCAATGAACACCCCACCACACATACTCCACCACCTCCCTGGGCAGCCCATTCCAATGCCAATCACTCTCTTTGGGAAGAACTTCCTCCTAATATCCAGCCTAGACCTGCCCAAGCACAACTTAACACTGTGTTCTGTTGCTGGTTGCCTGGCAGAAGACACCAACCTCCAGAAAGGAGTGCAGAAAGGATTTCTAAATTGTTAACTTAAGCTTAAAAAGTGACCTTTCCACACTTATGATCTGAAAGGCCAAGTGCAGGGTTCTGCACTTTGGCCACAACAACCCCAAGCAGTGCGACAGGCTGAGGACAGAGTAGCTGGAGAGCAGCAAGGCAGAGAGGGACCTGGGGGTGCTGGTAGATAGTGGTTGAAGATGAGCCAGCAGTGTGCCCAGGTGCCCAGGAGAGCCAATGGCATCCTGGCCTGAATCAGGAGCAGGGAAGCCAGCAGGACAAGGGAGGTTATTCTTCCTCTGTATTCAGCACTGCTCAGGCCACACCTTGAGTGCTGTGTCCAGTTCTGGGCCCCTCAATACAAGAGAGAAGTTGAGGTGCTGGAAGGTGTCCAGAGAAGGGCAACAAAGCTGGGGAGGGGCCTGGAACACAAACCCTATGAGGAGAGGCTGAGGGAGCTGGGGGTGTGCAGCCTGCAGAAGAGGAGGCTCAGGGCAGAGCTCATTGCTGTCTGCAACTACCTTGAGGGAGGCTGTAGCCAGGTGGGGTTGGTCTCTTCTGCCAGGCAAGCAGCAACAGAACAAGGGGACACAGTCTCAAGTTGTGCTGGGGAAGGTCTAGTCTGGATGTTAGGAGGAAGTTGTTGTCAGAGAGAGTGATTGGTATTGGAATGGGCTGCCCAGGGAGGTGGTGGAGTTGCCATCCCTGGAGGTGTTGAAGCAAAGCCTGGATGAGGCACTTAGTGCCATGGTCTGGTTGACTGGCTAGGGCTGGTTGCTAGGTTGGACTGGCTGAGCTTGGAGGTCTCTTCCAACCTGGTTGATTCTATGATCAATAGGGAAAATATACGACAGGGAGGAGACTTTCACATATGTCACACTCAATGGTGAATCTCCTGCAGAACTGCATAAAAAAGTAGCCCACGAAACTTTAAAACCTGGTATAGTTCTAAAAAGCAGGCATTAAACAAGCATACATTCTTGATGAAAACACCATGAAAAATAAATTATGACAGAAAAGATGAAAATTAGTCTTGGAATTTACTTCTGCTGCAACAAATTGTTCTCAGTGCGATGAGAGTCAGTCATCAGCAAGTTTGCAGATGACACCAAGCTGGGGGCAGATGTGGCTGGGTTGGAGGGCAGAAGGGCTCTGCAGCAGGACCTTGACCGCCTGCACAGATGGGCAGAGTCCAAGGGGATGGTGTTCAATAGCTCCAAGTGCAGGGTGCTGCACTTTGGCCACAGCAACCCCATGCAGAGATACAGGCTGGGGTCAGAGTGGCTGGAGAGCAGCCAGACAGAGAGGGATCTGGGGGTGCTGATTGATACCCACCTGAACATAAGCCAGCAGTGTGCCCAGGTGGCCAAGAGAGCCAGTGGCATCCTGGCCTGCATCAGGAATGGTGTGGCCAGCAGGAGCAGGGAGGTCATTCTGCCCCTGTACTCTGCACTGGTTAGACCACACCTTGAGTGCTGTGTTCAGTTCTGGGCCCCCCAGTTTAGGAGGGACATTGAGATGCTTGAGCATGTCCAGAGAAGGGCAACGAGGCTGGGGAGAGGCCTTGAGCACAGCCCTACGAGGAGAGGCTGAGGGAGCTGGGATTGGTTAGCCTGGAGAAGAGGAGGCTCAGGGCAGACCTTATTGCTGTCTACAACTACCTGAGGGGAGGTTGTGGCCAGGGGGAGGTTGCTCTCTTCTCTCAGGTGGCCAGCACCAGAACAAGAGGACACAGCCTCAGGCTGTGCCAGGGGAAATTTAGGCTGGAGGTGAGGAGAAAGTTCTTCCCTGAGAGAGTCATTGGACACTGGAATGGGCTGCCCGGGGAGGTGGTGGAGTCGCCGTCCCTGGAGCTGTTCAAGGCAGGACTGGACGTGGCACTTGGTGCCATGGTCTGGCCTTGAGCTCTGTGGTAAAGGGTTGGACTCGATGATCTGTGAGGTCTCTTCCAACCCTGATGATACTGTGAATGAAAACTATTAGGGCTTCTTTCACTTCACTTGTATCACTGAAGAGAACAGAACAGCAGAGGTACCCATAGAGTGTCACAATTGTGGAGTGTTTCACTCCAATTCTTCTGGGTCATCACTCTTTAAGCTGTACAAGCCTGTAATAACTGTGACTATTCTTAATTTCTACAGGTGCAATACTGTCAGTGTCATTTACCTGAGCCTGAGCAAAGCCTCTGACACCATTCCACATGACACCCTGGTCTCCAAGCTGGTGAAATACAGGTTTGGTGGATAAAGAACTGGCTTGATGGCCACACCCAAACAGAGGCTGTCAATGGGTCCATGTCCGGGAGGAGGCCAGTGATAAGTTGAGTCCCTCAAGGATCACTGTTAGGGCAAGTCTTGCTTAATATGGGCAGTGGCACTAAGTGCACCCTCAGTGAGTTTGCTGATGACACCAAGCTGTGTGGTGTGGCTGACACGCTGGAGGGAAAGGATGACATCCAGAGGGACCTTGGCAAGCTGGAGAGATGGGCCCATGAGGTTCAAAAAGAACAAGTTCAGGGTCCTGCATCCAGACTTGGGCAATTCAGGCTGGGCAGTGACTGGCTTGAGAGTAGCCCTGAAGGAAAGGACTTGCAGGTGGATGAGAAGATAAATATGAGCTGCAGGTGTATGCTTGCAGCCCAGAGAGCCAACTGTATCCTTGATTGCATCAAGAGGAGTGCGGCCAGCAGGTCAAGAAAGGTGATTCTCCTCCTCTACACCACTCTGGTGAGACCCCACCTGGAGTTGTATGTCCAGTTCTGGGACCCCTATTACAAGAAAGATATGGACATGCTGGAATGTGTCAAGAGAAGGGCCACAAGGATGACCAGAAGGCTGGAGCACCTCTGCTGAGAAGGCTGAGAGAGTTGGGGATGTTCAGTTTGGAGAAGAGAAGGCTCTGAGGAGACCTTACTGTGGCCTTTCAGTATCTGGAGGTGGCCCTCAAGAAATCGAGTGATGGACTTCTTAGTGACATGACTAGGGGGAATGGACTCAAGCTAGAGGAGGATAAATTTAGGTCAGACACTAGGAAGAAGTTCTTCACTGTAAGGGTGGTGAGACACTGGAACAGGTTGCCCAGGGAGGCAGTGGAAGCCCCATTGCTGGAGGTGTTAAGGCCAGCCTGGATGTGGTTCTGAGTGACCTGATCTAGAGGAGGGTGTCCCCCCAGTGCAGGAGGGTTGGACATAGATGATCCTTGAGGTCTCTTCCAACCCTGACAATCCTATGATTCTACAATACTCTTCCAATTCTATGCCTAGCTTGAGAAAAGGAGAAAGCTAAGATATGCCTGAGCAATTATAGGTTCAGTTCCATCTTCTGAAGTGATCTGAGAGTAAAAAAAAACAATACACAATGTGGGATGAAAGAAGATAAATGAAGACTGAAAAAAGATCTAATTGATTGTCATTATGAGCTGTACTAAAATAGAGGTCAATCAAATGAGTGAATTTCAAGTAAATATAATAGTAAACACTGATTGAACACTCATCTGAAAAGTGGTTTGCAAACAGTTCATTAGCCTCTACAAAGAAAAAGTACCAGAGAAATCACACTGAGGGCAAGCAAAGTTCTGAAGGCAGGAAGTTGCCTTAATTCCCTTTCTTTGTCTGGTGTTTATTTTAGAGCAGCATTCATTCTCTTGGAATACAAAATGAACTACCTTAGAATAGGGAATCATAGAATCATAGAATCACAGAATCAGAGAATCAGAGAATCAACCAGGTTGGAAGAGACCTCCAAGATCAGCCAGTCCAACCTATCACCCAGCCCTAACCAATCAACCAGACCATGGCAGTAAGTGCCTCATCCAGGCTTTGCTTCAACACCTCCAGGCACGGTGCCTCCACCACCTCCCTGGGCAGCCCATTCCAATGCCAATCACTCTCTCTGCCAACAACTTCCTCCTAACATCCAGCCTAGACCTGCCCTGGCACAACTTGAGGCTGTGTCCCCTTCTTCTGTTGGTGGTTGCCTGGGAGAAGAGACCAACCCCACCTGGCTACAATGTCAATCAAGACAAGGAATGATAACTGACCATGGCTCAGAAAGTTTGGAAGGGCTATTTCATTTTAAAACACATTTTTGCCTCTTGATGACTAAACTTGTGCACACCTGACACTGTTTTCTAGCAAATGAATCATAGAATCATAGAATCAACCAGGTTGGAAGAGACCTCCAAGATCATCCAGTCCAACCTAGCACCCAGCCCTAGCCAGTCAACCAGACCATGGCACTAAGTGCCTCAGCCAGGCTTTTCTTGAAGACCCCCTACCCCCTAGGGACGGTGCCTCCACCACCTCCCTGGGCAGCCCATTCCAATGCCAGTCACTCTCTCTGTGAAGAACTTCTTCCTAACATCCAGCCTATACCTACCCTGGCACAACTTGAGACTGTGTCCCCTTGTTCTATTGCTGGTTACCTGGGAGAAGAGGCCACCCCCCACCTGGCCACAATGCCCCTTCAGGTAGAAGAAATGAAAACGTGAGAACCAAGATATCAGATAAAAATTAAGTCACCCTTGAAGCTTGCAAAGAAGTATTCCACTTCTGTACAGCAAACTGTACAGAAAAAGACAGATTTATGTAAATGCAGATCATTAGTCATGCATATTATGATCTGAGCCTCTGATTCAAATGAAATTTGAAGCTGTGTAAAACTATTAAACAGCTTACATGTCCAGAAACAACACAGTGAATGGCAGAGTAAAGGAAATAAAAGTGAAGCCAGGGTGCTGGAAGTCAAATAGTTGAACTACATGGGTTATAGACAAACTGGACCTGGGAAACTTCATTAAACAGAAATATGCTGTGGGGTTTGCATGGTTTTGGGTTGTTTTTTTTAAGAATTCACAACAAATGGCAACTTGCCCACTCTGTTGGTAGAATAAAAATCCAGCAGTTGGAGGGAGGTGATTTTCCTCCTCTACTCCACTCTGGTGAGACCCCAGCTGGAGTACTGCATCCAGTTTTGGAGCCCCCTTTACAAGAAGGATGTGGAGATGCTGGAGTGTGTCCAGAGAAGGGCCAGGAGGATGCCCAGAGGGCTGCAGCAGCTCTGCTGTGAGCACAGACTGAAAGAGTTGGGGCTGTGCAGGCTGCAGAAGAGGAGGCTCCCAGGTGACCTTCTTGTGGCCTTCCAGGATCTGAAGAGGGCCTACAAAAAAGCTGGGGAGGGACTTTTTAGGCTCTCAGGAAGTGCCAGGACTGGGGGGAATGGAGCAAAGCTGGAGGAGGGGAGATTCAAAGTGGATGTGAGGAGGAAGTTGTTGAGCATGAGAGTGGTGAGAGGCTGGAATGGGTTGCCCAGGGAGGTGGTTGAGGCCCCATGGCTGGAGGTGTTTAAGATCAGGCAGGATGAGGCTGTGGCCATCCTGCTCTAGGGTAGGGTGTCCCTGGCCATGGCAGGGGGGTTAGAACTGGCTGATCACAGTATCACAGTGTCACAGTATCACCAAGGTTGGAAGAGACCTCACAGATCATCAAGTCCAACCCTTTACCACAGAGCTCAAGGCCAGACCATGGCACCAAGTGCCACGTCCAGTCCTGCCTTGAACAGCTCCAGGGACGGCGACTCCACCACCTCCCCGGGCAGCCCATTCCAGTGTCCAATGACTCTCTCAGGGAAGAACTTTCTCCTCACCTCCAGCCTAAATCTCCCCTGGCGCAGCCTGAGGCTGTGTCCTCTTGTTCTGGTGCTGGCCACCTGAGAGAAGAGAGCAACCTCCTCCTGGCCACAACCACCCCTCAGGTAGTTGTAGACAGCAATAAGGTCACCCCTGAGCCTCCTCCTCTCCAGGCTAAACAACCCCAGCTCCCTCAGCCTCTCCTCGTAGGGCTGTGCTCAAGGCCTCTCCCCAGCCTCGTCGCCCTTCTCTGGACACGCTCAAGCATCTCAATGTCCCTCCTAAACTGGGGGGCCCAGAACTGAACGCAGTACTCGAGGTGCGGTCTGACCAGTGCAGAGTACAGGGGCAGAATGACCTCCCTGCTCCTGCTGGCCACACCATTCCTGATGCAGGCCAGGATGCCACTGGCTCTCTTGGCCACCTGGGCACACTGCTGGCTCATGTTCAGGCGGGTATCAATCAGTACCCCCAGATCCCTCTCTGTCTGGCTGCTCTCCAGCCACTCCGACCCCAGCCTGTATCTCTGCATGGGGTTGTTGTGGCCAAAGTGCAGCACCCTGCACTTGGAGCTATTGAACCCCATCCCCTTGGACTCTGCCCATCTGTCCAGGCGGTCAAGGTCCTGCTGCAGAGCCCTTCTGCCCTCCAGCTCAGTCACATCTGCCCCCAGCTTAGTGTCATCTGCAAACTTGCTGATGACTGACTCGATCCTTGTGGCCCCTTCCAACCCTGACTGATTCTGTGATTTTATGATATTCTCTTTTGTCAAAAGTAGTTCTTTGCCTACATGATTTCAGACTGAGTGTACATAATTACACTCTCTGTTGTAATACCTCAACACTGCTACAGAGTCCTTTCATCCTCCTTATGCTGAACCTCCTGGGGAAGTGCTTATCTATACTGCAGTTACATTAGGATATAAAAGCACAGTGGATGAAAACATACCACAAATAGATTTGATCTGTAAGATCCTGAGCCAAACTGTGCCAAAGTAGGTGCTTCATATATTATTTTTGCACACAAAATTGCTCACAGCCTCTGATGAAATGCTACACACAACTTTGGTGCACAATGTCAGCTCCCACTCTTCCTACCTGCCCATATACCATTCCAAACACTTGAGACAGAAGTAAAATTTGCAGAATGCCTTTAATGGGCTCTTAGTCTATGCCTATCCATCCTGAAAGGGTTTCTTTTCCCCAGTTGCCTCCCAATTACCACTAAGTGAACAAAAACCCCCAATGTTTAGTGTGTAAAATGGTAAGGCTGACTCACAGACAACAAGCTCTGAGCAGCTTGCTGCTGGCCCCTGTGCAGGTAAATACCATAATTACTGTCCCTGCCTTCGCTCTGTTACTCAGTAATTCAGTAACAGACCATCTGCAGCTCACTGCTGGTGAATCATCTCACATCTCAATGTGCTTGAATTATATTCATACTGTGTAGTAAACATGATGTAAACGACTATAACCAAAACATTCAAGAAGTTAGCTGGGAATCTGAGTAGCTGCTCCTGAGTGGAGGCAATGCCAAGCACAAGTGCAGGCTGGGCAGTGAGTGGCTGGAGAGCAGCCCTGAGGAGAGGGAGGACTTGGGGGTGCTGCTGGAGGAGAAGCTCAACAGGAGCCAGCAGTGTGCACTTGCAGCCCAGAAAGCCAAGCAGAGCCTGGGCTGCAGCAGGAGAAGTGTGGCCAGCAGGTGGAGGGAGGTGATTCTCCCCCTCTACTGCACTCTGCTGTGATCCCACCTGGAGCCAGTTTTGGAGCCTCCATTACAGGAGGGCTGTGGAGATGCTGGAGTGTGTCCAGAGAAGGGCCAGGAGGATGCTCGGAGGCTGCAGCAGCTCTGCTGTGAGCACAGACTGAAAGAGTTGGGGCTGTGCACTCTGGAAAAGAGGAGGCTCCCAGGTGACCTTCTTGTGGCTTTCCAGGATCTGAAGGGGGACTCCAAAAAAGCTGGGGAGGGACTTTTTAGGCTCTGAGGGAGTGACAGGACTGGGGGGAATGGAGCAAAGCTGGAGGTGGGGAGAGTCAGAGTGGATGTGAGGAGGAAGTTGTTGAGCAGGAGAGTGGTGAGAGGCTGGAATGGGTTGCCCAGGGAGGTGGTTGAGGCCCCATGGCTGGAGGTGTTTAAGGCCAGGCTGGCTGAGGCTGTGTGCAGCCTGATCTAGGTTAGGGTGTCCCTGGGCTTAGCAGGGGGGTTGGAACTGGCTGATCCTTGTGGTCCCTTCCAACCCTGACTGATTCTATGATTCTGCTACTAAAGGAAGGTTTATGAAGTTATCTGAACCAATCCCATCTAGTAGCAGCACAGTTTGCCACAAAATGCTTCTACATACTTATACCTACTCCTTACTCCTAATAAACAGATATCAATGAGATAATACTGCACGTGCCCTATATCACCAACAATTTCAGAGATGCCTGTGCAAGGGAAACATAAACAGCAAGCAGCTATAACAGATGCAAAGTCTCAACCATTGTGCTAGTTTGAGGCTAATTGGAATATTTTAATGAGAAGAATTAGCTGACAGGCTGTGAAAAGGAAACAATGGTGGTGTCTGCTGCACTCATAGGCTTGCTGGGATGTGTAAGAACAAGAACACCAACATAGATAAGAAGGGGCAACTCTGTCTGTCGGAGTCTGTGTTTCTGTTGGGCTGCTTCTGTGTAACTACTCCTTCTGCTTTCTTGTTGCAGCTACACTGGTTGCAGCAGTGGGATGTGGTCAAAGCTCACACAGATCAGTGTGATCACAGCAGTGCCACATGGACTCCAGGCCATTCAATGTGAATTATACCAGAGAGCTTTATTGAGCGTTTTGGCTCCCATTATACAGTCTTGAGCACAGAGCACACACCTCCACATTAGCATAATTTGGCAAGGACAACCCAGCCCTCTACATACACCACACCTTGTTCTTCTCATTAACAAGATGTCCACTTATGTACCCTTTCTCTGATAAGGAAAGCAGCAGCTGTGGGAACCAAGGCCACCACTTGTTTGTTAGTATTCTTCTCACACTGCATTCCCACACTTTCTAACCCCCCTGGCTGATCCTCCAAACTCACCTTGCATGTAATGCAAACTCTGGGACAAGGCAGAGGGGTGGGAATCATAGAATCATAGAATCATAGAATCAACCAGGTTGGAAGAGACCTCCAACATCATCCAGTCCAACCTAGCACACAGCCCTAGCCAGTCAACCAGACCATGGCACTAAGTGCCTCAGCCAGGCTTTTCTTGAAGACCCCCAGGGACGGTGACTCCACCACCTCCCTGGGCAGCCCATTCCAATGCCAATCACTCTCTCTGTGAAGAACTTCTTCCTAACATCCAGCCTATACCTACCCTGGCACAGCTTGAGACTGTGTCCCCTTGTTCTGTTGCTGGTTGCCTGGGAGAAGAGGCCACCCCCCACCTGGCTACAATGCCCCTTCAGGTAGTTGTAGACAGTAATAAGATCACCCCTGAGCCTCCTCTTCTCCAGGCTAAACAGCCCCAGCTCCCTCAGCCTCTCCTCATAGGGTTTGTGCTCCAGGCCCCTCACCAGCTTTGTTGTCCTTCTCTGGACATGTTCCAGCACCTCAACATCTTTCTTGAATTGAGGGGCCCAGAACTGGACACAGCACTCAAGCTGTGGTCTGACCATTGCTGAGTACAGAGGCAGAATAACCTCCCTTGTCCTACTGGCCACACCGTTCCTGATGCAGCCCAGGATGCCATTGGCTCTCCTGCCCACCTGGGCACACTGCTGCCTCATCTTCAGCTACTATCTACCAGTACCCCCAGGTCCCTTTCTTCCTGGCTGCTCTCAGCCACTCAGTCCCCAGCCTGTAGTGCTGCTTGGGGTTGTTGTGGCCAAAGTGCAGAACCCTGCACTTGGCCTTGTTCAATCTCATCCCATTGGCCTCTGCCCACCCATCCAGCCTGTTTGGGAGCCCCTCCTGGGGACTCAGGTTTCTGGGAGGGCTGTTGTGTTTCTGTATTACTTTACACTTGTATGTTTCTGTCTATGGCTGTAGATATTTGTAATAAATATTGCAAATATCTGCTTGTATATTGTGCTAAGCTTCATTCCTTAACTTCCAGCTTGTCTGAGTCTAGTCTGGGTGATTTCATAAGAGGAGAGGGGGGTGGGGAACCCCCAGACTGTCACAACCATCCAGTTAAAAATATCAGAACAGTGTAGAGCTTCTGTAGACACCACCTCTGGGGAGCAAAACATAGAAGTATGGTGCAAAAAACACAACAAGAAATGTAATACAAAATAGAACATCTCCTTTCACAAATCTAAGCTATTAGAAATAAATCTGTTAACAGCCATTTCCAAGCCTTGATCATATTCTCAAGTAAATGTAAATGCACCTAAAAAAAGTAGTGTCTAGGCCTGTAGATTGCTTTCAGAAGTTGCTTCTGGTTTTGACTTAGACTTTTATTGCATCGCAGTTTTATATCCTTATTTTCCACTCAACTTCAGCTACCCTCCTTGCCCCAGATCCTTCAGGAAGTGTGGGATGGAAGAGCAGGCAGTGAGGTGGATTAGGAACTGGTTACAAGATAGAGTTCAAGGAGTGGTGATCAATGGTGCTAGGTCCAGCTGCAGAGCTGTAACCAATCGAGTCCCCCAGGGATCAGTGCTGGGGCCAGTCCTGTTCAACATCTTCATCAGTGACACTGATGAGGGCACAGACAGACAGAGTCTGCTCAGCAAGTCTGCTGATGACACCAAGCTGGGAGGCTTGGCTGAGACAGCTGAAGGCTGTGCTGCCATCCAGAGAGACCTGGGCACACTTAGAGCTGGGCACAGAGGAACCAGATGAGGTTCAACAGGGACAAGTGCAGAGTCCTGCACCTGGGCAGGAATAACAAACTGCACCAGCACAGGCTGGGAGGTGACTGCTGGAGAGCAGCCCTGTGGAGAGGGACCTGGGGGTGCTGGTGGAGAACATCCATGGCACAGCAATGTGCCCTTGTGGCCAAGAAGGCCAATGGCATCCTGGGCTGTATTAGGAAGAGTGTGTCCAGCAGATCAGGGGAGGTTCTCCTGCCCCTCTACTCTGCCCTGCTGAGACCTCATCTTGAATACTGTGCTCAGTTTTGGGCTCCGCAGTTTCAGAGGGACAGGGATCTGCTGGAGAGGGTCCAGTGGAGAGCTACGAGGATGATTAGGGGACAGGAGGGCACTGCCTTATGAGGAGAGGCTGAGGGACCTGGGGCTGCTTAGTCTGGAGAGGAGAAGACTGAGAGGGGATTTGATAAATGTTTATAAGTATCTGAGGGCTGCCAGGAAAGGGGGGACAGGCTCTGCTCACTGCTCCCTGGGACAGGACAAGCAGCAATGGGTGTAAGCTGCAGCACAGGAGGTTCTGCCTCAACACAAGGGTGAACTTCTTTACTGGAAGGGTCCCAGAGCACTGGCACAGGCTGCCCAGAGAGGTTGTGGAGTCTCCTTCTCTGGAGCCTTTCAAGGCCTGTCTGGATGTGTTCCTCTGTGATCTGTGCTAGATTGTGTGGTCCTGCTCTGGCAGGGGGTTGGACTCAATGATCTCCTTGGGTCCCTTCCAACCCCTGACATCCTGTGATCAGCAGATTCATGACAAACCATGACACAGCAGTATACAGCAACCAGGAGCGTTGACCCCAAGCTCCTATGTGACTCACAGAAGGATTTTACAATCCTCTGTCATGGGTTGAGTTGAAGCTGCTGCTGTTATTCATACTATGCTGCACTCAGGCCAGCTTCACAACAGAAAGTACTGGCCTGAGCAAAGTAATCTCGACAATCTCTTTAGGTCCCTTCCACCCCCTAAAGTTCTGTGATCCTGTAATATTCATCAGTGCAAAATGGTAATCTTGCCCTCTGCTCTTTCATTTCATGCACTTCTTTCATAGAATCATAGAAACAACCAGGTTGGAAGAGACCTCCAAGATCAGCCAGCCCAACCTAGCACCTAGCCCTAGCCAGTCAACCAGACCATGGCACTAAGTGCCTCAGCCAGGCTTTGCTTCAACACCTCCAGGGACGGTGACTCCACCACCTCCCTGGGCAGCCCATTCCAATGCCAATCACTCTCTCTGCCAACAACTTCCTCCTAACATCCAGCCTAGACCTTTCTTTCAGAGAATTAAAACCTACAACCTAACAAACGTTTTGTCTGCTATGTTGCATGATTCAAATATAGGCTTTCAAATTTACTGCTTATTCTCAGTATGAAATTAAGGGGAGGAGAACACCCACAACATTACTGACCTGCTGACATTATTGCATTGAGCTGTGAAAGCAAGAGAAACTTATTATCATTTTTGTGAAGTTTTAGGAAGTGCTATGATTTTTAACACAAAAAAAACCCTCCAGCAGGAGTTAGCACTCAGCACAGTGAAGGATACAACCAGACATGTTTGGCTTTTAACTTGGCATACTCAATAGACAAAGGATAGAATCACAGAATCAACCAGGTTGGAAGAGAACTTCAAGATCATCCAGTCCAACCTAGCACCCAGCCCTAGGCAGTCAACCAGACCATGGCACTAAGTGCCCCATCCAGGCTTTGCTTCAACACCTCCAGGGACAGCAACTCCACCACCTCCCTGGGCAGCCCATTCCAATGCCAATCACTCTCTCTGACAACAACTTCCTCCTCACATCCAGCCTAGACCTCCCCTGCCACAACTTGAGAGTGTCCCCTTCTTCTGTTGCTGCTTGCCTGGCAGAAGAGACCAACCCCACCTGGCTACAGCCTCCCTTCAGGGAGTTGTAGACAGCAATGAGCTCTGCCCTGAGCCTCCTCTTCTGCAGGCTGCACACCCCCAGCTCCCTCAGCCTCTCCTCATAGGATTTCTGCTCCAGGCCCCTCACCAGCTTTGTTGCCCTTCTCTGGACACCTTCCAGCACCTCAACATGTCTCTTGAATTGTGGAGCCCAGAACTGGACACAGCACTCAAGGTGTGGCCTGACCAGTGCTGAGTACAGGGGCAGAATAACCTCCCTTGTCCTGCTGGCCACACTGCTCCTGACACAAAGCAGCTACTCTTTGCTTACATCAACTCTTCTCTTAACTACAGGGCCTGATGAGAAAGAGTTTCCAGATTCCTTGCTAAGATGACACCAAAAAAAAATGACAGCTCTCTTAATGTAGAATTTCTGAAAGCTCCAATACATTTTAGTACATCTTAGCCACTTTAGGGCTACACATATGGCACTTGAAAGTTTTCTTGTCATTTCATCAAGCCCTTCTCTTCTAAAGCTGAAATTGCAACCCTCCAGAAAGTTGCTCCCCACATCTTTTTTAATTCCCAAAATTACCTAAGGAGATTTTACCAGATCTGTGATCCCAAGATATTTTGCCTCCCACTCTGATTTGACATTTTCCTTAGAGGTGATCTGAAAAGCTATGATTTTCTCTATTCTGAAGCACTCTGATTGCCTTGTTCCATCAGTCTGCATTAGCATTTGCAATTGTATTCAGTTCTCTCCTGCATATGTTAACGTTCTTAGATAACAGAAGCTCCTTGTGTCTTTATTAAAATCAACACACTCCATTTCTCCCCTTGCTTCTGCATCAGTTTGTAAAGCAATTTTTCCACATAGAAGCCTTTAGTAACTTCTCACAATGATCCTACTTATGATGCCCCTTGTGTTAGTAGGCCAAAAGTGAATGGATTGGTTTCCATGTATATAACTTGCACTAGGTCTGCAGGTAGCATTTATACTTGCATGAGGCAGCTATATATGAAATGCTCTGTAACTGATGGGAGGATAATTAATCATAGAATCAGCCAGGTTGGAAGAGACCTCCAAGCTCAGTCAATCCAACCTAGCACCCAGCCCTAGCCAGTCAACCAGACCATGGCACTAAGTGCCTCAGCCAGGCTTTGCTTCAACACCTCCAGGGACAGCAACTCCACCACCTCCCTGGGCAGCCCATTCCAATGCCAATCACTCTCTCTGACAACAACTTCCTAACAACATCCAGCCTAGACCTCCCCTGGCACAACTTGAGACTGGGTCCCCTTCTTCTGTTCCTGGTTGCCTGGCAGAAAAGACCAACCCCACCTGGCTACAGCTTTCCCTTCAGGGAGTTGTAGACAGCAATGAGCTCTGCCCTGAGCCTCCTCTTCTGCAGGCTGCACACCCCCAGCTCCCTCAGCCTCTCCTCACAGGGCTCTGCTCCAGGCCCCTCACCAGCCTCATCATCCTTCTCTGGACACCTTCCAGCACCTCAACATCTCTCTTGAATTGAGGAGCCCAGAACTGGACACAGCACTCAAGCTGTGGCCTCACCAGTGCTGACTACAAGGGCAGAATAACCTCCCTTTTTCTACTGGCTACACTGTTCCTGATGCAGGCCAGGATGCCATTGGCTCTCCTGCCCACCTGGGCACACTGCTGCCTCATCTTCAGCTACTATCTGCCAGCACCCCCAGGTCCCTCTTTGCCTGGCTGCTCTCAGCCACTCTGTCCACAGCCTGTAGTGCTGCTTGGGGTTGTTGTGGCCAAAGTGTAGAACTCTGCACTTGGCCTTGTTCAATCTCATCCCATTGGCCTCTGCCCACCCATCCAGCCTGTCAAAGTGCCTCTGCAGGGCTCTCCTACCCTCCAACAGATCCACAGCTGCTCCTAGCTTGGACTCCTGTGGCACAGCATTACTAACATTATTTGATAAAATGACATCTATAGAATATTGGGCCAGGATTCAATGCAGCTTTAAAACAAAAGATTAACTAAGCAACAAGCTTACAAGACTAAACCAAATGAAAGGACAATATGGATATGACTTCTTTTGGAGAAGCAGTTAAACATGTAATTAGTCATCTGCAAGTAGAGCTGCATTTCAAGTTGCCAGTTTCACCACTATTTAATAGGGAGATGCACTTAAAGCTCTCAAGAGATCTTGTTTAGTAGCTTCCCCCCTTCCTCTGTGCCTCATTCTACACAGGTCTCCCACCAACCAAAGCCCTCAAATGCTGCAATTTGTTCCTTTATTCCCCCACCACGTGACCAAACTAATCACCTCAAATATGTGTCACATTATTTTATAAAGAGGGAGCTCACCTGTTACTGACTTGGAAAGAAGGCGGAAAAAGTCCTTACCTCAACTGTTTAGTTTTTGGTCTGGTAAATCATGTTTGAGAAAAGTCTGGATACAGGACTAGCCTTCTTCGCCTCAGTTTTCAACAGTAAGGAGAGAGGAGGAGGAGGCAAATGGCCTCTTAAACTGGGGGATGGGGTCGGGGAGCAGTGTGTTCCCCTGGAAATTCATGAGGAATTAGTTCAGGACCTGCTGAGCCATCTGGACACCCACAAGTCCATGGGACCAGATGGGATCCATCCCAGGGTGCTGAGAGAGCTGGCAGCTGAGCTGGCCAAGCCACTCTCCATCATTTTCCAGCAGTCCTGGCTCACCGGAGAGGTCCCAGGAGACTGGAAAATGGCCAACGTGGTCCCCATCCACAAAAAGGGTCGGATGGAGGAACCTGGGAACTACAGACCCGTCAGCCTGACCTCAGTGCCAGGGAAACTGATGGAGCAGGTTCTCTTGGGGCCAATAACTGCGCACCTGAGGGATGGCAAAGATCTCAGGTCCAGCCAGCATGGGTTTAGGAAGGGCAGATCCTGCCTTTCTAACCTGATCTCCTTCTATGATCAGGTGACCCGCTTGGTGGATGTGGGGAGGCCTGTGGATGTGCTCTGTCTGGACTTCAGCAAGGCCTTTGACACTGTCCCCCACAGCAAACTGCTGGCTAAGCTGTCAGCCCGCGGCTTGGATGGTAACACTCTGTGCTGGGTTAGGAACTGGCTGGAGGGCCGGACCCAGAGAGTGGTGGTGAATGGTGCCACATCCAGCTGGCAGCTGTCACTAGTGGTGTCCCTCAGGGATCAGTGCTGGGCCCCATCCTCTTTAACAGCTTCATAGATGATCTGGATGAGGGCATCGAGTCAGTCATCAGCAAGTTTGCAGATGACACTAAGCTGGGGGCAGATGTGACTGAGCTGGAGGGCAGAAGGGCTCTGCAGCGGGACCTTGACTGCCTGGACAGATGGGCAGAGTCCAAGGGGATGGTGTTCAATAGCTCAAAGTGCAGGGTGCTGCACTTTGGCCACAACAACCCCATGCAGAGATACAGGCTGGGGTCGGAGTGGCTGGAGAGCAGCCAGACAGAGAGGGATCTGGGGGTACTGATTGATACCCGCCTGAACATGAGCCAGCAGTGTGCCCAGGTGGCCAAGAGAGCCAGTGGCATCCTGGCCTGCATCAGGAGTGGTGTGGTCAGCAGGAGCAGGGAGGTCATTCTGCCCCTGTACTCTGCACTGGTCAGACCACACCTCGAGTACTGCGTTCAGTTCTGGGCCCCCCAGTTTAGGAAGGACACTGAGATGCTTGAGCGTGTCCAGAGAAGGGCGACGAGGCTGGGGAGAGGCCTTGAGCACAGCCCTACGAGGAGAGGCTAAGGGAGCTGGGGTTGTTTAGCCTGGAGAAGAGGAGGCTCAGGGGTGACCTTATTGCTGTCTACAACTACCTGAAGAGTGGTTGTGGCCAGGAGGAGGTTGCTCTCTTCTCTCAGGTGGCCAGCTCCAGAACAAGAGGACACAGCCTCAGGCTGCGCCAGGGGAAATTTCGGCTCGAGGTGAGGAGAAAGTTCTTCCCTGAGAGAGTCATTGGACACTGGAATGGGCTGCCCGGGGAGGTGGTGGAGTCGTCGTCCCTGGGGCAGTTCAAGGCAAGGTTGGATGTGGCACTTGGTGCCATGGTCTAGCCTTGGGCACTGTGGTAAAGGGTTGGACTTGATGATCTGTGAGGTCTCTTCCAACCTTGGTGATACTGTGATACTGTGATACTGTGATGTCTTTTATACATAAAAGTGCCTAAAACCCTCTGCTGTGTTCATTACAGCCAACAGGTATCTAAAAACTTCTGGAAGTAAGAGGATATGAACCTACTTTAAACCTTTAAGACAAAGATGGGTGAGACAACTCTCTTAAAAATACTGCTTACACAAGTAGCCAGCATTACCACTCCTGGACATGCCATTGTCCCTTCACACATATTATATCCACTGGTTATTTCACATAACTCCCCATTTAAAGCTCTTTATACAAAGGAAATTTATCACATGCAAACAAAGGAAGGCAATGAGCCTTCTACCTCTCAGCATCTCTAGGTATTGATGTCTTAACCTTTAAAGACAGTAAGTTTTGGGAGCAGAACAGATAAGCTTTCCAGCTGAGAATATGGGTCTCTATTTTGGCCACAAAAAACAAATCCACTTTGGTGGAAGGAATCATAGAATCATAGAATCAGCCAGGTTGGAAGAGACCTCCAAGACCATCCAGTCCAACCTAGCACCCAGCCCTAGACAATCAACCAGACCATGGCACTAAGTGCCTCAGCCAGGCTTTTCTTGAAGACCTCCAGGGACAACGACTCCACCACCTCCCTGGGCAGCCCATTCCAATGCCAATCACTCTCTCTGACAACAACTTCCTAACAACATCCAGCCTATACTTCCTGTACCACAACTTGAGACTGTGTCCCCTTGTTCTGTTGCTGCTTGCCTGGCAGAAGAGACCAACCCCACCTGGCTACAGCCTTCCTTCAGGGAGTTGTAGACAGCAATGAGGTCCCCCCTGAGCCTCCTCTTCTCCAGTCTAAACATCCCCAGCTCCCTCAGCCTCTCCTCACAGGGTTTGTGTTCCAGGCCTTTCAGCAGTTTTTGTCACCCTTCTCTGGACACCTTCCAGTATCTCAACATCTCTCTTGAATTGAGCAGCCCAGAACTGAACACAGCACTCAAGGTGTGGCAGGAACTTCCTCCTAGTATCCAGCCTAGACCTCCCCTGCCACAACTTGACACTGTGTCCCCTTGTTCTGTTGCTGTCTGCCTGGGAGAAGAGACCAACCCCAAGTTAAATAATGAGTAAAATCGATCAATATAAAACCAAAACCCATCAAATGTCTCAACCATTGAGGAAAAACTCAGTACAGAAATCATAGAATCATAGAATCATAGAATCAACCAGGTTGGAAGAGACCTCCAAGATCATCCAGTCCAACCTAGCACCCAGCCCTATCCAGTCAACCAGACCATGGCACTAAGTGCCTCAGCCAGGCTTTGCTTCAACACCTCCAGGGACAGTGACTCCACCACCTCCCTGGGCAGCCCATTCCAATGCCAATCACTCTCTCTGCCAACAACTTCCTCCTAACATCCAGCCTAGACCTCCCCTGGCACTTTCTCATCATTGCCCCTTATCCTGTTTCACCACGCCATGAAGTCTGTCAGTCAGTGCCACAGAGCTAGGATTTACTCTCTAATCCCATTTTACTCCAAACAATTACTGAATGTCACTCTGTGATACGCATTTGATATCCTCTCTTCCCACAGCAGGCTGAGACACAGCTGCTAAAATCCAACACCAAGGTATCATCCAAAATAAGGCATCCTAAATAAGGCATTTACTTAGTACAAAACAGGAACACCTCTACTGCATTTTTCAGAGGGGCAAAGATTGTTTGCCTGATTTAGATGACTGATTGAGGCACAAAACTTCTCACATTCTACATAGTTTTATGGTATGTCTTTCATAACAACAAATTTAGCTCCTCTATGAATACTCTGAAGAAATATCTGCTGGTTTTACATAGATTAAACTTGGTCTAATTTGAAATGCATTACAGTTGAGATCATTTGATAACTGGAATCTTTGTGAGCAATTACTGTACAAAGAACAAATTGTGTGGTTGAGGGGTTAAAAAAATCAGTCACAAGTTCTTGTTAAATATTTCCCACCCTTCAATACAGAAATCAAAACAAATAAAACATGGTGACACTTGGGTTTGATGGGTGGACCGTGAGATGGAGAAAGAACTGGCTTGATGGTCACATCCAAAGAGTGGCTGTCAATGCCTCCATGGCCAAGTGCAGGCCAGTGACAAGCAGAGTCCCTCAGGGATCAGTCCTGGGACCAGTCTTGGTCAACAGCTTTGTTGGTGCCATGGACAGAGGCATTGAGTGCAGCCTCAGCAAGTTTGCTGATGACACCAAGCTGTGTGGTGCAGCAGCCAGGCTGGAGGGCAGGAATCCATCCAGAGGGAGCTGGACAGGCTGCAGAGGTGGGCACAAGCCAACCTCAGGAGGTTCAACAAGACCAAGGGCAAGGTGCTGCATCTGGGTGGAGGCAATGCCAAGCAGAAATGCAGGCTGGGCAGTGAGTGGCTGGAGAGCAGCCCTGAGGAGAGGGACTTGGGGGTGCTGGTGGAGGAGAAGCTCAACAGGAGCCAGCAGTGTGCTCTGGAAGTTGAGTGAAGCTTATATTTACATCTTAGCACAATACAGAACAGATATTTACAGTATCTACAGCTACAGACAGAAATAGACAAGGTAAAAGGTAATACAGAAACACAGCAGCCCTCCCAGAAACCTGAGTCCCTAGGAGGGGCTCTCAACCACCCCTTCACCTTCCCCCTACCCCTCTCAACATTACCCCAGTTCCAAGGAAGAATGGAGGTTTGGCCAAGGGTGTAGGAAGCAAAGTGGATTGATCAGAAAAACAGCACAGAAACAGAGGGTGAGGTTAGAGAGAGAGATGCAGCTCAGAGCTCCCAGCAGAAGTGCCTTATCTATGTTTGGATTCTTGTTCTTATACATCTCAGCAAGCCTATGAGGGAAGTAGACATCAGCACTGTTTTCCTTTCACAGCCTGTGATCTAGCTCTTCTCACCAAAACATTCTCCCTAGCTTCAAACTAGCACATGTTGCTGGTTGCCTGGCAAGAGACCAACTCCTACCTGGCTACAGCCTCCTTTCAGACAGTTGTAGACATCAATGAGGTCACCCTTGAGCCTCCTCTGCTCCAGGCTAAACAACCCCAGGGCTCACTAAAATCCAAAACTCACTTCTTGCTGCAAGTCTTCCAGTGCCTGCACAGAAGCTCAGGGGTTTAGAAAACAATTTTGAGAAGCCCCTCTTTTCCTTCAGTTATTAAACCCCAGCCTATGATCAGTGACTTTAATATTGCTGTTTGCTTTCATTCACAGTTAGGTTATTTGGAACACAGAAGCTATTTCTAACTATTACACATCACAGCTGTGTTCTGGCTATTCTGGCTAACAGTTCTGTTTCCTCACTGGCAAAGCATACGAAGAGAAGTCACAAAATAAAAGCAAATAAACTCTCATCCAAGCCTCTTCTATATGTAGACTAAACACTAAGTTTTAGCAGCAACATGCAAAACTACATTGCAAATATGACTGTGGGTGTGCTAAAAGAGCAATGCCAGATTTAAAAGCCATTCTTGTGTCTTATGGATTGGGAACTTAACAGCAAACGTTGTGGGGCCAGACCTGCACCCTGCAATCCAACAATTACCAATAGCCATAGACAAACTGCAAAACCCACCAGGAAAGCATAGCTGGCAAGCTCTTTTTTTGAAAATTCAAACCCAGGAATTGTTTCCACAGCCTTTTTAATGCCACAGAACTGAGGCAATCTGATTTCTGCACAATTTGACAAAGTTCCAATGAATTAGATCTCAACTGAATTTAAGGTATTACATGGCTGACGTACAGCTGATACGTGCACGTTGTAGAGTCATGGAATCAAGCAGGTTGGAAGAGACCTCCAAGATCATCCAGTCCAACCTAGCACCCAGCCCTGTCCAATCAACCAGACCATAGAATCATAGAATCAAGCAGGTTGGAAGAGACCTCCAAGCTCAGCCAGACCAACCTAGCACCCAGCCCTAGCCAGTCAACCAGACCATGGCACTAAGTGCCTCAGCCAGGCTTTGCTTCAACACCTCCAGGGATGGTGCCTCCACCACCTCCCTGGGCAGCCCATTCCAATGCCAATCACTCTCTCTGACAACAACTTCCTCCTAACATCCAGCCTAGACCTCCCCTGACACAACTTGAGACTGTGTCCCCTTCTTCTGTTGCTGCTTGCCTGGCAGAAGAGACCAACCCCACCTGGCTACAACCTCCCTTCAGGTAGTTGCAGACAGGAATGAGCTCTGCCCTGAGCCTCCTCTTCTGCAGGCTGCACACCCCCAGCTCCCTCAACCTCTCCTCACAGGGCTGTGCTCCAGGCCCCTCACCAGCTTTGTTGCCCTTCTCTGGACACCTTCCAGCACCTCAACATCTCTCTTGAATTGAGGATATAAATTATAATCAATACATGGGACAGAATATCATTAAGGTAATCATGCCATGACAATGTTAGGTCCAGACAGACTAGGCAGAAGCAGTTACTACTTTTTGCTGTCCACAGAATACACTGTTGTGATCTACACACAGTGGAGTAAAGGCATGAAAGAGGAAAATTATAAAGTTTCAACTTTTATGTGCTTCTGAAATAACATAAAAAATGGTGTGGGTAGGGAGGAGTTAAAATTGATGGCTTACACAATGAAAGGGTTGAGAGATTAGAGAGGACAGCAAAGTAGATAATCAGCCCAAATTTAAGAGTTATATGCTTAAAATTACTCTCCCCCCATCATGTCTAAGCTGTTAAGGCTGAAACCAAACCTGTGATTTCATTCACCACTCATTAAGTAGTTAGGCTGCACAATTCCAGCCTCAGCCACTCCTACAGCAGTGCAGGCAAGCAGGGAAGAGCCCTTTGTAATTGTGTATTATCCTTGATTAAATCATACTGATATCATCATCACAACCCCTGGCTGCAATCCTTGTCTATGCCCTGTGTTCTTATGGCCTCCTAAAGGAAATATTTGCTTTGCATTTCATGTGAATGACAAAATAAACTGATAGAGCAGAAGTAAGTTTGATGAATGCTATCTACTGTCTTTGCAAATGAAATGCAATTACTTGCACACACAGAAATCTGGCATTCTAATTATTTGTCTGATAGCCAGCACTGCTCCTCTCCTCTGGAGACTGCTTCCAAACCTACATATTTGTACTAGAGAGCTGCACTGAATTAATGACTGAAGCATCCAGCTTGCTCTATAAAAAGAAAACTATCTGCTTGCACTTCAACTGTTCTCAGCATCCAGAGAAGGGCAACAAAGCTGGTGAGGGGCCTGGAGCACAGCCCTGTGAGGAGAGGCTGAGGGAGCTGGGGGTGTGCAGCCTGCAGAAGAGGAGGCTCAGGGCAGAGCTCATTGCTGTCTACAGCTACCTGAAGGGAGGCTGTAGCCAGGTGGGGTTGGGCTCTGCTGCCAGGCAACCAGCAATAGAACAAGGGGACACAGTCTCAAGTTGTGCTGGGGGAGGTCTAGGCTGGACTCAAGGTGTGGCCTGAGCAGTGCTGAGTACAGGAGCAGAATAACCTCCCTTGTCCTGCTGTCCACACTGCTCCTGCCCACATCTTACTCAACCACTTGAAATAATGAGTAATAGTCCAAATTGAAAAAATAACAAAGGCACAGCAAATCTTTTCCCTTTCCTGAGACAAAAGCACAATATCTCTCTAAACTTCCACTTACCCATGGAGGAATAAATTTGCTCTCCAAGCAAGTGACTACAATAACCTTTCTCCCACAGTGGAATGATATCTTATTCTAACAAAACAAACAAACAAGGATTGATTTTAGCAACTGAAAGGTTTCACCCTATCAACGTTTGACATGAGGAAAGCATTTTTAACAGTTGTTGACAGGTTTGCTCAGAGGATACAGAAGCACATCAGGGAAGAAGAGAAAAAAACTGCAATCAAATCAGCAAAATACAAATTGAATTCTTGTGTTTAAAAAGCTGCCATTAACAGAAGCAAGAGATGCAAAGAGCCAAGAGATACTCAGTTTGTGGTTTGAGGGTTAGGTAATCAAGTAGCAAAATATTAATTTCATTATCTTGGGAATTAAAGACCAAAAATCAAATACTAAGTTGTTTAGAGATTTTTCTCCCCAAATAAACTCCCAAAGAATCATGTCAGGTTTGATCCTTAGCAGTGTTCTGAGGAGTCAAAAGGGAAAATGCACAATTTATGTTCCAAAAAGGGCATTATACCTCTGGTTTGTCTGAAGTTTGAGAAAACAGTGACACAAGACTGAAGTTACAGGGACTGAAGTCAAGCCATTTTGCTTGCTAATGTCTGCTCCTTGTACTGCTGCCATAGCTCACATCTAAAGCTCATGTGTATGCTCCTAATGTTTTTCCCCTGATTTTTGCTTTTATCAGATTAGAATAAGTATATTTGCTGTAATGACCATAAGAATGCAAAAGAGGGCAATTATTTGACTGTCACAGCATCACAGGATGCCAGGGGTTGCAAGGCACCCAAAGATATCATTGAGTCATAGAATCATAGAATCAACCAGGTTGGAAGAGACCTCCAAGCTCAGCCAGCCCAACCTATCCCCCAGCCCTGGCCAATCAACCAGACCATGGCACTAAGTGCCTCAGCCAGGCTTTGCTTCAACACCTCCAGGGACAGTGACTACACCACCTCCCTGGGCAGCCCATTCCAATGCCAATCACTCTCTCTGACAACAACTTCCTCCTAATATCCAGACTATAGCTCCCCTGGCACAACTTGAGACTGTGTCCCCTTGTTCTGTTGCTGCTTGTCTGGCAGAAGAGACCAACCCCACCTGGCTACAACCTCCTTTCAGGTAGCTGTAGACAGCAATGAGGTCAGTCCTGAGCCTCCTCTCCTGCAGGCTGCACACCCCCAGCTCCCTCAGCCTCTCCTCACAGGGCTGTGCTCCAGGCCCCTCACCAGCTTTGCACTACTGCTGAAATCTCAGAGCAAAATAGCTTGAAATCTTGTGGCACAGTTTCTGCAAATCTCTGAAGCAGAAACCTCAGAAAATGTATGTACTAAACAGACAGAAAGCTCTCAGATGGGTAGGTCTCTTTTTCTGTAAGAAAATAATAGTAGCTGCCTGGACTAAACACAAGTTCCACTTGGTATCTGGACAGGTACAGCCCCGCTGAAGAGAAGCTCCTTCACTTTATGCTTCCTGTAATATGGTGGAATTACTTACTTGCAGAGTTAAAAAAGGCACACTCTGGAGGCTTAAAACACATGCTTCCAGGTACAGAAAAACAAATGGCTTTGCTGTGTGGCCAGCAGGACAAGAGAGGTTACTTTGCCCCTGTACTCAGCACTGCTCAGGCCACACCTTGAGTGCTGTGTCCAGTTCTGGGCTCCTCAATTCAAGAGAGATGTTGAGGTGCTGGAAGGTGTCCAGAGAAGGGCAACAAAGCTGGTGAGGGGCCTGGAACACAGCCCCGTGAGGAGAGACGGAGGGAGCTGGGGGTGTGCAGCCTGCAGAAGAGGAGGCTCAGGGCAGAGCTCATTGCTGTCTACAGCTGGCTGAAGGGAGGCTGTAGCCAGGTGGGGGTGGCCTCTTCTGCCAGGCAAGCAGCAACAGAACAAGGGGACACAGTCTCAAGTTGTGCTGGGGAAGGTCTAGGCTGGATGTTAGGAGGAAGTTCTTGCCAGAGAGAGTGATTGGCATTGGAATGGGCTGCCCAAGGAGGTGGTGGAGTTGCTATCCCTGGAGGTGTTGAAGCAAAGCCTGGCTGAGGCACTTAGTGCCATGGTCTGGTTGACTGGCCAGGGCTGGGTGCTAGGTTGGACTGGATGATTTTGGAGGTCTCTTCCAACCTGGCTGATTCTATGATTCTGTGCCATTCGACTTTGATACTCACTATCAGCTTTCAGCCACAGCTATTTCTGTCACAATTTCACAAGCTCAGCTGAAGTTCATTAAGATACACTTCTATTCCAGTAAGATAACTTAAATAGCAAGAAAGCTTTCTGCATGCTTGTCCAGAAGAGCAACAATGCTCAGTACACATGAAAAAAAAACAATTAGATTTATATATATATATATATATATATATATATATATATATATATGTATATTTTTTTTAGTTTTTAAGAATAGTAGTAAAGTGGTTCTGGTTGGAATGGGCTGCCCAGGGAGGTAGTGGAGTTGCCGTCCCTGGAGGTGTTCAAGCAAAGCCTGGATGGGGCACTTGGTCTAGCTGATTGGCCAGGGCTGGGTGCTAGGTCGGACTGGATGAGCTTAGAGGTCTCTTCCAACCTGGTTGATCGTATGATTCTATAATATGACTCTCGAGTACACCTCGAGTCGAGTACTGTGTCCAGTTTGGGTCAGCACAGCACAGGAGGGACATTGAGTGCTGGAAGAGGTGCAGGGAAGGGCAACGAGGCTGGGGAGAGGTCTGGCAAACATGACCTGTGAGGAGTGGCTGGGGGTGTTTAGTCTGGAGAAGAGGAGACTGAGAGGGGACTTTATTGCCCTCTACAGCTACCTAAAAGGAGGTTGTAGTGAGGCTGCAGCTGGTCTCTTCTCCCCAGTTACTAATGCTAGGACAAGAGGCAATGGCCTCAAGTTGCATCAGGGGAGGTTTAGGTTGGCTGTTGGGAGGAAGTTCTTTCCTGAGCAGGTGCTCAGGCACTGGAACAGGCTGCCCAGGGAGGTGGTGGAGTCACCATCCCAGGAGGTGTTTAAAAGGAGAGTGGATGTGGTGTTTGAGGCTATGGTCTGGTGATGAAGGCTGCTGGGATGAAGGTTGGACTGGCTGATCCTGGTGGTCCTTTCCAAGCATAGAAATTCCTAGTGATGAGATGTTGTGCTGAGAGGTTTGGTTTAGTCAAGGACTTGTCAGTGTGAAACTAATGATTGGACTCCATGAGCTTAAAGGGCTTTGCCAATCTAAGAAATTCTGTGATTCTGTGCTTCTGTGATTCTGTCTCTCCCCCCATTCAACTTGAAGACTGAAACTAACAACCTTAGGACACAGAGGGACATTGAAAGGGTGAGCACAGCCCCAGAGACTCCATGATCTTGAAGGTCTTCTCCAATCTAAGAAATTCTGTGATTCTGTGATTGTGTCTTCCACTGATACAACAGCTTTGAAGAGAAATGTAGTATTCAATGTCAATATTTCCTCAAGTAGAAAATATTCCAAGTTAGTATTCTGTGATTCTATGGTTTGAGGAAACCACTTCATATTAGTTGTGGTTCCTGAAATCTACAACCAAACCTTTCCTTCCCCTGCTTTCTTTTGCTGCAAGTTAGGATGATGATGATGCATTTCAGACTCGTATCACAGCATCTGTACAACTCACTTTATTTCATTTGGCATGCAGTAATAGCAGCTAATAAAATCCAGTGAGCTTGTAAATGAAAAAGCTAAGAGAGAATGCAAACATTCAGAACTCAAAGAAAAACCAGCAGATGAATGAGAACCAAAAGGGATTTTGCTCTCTCATAACATTACCATGCTACCAGGGATAAACCAACTTTGCAGCTTCCACTAAATGCATCATTTGATGAGAAAACAATTTCATCTCTGTGTTAAATAAACCATAACTTACTTTACATCAGTAGGTTGGTAATATTTATAATCTTCATAATATTGCACTTCACAGAAATACAGAATGTTAGGGGCTGGAAGGGACCTCAAAAGATTATCTAGCCCAACTCCCCTGCTAGAGCAGGATCACCTAGAGCAGGCCACACAGGAATGTATTCAGGTGGATTTGGGAAGGCTCCAGAGAAGGAGACTTCACAACCTCCCTGGGCAGCCTGCTTCAGTGTTCTGTTACCCTCAGAGTGAATTTGTTTTTCCTTATATTAATATCAGACCTCCTATGCTCCAACTGGCACCTTTTGCCCCTTCTCCTATCACTGGACTTCACCAAGCAGAGCTTGGCTTTGCCCTCCCAACACTCACCCTTTACATATTTACAAACATGAATGAGATCAAACCTCAGTCTCCTCTTCTCCAAGCTAAAGAGCCTCAGCTCCCTCAGTCTTTCCTCATAAGGCAGATGTTCCATTCCCTTAATCATCTTTGTGGCTCTGAGTTGGACCTTTTCTATCAGTTCCTTCTTATTCTTGAACACAAGGAACCAGAATTGGACACAATATTCCAGATGTAGCCTCACTGAGGCAGAGCAGAGGGGGAGGAGAACACACCATTGGTCTTCTTGACCACAAGGGCACATGGTTGGCTCATGGTCATTCTGTTGCTTACCAGGACTCCCAGGTCCATACTCCAGAATCATAGAATCACAGAAGCATCCAGGCCAGAAAAGACCTCTGTAATCAGCAAGGCCATCCATTTCACCCACTCCACCAAGTCTGTCATCAAGTCTACCCAGGGAGGTGGTGGAGTCACCGTCTCTGGAGGCGTTCAAGACAAGACTGGATGAGGCACTTAGTGCCAGGCTGGTTGAGGCTGTGGCCAGCCTGATCTAGGGTAGGGTGTCTCTGCCAATGGCAGGGGGGTTGGAACTAGATGATTGCTGCTTGTGGCTGAATCATAGAATTACAGAATCAATCAGGTTGGAAGAGACCTCCAAGATCAGCCAGTCCAACCTAGCACCCAGTCCTAGCCAGTCAACCAGACCATGGCACTAAGTGCCTCAGCCAGGCTTTGCTTCAACACCTCCAGGGACGGTGACTCCACCACCTCCCTGGGCAGCCCATTCCAATGCCAATCACTCTCTCTGCCAACAACTTCCTCCTAACATCCAGCCTAGACCTCCCCTGGCACAACTTGAGACTGTGTCCCCTTCTGCTGCTGGGTGCTTGGGAGAAGAGACCAACCCCACCTGGATACAACTTCCCTTCAGGCAGTTGTAGACTACCTGAAGAACAGGTTGGGACTGTTCTGTCTGGAGAAGAGGAGGCTCCAAGGTGACCTTCTTGTGGCCTTCCAGTATCTGAATAAGGGCCTAAAAGAAAGCTGGGGAGGGACTTTTTAGGACATGTGGGAGTGACAGGACTGGGGGGAATGGAGCAAAGGTGGAGGTAGGGAGATTCAGACTGGATATAAAGAGGAAGTTGTTCAGCGTGAGAATGGTGAGAGGCTGGAATGGGTTGCCCAGGGAGGTGGTTGAGGCCCCATCTCAGGAGGTGTTTAAGGCCAGATATCCCTGGGCATGGCAGTGGAGTTGGAACTAGATGATCCTTGTGGTCCCTTCCAACCGTGACTGATTCTATGATTCTACATTATATATACATAATATATATAAAATTATATAATACATTTATATATTTAGGAGGCTCAGGGCAGAGCTCATTGCAGCCTACAACTACTTGGAGGGAGGTTATAGCCAGGTAGGGTTGGTCTCTTCTCCCAGGCAACCAGCAACAGAAGAAGGGGACACACTCTCAAGTTGTGGCAGGGGAGGTCTAGGCTGGATGTTAGGAGGAAGTTGTTGGCAGAGAGAGTGATTGACATTGGAATGGGCTGCCCAGGGAGGTGGTGGAGTCACCGTCCCTGGAGGTGTTCAAGCAAAGCCTGCCTGAGGCAATTAGTGCCATAGTCTAGTTGACTGGCTAGGGCTGGGTGCTAGGTTGGACTGGATGATCTTGGAGGTCTCTTCCAACCTGCTTGATTCTATGATTCTATGATTTATATATATTATTTTGAATATATAGGGTATAAATATATAAAAACATATAATAGATTATATATTTACCTGTATATTTATGTATTATACATAATATATATAAACACATATAATATATTTATAGATATAAATTTAAATATGTATCTTTTTGTTTATATGTAAACATACAAATAATCTTTCCAATTCTCTGCAAGCCTAACAGATAGAGGCATAGCTCATCTTAAGCATGAAATAAGTGGCACAGCCCTTCTGAAAGCCAAAGAGCAGCCTATGTATTTACATGTATATAAAATATGCTCTCAGTATAAGCTATTTAAAACCTTTCTCTCTTGAAACCTGTGTAAATACAGTGGCCTGTTTCCTTTTCATACAGGAGAGTAAGTTCCAGTAGTAGAGGAGAAAAAACCTTAGGTGAGGTAAAAGAAGTGCTCAGATTGGATCATTACATCATTTACATTTGTAATGTGCATGTTAAAATTGCTTTTATATTTCCACGTAAAGATTCACTTCTTGTAATTAACTTTATTTGAATCCTGGCATTAAAAGCCAAACTCTTCAGGATTAAAACCAGGAATTAACCTAAATCTCTAAGCCTTCTAACTTGCAAGTAACTCATGAATAATTTAATTAGAAGTTACATGGTACTCAGGTAAGTACAGCTAGTCGTGCTTAAGGATCTGGGGGATTAGATGTCTTTCCCCACTACATTTACACAAGAACAGGTTGAAAATTTAAACACCTAGCTTATTCATATGTTCATTCAACAGCAGCAGTCAGGGTGTGCACCATGCTTTCTGTGCTAAGGAAGGGCATGACAAAGCATTTGCCAGATACACAAGTATAGCAAGAGTAAGACAAGGAAGTCTACAACTACCTGAGGGGTGGTTGTGGCCAGGAGGAGGTTGCTCTCTTCTCTCAGGTGGCCAGCACCAGAACAAGAGGACACAGCCTCAGGCTGCGCCAGGGGAAATTTCGGCTCGAGGTGAGGAGAAAGTTCTTCACTGAGAGAGTCATTAGGCACTGGAATGGGCTGCCTGGGGAGGTGGTGGAGTCGTCGTCCCTGGGGCAGTTCAAGGCAAGGTTGGATGTGGCACTTGGTGCCATGGTCTAGCCTTGGGCACTGTGGTAAAGGGTTGGACTTGATGATCTGTGAGGTCTCTTCCAACCTTGGTGATACTGATACTGTGAAAATAACTCTTCCCTGTTCTAGAGATAAGATAGAATCAGAGAATCATAGAATCAACCAGGTTGGAAGAGACCTCTAAGATCATCCAGTCCAACCTAGCACCCAGCCCTGTCCAATCAACTAAACCATGGCACTAAGTGCCTCATCCAGGCTTCTCTTGAAGACCTCCAGGGATGGTGCCTCCACCACCTCCCTGGGCAGCCCATTCCAATGCCAATCACTCTCTCTGACAACAACTTCCTCCTAACATCCAGCCTGTATCTGTCATAGCCAGACAGCTTGCCATGCTTTACAACATTCTGTATCATTTCTTTTTGCACCATTACATTTTCACCATCCCTGGAGGTGTTCAAGAAACGCCTGGATGAGAAACTTAGTGCCATGGTCTGGTTGATTGGACAGGGCTGGGTGCTATGTGGGACTGGATGAAATTGGAGGTCTCTTCCAACATGCTTGATTCTATGATAGGACAGCACTGGGTGATAGGTTGGACTGGATGAGCTTGGAGGTTGCTTCCAACCCGGTTGATTCTATTATTCTATGATTGGACAGGGCTGAGCGATAGTGTTGGACCAGATAATCTTGGAGGTCTCTTCCAACCTGTCTGATTCTGTGATTCTATGATAGGACAGCACTGGGTACTAGGTTGGACTGGATGAGCTTGGAGGTTGCTTCCAACCTGGTTGATTCTATGGTTCTAAAAAAACTGTACCTGGACCTTAACTATCTTTGAAAGCTCAGACGGCTAAACACAGCTCTACCACCAAAGGCACCACAGCAACTTTGGGGCATGTAGAAAAAGCACTGTTTAAGGTACTGAATTGTAGGAAAAAAGCTGAAAAAGGAAAAGTTTTGCACTTGAGCAACTATGGGAAAATGGGAGGGCAAGAAGACATAGAATCATACAATCACAGAATCAATCAGGTTGGAAGAGAGCTCCAAGATCAGCCAGTCCAACCTAGCACTCAGCCCTAGACAGTCAACTAGACCATGGCACTAAGTGCCTCATCCAGACACCTCCAGGCATGGTGACTCCACCACCTCCCTGGGCAGCCCATTCCAATGCCAATCACTCTCTCTGACAACAACTTCCTAACAACATCCAGCCTAGATCTCCACTGGCACAACTTGAGACTGTGTCCCCTTGTTCTCTTGCTGGTTGCCTGGCAGAAGAGACCAACCCCACCTGGCTACAGCCTCCCTTCAGGGAGTGGTAGACAGCAACGAGGTCCCCCCTGAGCCTCCTCTTCTGCAGGCTGCACACCCCCAGCTCCCTCAGCCTCTCCTCACAGGGTTTGTATAGTTCAAATTGATTGGATTTTATTCCTGCAGGCAAAGCACCAGGATTCAGTATGCCATTCAGCACTCACTGAGATCTAAAGCAATTAATTAATTTTGTTTCATTACTTTAGAAACTGCAAGTCCTCAAAAACCATGGTGAATTCATCTGATCACATGAAGCCAACTCAGGTCTTACTTGGCATATTAACACAAACTGAGTATTATCATTTCCAGACACTTGACTGGCTGCCAAGTCATCGAGTGAGTGCTACAACTCTATTATCTATGTTGTTCTGTTACACAGGGTATACAGATAGAGAGCTCTTGTTTGGAACAACTTAATTCTAGAGACTGTATTAACTTACTATGAAAGTGTCAAAGATACTAAAGATTAAGTTATTCTAATTCAAAAATTGCCTGCCAGCATCCAGAGCGCTCAGTTATAGGAAAGGATTTGAATGTGTTAGCCAAAAAAAACCCTGCTAAAGGAGAAAACTGAGGGGTTTACACATTTCTTCTACTATAAAATAGATTTCACTTAACAAATCAAATTAAGGCAGAGATGGCAACTAGGAGGCAATCCTTGCCCTGCAGACCTATGGTTTCATTAGGTTAACATTAACAAGAGCAGCAATAGCTAACATGTACTGGTTAGACCACACCTTGAGTGCTGTGTTCAGTTCTGGGCCCCCCAGTTTAGGAGGGACATTGAGATGCTTGAGCGTGTCCAGAGAAGGGCAACGAGGCTGGGGAGAGGCCTTGAGCACAGCCCTACGAGGAGAGGCTGAGGGAGCTGGGATTGGTTAGCCTGGAGAAGAGGAGGCTCAGGGCAGACCTCATTGCTGTCTACAGCTTCCTGAGGGGAGGTTGTGGCCAGGAGGAGGTTGCTCTCTTCTCTCAGGTGGCCAGCACCAGAACAAGAGGACACAGCCTCAGGCTGTGCCAGGGGAGATTTAGGCTGGAGGTGAGGAGAAAGTTCTTCCCTGAGAGAGTCATTGGACACTGGAATGGGCTGCCCGGGGAGGTGGTGGAGTCGCCGTCCCTGGAGCTGTTCAAGGCAGGACTGGACGTGGCACTTGGTGCCATGGTCTGGCCTTGAGCTCTGTGGTAAAGGGTTGGACTTGATGATCTGTGAGGTCTCTTCCAACCTTGGTGATACTGTGATACTAACAAGCTTTTAAAACCTAACCCTGCTAAGAAATCTTTCCTTTAACAACTTCCAAATCTTCACTCAACTCTTTTAAAACAGGTTCAGAATAGGACAACTTTTTGGAGAAAAAACTAAACCCAGCACAACACTGTGTTGGAATCTCAAATCCAAATGTAGGCAGTATGCCCTCATTACAAGAGGGATGTGGAGATGCTGGAGTGTGTCCAGAGAAGGGTCAGGAGGATGCCCAGAGGGCTGCAACAGCTCTGCTGTGAGGACAGACTGAGAGAGTTGGGGCTGTTGAGTCTGGAGAAGAGGAGGCTCCCAGATGACCTTCTTGTGGCCTTCCAGGATCTGAAGAGGGCCTCCAGAAAAAGCTGGGGAGGGACTTTTTAGGCTGTCAGGGAGTGACAGGACTGGGGGGAATGGAGCAAAGCTGGAGGTGGGGAGATTCAGAGTGGAGGTGAGGAGGAAGTTGTTGAGCATGAGAGTGTTGAGAGGCTGGAATGGGTTGCCCAGGGAGGTGGTTGAGGCCTCATGCCTGGAGGTGTTTAAGGCCAGGCTGGATGAGGCTGTGTGCAGCCTGCTCTAGGGTAGGGTGTCCCTGGGCATGGCGGGGGTGGGGTTGGAACTGGCTGCTCCTTGTGGCCCCTTCCAACCCTGACTGATTCTATGATTTTAGGATTCTATAAATGTGGGTTGGACTGGATGACCTTGAAGGTCTCTTCCAACCTGGTTGGTTGATTGTATGATTCTATGATAGTATCTAAGAGGGAAAGTATATTCATTCTAGAAAAACTATTGCAAAACAACTCAAAATAGCCAGAATTAAATCCAGTCACTGAGGACAATAAGGCTTTATGAGCATATGGAAACACAAAACACACTTCAGTTTTACTGACAATAATGAAACAGAAAGAGTTGGAGAAAGTAAACTTTGATTGTAAACAGACTGCTGTAGGAAATGCTGCCCTATGATATATTAGACAACAGAATCTGCAGCAGGCTTTGCAGAAAACCTCACTAATATTGCATCTCCCTTCTAGGCACTGCTTAAACAGAATAGAGCCAACAGGGTAGGGCACATAATTGAAAGGGGATATCCATTAAAAGTAGCACAAGAGCTAAAACAGTAGTGTTGAATAACATCTAAGTAAAATACAAGATGTGTGCCAAAAGCTATTGAAGTGAAGAGTTTTCTGTAAATCATAGAACATTTATTAGTATTTAACCAGAAGAAATGAGGGTGGAAATAGGTTTGGTATATGGGTCATGTATAAACAGTGAGAGAACGTAGACAGAAGCAGGCCACAATTCCATCGAATCATAGAATCAACGAGGTGGGAAGAGACCTCCAAGCTCAGCCAGTCCAACCTAGCACCCAGCCCTAGCCAGTCAACCAGACCATGGCACTAAGTGCCTCATCCAGGCTTTGCTTCAACACCTCCAGGCACGGTGCCTCCACCACCTCCCTGGGCAGCCCATTCCAATGCCAATCACTCTCTCTGACAACAACTTCCTCCTAACATCCAGCCTATACTTTCCCCAGCACAACTTGAGACTGTGTCCCCTTGTTCTATTGCTGCTTGCCTGGCAGAAGAGACCAACCCCACCTGGCTACAGCCTCCCTTCAGGGAGACAGCAGTGAGGTCAGCCGTGAGCCTCCTCTTCTGCAGGCTGCACACCCCCAGCTCCCTCAGCCTCTCCTCACAGGGTTTGTGTTCCAGGCCCCTCACCAGCTTTGTTGCCCTTCTCTGGACACACTCCAGCATCTCAACATCTCTCTTGAATAGAGTGGCCCAGAACTGGACACAATTCCAGTTGTGTTGCACGAAATCCTTATGTTGTGGTAGGTCTGATAGGCCCAAAATAGGCTGATACATGTCCTGGCTTGCCCAGGCATGCTTTTCTGCTCTCCCTCCTTCTGTTATGGGGAGAAGCAACCATGAGGAAGAAGACAAGAGAACCTGGAGCCATCGAAGTCTAAGGACTCTGGCCCGCCCATACTTGTCTTGGTCCTGTGCTGTCCTGGCCTGCATCAGGAATGGTGTGGCCAGCAGGAGCAGGGAGGTCATTCTGCCCCTGTACTCTGCACTGGTTAGACCACACCTTGAGTGCTGTGTTCAGTTCTGGGCCCCCCAGTTTAGGAGGGACATTGAGATGCTTGAGCGTGTCCAGAGAAGGGCAAGGAGGCTGGGGAGAGGCCTTGAGCACAGCCCTACGAGGAGAGGCTGAGGGAGCTGGGATTGGTTAGCCTGGAGAAGAGGAGGCTCAGGGGAGACCTCATTGCTGTCTACAACTACCTGAGGGGAGGTTGTGGCCAGGAGGAGGTTGCTCTCTTCTCTCAGGTGGCCAGCACCAGAACAAGAGGACACAGCCTCAGGCTGTGCCAGGGGAGATTTAGGCTGGAGGTGAGGAGAAAGTTCTTCCCTGAGAGAGTCATTGGACACTGGAATGGGCTGCCCGGGGAGGTGGTGGAGTCGCCGTCCCTGGAGCTGTTCAAGGCAGGACTGGACGTGGCACTTGGTGCCATGGTCTGGCCTTGAGCTCTGTGGTAAAGGGTTGGACTTGATGATCTATGAGGTCCCTTCCAACCTTGGTGTTACTGTGTGATACTATGATACTGTAACTGTTTATTTTCATGGCAACCACTTCAGTATTATAGAGATAACAATCCAGACACCGTATCCTAAGCCCCATTATTGCACGTATTGCACTATATTTCTCCCTTAGCTCTAGAGAAAGCTGCACATTACCCAGAAAATACCTAGCTGAATCCAAAGATTAATCCAAAGAACTGTCACTGGCAGACCTGACTATGCATTCAAAAAGTGCTGACTGCTCTCTCTGCCACTGAGCTGAAGCAGTCAGAGAATAGCCAGCTTATTGCAGCAGCATGGAGAGTCGATCAGCTTTCCTTTACTGGGAATAATCTGTCCTAATTTCCAGTCTATTTATCTATATGCTATATGCTAACTGTGAGAGGATTTTATATCCTGACAACGTGGTTGACTTGCCTGGCCTCACTTTATGTGACCTGAGGTCCAAGTCACACAGGCAGATGGAAAGTGTCTACAAATTAGTTGTGAATCCTCTGAAGAGAAGGTTCAGCCCTCACATGATAGGAATATCCTTGTGTGATGGTTTGGGTGTTCTCTGTCCCCCCACACTTAAGAAAATCACCCAGACTAGACTCAGCTGAGCTGGGAATGAAAGAATGAAGCTTTGTAGGACTTGCCATCTGAACAGTTAGAAGTTTACTTCATTTACTCCCCTAATGCAGAATCAGTGCACTGTATTTCATCTGCCTGAAGCCAAGATGGTCTCCTTACCTAGAATTCTTCCAACGGAGGATTAAATAAAGCAAGCCTATCACTGTGATGGTTTGGTTGTTCCCCACACTTAAGCAAATCACCCAGACTAGACTCAGCCAAGCTGGAAATTAAAGAATGAAGCTTTATATTTACAGCTTAGCACAACAGACAAGCAGGTATTTACAATATCTACTGCTACAGACAGAAATAGACAAGTTAAAAGGAATACAGAAACACAGCAGCCCTCCAGGGGCTCCAGAAGGGGCTCCCAACCACCCTTCCACCTTCTTCCCACCCCTCTACCTTACCCCATACTTTGCCTTACACTCAAGGTGAGTTTGGAGGATCGGCCAGGGGGGTTAGGAAGCAGAAGGATTAGTTAGGCAGCAAGTTAGAGAGGGAGAAGTGCATGCAGCCAGAGCCAGAGAGAGCAACTCTGTATTTATGTTCTTGTTTTCACACATCTCAGCAAGCCTATGAGTGCAGCAGACACCACCATTGTTTCCTTTTCACAGCCTATCAGCTAATTCTTCTCCCAAAGATATCCCAGCTAGGTTCAAACTAGCACACCTTGCCATATCAAAAGTGCCTGACATAGTTTCTCTACTCACTTTTCTCCAGGTATTCACTGTGGTAAGAGTAACTGACAAGAAACAAAGCATTGTACTTCCCTTAAGGGACCTATACATATACATGCAAACTGTCTAAAATTCAATCACGTTACTATACCCACTTTAAAGATACAGCATGCTAAGGGATTGGGAAGAGAATTGATCAGCCACAGACAATTATTATTTTGTTATTATTTTCACATAATAGAGTAGTAGAGTTTAAGAAGTAATAGTTTGGTCTCTCAATCCTGCTTAGAAAGTGTTTACATTTACATGGAGCCTCTTGAGTCCCCACTGATGTCTGTCTGTACTGTCACTGGACACTGCTGAGAAGGGTCTGACTCCACCTTCCTGACACTCATCCTTTAGATACCTATAATCATTAATTAGATTCCCCCTTGGCCTCCTCCAGGCTAAACAGACCCAGATCTCTCAGTCTTTCCTCACAAGGTAGATGTTCCTGCCACCTTAGCAGCATAGAATCATCAAATGATAGGGGTTGGAAAGGGCTTCCAAAGATCCTCTAGTCCAACCTCCCAACTAACACAGGTATGCCTAGATCAGGTTGCACAGGAATGATCCAGGCAATTCTTGAAGTCTTCTCCCAACTAAACACCCCCAGCTCCCTCAGCCTCTCCTCACAGGGCTGTGCTCCAGGACCCTCACAGCTTTGTTGCCCTTCGCTGGACACCTTCCAGCATCTCAACAGCTCCCTTGAATTGAGTGGCCCAGAACTAGACATAATACTCAAGTTGTGGCCTGACCAGTGTTGAGCAAGGGGAAGAATAACCTCCCTTGTCCTACTGGCCACACTGTTCCTGATACTTACAGCTCAGTACAATATACAAGCAGGTATTTACAATATCTACAGCTATAGACAGAAATAGACAAGGTAAAAAGTAATACAGGAACACAGCAGCCCTCCCAGAAACCTGAGACACCAGGAGGGGCTCCCAACCACCCTTCCACCTTCTTCCCACCCCTCTACCTTATCCCAGACTTTGACTTACATTCAAGGTGAGTTTGGAGGGTCAGCCAGGGGGGTTAGGAAGCAGGAGGATTAGTCACAGAGACAGCAGGTTAGAGAGAGAGAAGTTAATGTAGCCTCAGAGACAGAGAGAGGCTCTGTTTATGTTCTTGTTGTTATACATCTCAGCAAGCCTTTGAGTGCATGCAATGGTTTGGGTGTTCCATGCACCCCCCCCCCCCCCAACTTTGGAAATCACCCAGACTAGACTCAGTGGCTCTGGAAAATTGCATTAAGCTTTATACTTACAGCTTAGCACAAGATACAAGCAGGTACTTACAGTAGAGACAGAAATAGACAGAAATAGACATCTTAAAAAGTAATACAGAAACACAACAACCCTCCCAGAAACCTGAGTCCCCAGGAGGGGCTCCCAACCACCCTTCCATCTTTCCTCCCACCTCTCTACCTTACCAAAGATGCTGCCTTATGCCCAAGGAAGACTGGAAGGTTGACCACAGGGGTTAGGAAGCAGGGGGATTAGTCACACAGATGACGGGTTAGAGAGAGAGAAGTTCATGCAGCCCCAGAGACAGACAGAGACTCTGTTTATGTTCTTGTTTTTATCCATCTCAGCAAGCCTATGAGTGCAGCAGCCATCAGCATTGTTTCCTTTTCACAGCCTGTAATCTAATTCCTCTCACCAAAATATCCCAGCTAGGCTCAAATTAGCACAGCCACAGTACACAATACTGCAGGGAATAGAATAACTGACATAGGGGAGAGGGTGATTCGGCTGCAAAATACGTGACCAGTTAAAACCAGCAAAAGCCAGCTTCTGAATGTTGAGAACTACTCAGTATCCAGTACTGTGTACCACACTCTAACAGGTCGATGCCACATACTGTGTACCACACTCTAACACGCTGATGCCACATATCTTCTGTCTCTGTAACTTCCCTGTACATTTTTCAACACCAGAGAGTCAAAAGCTAAGGGAGTTTTTTTTCTTCCAAAATACAGGCTGAAACACTGGTACATGTCCAAGCAACACTATTGTCTTGGAAGAGGTTACACATGCAAACACCTAAATCACAGCTATCTCAAATAAAAGAACAGGGGACATGCCCAGAACACCGAAGCATGTCCAAGCAACACTATTGTCTTGGAAGAGGTTACAGATACAAACACCTAAGTCACAGATATCTCCAACAGAACAACAGGGTACATGTCCAGAACACTGGTACATGTCCAAGCAACACTATTGTCTTGGAAGAGGTTACACATACAAACACCTAAGTCACAGCTATCTCCAACAGAACAACAGGGTACATGTCCAGAACACTGGTACATGTCCAAGCAACACTATTGTCTTGGAAGAGGTTACACATACAAACACCTAAGTCACAGGTATCTCCAATAGAACAACAGGGGACATGTCCAGAACACTGTACATGTCCAAGCAACACTACTGCCATGGAAGAGTGACAGGGATTCCTAGATCATGCAGGGACCAAAACAACGCTGAGACACCAATGTGATGTATAAGTCAAACCTTTACTGCAGCTAAAAGCTGTGCTTATATAGAGAGCTAATACAGTGTGTATAATTCTGATAGGTTGCACAACAGAGTATGGGCTGTCCACACGCCCTAGGAGCAGATCTGACTGACCAGCCCCCCTTCGTCCCCTTGCACAGCTAACTTTGCAGCTTCTCTGCCAGCTTTTCAAGGTTATTTTCCCTGAAGCTGCACTCCTTATCTCACATCCTTCTCTGTGTCCTAATGTTACCCTTGAGATCTTTCATTTCAAATCACTCAGCGCTGCCCAAACCCCAACAGAAGAGGTTACACATACAAACATCTAAATCACAGCTATCTCCAACAGAACAACATGGTACATGTCCAGAACACTGGTTCGTGTCCAAGCAACACTATTGTCTTGGAAGAGGTTACACATGTAAACACCTAAGTCACAGCTACCTCAAATAGAACAACAGGGTACACGTCCAGAACACTGGTACATGTCCAAGCAACATTATTGTCATGGAAGAGGTTACACATGCAAACACCTAAGTCACAGCTATCTCCAATAGAACAACAGGGTACACGTCCAGAACACTGGAACATGCCCAAGCAACACTATTGTCATGGAAGAGGTTACACATGTAAACACCTAAATCACAGCTATCTCCTATAAGACAATAGGGTACATGTCCAGAACACTGGTACGTGTCCAAGCAACATTATTGTCATGGAAGAGTGTGATGGTTTGGGCTCTTACCCGCCCCCCCACACTTTTTGAATTTGCCCCAGCTAACTCAGACGGCCTCAGGGAATATAAATGAAGCTATTTATTTTACAGCAGCAAATATACAGGCAGCTATTTACAATATATACAGTTATATACAGAAATATACAAAGGATAAACAATACAGAAGCACAACTCCCCTCCCAGAGACCTAAGTCCCCAGGAGGGGTTCTCAAACCACCCCAACACCTCCCCCGACCCTCCCAACCTTACCCCAGTTCCCAAGAAGAATAGAGGTGCAGCCAAGAGATTAGGGAGCAAGGTTAGTGGGAGCAAGGTTAATGAGATGTGACCAGGTCTGAAGGCAAAGGCAGAATGAAAAGACAAAATGGAGAATGTTTTACTTCTTCTTCCTAGAGTTCTCAGCGTGACTGTGAGAGAAGAGACACAACTGTTTTTCATTTCACTGCCCATTATCTAGTTCTTTTACCAAAACATTCCAGCTTGCTTCAAACTAGCACAAAGAGGTTACACATGCAAACACCTAAGTCACAGCTATCTCCAATAGAACAACAGGGTACATGTCCAGAACACTGGTACATGTCCAAGCAACACTATTGCCATGGAAGAGGTTACACATGTAAACACCTAAATCACAGCTATCTCCTATAAGACAACAGGGTACATGTCCAGAACACTGTACATGTCCAAGCAACATTATTGTCATGGAAGAGGTTACACATGTAAACACCTAAATCACAGCTATCTCCTATAAGACAACAGGGTACATGTCCAGAACACTGGTACGTGTCCAAGCAACACTATTGTCATGGAAGAGGTTACACATGTAAACACCTAAATCACAGCTATCTCCTATAAGACAACAGGGTACATGTCCAGAACACTGTACATGTCCAAGCAACATTATTGTCATGGAAGAGGTTACATATGCAAACACCTAAGTCACAGCTATCTCCAATAAAACATCATGCCATATATCTTAAAGACAAAACTCCACATTACAACCTCTTTTGGTCAGTTTTTTTTTGCATTCCTCTCTGCAGAAGCAGAAAATATCAGTAATCTTTAAGACCCAAAAGGGAGAACTGGTATACATCCAAGTGAAAAATGACAAGCAAACTCTCCATTTATGCAAAAGTCCAATGACACAGCAACTACTGTTGTAATATTGTTAGCCATCATAAGCAGAATTCATGCAGTAACTTCACTAAAGGAACAGTGAACATCTTAGAGAAAGACCACAACCAGTTCAGAACCAGTGCAGACACCTTCAGCAAGGAGAAAGCTCACTAAAAGCTGCTATCTTGTAATGTCTCTCTTTGGAATATTTGTTGCTGCAGTGAAGCCAAATGAGATAGAGGTGGAGACAAGGTGCTTACATGAACTGGAATATTAATAATGTCTCAGCACACCAAGAAGCACTATGCCAAATCTCACACACTCAGCTCACAAACATTTACATTAAAGTGTCCCAACCTTTATTATTAGAATTGAGTAGAGAATCACACAAATAATCTCTCTTTGAGAAATTACTCATTTTCAAGTTCAGTCAGTTTATATGAACTGGAATATTAATAATGTCTCAACACACCAAGAAGCACTATGCCAAATCTCACACACTCAGCTCACAAACATTTACATTAAAGTGTTCCAACCTTTATTATTAGAATTGAGTAGAGAATCACACAAATAATCTCTCTTTGAGAAATTACTCATTTTCAAGTTCAGTCAGCTTATATGAACTGGAATATTAATAATGTCTCAACACACCAAGAAGCACTATGCCAAATCTCACACACTCAGCTCACAAACATTTACATTAGTGTCCCAACCTTTATTATTAGAATTGAGTAGATAACCACACAAACAATCTCTTTCAGAAATGATTCATATTTTCAAGTTCAGTCATCCAAGGCTAAATAAAAGCCTGTTCCTACACCCAAATTTGCCTTAAAATCATCTCACATCAAATTTTGCATGATGCCCCCAAAAAACCTAGCCAAACAGCAACAACAACAAAAAAACCCCAAACCACGTGCATGTTTAATTTCCAATCCAAAGATTCTTATCCTAAACTTTCCAGTTAAAAGGAATTACAGCCCTGGACTTTTTAGTTAAAAGGATTTCTAACACATCTCCATAACTCATTCATCTACACTACAGCTCTTATACACCACACCCGTATGCTGTAAATCCACACTCAGATTGACAAGAATAGGAGAGACCTCTGAAAACCTTCATTCACAGTAAAGAGTTGGAGTGGAGAAGAAAACAAATAACTGAAAGTAGGACAACATATAGAAGTATGCTAAGAAACAAATCCAGTTCTTTGCAGTATGTATTTGTGAATGAAATTATTCAGACACTACCTCTGCAAAAAAAAAACAACAACCAACACTCCAAAATCAAACCCACTAAATGATATAATTGTTTTCTAGCCTTGCATACCTGTTCTTTAACTGAAGCTAGAATGGCAGAGGTTGTCTCAGTTTCAGATCCATCGCCATTGGATGTGTTCAACACAGGACTAAGAGAACTTGTCTTGTCAGAAGACGAGGGTTGGTCTGGAACAGGCATAGTTTCTGCAGTCAATGGAAAAACAAAGCAACAATTTTGTTATTAGAAACCTGATGCGTATCACAAATTCTATGCACATAATAATAGGAATCTAAGAGGCAAATGGTAGAACAAGTAGGCTGAAGATGAGCCAGCAGTGTGCCCAGATGGCCAAGAGAGCCAATGGCATCCTGGCCTGCAACAGGAACAGTGTGGCCAGTAGAAAAAGGGAGGTTATTGTTCTCCTGTACTCAGCACTGCTCAGGCCACACCTTGAGTGCTGTGTCCAGTTCTGGGCTCCTCAATTCAAGAGAGATGTTGAGGTACTGGAAAGTGTCCAGAGAAAGGCAACAAAGCTGGTGAGGGGCCTGGAGCAGAGCCCTGTGAGGAGAGGCTGAGGGAGCTGGGGGTGTTTGGCCTGGAGAAGAGAAGGCTCAGGGGTGACCTCATTGCTGTCTACAACTACCTGAAGGGAGGCTGTAGCCAGGTGGGGGTGGCCTCTTCTGCCAGGCAAGCAGCAGCAGAACAAGGGGACACAGTCTCAAGTTGTGCCAGGGTAGGTCTAGGCTGGATGTTAGGAGGAAGTTGTTGTCAGAGAGAGTGATTGGCATTGGAATGGGCTGCCCAGGGAGGTGGTGGAGTCACCGTCCCTGGAAGTTTTCAAGCAAAGCCTGGATGAGGCACTTGGTGCCATGGTCTGGTTGACTGGCTAGGGCTGGGTGCTAGGTTGGACTGGCTGAACTTGGAGGTCTCTTCCAACCTGGCTGATTCTATGATTCTATGATTCTATGAATATAGAACGCATCACTTATTCCAAAACTAAAGCTAGTTCTCAATTAATTATAAAACAAAGCATTTAATGATCTCCTGGACTTGTTTCAAAAATACACTTGGAGAGGGTTCAAATCATTTACAGCTGTCACTTTTGTATAGTATTGCACTGGCAGCATCCAATATGAAATTGCAACGCGATGAAAGCAGTGAAATGCTTTTTAAACAGAAAACCAATACATGAAATACAGAGAGAAATGATGATTCTGCCCCTCTACTGCACTCTGCTGAGACCCCACCTGGAGTATTGCATCCAGTTCTGGAGCCCCTATTACAAGAGGGATGTGGAGAGCATCCAGAGAAGGGCCAGGTGGATGCTCAGAGGGCTGCAGTAGCTCTGCTCTGAGGACAGACTGAAAGAGTTGGAGCTGTGCACTCTGGAGAAGAGGAGGTTCCCGGGGCACCCAGGAATCTGAAGGGGGCCTACAAAAAAGCTGGGGAGGGACTTCTTAGGCTCTCAGGGAGTAACAGGACTGGGGGGAATGGAGCAAAGCTGGAGGTGGGGAGATTCAGAGTGGATGTGAGGAGGAAGTTGTTGAGCATGAGAGTGGTGAGAGGCTGGAATGGGTTGCCCAGGGAGGTGGTTGAGGCCCCATGGCTGGAGATATTTAAGGCCGGACTGGCTGAGGCTGTGTGCAGCCTGCTCAAGGGTAGAGTGTCCCTGGCCATGGCAATGGAGGTTGGAACTAGATGATCCTTGTGGTCCCTTCCAACCCTGACTGGTTCTATGATTCTGCATTAAACTACTAGAGTTGACTTTCTAACCTGTATTATTATTTAATGTGTACTATATTTTAAGCCTTGGTAAGTAACCTGGCCATTCTTCTAGTCTAAAGGATGATTCTGACAACATTTTATCAGAGCAGTTTTGAGATAAAGGATGTTTTTCCTTTGTGATGGCCTTTAATAGTACTTTAACATTACAGTGAGCAATCACAAAGTGGCATTCTACCCAGCTTCTCTGAAATTCTTAGGCTTGGACTATAAATTTTCAAACAGTGAAGTTAAAATAGCATCATATTTAACTCTTAATTTTGTTCTGATTATTTTCTTCCCTCTCTTCAAAGACAGTTTTGCTGGGAGGGATATATTTTCTCTTCTATCAGACTAAATCTTCACAGAAGCCTTTGCACTCACAGTTAATTTCAAAACAGTTGTAAAAGAGACATATTTTGGATAAGCTCATCTCTTTGTTTGCTCGTTTGTTTAATGGATACTGCATCTACTGTGGCTGCTGCATCTTAGGTATGACTGACAGAACATGGGTGTTCTGAATATGAATTGCTTGTCTAGGTCCATTCTTGTACACTGCTGTTTCCTGAGAGGCACAACAGGAACACGCTCACAGCTGCTTCAAAAAGCTGTGTAAAAGATCAAACTAAATCAAGAGCTCAAGGGTAACATACATCAGGGTGCAGAGTAAGCATATTCAGCTATTTCTTCACTAGCCACTGTGATGTCACCTTTCAAAACTTCCCCAGTCAGCTCCCCATTTCCAGCAGTGGAATCACAGATTTTCAAAGCAATCCCCATCAACCTGAGGATGTGCCTGAGAAGCACGAGATGCACTTACAAAGCTTTGCTCATCAGTAATACATTGGCCCACCCTGCATTTAGAAGTATGGTGTAGGAGAGATTCTTGCTAGCAGAGGACACAAAATGATAAACATGAGCAACCCATGCTGGGAGTGTCCTTGAGTCCATAGGTTTGGCATTGTATCAATGGACAAGAAAACCACTTCCTTTCATGATGTTAAACAAGTCATCCTTGTATAAGTATAAAATTCAGTCTAAGTCAGGAGTCAGAATAATACAGAATACAATAGGCCTTGCCATTCTTGCAAATCATTATCTATATTGCAAGTCATATTTCGTGTAGGTATGGAGGGGAAAAATAGCCCAAACGACAGTTCCCATTAGACACTCTAAAGCCCATTCAAACATTAGCACATACCTGTGATTAGTAGACTACCCAAGACATTTACAGTGTGTTATTGGATTAAAATCTCAACTGGGAGACATGGAAATTGATACTGTTTGGGATTTAGACATGTAAGGAATCAGCTTCATTAGAAATACAACCCATTGTATTCCCTCAGTAATGTCAAAGTGTGCTGAGCTGTCTACAATTACCTGAAGGGACATTGTAGCCAGGTGGGGGTGGCCTCTTCTCCCAGGCAACCAGCAATAGAACAAGGGGACACAGTCTCAAGTTGTGCCAGGGGAAGTACAGGCTGGATGTTAGGAGGAAGTTCTTCACAGAGAGAGTGATTGGCATTGGAATGGGCTGCCCAGGGAGGTGGTGGAGGCACCGTCCCTGGGGGTCTTCAAGCAAAGCCTGGATGAGGCACTTAGTGCCATGGTCTGGTTGATTGGTTAGGGCTGGGTGCTAGGTTGGACTGGATGATCTTGGAGGTCTCTTCCAGCCTGGTTGATTCTGACTCTATGGCAGCATTTGCTAGAAGTAGCAGGTACATATCTACTGATTACTGCAGCATTAAACTCTTGAAACAAAGTTATCCCATCTGTGAGACAGTGAAACAGGCTGGAAAGCTGTTGCAGAATTAGCTGCTTGCATGCTTGCCCGTGGGAACCATGGTCAAGGTGCAACTATCCAATGTGATCAAGGCCTTGCCATGCAGGACTCCAGACGATTCAAAGTGAATTATGCCAGAGACTTTTATTGATCATTTGGCTCTCAATAAATACCCTCAGGGCCCCAAGGCACACACCTACACATTAGCATAATTAGTCAAGGACAACCCACACCATCAGCATAAACCACCCCTTGTTTTCCTCATTAACGAGGTGTCCTTTATCTATCCCTTCTGAGATAAGGTAGCCAGCAGCTGGTGGGAACCAAGGTCAGCATCTGCCTGTTATTATCCTTCTTCACTTTGCATTCCCACAGAAAGCCTGTAAAGATAGGCCTTCCCTCTACCTGAACACATAACCACTGAAAGAGCAGATTTCCCTTCCTGTCCTGTTTTTGCTCATATTATGATACAATCTGTGGCTGGGAAAATATGCTTAAAAATAGGTTGACAATTTCAAGTCAACAAAAAGATAGGAAATCTTGCCAGATCCTGCCAAACAGCTCAATCAGGAAAATCTCTTCTGATTGACTAAGTAGTTATCACAACATCCTGGAGCACCTATCTTTGGTGTTGTAATTACCAGAAAGCAGATTAATTAAAGGAGACATGATATCTTAAAGACATTTGCAAAGCCTTACGCTCAGTTAGGGATCAGTGATATGAGGGTTCAAGACAACAGTCTTCTAATTCTAGCTAACCCATTGTTGTGGTAGGCCTGAGAGGCTCAAAACAGCAATGAGGCCACTCCTGAGCCTTCTCTTCTGCAGGCTGCACACCCCCAGCTCCCTCAGCCTCTCCTCACAGGGCTCTGCTCCAGGCCCCTCACCAGCCTTGCTGCCCTTCTCAAAACACCTTCCAGCACCTCAACATCTCTCTTGAATTGAGGAGCCCAGAACTGGACACAGCACTCAAGGTGTGGCCTGACCAGTGCTGAGTACAGGGGAACAATAACCTCCCTTGTCCTACTGGCCACATTGCTCCTGATCCAGGCCAGGATGCCATTGGCTCTGCTGCCCATCTGGGCACACTGCTGCTTCACCTTCAGCTACTCTCTACCAGCACCCCCAGGTCCCTTTCTGCCTGGCTACTCTCAGCCACTCTGTCCCCAGCCTGTAGTGCTGCTTGGGGTTGTTGTGGCCAAAGTGTAGAACTCTGCACTTGGCCTTGTTCAATCTCATCCCTTTGGCCTCTGCCCACCCATCCAACCTGGCCAGGTCCCTCTGCAGGGCTCTCCTACCCTCCAATAGATCAACACCTGCCCCTAGCTTGGTGTCATCTGCAAACTTATTGATGACAGACTCAATCTCCTGGTCCAGATCATCAACAAAGATACTGAACAGGACTGGGTCCTGCACTGATCCTTGGGGAATACCATTAGAGACAGCTGCCAACTGGATGTGGCACCATTCACCACCACTCACGCACTGGGCCCAGAAAATAAGGGAAGAGAAAGATGGCCCAGTTTTGCATCCCTTGCCTTTTTTTTTCCCTCTAACTTGAGTTAGCAGCACTTCTAGGTATATGAAGATTTAAAGATCATATCCAAACCATGAAGACAGCAGTGTGTCACTTAACTGCTCCCAGCTCCCTTCTCTGCCAACATATAAATAGTAACGGAGTAAGTGACTAATCAGAACAGAGATGTTGAGATACTGGAACTCGTCCAGAGAAGGGCAACAAAGCTGGTGAGGGGCCTGGAGCACAGCCCTGTGAGGAGAGGCTGAGGGAGCTGGGGGTGTGCAGCCTGCAGAAGACAAGGCTCAGGGCAGACCTCATTGCTGTCTACAACTATAGCTAGGCTATAGCCAGGTGGGGTTGGTCTCTTCTGCCAGGCAACCAGCAACAGAACAAGGGGGGACAGTCTCAAGCTGTGCCAGGGGTGGTACAGGCTGGATGTTAGGAGGAAGTTGTTGTCAGAGAGAGTGATTGGCATTGGAATGGGCTGCCCAGGGATGTGGTGGAGTCACTGTGCCTGGAAGTATCACAGTATCACCAAGATTGGAAGAGACCTCATAGATCATCAAGTCCAACCCTTTACCACAGACCTCAAGGCCAGACCATGGCACCAAGTGCCACGTCCAATCCTGCCTTGAACAGCTCCAGGGACGGCGACTCCACCACCTCCCCGGGCAGCCCATTCCAGTGTCCAATGACTCTCTCAGTGAAGAACTTTCTCCTCACCTCCAGCCTAAATCTCCCCTGGTGCAGCCTGAGGCTGTGTCCTCTTGTTCTGGTGCTGGCCACCTGAGAGAAGAGAGCAACCTCCCCATGGCCACAACCACCCCTCACGTAGTTGCAGACAGCAATAAGGTCACCCCTGAGCCTCCTCCTCTCCAAGCCAAACAATCCCAGCTCCCTCAGCCTCTCCTCGTAGGGCTGTGTTGAAGCAAAGCCTGGCTGAGGCACTTAGTGCCATGGTTGAGTTGATTGGCCAGGGCTGGGTGCTAGGTTGGACTGGCTGAGCTTGGAGGTCTCTTCCAACCCATTTGATTCTATGATTCTACAATAAACAACATGCTGGCTTGAAGCACATTCCTACTTGATTGGTACTGAACCCACTGACCTAATCTGTAAGAATTTACCCTAAGCAGATGGTATGCACCATCTGAGCACTGAGCAATCTCCTAAAACTCTCCAGAAAACATTTCACAGTTAGGAGTCAGCAACATGATCACAAAGAGAAATCAGCATGAAAATTCACATTTTTGTCAATATTTTAGAGATCTCAGCATGAGGATTTACAACTATTTCAGTTTTGATGAAAAGTCTATTCACAAATGAAAACTGATCCATTCATGGACTCCAGTAAGAGAATGCCGCTTGCTGGTGTTACCAGGGAAACAGGAGTTCTTACTTGGGTGATAATGCAAATGTCCTCAAGCATACAGAGTGAAGTGTACATCTGCAAACAACAGCCACAAACACTCCTACAGCAAATTCTTAACATCTTCTATGAGACCAAGCTGGGAGGCTTGGCTGATACAGCTGAAGGCTGTGCTGCCATCCAGAGAGACCTGGGCACAGAGGAACAAGATGAGGTTCAACAAGGACAAGTGCAGAGTCCTGCACCTGGGCAGGAATAACAAACTGCACCAGCACAGGCTGGGAGGTGATCTGCTGGAGAGCAGCCCTGCGGAGAGGGACCTGGGAGTGCTGATGGATAACATCCATGGCACAGCAATGTGCCCTTGTGGCCAAGAAGGCCAATGGCATCCTGGGCTGTATTAGGAAGAGTGTGTCCAGCAGATCAAGGGAGGTTCTCCTCTCCCTCTATTCTGCCCTGCTGAGACTTAATCTTGAATACTGCCTTCATTTTTTGGCTCCCCAGTTTAAGAGAGACAGGGATCTGCTGGAGAGGGTCCAGCAGAGGGACACTTCACACTAGATCAGCTTGTCTACAGCTTCATCCAGCTTGGCCTTAGACATCTCCAGGGATGAGGCTTCTACCACCTCCTTGGGCAACCCCTCCCAGGGTCTCACCACCCTCATGCTGAAGAACTTCTTCCTAACATCCAGTCTGAATCTACCTATTTCAAGCTTTGTTCCAGTCCCCCCAGTCCTATCACTACCTGATATCCTGAAAAATCGCTCCCCAGCTTTGTTGCAGGCCTCCTTAAGATACTGAAATGTCACAGTAGGGTCACCTGGGAGTCTTCTCTCCAGACTGAACAGCCCCAACTTCCTCAGTCTCTCCTCATAGCAGAGGTGCTCCAGCCTTCTGCTCATCCTCATGGCCCTCCTCTGGACATATTCCAGCACATTCATATCCCTCCAGAACTGGATGCAGTACCCCAGGTGGGGCTTTTGCACCACTTGTTTGTTTTTTTGGGGGGAAGTTTTGCCCTTCATTTTTTTCTCTCCTTTTTTTTTTTTTTTTTTACTTTTACTTACTAAATTGTGTTTATCTCCACTTATTAGATTATACATACTTTTAAGGTCCAGCTTTCTGTCTGATCTTGCACTGGACAGTTAACAATGGAAGTAGACTTAGCTGCTAGACATAGTTAAACCCACTACATACCATGTCAAATTAATTTCCCCCCAACACCACCAGAAATAAGAGGAAAACAAAACATGTTTTTAATGAAAGAGATTTGGGGTCAGCAGTAGCCACACCTGAGGACATTCATTCGTTACAAGAAACAGACACAGTGATGCAAATGCACAGCTCTTTTGAGTCTGAGACAAGTAATCCTCCAATGTTCAGTTCTGGGCCCCTCAGTTTAGAAGGGACATTGAGATGCTTGAGCGTGTCCAGAGAAGGGCAGCGAGGCTGGGGAGAGGCCTTGAGCACAGCCCTACGAGGAGAGGCTGAGGGAGCTGGGATTGGTTAGCCTGGAGAAGAGGAGGCTCAGGGCAGACCTTATTGCTGTCTACAACTACCTGAGGGGAGGTTGTGGCCAGGAGGAGGTTGCTCTCTTCTCTCAGGTGGCCAGCACCAGAACAAGAGGACACAGCCTCAGGCTGTGCCAGGGGAGATTTAGGCTGGAGGTGAGGAGAAAGTTCTTCCCTGAGAGAGTCATTGGACACTGGAATGGGCTGCCCGGGGAGGTGGTGGAGTCGCCGTCCCTGGAGCTGTTCAAGGCAGGATTGGACGTGGCACTTGGTGCCATGGTCTAGCCTTGAGCTCTGTGGTAAAGGGTTGGACTTGGTGATCTGTGAGGTCTCTTCCAACCTTGGTGATACTGTGATACTCTGTTTATTACTACCACTTTAAATGTAAATAGCAGAGCAATTCATGCTGACCACTCAATGCTTCCCATGGCTGAAGGAGGATAGACAGTTCGGGCACTGTCGTAATCTTAGGGACTAATCTACTTCCTCACTAATTCCTACAGTTAAGGAGCTTACTTATATGTATCATACTGAATTGCACAGATCCTCTTTGCATCACATCTCACTCTGACTAGAGCCAGATGGCAGAATGCCTACATCCAAGCTCAGTACAAAACTCTTCAATACGCCTCCAGACTAACTCCAGAGACACAATGTCTAGCGGTTAGGGCTGCTCTAGGAAGCAGGAAAGCAGTCCCTCTTGCACTCCTTTTCTGCCTGTATCTCTGAGAAGGAGAACTGTCAGAAGAGCAGGAAGCCTCCTTGTTTATTCACTACATGCTGAAGCATGGATCTGCTGGGGTAAGGATGTCTTCTCTTTCAAATGGCTAGATCCACTTCATATATACCAGTTGTAGACAGCAATGAGCTCTGCCCTGAGCCTCCTCTTCTGCAGGCTGCACACCTCCAGCTCCCTCAGCCTCTCCTCACAGGGCTGTGCTCCAGGCCCCTCACCAGCTTCATTGTCCTTCTCTGGACACATTCCAGTATTTCAACATCTCTCTTGAATTGAGGAGCCCAGAACTGGACACAGCACTCAAGGTGTGGCCTGACCAGTGCTGAGTACAGGGGAACAATAATCTCCCATGTCCTACTGGCCACATTGTTCCTGATCCAGGCCAGGATGCCATTGGCTCTCCTGCCCATCTGGGCACACTGCTGCTTCACCTTCAGCTACTCTCTATCAGCACCCCCAGGTCCCTTTCTGCTTGGCTACTCTCAGCCACTCTGTCCACAGCCTGTAGTGCTGCTTGGGGTTGTTGTGGCCAAAGTGTAGAACCCTGCACTTGGCCTTGTTCAATCTCATCCCATTGGCCTCTGCCCACCCATCCAGCCTGTCCAGGTCCCTCTGCAGGGCTCTCCTACCCTCCAACAGATCAACACCTGCTCCTAGCTTGGTGTCATCTGTAAACTTATTGATGCTGGACTCAATCCCCTCTTCCACAGCCCTGAGATGAACATGACCATTAAACATTTCCTTAGCATATTGCTGAAGAGCCCAGATGCCTCTGCAGATAGCCACTGCCATTCTTTTCTCTCTTTCTGCATATATAGTATTCTGCTGATGTGATACTGGCACAGCTGGCTGTGAGAGAAGCAGAAGTTCTGAGCAGTACTCCTAATGAGAACTATGGCTGCATGTCTTCTCACTCCCTGTGGTATGAATACAGGCCCAAACCAACAAAACCCAACAAATCTCACATCAGATTCTTGTGGGTGAAGTTCACAGGATCACAGGATGTTAGGGGTTGGAAGGGACTCAGGGAGATCATTGAGTTCAGCCCTCTGCCAGAGCAGGACCACACAATCTAGCACAGATCACAGACAGGCCTTGAAAGTCTCCAGAGAAGGACAAGCTGTCACCTTGCACTCTCCTTCTCCCTATCTGCATCATTTGCATTTATGCACATGAATTTTTATCATCCACTATTTTGGGTTTCTTGGATTCATAAAGATTGACAATGGCCAAGAACAACATAAAACATCCCTTAGTCCTTCTTCACTCTCTCTAGCAGTTACCATGAGTTATGTGGTGGGATAGGAACTTGCCCTCTGCCTCCCAATTCTAATTTACCAGAGCAGCTGAGGTGGCTTGGAAGTGAGACGGAGCTGCCTTTTGCAGCAAAGGTAAATTTACAAGCACGTACACGCAATGTATTTAGATGTAGCTCTAATTATATACAATGTAGAAATAACACAGGAATCCAATCTTCCCCCTCAGACAAGGAAAGCCCAGAAGAGGCTGATGCCACCTGCTCTCTCCCCAGGCAGAAAACAACTAGCAAAGCTCATGTGTTACCTGGGTAGACAGGGTTAGTGTAGGAATTAGAGAGAAGTGAAGGAACAGTGAACAGATCCAGTGCCCAAGAGCTAAGAGGGAACAAATCCAGGCTGGGCGGCAACCGGCTGGAGAGCAGCCCTGAGCAGAGGGACTTGGGGGTGCTGTTGGACCAGAGGCTCAACCGGAGCCAGCAGTGTGCACTTGCAGCCCAGAAAGCCAACCAGAGCCTGGGCTGCAGCAGCAGCAGTGTGGCCAGCAGGGCCAGGGAGGTGATTCTCCCCCTCTGCTGTGCTCTGCTGAGACCCCACCTGGAGTACTGCATCCAGCTCTGGAGCCTCCATTACAAGAAGGATGTGGAGATGCTGGAGTGTGTCCAGAGACACACAGAGAGAAGGGCCATGAGGCAGAGGGCTGGAACAGCTCTGCTGTGTGGACAGACTGAAAGAGTTGGGGCTATGCAGGCTGGAGAAGAGGAGGTTCTGAGGTGATCTTCTTGTGGCCTTCCAGGATCTGAAAGGAGCCTACAAAAAAGCTGGGGAGGGACGTTTTAGGCTATCAGGGAGTGACAGGACTGGGGGGAATGGAGCAAAGCTGGAGGTGGGGAGATTCAGACTAGATGTGAGGAGGAAGTTGTTGAGCATGAGAGTGGTGAGAGGCTGGAATGGGTTGCCCAGGGAGGTGGTTGAGGCCCCATGGCTGGAGGTGTTTAAGGCCAGGCTGGCTGAGGCTGTGGCCAGCCTGATCAAGGGTAAGGTGTCCCTGTCCATGGCAGGGGGGTTGGAACTGGATGATCCTTGTGGTCCCTTCCAACCCTAACTGATGCTGTAATTCTATTCTACTATGTAAAAACAGAAATTCACATCAGCAAAAATAGTCCTAAGATGGTTCTGAGGAATCATTTTTTTTTAAAGTTAGGCTTTGTTCTTTTGTTTTTTAAGTTTTGTTCCTTTATGGTGTTCCAGTGATGTTTGAGAAGGGAAAACCCAACACAGAATGAGTCTGGATGTAGAGATTTGCAAAATAATGTCACAGAGTTAGTTCAGTAGCAGCCAGCTGCCTGTAGCCTGCTCTGAGTGAGCAGGGTAAAGTGGGTACTCCTGCACAGTGATTAATTCTATGAGAAGAGAAGCCTCTAAGGCAGACAGGGTGAGTCATGTTTGGGGAGATGAGGAATCATCCCTATTACCTGTAGCAGGTACACAGACAACTATTTTAAACTGGATGACTACCTTTTCAGGTAGCTAAAATTAGGTGAGAGAAATTGCATCTGAGATGTAGGATAAATACAGCCACAAACAAGCTCATCAGGGAAGGAGTATATAATCAAAAGCTGATTCAAAACTTCTGGAAAGATGAGCAGAAATATCCAGCACCAGAAATTGATCCTGACATAAAAACATGAAAGCTTCTCCTATACCTGTTCTGTATCATACACAAAATGAATTATCATCAGGTATTTCCCCATATATCATTTTCTGAATAGAATCATAGAATCAAAGAATCAACCAGGATGGAAGAGACCTCCAAGATCAGCCAGTCCAACCTAGCACCCAGCCTTAGCCAGTCAACTAGACCATGGCACTAAATGCCTCATCCAGGCTTTTCTTGAACACCTCCAGGGACGGTGCCTCCACCACCTCCCTGGGCAGCCCATTCCAATATGTGCATGCAAATTCAGCAGGAAAAAAACCAATGTAAAATATGCAACATTTATTACAGAGCTGATTGATCTTTTCCTCTTTGAAAATGAGATAATATCATAGCACTTCAAGGCAGAGAAGAATTCATCCCAAGCTAGAATCCTTTACAAGAATTGCATTGGTGCTACCTCTTCTTTAGTTATCATAGAATCATAGAATCAACAAGGCTAGAAGAGACCTCCAAGATCATCCAGTCCAACCTATCCCCCAGCCCTATCCAGTCAACTAGACCATGGCACTAAGTGTATGTGTATTAAAAGCTGGGAAATCAACCAAGTGCTGAATGACTTCTCCTCAAGAAGAGGAGGCTCAGGGTAGAGCTCATTGCTGTCTACAACTATCTGAAGGGAGGCTGTAGCCAGGTGGGATTGGTCTCTTCTGCCAGGCAAGCAACAACAGAAGAAGGGGACACAGTCTCAAGCTGTGCCAGGGGAGGTCTAGGCTGGATGTTAGGAGGAAGTTGTTGTCAGAGAGAGTGATTGGCATTGGAATGGGCTGCCCAGGGAGGTGGTGGAGGCACCGCCCCTGGAGGTGCTCAAGAAAAGCCTGACTGAGGCACTTAGTGCCATGGTCTGGTTGATTGTCTAGGACTGGGTGCTAGGCTGGGCTGGCTGATCTTGGAGGTCTCTTCCAAGCTGCTTGATTCTATCATTCAGGAGAGACTGACTCTATTTCTACTGCTTTTGCCACAGTAAAGAACTGCTTAACATTTAGTGGCTTACGCTGACAGTTGCTCTGCTGTGGTGGTTTAAGGCTTATTGGAATATTCTAATAAGTGAAATTGGTACTTCCTGAAACTTGTCTATTTCACAGTATCACAGTTTCACAGTATCATCAGGGTTGGAAGAGACCTCACAGATCATCAAGTCCAACCCTTTACCACAGAGCTCAAGGCCAGACCATGGCACCAAGTGCCACGTCCAGTCCTGCCTTGAACAGCTCCAGGGACGGCGACTCCACCACCTCCCCGGGCAGCCCATTCCAGTGTCCAATGACTCTCTCAGGGAAGAACTTTCTCCTCACCTCCAGCCTAAATCTCCCCTGGTGCAGCCTGAGGCTGTGTCCTCTTGTTCTGGCGCTGGCCACCTGAGAGAAGAGAGCAACCTTCTCCTGGCCACAACCTATTTCTCTCCATAGCTGTAGATATTGTAAATATCTGCTTGTATATTGTGCTAAGCTGTAAATATAAAGCTTCGTTCTTAATTTCCAGCTAGGCTGAGTCAATTATGGGTGATTTCTTCAGAGTAGGAGGGCAGGTAACACCCAAACCATCAGATGCAGAGAGGTGCCACTGTAATGACTTACTCTCTCCTGGAACAACACTTTTTATTCCTGTACAGTTTGAAGTATGAAAACAGGTACATCAAGAGATGCATACCAAAAATGATGTGTGACAGAAATGAGCAGATGCAGAGAGTGAAGCCTTCTTCAAAAGGCATGCAAATGCCTACATAAATGTCTTACAATGCATTTACAGATAGGCTGTATCAATATTTTCCTTCACAGAAAACAGTTTGCAATGTGAAAACACAATGTGTCGCTTCAAAACGCTTTCCCTTTGGTTTATGAGAGCTTCATTAAGGAAAAACCAAACCCCAGTCATTGTATCATGCTTATTTGCTTGTGGGCATTGACAGTGCTGCCTTATCCGTTACACCTAAAAGCTTGAGAGCATCTGGTTGGGCAGCACAAATTGAGGAGGAAAGAGAATTTCAGCAAAGCACATCAAAATTAGTATACTGGGGAAAAAATGAGTGATTTTGGAACATCTTCTCTACAACTGATCTCCTGAAGCAACACAAAGCAGTTATCACAGAATCACAGAATCAGTCAGGGTTGGAAGGGACCACAAAGATCATCTAGTTCCAACCACACTGCCATTGGCAGGGACACAGTATCCTAGATCAGGCTGCCCACAGCCTCATCCAGCCTGGCCTTAAACACCTCCAGGGAAGGAAAGTAACAGCAAATAGATCTCATGGGAACATGTCAGGAAATCAGCGTGATTAGATATCAAGTACAATAATCAAGCACAGATGCAGGCTGGGCAGTGAGTGGCTGGAGAGCAGCCCTGAGCAGAGGGCCTTGGGGGTGCTGCTGGACGAGAAGCTCAACAGGAGCCAGCAGTGTGCACTTGCAGCCCAGAAAGCCAAGCAGAGCCTGGGCTGCTGCAGGAGAAGTGTGGCCAGCAGGTGGAGGGAGGTGATTCTCTCCCTCTACTTTGCTCTGCTGAGACTCCACCTGGAGTACTGCATCCAGTTCTGGAGCCTCCATTACAAGAGGGCTGTGGAGATGCTGGAGTGTGTCCAGAGAAGGGCCAGGAGGATGCTCAGAGGGTTGGAGCATCTCTGCTATGAGGAAAGACTGAAAGAGTTGGGGCTGTTGAGTGTGGAGAAGAGAAGGCTCCCAGGTGACCTTCTTGAGGCCTTCCAGTATCTGAAGGGGGCTACAAAAAAGCTGGGGAGGGACTTTTTAGGCTCTCAAGGAGTGACAGGACTGGGGGGAATGGAGCAAAGCTGGAGGTGGGGAGATTGAGAGTGGATGTGAGGAGGAAGTTGTTGAGCATGAGAGTGGTGAGAGGCTGGAATGGGTTGCCCAGGGAGGTGGTTGAGGCCCCATTGCTGGAGGTGTTTAAGGCCAGGCTGGCTGAGGCTGTGGGCAGCCTGCTCTAGGGTAAGGTGTTCCTGCCCATGGCAGGGGAGTTGGAACTGGATGATCCTTTTGGTCCCTTCCAACACTGACAGGTTCTATGATTCTATGAAAATAATACACAGCTCACTTGAATAGAAATAACTAATACGTAATTAGCAAAGATCAGGAGAATAGCTGAGCAAGGCCTGGATATCAACATTAATAATCTAATTTCTTCATCAGATATTAAGATAAAAACATTATTGGACAGTAATTCATATCCTTCTTTATGTTGAAGCTGTACTTCAGGAACAGGAAAGGAAGTGCTTGCAAATCCAGTGTTTGCTGAAGATCACAGAATCACAGAATCTCTTACATTGGAAAACATCTCCAAGCTCATTGAGTCCAATCATCAGTTTCACACTGAGAAGTCCTTGACTAAACCAAACCTCTCAGCACAACATCTCATCACTAGCAATCGCTATGGTTGCAAAGAGCCACCAGCATCAGCCAGTCCAACCTTCATCCCAGCAGCCTTCATCACTACACCATAGCCTCAAACACCACATCCACTCTCCCTTTAAACACCTCCAGGGATGGTGACTCCACCACCTCCCTGGGCAGCCTGTGCCAGTGCCTGAGCACCTGCTCAGCAAAGAACTTCCTCCCAACAGCCAACCTAAACCTCCCCTGATGCAACTTGAGGCCATTGCCTCTTGTCCTATCTTTAGTAATTTGGGAGAAGAGTCCAGCTCCAGCCTCACTACAACCTCCTTGTAGGCAGCTGCAGAGGGCAATAAGGTCCCCTCTCAGGCTCCTCTTCTCCCAACTAAACACCCCCAGCTCCCTCAGCCACTCCTCATAGCTCATGTTTTACAGACCTCTCCACAGCCTCATTGCCCTTCTCTGCACCACTCCAGCAATCAGTCCAGAGATTGTAGAACTGGAAAGGAGTCCACACAGAATGTTGATCTTGTTTGCTTGGAAACTACACACGGTAAAGCAGCATTTACTGCAGTAAAGCAGCATTTACTACTGCTCTGAGGTGATGTGCACTTAGTATGGCTAAGGAATTGTCACAAGACTGAGAAATACTGAAATTGTTAGTGACAACAGTCATTTTGAAGGCTGCTAACAAGACCAGGCAGAGAGCAGGACTGATTAGACCAATAAGCAATGCAAGATTTCTACCAAAGCTGACAAAGAGATCATTCCAATGCCAATCACTCTCTCTGGCAAAAACTTCCTAACAACATCCAGCCTAGACCTCCCCTGCCACAACTTGAGACTGTGTCCTCTTGTTCTGTTGCTGCTTGCCTGGCAGAAGAGACCAACCCCACCTGGCTACAGCCTCTCTTCAGGTAGTTGCAGACTGCTGCTCTGTGACACCTGCCAACACATGGCTTATGTGAAACACACAATGCTGGGCAGTCCACACAAGGCCAAATCACTTGGATGCAATGTCTTTTTGAAGACCAACTGTCTTACCCTTCTCTACCTCAGCCACACAAACCATTGAACAGGTTCCAAGAATTGCATTTTCCACAGCCAGGAGAAGGGAATTCTTGGCAGATGATACATATCTCTGGGATCTGGTACAGGCAGAAATGAATTCCAGAGAAAGCTTAACTATAATTGTAATGAATTGCATGAATTCATTTGGCATCCTTCCAACCATAAGCTATGATGGTCTGCAGATATGTTCACTGGCCAGACAACAATTGAATCATAGAATCAACCAGGTTGGAAGAGACCTCCAAGCTCATCCAATCCAACCTAGCACTCAGCTCTGTCCAATCAACCAGACCATGGCACTAAGCGCCTCAGCCAGTCTCTTCTTCAACACCTCCAGGGATGGCGACTCCACCACCTCCCTGGGCAGCCCATTCCAATGCCAATCACTCTCTCTGACAACAACTTCCTCCTAACATCCAGCCTAGAACTCTCCTGGCACAACTTGAGGCTGTGTCCTCTTGCTCTATTGCTCATTGCCTGGCAGAAAAGACCAACCCTCACCTGGCTACAGCCTCCTTTTGGGTAGTTATAGACAGGAATAAGACCACCCCTGAGCCTCCTCTTCTCCAGGCTAAACAACCCCAGCACCCTCAGCCTCTTTTCATAGGGCCTGTGTTCATAGACTCATAGAATCAACCAGGTTGGAAGAGACCTCCAAGCTCATCCAGTCTAACCTAGCACCCAGCCCTATCCAATCAACCAGACCATGGCACTAAGTGCCTCAGCCAGGCTTTGCCTGAACAACACCAAAGACCTCTTGATGTTATTTAAGCTGTTTCAGTCTTGGGTCCATCTAAATTAAAACATCTCCTTAATAAACACTTAAATTCCAGGGATATAAGTAAGATGCAATCATTGCAACTGTTTTCTTTTCATTAAAATGCTGAGCAGTGAAATATGTTGCAGCAGCCTAACAATTTCTGCTTGATAAAGATGCTCTTACAGACAATGATGCTGCTAGATAAATGCAATTTGAGCAGGAGTTATCTTTCAGAAACAAATGTCAGGCCTCAGCTGCTGTGCATACTGATCCACTAAATTATTTCTGCATGAGTGTGGCAGGTGCTTACTTCTGCAGCAAGTATAAGTGCAGTCAAGTGGTGGTTAAACAAGTTAATTTCTCTTTTGGCTTTCATGATTAAAAAGCAAGGGCTAAGGTTGTGTGGTTGCCACACCTAGGAGTTGCCATGTACTTCCGTGCAGGATAACCTTGTGTTGCTAATACATATATGGGGTGAGAATTTAGATATGGATGTAGGGTCAGAGCCATGCTCAAAATGCAGGTAAATCATAGAATCACAGAATCAACCAGGTTGGAAGAGACTTCCAAGCTCAGCCAGTCCAACCTAGCACCCAGCCCTAGCCAATAAACTAGACCATGACACAGAGTGCCTCACCCAAGCTTTGCTTCAACACTTCCAGGGATGGTGACTCCATCACCTCCCTGGGCAGCCCATTCCAATGCCAAGCACTCTCTCTGCCAACAACTTCCTCGTAACATCCAGCCTAGACCTCCCCTGGCACAACTTGAGACTGTGTCCCCTTGTTCTGTTGCTGCTTGCCTGGGAGAAGACACCAAGGTTTATCTCTTGTGAAAGTATGGGTCTTCCATAAGAAATTAAATCCTCTCATGGTAGCCAAGTGGGGAGAAAACCAGAATGACAATACAGGATTGGCAGTTTCCAAGCTGGCCACAGGTCTGCTTAAAAGGTGATAGCTTGGGGCTTTTATAGCTCTATGGCAGTATACCCTAATTAATATCCATGACAATGTACTCTTTGAAATAAGAGTGGTACAGAACTGGGGGTCTTGGTTGAAAATTATTGGATTAATTCTGGTAAATTCATGATAATTTTGAATTCAGGGAGGGAAAATGCATTCTTTAGAATTGTGGCAGTAGAATCATAGAATCAACCAGGTTGGAAGAGACCTCCAAGCTCAGCCAGTCCAACCTAGCACCCAGCCCTAGACAATCAACCAGACCATGGCACTAAGTGCCTCAGCCAGGCTTTGCCTGAACACCTTCAGGGATGGCGACTCCACCACCTCTCTGGGCAGCCCATTCCAACACCACTCACTCTCTCTGGGAAGAACTTAAAACCTTTAAAGCCCTGTAAAGATTGTCTTCCTAGCAAACCAGCTTTATTTCCTTTTAGTTTGCTACAGAACTACCCTCATGCAGTTTTCCCTGCCACTAGGTGAGAACGATGCACGTACAAAGACTGTTCCAGAACTCTAGTTTGTAGTGTCATTGATCTGTTCCAAAACAATTCTGATAGGTAAGGTACAGTAGGTGTTTGATTTCCATGAGATTTTGCTGGATGAAGCTGATATATAACATCTTCAAAAGACTAACCTGATCTCCTTTTATGATCAGGTTCCTGCCTGGTGAATGTGGGGCAGGCTGTAGATGGAGTCTGTCTGGACTTCAGCAAAGCCTTTGGCACCATCTGCCACAAGCTCCTGGCACAGCTGGCAGCTGATGGCTTGGACAGATTCACTCTGATATGGGTCAAGAACTGGCTGCAGGGCTGGGCCCAGAGAGTGGTAGTGAACGGTGCCACATCCAGTTGGCAGCCGGCACTAGTGGTGTGCCCCAAGGATCAGTGCTGGGCACAGTCCTGTTCAATGTCTTTATTGATGATCTGGACGAGGGCATTGAGTCCAGCATCAGTGAGTTTCCAGATGACTCCAAGCTAGGAGCAGGTGTGGAGCTGTTGGAAGGTAGGAGAGCCCTGCAGAGGGACCTGGACAGGCTGGATGGGTGGGCAGAGGCCAATGGGATGAGATTTAACAGGGCCAAGAGCAGGGTTCTGCACTTGGCCACAACAACCCCAAGCAGCACTACAGGCTGAGAGCAGCCAGGCAGAAAAGGACCTGGAGGTGCTGGTAGACAGTAGCTGAAGATGAGGCAGCAGTGTGCCCAGGTGGGCAGGAGAGCCAATGGCATCCTGGCCTGCATCAGGAACAGTGTGGCCAGCAGGACAAGGGAGGTTATTGTTCCCCTGTACTCAGCACTGGTCAGGCCACACCTTGAGTGCTGTGTCCAGTTCTGGGCTCCTCAATTCAAGAGAGATGTTGAGATGCTGGAAGGTGTCCAAAGAAGGGCGATAAACCTAGTGAGGGGCCTGGAACACAGCCCTGTAAGGAGAGGCTGAGGGAGCTGGGGGTGTGCAGACTACAGAAGAGGAGGCTCAGGGCAGACCTCATTGCTGTCTACAACTATCTGAAGGGAGGCTGTAGCCAGGTGGGGTTGGTCTCTTCTGCCAGGCAAGCAGCAACAGAACAAGGGGACACAGTCTCCAGTTGTGTCAGGGGAGGTCTAGGCTGGATGTTAGGAGGAAGTTGTTGGCAGAGAGAGTGATTGGCATTGGAATGGGCTGCCCAGGGAGGTGGTGGAGGCACCGTCCCTGGAGGTGTTGAAGCAAAGCCTGGATGAGGCACTTAGTGCCATGGTCTGGTTGATTGTCTAGGGCTGGGTGCTAGGTTGGACTGGCTGATCTTGGAGGTCTCTTCCAACCTGGCTGATTCCATGAACTCGAGTACATTTTAGTGATCAGACTTTAAATTAAGTACTGAATTATCATGAACTGATGTTTTCTGTGGGGCCTGTTTTAAATCATATTAGTTAGTACTCATTCTAATTTTCAAATAGATCAAATGTATTAGAGAAACAAACAAAAAAAATTAAGAGGTGTTGGGGGAAAAAAAGAAAAGGGAGGGAAAAGAAAAGCTACTGAAATCAAAGGAAACTGCTGCCAGATTTCAAATGAGCATTTTTAGGAAGTCTGGGCACAGGGGAAGAGCTTGGCAGGTAGCAAGGCCATTTTTCTCCCCAGCTTTCAAATGAGCAATAAACTAAAAGCTATTCACTTCCATCTCTCATTTAATATAGCCACAGTCAAAGCAATGATTTCTTTGCTCAGCTGAAGTGCCCCTTAAGCATGCCCTAGATTTGCAATGAATTCAGTGTGATTTTAGCTATACAACTTCTACTGACTTAAATGGAAACTGCATGACAAGCAGACCAAGAATGGTTTATAGAACTTCTTGAAATGATAGTTCCACTCATAACTGAGGCTTTGGAAACCTTAAGGCATCTTTTTTTCCAGTTCATACCACCAGCCAATTACAATTCATGGCATTTTATGTACATGCATATAAAGAATTACAGTAACTATACTTCAACTACAATAAAATACACCCATTTAGATGATTAAATAGGATGGGATACTTCCATTCACTAGCCAATTAGTTTGCTCAATTTATTACATAACAACAGACCTAGAATGAAATCAGCATCCCCTTTTATATTTAATTATAAGGAAGTATATAATAAAGTATACATAATATGACAGTTATTTCTAGCATAGATCCCAAGAGAGCAGGTTCAAATAGAGCTTGAACAGCTAACACCATCTTGAAGTGCATGTAGAATCACAGAATCATAGAATCAACCAGGCTGGAAGAGACCTCCAAGCTCAGTGAGTCCAAGGGATTTATACTTGCATGAGGCAGCTATATATGAAATGCTGTGTAAGTGATGGGAAGATAATGAACCATAGAATCACAGAACCAACCAGGTTGGAAGAGACCACCAAGATCAGCCAGTCCAACCCTAGCACCCAACTAGACCATGGCACTAAGTGCCTCATCCAGGCTTTTCTTCAACACCTCCTTGGACAGTGACTCCACCACCTCCTTGGACAGCCCATTCCAATGGCAAAGCAATCTCTCTGTGTATAATACAGAAGTGTATTAGTTTCTTTAGCTGTTTGTGCTTCTCAGTACACCTAAACCTTCTATTTAACTAAACCATGGCACTAAGTGCTTCATCGATACCTGCCTGAACATGAGCCAGCAGTGTGCCCAGGTGGCCAAGAGAGCCAGTGGCATCCTGGCCTGCATCAGGAATGGTGTGGCCAGCAGAAGCAGGGAGGTCATTCTGCCCCTGTACTCTGCACTGGTTAGACCTCACCTTGAGTCCTGTGTTCAGTTCTGGGCCCCCCAGTTTAGGAGGGACATTGAGATGCTTGAGCGTGTCCAGAGAAGGGCAACGAGGCTGGGGAGAGGCCTTGAGCACAGCCCTACGAGGAGAGGCTGAGGGAGCTGGGATTGGTTAGCCTGGAGAAGAGGAGGCTCAGGGGAGACCTCATTGCTGTCTACAACTACCTGAGGGGAGGTTGTGGCCAGGAGGAGGTTGCTCTCTTCTCTCAGGTGGCCAGCACCAGAACAAGAGGACACAGCCTCAAGCTGTGCCAGGGGAGATTTAGGCTGGAGGTGAGGAGAAAGTTCTTCCCTGAGAGAGTCATTGGACACTGGAATGGGCTGCCCGGGGAGGTGGTGGAGTCGCCATCCCTGGAGCTGTTCAAGGCAGGATTGGACATGGCACTTGGTGCCATGGTCTGGCCTTGAGCTCTGTGGTAAAGGTTTGGACTTGATGATCTGTGAGGTCTCTTCCAACCCTGGTGATACTGTGATACTGTGTGTGTGATCCAGCCTCCTCTTAAACACCTCCAGGGATGCTGACTCCACCACCTCCCCTATTCCAATGCCACTCTGTCTTTCTGTAAAGAACTTCTTCCTAATGTCCAGCCTAAACCTGCCCTGGTGTAGCCTGAGGATTGTGCTAACTTCAGTGAAAATACAGACATATTAAGTAAAGAAAATAAAGTGAGGTTTGGTCTCTTTAATTACTTAATACACATAGGCAAGAGATTTGGAATAATATCAGTTCGATACAGGTAGCTAACACTGCAGAGGACTTAGACAAGAAGCACCAGCTGCATGCATGAATGAAGGCAATATAAGTAGCAAGCTAAAGTATCTAATTTATTATAATTTTAATGCTTTTGCATTAAAATACTAATTTGGAATATGTACTATTTGAAGAAATATTGACATTAAATACTAAATTTCTTTTCAAAGCTGTTGTATCAGTGGAAGACCCAATCACAGAATCACAGAATTTATTAGATTGAAAACTACCTTCAAGATCATTGAGTCTCTGGGGCTGCACTCACCCTTTCAATGTCCTTCTGTGTCCTAAGGTTGTTAGTTTCAGTCTTCAAGTTGAATGGGGGGAGAGACAGAATCACAGAAGCACAGAATCACAGAATTTCTTAGATTGGAAAAGACTTTCAAGATAATTGAGTCCAATCATTAGTTTCACACTGACAAGTCCTTGACTAAACCAAACCACTCAGCACAACATCTCATCACTAGAAATTGCTATGCTTGGAAAGGTCCACCAGGATCATCCAAGTCCAACCATCATCCCAGCAGCCTTTATCACTACACCATAGCCTCAAGCACCACATCCACTCTCCTTTCAAACACCTCCAGGGATGGTGACTCCACCACCTCCCTGGGCAGCCTGTTCCAGTGCCCGAGCACCTGCTTAGGAAAGAACTTCCTCCCAACAGCCAACCTAAAGCTCTCCTGACGCAACTTGACGCCATTTCCACATGTCCTATGATTAGTAATTTGGGAGAAGAGACCAGCTCCAGCCTTACTGCAACCTCCTTTCAAGTAGTTGTAGAGGGCAATAAGGTTCCCTCTCAGCCTTCTCTTCTCCAGACTAAACAACCCCAGCTCCCTCAGCCGCTCCTCACAGGTCAGGTTTGCCAGACCTCCCACAGGTGATAACAACTGCTGTTCACTGCTAAAGCATTAAGAAATCTTAAACTTCTCCTAAGTTGCTTATTTTTACAAAATTTCCCATTAGAAATACTTCAAGACAAAGAGCAGCAGCTTAGCCAGAAATTTACAACCATTTTCTGTAACTGTTACATACATTTATGCATCCAATATGCCCCAATGGCCTCTCCAGCCTGAGGTCTGAAGGGAGACCTCATTGCTGTCTACAATTACCTGAAGGGAGGCTGTAGCCAGGTGGGGTTGGTCTCTTCTGCCAGGCAAGCAGCAACAGAACAAGGGGACACAGTCTCAAGTTGTGCTGGGGGAGGTCTAGGGCGCATGTTAGGAGGAAGTTCCCCACAGAGAGAGTGATTGGCATTGGAATGGGCTGCCCAGGGAGGTGGTGGAGTCACTGTCCCTGTAGGTGTTCAAGCAAAGCCTGGCTGAGGCACTTAGTGTCATGGTCTGGTTGATTGGCTAGGGCTGGGTGCTAGGTTGGATGGGATGAGCTTGGAGGTCTCTTCCAACCTGGTTGACTCTATGATACTACGATTCTCTACTAACAGTGAAGGTGCTGGCGAGAAATCAGGCATATTGGTGAGTGCCCAATGAAGATAACACTGGCTGTGCTCTGTCTACAGATAAAAACAAACCAACCAAACCAATGCACTTCCAGAACACATCCTCTGTCCCCTACCTCTGAGATGATTAAAGCCATCTGGAAAAGAAGTTTCAAAGGAAATTAAGGAGACTGCTTTAACTTTAGATTCCTCAGGGACTGCAGGCAATCTGAAATAGGCAGTGGCCAGCCTGATCTAGGCAAGGGTGTCCCTGCCCATGGCAGGGGGGTTGGAACTATATGACACTGTGAGTACTGTGTCCAGTTCTGGACCCCTCAATTCAAGAGAGATGTTGAGGTGCTGGAAGGTGTCCAGAGAAGGGCAACAAGGCTGGTGAGAGGCCTGGAACACAAACCCTATGAGGAGAGGCTGAGGGAGCTGGGGGTGTTTAGCCTGGAGAAGAGGAGGCTCAGGGCTGACCTCATTGCTGTCTACAACTCCCTGAAGGGAGGCTGTAGCCAGGTGGGGTTGGTCTCTTCTGCCAGGCAAGCAGCAACAGAACAAGGGGACACAGTCTCAAGTTGTGCTGGGGGAAGTACAGGCTGGATGTTAGGAGAAAGTTCTTCACAGAGAGAGTGATTTGCATTTCAATGGGTTGCCCAGGGAGGTGGTGGAGTCACCATCCCTGGAGGTGTTCAAGGAAAGACTGGATGAGGCAATTAGCGCCATGGTCTGGTTGATTGGATGGGGCTGGGTGCTAGGTTGGACTGGCTGATCTTGGAGGTCTCTTCCAACCTGGTTGATTCTATGATGCTATGATACTTGTGGTCCCTTCCAACTCTGGCTGATTCTATGAAATTTATGAACTTCAGGACAAAATACCTCCTCAGTGCCCACCTTGCCACTACCTCTTAGTGCTTGTAGCTTTCAATTATCATCAGTTCAAGGCAAAAAGCCATTATGTTGGAGCACAGCTTCTGTGAGTGCTGTGCAGATCTAGTGGATATCAATTAGTCATCTCAACAAACAAGCATATGCTGCAAATTTTAAAACATTGTGTAATTAAAAAGACTATTTTTAAATGCTCACATATGGTGCTGCAGATTCGCTCCCCAGAAAATGTCAACAGTTTTAACCACTTGGTTTTGAACAGCCTCTAAAATCACATTTTCCCTTCCTCTTCCTTTAAAAGACACACCCCCACAGAAGTCATGCACTTCTCTTAACTGTCTTTGCCCCTCTGCTTTTGGATGAAAAGACTGAAATGACAAACTTCATTACTGTGACAGAAGGACAGCAATGTGCCCTTGTGGCCAAGAAGGCCAATGGCATCCTGGGGTGTATTAGGAAGAGTGTGTCCAGCAGATCAAGGGAGGTTCTCCTCCCCCTCTATTCTGCCCTGCTGAGACCTCATTTTGAATACTGTGTTCAGTGTTGGGTCCCCAGTTTCAGAGGGACAGGGATCTGCTGGAGAGGGTCCAGCAGAGAGCTACGAGGACAATTAGGGGACTGGAGGGCACTGCATTATGAGGAGAGGCTTAGAGACCTGGGACTTGACAGTCTGGAGAAGAGAAGACTGAGAGGGGATTTGATAAATGTTTGTAAGTATCTGAGGACTGACCAGGAATGGGGGGACAGGCTCTGCTCACTGCTCTCTGCGATAGGACAAGGAGCAATGGGTGTAAGTTGCAGCAGAAGAAGTTCCACCTCAAAATAAGGGGGAACTTCTTGACTGGAAGGGTCCCAGAGCACTGGCACAGGCTCCCCAGAGAGGTTGTGGAGTCTCCTTCTCTGGAGCCTTTCAAGGCCTGTCTGGATGTGTTCCTCTGTGATCTGTGCTAGATTGTGTGCTTCTGCTCTGGCAGGGGGGTTGGACTTGATGATATCCGTGGGTCCCTTCCAACTCCTAACACCCTGTGAGCCTGTGATTATGCAAAATTAATAATCTGTATTAATTTTGATATCCAGACAAAGATTGTTAATAACTATGAAAACTGATTATTAACATTAAAACTCACCAGAAAACTTAGTCACTGAGTTCAAAAAGTGCATGGTTTGGCAACTCATACAGGCAGGGAACAGGCAAAACTAGAACACTTACTTCTTAAAGTGACAAACACAGACATTATACTGGAAGAGAAGATTCCTGCAGTTATTTATACTGCTTATCCACTAGAGGACACAGGAGGCTTCTTTCTGCTTATGGCAGAAGGCAATTAGTGAACTAGAAAAGGCTTTTAGGTATTTACTCACAAAATATTATCAGACACTGCCCAAAGCACATGGACGTGTTGCTGTTTGCAGTCTCAAAGCTGTTACAGGCTTTGTAGTTTTCTGTCTACGACTCCCTGAAGGGAGGCTGTAGCCAGGTGGGGTTGGTCTCTTCTGCCAGGCAAGCAGCAGCAGAACAAGGGGACAGAGTCTCAAGTTGTGCTGGGGGAGGTATAGGCTGGATGTGAGGAGGAAGTTCTTCACAGAGAGAGTGATTGGCATTGGAATGGGTTACCCATGGAGGTGGTGGAGTCACCATCCCTGGAGGTGTTGAAGCCAAGCCTGGCTGAGGCACTTAGTGCCATGGTCTGGTTGACTGGACAGGGCTGGGTGCTAGGTTGGACTGGCTGATCTTGGAGTTCTCTTCCAATCTGGTTGATTCTATGATTCTATGATTATTTATATTCCATAAGGATTCAACAAGAGTTAGGGTCTTTAAAAATTAAATTGGGATATGAAAGTACATTATGGCTTATAAAAAGCATTCCCCTTCAGAAACTCACAGCACAAGGTTTGGATAAGTGCATGCTGCACTGGATTAAAAACTGGCTGGATGATTGGGTCCAAAGAACAGTGGTGAATTGACTTAAGTCCATCTGGTGCCCAGGCACTAGTGGTGTCCCCCAGGGTTCACTCTTTAATATTTGTATCAATGATCTGGATGAAGGGATTGGGTGCACACTCAGTAAGTTTGCAGATGACACCAAGCTGGGTGGCTGTGCCAACCCGATACAGGGCAGAGAAGCTCTGCAATGGAATCAGGATGGGTTAGACCAAGGTGTCCAGGCTAACTTTATGAAGTTTAACAAGGCCAAATGCCAGATCACAGAATCAGTCAGGGTTGGAAGGGACCACAAGGATCAGCCAGTTCCAACTCCTCTGCCATGCCCAGGGACACCCTACCCTAGATCACCCTGGCCACAGCCTCAGCCAGCCTGGCCTTAAACACCTCCAGCAATGGGGCCTCAACCACCTCCCTGGGCAACCCATTCCAGCCTCTCACCACTCTCATGCTCAACAACTTCCTCCTCACCTCCACTCTGAATCTCCCCACCTCCAGCTTTGCTCCATTCCCCCCAGTCCTGTCACTCCCTGACAGCCTAAAAAGTCCCTCCCCAGCTTTTTCTGGAGGCCCTCTTCAGATCCTGGAAGGCCAAAAGAAGGTCACCTGGGAGCCTCCTCTGCTCCAGACACAACAGCCCCAACTCTTTCAGTCTGTGCTCACAGCAGAGCTGCTGCAGCCCTCTGATCACCCTTGTGGCCCTTCTCTGGACACTCTCCAGCATCTCCACATCCCTCTTGTCATAGGGACTCCAGAACTAGATGCAGTACTCCAGGTGGGGTCTCACCAGAGTGAAGCAGAGGGAGAGAATCACCTCCCTCCACCTGCTGGCCACACTTTTCTTGATGCAGCCCAGGATCTGGTTGGCTCTCAGATCTTTCACCTGGGTCACAACAACCTAAAGACTTTGGCATGTGTGGTTGGAAAGCTGCAACTTGAAGAGGGACCTAGGGGCATTACTTGACAGTCAATTAAATATGAGTCAGCAGTGTATCCAGGTGGCCAAGAAAGCCAATGGCATCCCCTCCTGGATTAGAAACAGTGGCCAGCAGGAACGGGGAGGTGATCTTTCCCCTGTACTTGGAACTTGTGAGGCCACACCTCAAGTACTGTGTTCAGATCTGGACACTGAGGTTCTGGAGTGCGTCCAGAAAAGGGTGACAAGGCTGGTGAAGAGCCTGGAGCACATGCACTATGAGGAGTGGCTGAGGGAGCTGTGGTTGGTCAGTCTACAAAAGAGGAGGCTGAGGGAAGACAGGAGGGGGCAGGCTCTTCTCAGACACGTCAAGCGACGGGACTAGAGGAAATGGTTTCAAGTTGTACCAGGGGAGGTTCAGGCTGGACATTAGGAATTATTTCTTCCCAGAGAGGTTTATCAGACATTGGAATTATCTGCCCAGGGCAGTGGTGGAGACACCATCCCTGGAGGTGTGGACCTTGCACTTAGGTACATGGTTTAGTATTGACCCTAAGGTGGGTCAAGGCTTGGACTGGATGATCTTTGAGATCTCTTCTCACCAGATAATTTCTGTGATTGGCATTGGAATGGGCTGCCCAGGGAGGTGGTGGAGGCACCATCCTTAGAGGTGTTCAAGCAAAGCCTGGCTGAGGCACTTAGTGCCATGGTCTGGTTGACTGGATAGGGCTGGGTGCTAGGTTGGACTGGCTGATCTTGGAGGTCTCTTCCAACCTGATTGATTCTGTGATTCTGTGATAAACAGCATTTAAGGTTCTGATGAATAACTCCACAGCTTTTTTTTACCTCCTTAGTTTCTTAATAACTCCTTAATGAAGCTTAAAGATAAGAGTAGTTCTACTTAATTAAAACTAACATTGCTTGAAAGGGATTTTGATTAAGAGCAAGGAAGGTCACATGAGTGGGACTAGAGATCTGGTCTTATCACTGCCATTCTTAATTCACCTTGGGTGAATAATTTTTTTCTCTGCTCCTCTCCATTTCCCTATTTGTAAACATGGAAAATAAAGAGAATGAAGAAAAAAAGATGCAGACTCTGTCACAGTGTCCGAATGGTAAAAATACTTTAAAAAAATAATTGTAAGAATCATAGAATCAACCAGGTTGGAAGAGACCTCCAAGCTCAGCCAGTCCAACCTAGCACCCAGCCCTATCCAATTAACCAGACCATGGCACTAAGTGCCTCATTCAGGCTTTGCTTCAACACCTCCAGGGACAGAGACTCCACCACCTCCCTGGGCAGGCCATTCCAATGCCAATCACTCTCTCTGCCAACAACTTCCTAACAACATCCAGCCTATACTTCCTGTACCACAACTTCAGACTGTGTCCCCTTGTTCTATTGCTGCTTGCCTGGCAGAAGAGACCAAGCCCACCTGGCTATAGCCTCCCTTCAGGGAGTTGGAGACAGTAATGAGGTCACCCCTGAGCCTCCTCTTCTCTAGGCTGCACACCCCCAGCTCCCTCAGCCTCTCCTCATAGGGTTTTCCAGGCCCCTCACCAGCTTTGTCACCCTTCTCTGGACTCATTCCAGTATCTCAACATCTCTCCTGAATTAAGGAGCCCAGAACTGGACAGAGTAGTCAAGATTAAATACTGCAATAAATTACAGACAAATGCAGTAAGATCAACTTTACTAACAGAAAAAATGCTCTAATTGGAAAGTATGCTGCATTAAAATCACAGAGTCACACAGTATTACTGAATGTCAGGGGCTAGAAGGGACCTCAAAAGATCCTGGAGGCCAACCCCTCTGCCAGAGCAGCATCACCTATACTAGATCACACAAGTCTTGAATATCTCCAGAGAGGAAGACTCCACAATCTCCCTGTGCAGACTGTTCCTGCGTTCTGTCACCCTCACAGTGAAAAGAATTCTTCTCATGGTTCCATGAAACTTCCAATGCCTCAACTTCCACCCATTGACCCTTGGCCTGCCACTCAGCATCACTGAGCAGAGCCTGGCTCCAGCCTCCTGGCACTCACAATTTATGTATTTATGTACATTGATGAGGTCCCCTGTCAGTCTCCTCTTCTCCAAGCTATAGAGCCTCAGCTCCCTCAGCCTCTCCTCATAACAGAGATGCTCCATTCCCTTCATCACCCTTGTGGCTCTGCGCTGGATGCTCTCAAGCAGTTCTGTGTCCTTCTTGAACTGGGGAGCCCAGAACTGGACACAGTACTGCAGATGAGGCCTCACCAGGGCAGAGTAGAGGGGCAGGAGACCATCTCTTGACCTACTAACCACAGCCTTTCTAATATACTCCAGAATGGCATTGGCCTTCTTAGCCACAAGAGCACATTGCTAGCTCATCATCAACCTCCCATCAACTAGGACCCCCAGCTATTTTTCCCTTTCACTGCCTGAAAGGGAAGATCAGTCCCCAACCTATACAGATCCCTGGGTTGTTCATTCCCAGGTGCAAGACTCTACACTTGCCCTTGTTGGATTTCATTCAGTTTCTCCCTGCCCAACCCTCCAGCCTGTCCCAGTCTTGCTGAATGCCAGCACAGCCTTCTGGTGTGGCAGCCACTCCATCCAGTTTGGTGTCATCAGCAAACTTGCTGACAGTGCACTCTGTGCCCTCAGCCAGGTCATTGATGAATATATTGAACAGCACTCATCCCACTACTGACACCTGTGGGACTCCACTAGATACAGGTCTCCAACTAGACTCAATCCCACTGACCACAACTCTCTGACTTCTTTCCTTCAACCACTTCTCAATCCCAATCACTACCTGATCATCCAGACCACACTGCCTCAGTTTAGCCAGGAGGATGCTGTGGGAGACAGTGTCAGTGCTTTACTGAATCAACATAAACCACACTCACTGCACTGTCATCGTCTATCCACCTGGTTCTGTCTTCATAAAAGACTATTGGGTTGGTCAAATTTGACTTCCCCGTGGTAAAATCATCTTGACTGCTCCTAATGGCCCCACTGTCCTTGACGGGCCTAAGGATAACTCTGAGGATAAGTTCACAGGCTCACAGGATGTTAGAGGCTGGAAGAGACCCAAGGAGATCACCGAGTTCAAACCCCCTGCCAGAGCAGGACCACACAACCTAGCACAGATCACACAGGAACACATCCAGACAGGTATTGAAAGTCCCTAGAGATGGAGACTCCACAGCCTCTCTGGGCAGCCTGTGCCAGTGCTCTGTGACCCTTACGGTAAAGAAGTTCCCCCTTGTGTTGAGGTGGAACCACCTCATTACCTCATTGCTCCATTACCTTTCCAGAGATGGAGCTGAGGTTAACCAGACTATAGTTACCTCGGTCCTCCTTACCCTTCCTGAAGATGGAGTGATGTTTGCCCTCCTGCAGACCCCAGACACCTCTCCTCTGCCATGACTTACTGAAGATAGTGGAAAGTGTTCTAGCAATGAGCTGTGCCAGCTCCCTCAGCACCTGCAGGTGCATGCCATCAGGACAGCATGAACTTATGGATATCCTTGATCCAGTCCTCATCAGCCAAAGAAAACTCCTCCTTTGTCATGCCCTCCTCTGGTACCTCAGATGTCAGGGGCTCCTGAGGACAGCCTTCAGCCATATAGATGGAGGTGAAGAAGCCATTTAGTAACTGGGCCTTCTGTGTGTCCTCTGTCACCAGGGCACCCTCCTCATTCAGCAGAGGGCCTACATTGCCTCTAGGGTTAGTTTTTCCTGCAATGTATTTGAAGAAGCCCTTTCTGTTATCCTTGACCTCTCTTGCAAGGCTGAGTTCCAACAAGGCCTTAGCTTTATTAGTTGCCTCCCTACATACTCTGACAACACTTTTACTCCTCACAAGTGGCCACTCCCTCCTTATGTTTGCTTAGCAGTTCCCTACTTAATCATGCAGATCTCCTGGCCCCCTTTCTTGATTTTCTACTTGCTGAGATGCTCTGATCTTGGACTTGGAAGAAGACATGTTAACCAACTGGCCCCTTTGTCCTCTAGTACCCTGTCCCACGAGATCAACCCCAGCAATTGCTTGAAAAGCCCAGAGTTTGCCCTGCTGAAGTCCAGAGTTGTAGTCCTGATTAATATCCTGCTCCTGCCACAGAAGATCCTGAGCTCCACCATCTCAGAGTCACTGTAGCCAAGGCTGCCCTCAACCTTCACTGCTTCAACCAGATCCTCTTTGTTAGTATCAGGGTCCAGTAGCTCTCCTCTCCTAGTTGGCTTCTCCACCACTTTTAGGAAGAAGTTATCCTCAATGCACTGGAGGAAGCTCCTGGACTTTGCCTGCCTGAGTAGCCCTTCCAGCAAATATCTGGGTCAAGTCCCCCATGAGAACTGGGCCCGGGGGATGGTGGTGCATGGCGCCACAGCCAGTTGGTGGCCAGTCACTAGCGGTGTGCCCCAGGGACCAAGTGGCCATGAAGGCAAATGGCATCCTGGCCTGAATCAGGAATAGTGTGGCCAGCAAGACCAGGGAAGTCATTCTGCCCCTGTGCTCAGCACTGGTCAGGCCACACCTTCAGTACTGTGTTCAGATCTGGGCCCCTCCATTTCAGAAAGACGCTGAGGTACTTGAACATGTCCAGAGAAGGGCGACAAGGCCCAATAGCCCCAGAGGTTGTTGCCAGGTGGGGGTTGGTCTCCTGTCTCAGACACCCAGTGAGAGAACAAGAAGACACAGCCTCTAGCTCCACCAGGGCACGTTTCGGCTGAACATGAGGCAGAAGCTCTTGCCAGAGAGAGCGACTGGCATGGGAATGGGCTGCCCAGGGAGGTGGTGGAGGCACCGTCCCTGGAGGCGTTTAAAAGGAGACTGGAGGAGGCACTCAGTGCCATGGTCTAGTTAATTAGAAGGTATTTGGTGATAGGTTGGACTTAATGGTCTGAAAGGTCTTTTCCAACCAGGTTACTTGTGTGATCTGTGCAACTGCACCGTGCTGGAGAGCTCTCTAGTGACAGCCCTGATGCAGGCCCAGGCAGACCGCAGACGTCCCTATGATGAGGGTCTGCACATTGGGCCCTCTGCTCCTGCCATGGGCGAGTCTCCAACAACCACAACTCCTCTCTTCCTCCTTAGGGAATAGGTTGCTACCTGCACTCGATCCCTCCCACAGCCACCAACCTAACTCCTCTCACCTCCTCCGTTTAAGCTTCTCTCCTCCACCCGCCGGGTGCAGCATGCAGGGGCTTCACTATCCTGCCTCCCAGCTTCCAGCGTCCCACAGCTCCCGCAGAGGGGCAACTGGGGAGGTGAGGGGGGCCGGGGAGGGGTTTGTCCAGCTCCCTGAGCAGGGACCGGCATCCATTCCCTTCCTTCACTTGGGCCACTTCTTCCTAACGGGTGACCTCCTCCTTCTGCCCACTGATAGGCAGCATCAGGCTCCTCTGACTCCTGGTGTCTCAGAGATGGAAGAGTGTAACTCCACCAACCTATTTCCCTTTCACTTTCCTGAATGCTCCTTGCTTTCCCTACGTGCTCCCCAGGCTCTGCCACCACACAGAGCAGGTCACACACCTGTCCGCAGTGCACGCAGGGGGGTTTGGCTTACCAGTAAGCTGAGACATAACCCTGCAGCGGTCTGCACAGCGGAGTCCCTACAGTCTGGAACCGGCATCATGGCTTGGGTTTGTGGAGGCTGTGTCTGGATTCCCGCCTCCACCGTGGCTGCGATCAGGAGCACGGTTTCCGTCTGCCGTGTGGAGGGCATTACCCCCAGACACCCCCCGGCCCTGCGGCGCTGCGCAGGTGCGCTCCCGAGCAGGCTCCAGAGCAGGCTCCAGAGCAGGCTCCCAAGCAGGCTCCAGAGCAGGCTCCCGAGCAAGCTGCCGAGCAGGCTCCCGAGCAGGCTCCCGAGCAAGCTGCCGAGCAGGCTCCCGAGCAAGCTGCCGAGCAGGCTCCCGAGCAGGCTCCGGAGCAGGCTCCAGAGCAGGCTCCCGAGCAGGCTCCAGAGCAGGCTGCCCAGCAGGCTCCCGAGCAGGCTGCCGAGCAGGCTCCCGAGCAGGCTCCCGAGCAGGCTCCGGAGCAGGCTGCCGAGCAGGCTCCCCAGCAGGCTGCCGAGCAAGCTGCCGAGCAGGCTCCCGAGCAGGCTCCCGAGCAAGCTGCCGAGCAGGCTCCCGAGCAGGCTCCCGAGCACGCTCCCGAGCAGGCTCCGGAGCAGGCTGCCGAGCAGGCTCCCGAGCAGGCTCCCGAGCAAGCTGCCGAGCAGGCTCCCGAGCAGGCTCCCGAGCAAGCTGCCGAGCAGGCTCCGGAGCAGGCTGCCGAGCAGGCTCCCGAGCAGGCTGCCGAGCAAGCTGCCGAGCAGGCTCCGGAGCAGGCTGCCGAGCAGGCTGCCGAGCAGGCTCCGGAACAGGCTCCCGAGCAAGCTGCCGAGCAGGCTCCGGAGCAGGCTGCCGAGCAGGCTCCCGAGCAGGCTCCCGAGCAAGCTGCCGAGCAGGCTCCCGAGCAGGCTGCCGAGCAAGCTGCCGAGCAGGCTCCGGAGCAGGCTGCCGAGCAGGCTGCCGAGCAGGCTCCGGAACAGGCTCCCGAGCAGGCTCCCGAGCAGGCTCCCGAGCAGGCTGCCGAGCAGGCTCCCGAGAAGGCTCCCGAGCAAGCTGCCGAGCAGGCTCCGGAGCAGGCTCCCGAGCAGGCTGCCTTTGCAGGCTCCCGAGCAGGCTCCCGAGCATGCTGCCGAGCAGGCTCCCGAGCAGGCTCCCGAGCAGGCTCCCGAGCAGGCTGCGGCTCCGGCCGCGATCAGCTCTCCGCGGCGGGATCCCGGCAGCGCCCCCAGCTGGGTCACTCTGCAGAGCGTCAAGTGACAGCAGCAGACCCTGCCCGTCCTCTCCCGCCTAGGGCACCCAGGTCAGCTGTGGCTAAAGCTTAGGCTTCCCTGCTCACCCACACCTAGAGCCAAAGTAGACACTCGATTCTTCGACTGAAGCCATCCAGCAAGGAGGTCAAAGTCCCATCACTTCTAGTTATGAACATCACAGAATCATAGCATCGCAGAATGGTTTAGGTTGGAAGGGACCTCAAGGATCAGCCAGTTCCAACCCCCTGCCATAGGCAAGGGACACCTCCCACTAGAACACGCCAGGGGGAGACCTGGTCTGGTTGACTGGACAGGGCTGGGTGCTAGGTTGGACTGGATGAGCTTGGAGGTCTCTTCCAGCCTGGTTGATTCTATGATTCTCATTGCTCTCTACAACTGCGTGAAAGTGAGGTGTAGTGAGGTGGGGGTCAGTGTCATCTCTCTAGTATCATGGGATAGCACAAGAGGAGATGGCCTGAAACTGTGCTGGGGAGAGTTTACACCGAATATTAGACACTATTAGAAAGAGTCATCAGGCAGTGGAATAGGTTACCTATGGAGGTGGTTGAGTCACACGTGGGCACCAACATTCAAGACATGGTTTAGTGGTCATGGCAGTATTAGGTTGAGTGTTGGACTTGATGATCTTAGAGGTCCTTTCCAATTAAATAATTCTATGATTTCCCAATGCTATATCTAGCCATATTTTCTTAATGAGGCAGGCAAGACATCACCACAGTGCAGAAAAGTATCCTCCAGACAACGCTTTCTGCTTTCCCTGCTGAATACAACAATCACAAACCTTGATCCAGATGTGAAAATTAAGCTTTTGGCAGAAACTTAAGCTTTGCCCTATATGAAATCTGAAAATCAAAGTTTGGTTTTAAGCTCTGGAAATCTTATCAGCTGTTTAACCATACTAATTTGAGTATCATACTTTAAAATGGCACTTCAGTCACAGTAAGATCTACTAAGTCCACTGAAATCTTTATAGTACTTTTTGAGGGTATGGGTGAAATACTTATACTAACAAGCCCTGTAAATTACATTATATACCTTTAGAACCATAGAATCAGTCAGAGTTGGAAGGGACCACAAGGATTATCTAGTTCCAATCCCCTGGCCATGGGCAGGGACACCCTACCCTAGAACAGGCTGGCCACAGCCTCATCCAGCCTGGCCTTAAACACCTGGGACAGGACAAGGAGCAATGGGTGTAAGCTGCAGCACAGGAGGTTCTGCCTCAACACAAGGGGGACCTTATTTACTGTAAGGGTCCCAGAGCACTGGCACAGGCTGCCCAGAGAGGTTGAGGAGTCTCCTTCTCTGGAGCCTTTCAAGGCCTGTCTGTTCTGGATGTGTTCCTCTGTGACCTGTGCTAGACTGTGTGCTCCTGCTCTGGCAGGGAGGTTGGATTCAATGATCTCCTTGGGTCTCTTCCAACCCCTAATATCCTGTGAGCCTGTGAACTCCAGGGATGGGGCCTCAACCACCTCCCTGAGCAACCCATTCCAGCCTCTCACCACTCTCATGCTGAAGAACTTCCTCCTCACATTTATTCACTCATGTGAACCCCACATCCACTTGTACACAACACATCTTTGCCACTAATACAAACGAAAATAGCCACTTCATCTGACAGAGACATTGCACAGGCAAACCTGAGCTTCGTGTCCTAAGAATTACAGCAGAAGAGTAATTAAATGTTAAACTCAAAAGTGTTCACACCTACTCTTTAAGGTCACCTTCACAAAAATAGCACAGTGGATTTGGTTCAATCCATATCATTTTTGTGTTAAGATTCTGAATTGATTCCATAACCACATAAAACCAAGCTCAGTACACAATTAGAGCTAACTGTTGTCCTTGCCACATTGCCACAAAGCAATCTGCAAAGCAAAAGAAAATCACTCTTTTCAGGGCTTCATTGCTTACAAAGGCATTTCCCACAAAAAGTGACATTTCTCAGTATAATTCTGAGAACTAAGATCAGCTTCAAGAAAATGTCAGGCTATTACCCCAAGCAATGCTCTGAAAATTAAACTTGCATTGCACTCAATTTGAGAGAAATTGGTTTGGGTTTTGTTTTTCCTAATGACTGCTTCTCTGTACAATAAAAATTAGCATGTTTGTCATTTAATATAAACGTGGCTTCACTTACAATAAAATCCACCTACCAGGCAAGCCATAAATGCACTTCAGATATTGTTGCATTAAATAAGCCCAACAAACAAACACCCCCACAAACAACAACAACAAACCCCAAGCACCCAAACCCAGTATGTCTTTTTATTTGATAGGCAGTGTGCTTGGAAATAATTTTCATATGAACCTGTATCTTTCCTGAAAAATCTGCAGTGCACTTCTGAAGGACAGGCTTAGAGACAAAACCATGGATCTGGGTCTGATTAAATAGGCTACAGACCACAAGTGACAATATTCTGGAGCAGGAAGATACTGCAGCCCAAAGATTTTTGACCTTCTCCTCAGAAATCAACAGAGAATCATAGAATCAGCCAGGTGGGAAGAGACCTCTGAGCTCAGCCAGTCCAACCTAGCACCCAGCCCTGGCCAATCAACCAGACCATGGCACTAAGTGCCTCAGCCAGGCTTTGCTTCAACACCTCCAGGGACAGCAACTCCACCACCTCCCTGGGCAGCCCATTCCAATGCAACAACTTCCTCCTAACATCCAGCCTAGACCTTCCCTGACACAGCTTGAGGCTGTGTCCCCTTCTTCTGTTGCTGCTTGCCTGGCAGAAGAGACCAACCCCACCTGGCTACAGCCTCCCTTCAGGGAGTTGTAGACAGCAATGAGGTCTGCCCTGAGTCTCCTCTTCTGCAGGCTGCACACCCCCAGCTCCCTCAGCCTCTCCTCATAGGGTTTGTGCTCCAGGCCCCTCACCAGCTTTGTTGCCCTTCTCTGGACACCTTCCAGCACCTCAACATCTCTCTTGAATTGAGGAGCCCAGAACTGGACACAGCACTCAAGGTGTGGCCTGACCAGTGCTGAGTACAGGGGAAATATAACCTCCCTTGTCCTGCTGGCCACACTGCTCCTGAGCCAGGCCGGGATGCCATCAGCTCTCTTGGCCACCTGGGCACACTGCTGGTTCATGTTCATCTACTCTCTACCAGTACCCCCAGCTCCCTCTCTGCCTGGCTGCTCTCAGCCACTCTGTCCCCAGCCTGTAGTGCTGCTTGGGGTTGTTGTGGCCAAAGTGCAGAACCCTGCACTTGGCCATGTTCAGTCCCAACCCATTGGCCTCTGCCCACCCATCCAGCCTGGCCAGGTCCCTCTGCAGGGCTCTCCTACCCTCCAACAGATCAACACCTGCTCCTAGCTTGGTGTCATCTGCAAACTTATTGATGCTGGACTCAGCCCCCTCGTCTAGATCACTGATAAATATATTGAACAGGACTGGGCCCAGCAGTGTACTTAAGGTGTGGCCTGACCAGTGCTGAGTGCAGGGGAAGAATAACCTTCCTTGTCCTACTAGCCACACTGTTCCTGATCCAGGCCTGGCTCTCTTCACCACCTGGGCACACTGCTGGCACACTGGTTGAAAGAGAATCAAAGTGATTCCTTTACCATCTTACATCACCATAAAATGAGATAGAAAAAGATGGTCAGGATGAATTTTAAAGAATTAAATGGTCCACAAAACAATACTGAGAGCAGTTGTCAATGGTAGCTATCAGAAGGGCAGTTTGTGTGCAGCAGCCATCAACCTGACAGGCTATTACTCCCTACACCTAGATGATCAAATTGTGCTCATTAAAACTGCAGTTTGTGTGAATACAAGCACTATGGAAAGGAAAATAGGATCCACTGTGGTGTAAGGAAAGAAAATAAAGGGGGGGAGGGGGAAATAGAAAAAGAGATGGGATCTGATCTCATCCAAATCACTGTCACATTCCAGACTGAGAGAGAACTACGTATACAAGAACGAATAAGCAGCAGGAGAGGAACAATGAGTCCATAGAGAAAGTTCAAGTAGCCACCAACTGAACCTGTGAAGAAATCTTCCCTAATATCCAATCTACTCCCTCTCCCCATGTCACCTGCAGACTTGCTGAGGGTGCACTAAATCCCCTCCTCAAGGTCATCAATAAACACATTCAATAGCACTGGCCCCAATACTGATCCTGCAAGAACATCACTAGTGACCAGCTGCCAAGTAGATTTAACTCCATTGGCTACCACTTTTTGGGCCAGGCCATCCAATCAGTTGTTAACTCAGCCAAGCAATGCACCTATTCAAGCCACAAGCAGTCAGTTTCTCCAGGAAGGTGCTGTGGGAGATAGGATCAAATGCTTTAATAAAGTCCAGGTAACAATACCTACAGCTTTTCCCCATTCAACTAAGCAGGTCACCTGGTCACTGAAGCACATTGGGTCCATGAAGCAGGACCTGCTTTTCCCACACCCATGCTGACTGGGAATGAGCCCAGCACATCCTGCATAATCACACTCAAGATGATTCTGATGACTCAAGTCATTAGATAAAAAAGTGTAAACAATGCATTTGAAAAAGCAAAGCTTGGAATACCAAGGAAATAACCTTAAAACACTGCAATAAGAAGCATGTGAATCAATCAGTTAGAAACGTGAGTACAGCGAGCAGAGGATTTAGTGACAAAAGCCATTCTCATGCTTTGAAAGGCATTTCTGAAGTCTTGTAATTCAGTAGCATGAAGTAGTCAATATTTACAGTCACACAGGTGGTAAAAGCAAGCAGTTGCACTTCATTCAAGGGTTACAAATATCTAATCCATTATTTCTTCCAGCAAGTCAGTTTACTAATCCAGAATCAAAATCATAGAATCAGAGAAACACAGAATCAGTCAGGGTTGGAAGGGACCACAAGGAGCAGCCAGTTCTTACCCCACTGCCATGGGCAGGGACACCCTACCCTAGAGCTGGCTGCCCACAGCCTCATCCAGCCTGGCCTTAAACACCTCCAGCCATGGGGCCTCAACCACCTCCCTGGGCAACTCATTCCACCCTCTCACCACTCTCATGCTCAACAACTTCCTCCTCACAGCCAGTCTGAATCTCCTCACCTGCAGCTTTCCTCCATTCCCCCCACTCCTGGCACTACCTGATAGCCTAAAATGTTGTTTTTAGATTTGCTGAGTACCAAAAGGATTTTCTATCTCTCACTTCCAGCCCATCACATTCTACACTAAGGTGTAGGTTGCTCTCAAGTACTTGGTTTCTGCCTAGGCTTTTAGCTCAGTGTTTTTGTTTTGTTTTGTTTCACAGAGAGGACCAACACAAAAGAGCATAAGGAGAACACTGCTCAGAGGCATGTGTGTCATTCCAATGCTATCTTCACTTGCTCACTTTTTCAGAGGCTTCAAAGTCAAATGAGGCTGGAGAAAAAGACAAGATGTTTGCACATTTGTAGCTTCCCAACTTTACATTTCAGGGCCACAAGGAATGCTGTAATGGAGTTAAGGTGATTGTGTGTATTTTTATACTACTATCCAGCACTTACTTGCAGAGCTAACAATTTCCAGACTTTACCCATTTGCCCACGCTAAGTATCACAGTGTCACAGTATCACCAAGGTTGGAAGAGACCTCACAGATCATCAAGTCCAAGCCTTTACCACAGAGCTCAAGGCCAGACCATGGCACCAAGTGCCACGTCCAATCCTGCCTTGAACAGCTCCAGGGACGGCGACTCCACCACCTCCCCGGGCAGCCCATTCCAGTGTCCAATGACTCTCTCAGGGAAGAACTTTCTCCTCACCTCCAGCCTAAATTTCCCCTGGCATAGCCTGAGGCTGTGTCCTCTTGTTCTGGTGCTGGCCACCTGAGAGAAGAGAGCAACCTCCTCCTGGCCACAACCACCCCTCAGGTAGTTGCAGACAGCAATAAGGTCTGCCCTGAGCCTCCTCTTCTCCAGGCTAACCAATCCCAGCTCCCTCAGCCTCTCCTCGTAGGGCTGTGCTCAAGGTCTCTCCCCAGCCTCGTCGCCCTTCTCTGGACATGCTCAAGCATCTCAATGTCCCTCCTAAACTGGGGGGCCCAGAACTGAACACAGCACTCAAGGTGTGGTCTAACCAGTGCAGAGTACAGGGGCAGAATGACCTCCCTGCTCCTGCTGGCCACACCATTCCTGATGCAGGCCAGGATGCCATTGGCTCTCTTGGCCATCTGGGCACACTGCTGGCTCATGTTCAGGCAGGTATCAATCAGCACCCCCAGATCCCTCTCTGTTTGGCTGCTCTCAAGGATTGTACCCATGCAGTTTTAAACACCTTTTATAACATGACTTTAAATTCTGTCACCTGAAAGTCAATCTCTTACATCACTGTGGTCTGGGTTTGGTTGTTTTGTTTTTTTTTTTTTAATTTAAAAATAATCTCTTGTTTTGCAAGAAACATTAAATTTCCAAAGCATCTGAGACTCAACTGAAAGATCCCACTTTTGGAACAGAAGAACATAGCACCTGCCTTTTTTTCTTTGCAAGACCATGGCATTTTAAGATTTTTTAATATGCAATAGAATCATAGAATAAGTGAGGCTTGGAGAGGACCACAAGGAGCATCCAGTTCCAACTCCCCTGCCATGGGCAGGGACATCCTACCCTAGATCACCCTGCCCACAGCCTCATCCAGCCTGGCCTTAAACACCTCCAGCCATGGGGCCTCAACCACCTCCCTGGGCAACCCAGTCCAGCCTCTCACCACTCTCATGCTCAACAACTTCCTCCTCACATACAGTCTGAACCTCCCCACCTCCAGCTTTGCTCCATTCGCTCCAGTTCTGTCACTCCCTGAGAGCCTCAAAAGTCCCTCCCCAGCTTTTTTGCAGGCCCCCTTCAGATCCTGGAAGACCACAAGAAGGTCACCTGGGAGCCTCCTCTTCTCCAGACTCAACAGCCCCAACTCTTTCAGTCTGTCCTCACAGCAGAGCTGCTGCAGCCTCTGAGCATCCTCCTGGCCCTTCTCTGGACACACTCCAGCATCTCCACAGCCCTCTTGTAATGGAGGCTCCAGAACTGGATGCAGTACTCCAGGTGGGGTCACAGCAGAGCAGAGTAGAGGGGGAGAATCACCTCCCTCCACCTGCTGGCCACATTTCTGCTGCTGCAGCCCAGGCTCTGCTTGGCTCTCCAGGCTGCAAGTGCACACTGCTGGCTCATGCTGAGCTTCTCATCCAGCAGCACCCCCAAGTCCCTCTCCTCAGGGCTGCTCTCCATCCTGGAGTTGTGCTTGGGATTATTTCTTTTTTCTATAAGAGCTTCTAAAGATGGCATTGCTTTTGGCCACTGAAACCTGAGTGGCTTAAATACCAATGGTTAAAACAAATACTGTTTGAAACAAACTAAAATTAATCATTCTGAAGAACCTGGAGTACTGCATCCAGTTCTGGAACCTCCATTACAAGAAGGATGTGGATGTGCTGCAGTGTGTCCAGAGAAGGGGCAGGAGGATGCTCAGAGGGCTGCAGCAGCTCTGCTCTGAGCACAGACTGAAAGAGTTGGGGCTGTGCAGCATGGAGAAGAGGAGGCTCCCAGGTGACCTTTTTGTGGCCTTCCAGGATATGAAGGGGACCTACAAAAAAGCTGGGGAGGGACTTCTTAGGCTATCAGCTAGTGACAGGACTGGGGGGAATGGAGCAAAGCTGGAGGTGGGGAGAGTCAGAGTGGACATGAGGAGGAAGTTGTTGAGCATGAGAGTGGTGAGAGGCTGGAATGAGTTGCCCAGGGAGGTGGTTGAGGCCCCATGGCTGGAGGTGTTTAAGGCCAGGCTGGCTGAGGCTGTGCCCAGCCTGCTCTAGGGTAGGGTGTCCCTGCCCATGGCAGGGGAGTTGAAACTCGATGATCCTTGTGGTCCCTTCCAATCCTGACTGATTCTATGATTCTATTCTATAATTTTAGGATGATTTTAGAGAAAGCTTTAAAAGTGTCAAGTACAGGAGAAGCTGGACAACAGAGATAATAACACTTTTAACTGCTTTACTGCTTTAAATCCACTGTTCCAGCAACCATCATACAAATGAGCCTGAAAAAAGGTGTTTAACTTATAGCTTGCCAAGAAGTTCCAACAGCAGCCTAAACCAAGAGCTGGCAAGTAATAAGATACAGCTGAAATTACTACAGCTGTGGAGATAGGAGAAACACTAGGAAAATATCCATGTAAAAAGTTATGTCTCAGACTTGGAACCATCTGGGCTGGTAACATCCAACAGCAAAAACTTCTTACAAGAGGAAAGAAACACTGCAAAATTATGCATGTAGTTTCAGCAGAGCCTTTTAAGGAACACAGGCATGTTATTTAGGTGACCCATGCAGTGCTTCATTGCTGCCAGCTATACCTGCAAACAGAATCACCTGTCTCAAACAGGATCTGAATTATCCAAAATACACTGGCCTGTCTACCTTGCTAAAACCAGAATCAACCAGGTTGGAAGAGACCTCCAAGCTCAGCCAGTCCAACCTAGCACCCAGCCCTATCCAGTCAACCAGACCATGGCACTAAGTGCCTCAGCCAGGCTTCTCTTGAACACCTCCAGGGACAGTGACTCCACCACCTCCCTGGGCAGCCCATTCCAATGCCAATCACTCTCTCTGACAACAACTTCCTCCTCACATCCAGCCTAGACTTTCCCTAGCACAGCTTGAGGCTGTGTCCCCTTCCTCTGTTCCTGGTTGCCTGGCAGAAGAGCCCAACCCCACCTGGCTACAGCCTCCCTTCAGATAGTTGCAGACAGCAATGAGGTCAGCCCTGAGCCTCCTCCTCTCCAGGCTGCACACCCCCAGCTCCCTCAGCCTCTCCTCATAGGGTTTGTGTTCCAGGCCTTTCACCAGCTTTGTTGCCCTTCTCTGGACACCTTCCAGCATACTGTCACCATTTTCTCCATGAAATGCACAGGAAAATATACAGTAAATGCTTCCACCATAGCTTTGGCTTGCTACTAAAATACAATAGGCAGCAAAATACTCCAAGACCTTAACACCTTCTCTTTCTGCAGTGAACATTTGTCAAACTGAGGGCTCCTTTGATTTCAAAAAGATAATCTAGAAATCTAAGATACATCCAGAAATATGGCAACTTGGAATGAGAATGTACATATCTGACAGTCTACAAGTGCCCTGAATTAAAGGCATTTTATACTATCCATTTAGTTAGGAGTAGGAATAAGCCATGATTGGGGATACAGATTAGCCTTCACAATTGTGTAATGACTCTGTTATCTGACTCATTTACAACTCCATAAAATGAAAATACAGCCCTAAAGGGCTTTTTCTGTTGTTTTTACACAGCAATTTGGGATATAAATTGGGACTCGAGTTTGGAACTGTCAGTATAAATTACTGCATAAAGGTTTACACTGGCAATTGGATTCCAGTAATTCCAGTGCCATCAGGTATTTGAATGTCCTCTAGAGTATTGATACATCGACTTTTAAAAACAATTATTAGACCTAAACCTCTTACAAAGAGAGGATTACAAAGAGAGGATAACTGCCTTGATATTGAGCATGGTCTGGGATACACCCATGAAGCAACCTGAGTAAGCTATCCTGCCTGACTTGAAACTGCAGCCCATGTCCAGCCCAGGATTCCATCCCAGCAAAACCAGGACAGAGACTTAATAAAACAAATAAGAATGAAGAAGGAAGGTGGGGCAGGCTACAGAAGGTCTCAGACTTTCTGCCTCATTTATAGACTTTTGGAATAATTTATATTCCAGGAAAACCCAAATATGAGGATTAGGTGAGGCACACCTAGAGCTATAGGGTGCTCAAAGTGCCTTTGAAGAAATCAGAATCATAGAATCAGTCAGGGCTGGAAAGGACCACAAGGTTCATCCAGTTCTAACCTCCCCTGCCATGCCCAGGGACACCCTACCCTAGAGCAGGCTGCACACAGCCTCAGCCAGCCTGGCCTTAAACACCTCCAGCCATGGGGCCTCAACCACCTCCCTGGGCAACCCATTCCAGCCTCTCACTTCTCTCATGCTCAACAACTTCCTCCTCACCTCCAGCCTGACTCTCCCCATCTCCAGCTTTGCTCTACGCCCCCCCGCCCCAGTCCTGGCACAACCTGAGAGCCTAAAAAGTCTCTCCCCAGCTTTTTTTGGAGGCCCCTTTCAGATACTGGAAGGCCACAAGAAGATCACCTCAGAGCCTCCTCTTCTCTAGACTTAGCAGCCCCAACTCTTTCAGTCTGTCCTCATAGCAGAGCTGCTGCAGCCCTCTGAGCATCCTCCTGGCCCTCCTCTGAACACACTCCAGCATCTCCACATCCCTCTTGTCCCAGGGGCTCCAGAACTGGATGCAGTACTCCAGGTGGGGTCTCAGCAGAGCACAGTAGAGGGGCAGAATCACCTCCCTCCACCTGCTGGCCACACTTCTCCTGCTGCTGCAGCCCAGGCTCTGCTTGGCTTTCTGGGCTGCAAGTGCACACTGCTGGCTCCTGTTGAGCTTCTCCTCCAGCAGCACCCCCAAGTCCCTTTCCTCAGGGCTGCTCTCCAGCCACTCACTGCCCAGCCTGCATTTCTGCTTGGCATTGCCTCCACCCAGATGCAGGACCTTGCACTTGGTCTTGTTGAACCTCATGAGGTTGCCTTGTGCCCACCTCTGCAGCCTGTCCAGGTCCCTCTGGATTGATCCCTGCCCTCCAGCCTGGCTGCTGCACCACACAGCTTGGTGTCATCAGCAAACTTGCTGAGGCTGCACTCAGTGCCTTTGTCCATAGCACCCACAAAGATGTTGAATAAGACTGCTCCCAGGACTGAAATTAGAATATAGTTATCCAGCTCTTACTGAGCAGGACTCTTGGGCAAAATAAATGCATCTTAGTAAAGGGTGAAACTATTACTGAGGCTCAAGTTATTTTTTTCCCCAAGACATATCAAGTAACATCTGGCTTAATAAAAAACATAGTAAACAAAGTTACCTTCTTTGTAGTGAGCATTAATGGCAGAACTATATTATTTCAGATTACTTTGGCTATGGTCTAGCAATAAAGGTGAAAATACAATTTCATGTAGCCTTAAAAATAACAACAAGGGCAAATAAAGTTAAATTATTACATTTAAATCTATTTTATTCAGTCTCTACATGTGCAATCTGCTTTGCAGTCCCATGAAGGTACAGTTTTGGAGACCAAAACTGCTGCTTAGATGAGATTATGGATAAATGAGAGCCTAAAATGTAGGCATTTTGGAGGTTTCGGGTTCAGGGGTTTTCTTGTTACTGCCTCTGAGCTTTGTTTGCTTTGTGGAGCAAATTTACATTATACAGCTAAATCTTCTCTTGTTTTCATTTGTACTTACTACTTGAATAAATACTACAACCCACTACCTTAAGAGCAAGTATTATAGGATTATTTACCCATGCAAACACACATTAAACAATTTCTACAACACAGAAAACAGATTATGGGAAAGTGTGCTAGTTTGAGCCTAGCTGGGATATTGGTGAGAAGAATTAGGTTAGAGGCTGTGAAAAGGAAACAATGGTGAAGCCTGCTGCACTCATAGGCTTGCTGAGATGGGTAAGAACATGAATATAAACATAGATGATGCAGTAGTTTGCTCTCTGGCTTTTGGGCTGCACTTATCTCTCTAACCTGACTAACCCTTCTGCTTCCTAACAACCCCCTCACCCCCAGCTGGTTCTCCAAACTCACATTGAATGTAAGGCAAAGTCTGGGATAAGGTAAAGGGGTGGGAAGAAGGTGGAAGGGTGGTTGGGAGTCCCTCCTGGGGACTCTGGTTTCTGGGAGGGCTGTTGTGTTTCTGTATTACTTTTTAACTTGCCTGTTTCTGTCTATAGCTGTAGATATTGTAAATACCTGCTTGTGTGTTGTGCTGAGCTGTAAATATAGCTCCACAGGCTCACAGGATGTTAGGGGTTGGAAGGGACCCAAGGACATCATCCAGTCCAACCCCCTGCCAGAGCAGGACCACACAATCTAACACAGATCACAGAGGAACACATCCAGACAGGCCTTGAAAGGCTCCAGAGAAGGAGACTCCACAGCCTCTCTGGGCAGCCTGTGCCAGTGCTCTGGGACCCTTACAGGAAAGAAGTTCCCCCTTGTGTTGAGGCAGAACCTCCTGTGCTGCAGCTTACACCCATTGCTCCTTGTCCTATGCCAGGGAGCAGTGAGCAGAGCCTGTCCCCTGCTCCTGGCAGCCCTCAGATACTTATAAACATTGATCAAATCCCCTCTCAGTCTTCTCCAGACTAAACAGCCCCAGGTCCCTCAGCCTCTCCCCACAAGGCAGTGCCTCCTGTTCTCTAATCATCCTCTTAGCTCTCCACTGAGCCCTCTCCAGCAGATCCCTGTCCCTCTGAAACTGGGGAGTGCAAAACTAACCAGTGCAGAGTACAGGGGCAGAATGACTGGATGAGCTGGGCTCAGGGTCAAGAACAGACTGGATGAGCTGGGCTCAGGGTCAAGACCACTCCCCTAGGAGAGTTAATGCTTTACAGCCTCTGATTTCTAAGTGGGGTAAAGCTATTTTATGGCTTAGCCTTTTCCATCTTCCGACTTTCCTAAATTATCAACATTTCCCAGAAGCATCCTTGCGAAAAATCCATCCCAATTAGAGCCTGCAGGAGCAGGGAGGTCATTCTGCCCCTGTACTCTGCACTGGTTAGACCACACCTTGAGTGCTGTGTTCAGTTCTGGGCCCCCCAGTTTAGGAGGGACATTGAGATGCTTGAGCGTGTCCAGAGAAGGGCAACGAGGCTGGGGAGAGGCCTTGAGCACAGCCCTACGAGGAGAGGCTGAGGGAGCTGGGATTGGTTAGCCTGGAGAAGAGGAGGCTCAGGGCAGACCTCATTGCTGTATACAGCTACCTGAGGGGTGGTTGTGGCCAGGAGGAGGTTGCTCTCTTCTCTCAGGTGGCCAGCACCAGAACGAGAGGACACAGCCTCAAGCTGCACCAGGGGAGATTTAGGCTGGAGGTGAGGAGAAAGTTCTTCCCTGAGAGAGTCATTGGACACTGGAATGGGCTGCCCGGGGAGGTGGTGGAGTCGCCGTCCCTGGGGCAGTTCAAGGCAAGGTTGGACGTGGCACTTGGTGCCATGGTCTGGCCTTGAGCTCTGTGGTAAAGGGTTGGACTTGATGATCTGTGAGGTCTCTTCCAACCCTGGTGATACTGTGACACTGTGATACTTTTGTATGTGGTTTTGGGGTGGGACTTTGGGGGAAAAATAAAAATACCTCTAGTTTTATAATTCCTGCCTCCTCAAATTATTTCCCAGTCAAGTCACCCTCCCTAACGACACTTCATTGCCACTGTGAGGCTTTGATATTGTGTTAATTTTCAGGTAGGAAAACTGAAATTCCAGACATTCTGTTCTGATGCTTACTGTGGTCTGTAGGATGCTTTTACTGCCAGTGTTACACTTCGATTTCTCACATTCATTCTGTCCAGTCTTATAAAAGAAAAGAAAACATAACAAAACCTCACACCCCTATTGTCTGGAATAGTTCGATAGAATCATACCATCAACCAGGTTGGAAGAGACCTCCACCATCATCCAGTCCAACCTATCACCCAGCCCTATGCAATCAACCAGACCATGGCACTAAGTGCCTCAGCCAGGCTTTGCTTCAACATCTCCAGGGACAGCAACTCCACCACCTCCCTGGGCAGCCCATTCCAATGCCAATCACTCTTTCTGCCAACAACTTCCTCCTAACATCCAGCCTAGACCTTCCCCAGCACAACTTGAAACTGTGTCCTCTTGTTCTATTGGTGGTTGTCTGGCAGAAGAGACCAACCCCACCTGGCTACAGCCTCCCTTCAGGTAGCTGCAGACAGCAATGACAATCATCATCATAGAATCAACCAGGTTGGAAGAGACCTCCAAAATCATCTAGTCCAACCTATCACCCAGCCCTAACCAATCAACCAGACCATGGCACTAAGTGCCTCATCCAGGCTTTTCTTGAAGACCCCCAGGGGCGGTGCCTCCACCACCTCCCTGGGCAGCCCATTCCAATGCCAATCACTCTCTCTGTGAAGAACTTCTTCCTAACATACAGCCTATATCTACCCTGGCACAACTTGAGACTGTGTCCCCTTGTTCTATTGCTGGTTGCCTGGCAGAAGAGGCCACCCCCCACCTGGCTACAATGCCCCTTCACGTAGTTGTAGACAGCAATGAGGTCACCCCTGAGCCTCCTCTTCTCCAGGCTAAACACCCCCAGCTCCCTCAGCCTCTCCTCATAGGGTTTATGCTCCAGGCCCCTCACCAGCTTTGTCGCCTTTCTCTGGACACCTTCCAGCACCTCAACATCTTTCTTGAATTGAGGGGCCCAGAACTGGATACAGCACTCAAGGTGTGGCCTGACCAGTACAAGGCTCACACAGTGAAACTACAGATACTCCCTCAAATCCATAGCCACCATCTGTGTATACATACCTACAGCAATGGGGCTGAGGAATTAAGTTTTGAAACCAAGTCCACAGTGCAACAGAAAAAAGAAAGAAGGGGACAAATTTGTAGAAGATTATGTTCACTATATCATCAACCTACACTTTGAATTTGAATCTTCCTCACATAAAAGCCAAGCCTGGGAAGTTTTATCTTTAATGCAGATTCATTCCTGTCATCTCACAATTATCCTCCCAGCTGCCTTTAGGCTTCCAAGCTCCCAGAATTTACATTAGAATTAAAGAAACAAAGAAATTATCTCTACCGTCCCAATCCCCAATTCTTTTTACATCTTTGCTCCCTCTTTCAATCAGAGCACTTAAAACACCCAAGCATTGTCCTGAAAACAATCATAAGGAAAGATTTGCAAAGTCATCCTTCTAAATATGGAGTCTCTATTCTTTTTTTGTTCCAAGCCAGAAAGCCTTCAATACTGCTTTGTCTAACATTCTCTTCTTTGCCTTTCATTACTTATCACTGATTTAACTGCTAGTGCAACATCCTGCCCCCTTTGCTTCTGATGGGTTTGGTTTGGCCTCTCCATATAGGCATCCTGGCAACACTGCATAGAATCATAGAATCATAGAATCAATCAGGTTGGAAGAGACCTCCAACATCATCCAGTCCAACCTAGCACCCAGCCCTAGCCAATCAACCAGACCATGGCACTAAGTGCCTCATCCAGGCTTTTCTTGAAGACCCCCAGGGACGGTGCCTCCACCACCTCCCTGGGCAGCCCATTCCAATGCCAGTCACTCTCTCTGTGAAGAACTTCTTCCTAATACCCAGCCTATACCTACCCTGGCACAATTTGAGACTGTGTCCCCTTGTTCTATTGCTGGTTACCTGGGAGAAGAGGCCACCCCCCACCTGGCTACAATGTCCCTTCAGGTAGTTGTAGACAGTAATAAGATCACCCCTGAGCCTCCTCTTCTCCAGGCTGAACAGTAGTCCACTGTTTTTTTCTGGTACTGAGATGTGGTAATTTAATTTCTTTTGTTACCACAGTAAAGTGTGGTAACACTTTCACTCTGGTAAGACCCCACCTGGAGTACTGCATCCAGTTCCAGAGCCCCCATTACAGGAAGGATGTGGATGTGCTGGAGTGCATCTAGAGAAGGGCCACGAGGATGCTCAGAGGGCTGCAGCAGCTCTGCTGTGAGCACAGACTGAAAGAGTTGGGGCTGTGCAGTCTGGAGAAGAGGAGGCTCCCAGGTGACCTTCTTGTGGCCTTCCAGCATCTGAAGGGGACCTAGAAAAAAGCTGGGGAGGGACTTTTCAGGGTATGACGGAGTGAGAGGACTGGGGGGAATGGAGCAAAGATGGAGGTGGGTAGGTTCAGCCTGGACATGAAGTTGTTGAGCAGGAGAGTGGTGAGAGGCTGGAATGGGTTGCCCAGGGAGGTGGTTAATGCCCCATCCCTGGAGGTGTTTAAGGCCAGGCTGGATGGGGCTCTGGCCAGGATGATCTAGGGTAAGGTGCCCCTCCCCATGGCAGGGGAGTTGGAACTGGATGATCCTTGTGGTCCCTTCCAACCCTGACTGATTCTATGATTCTGTGGAAGTTCTGAAACTACATATCTAAACAAAATTAATAAAGAAGTAGTCATGCCTTCTCTGGAGCCTCTCAAGGCCTGTCTGGATGCATTCTATGATCTGTGTTGGATAGTATTGTCCTGCTTTGGCAAGGAGGGGTGGACTTGATGATCTCCTTGGCCCCCTTCCAAACCCTAACATCCTGTGAGCCTGTGCCATTAATTCAGTCACATTTTCTCCAAACCCCTCCAACAAACCAGTATTCAACTGAACTTTCAGCTACTCAGAAGTATGATTAGCAGGGACACAGAACAGTAGGTTAGCAGGGACCTCTGGAGGTCTTCTGGTCCAATCCCTTCTGCTCAATGGAGAGCCACCTAGAACAGGCTTTGGAATATCTCAGAAGTATGATTAGCAGGGACACAGAATAGTAGGTTAGCAGGGACCTCTGGAGGTCTTCTGGTCCAATCCCTTCTGCTCAATGGAGAGCCACCTAGAACAGGCTTTGGAATATCTCAGAAGTATGATTAGCAGGGACACAGAACAGTAGGTTAGCAGGGACCTCTGGAGGTCTTCTGGTCCAATCCCTTCTGCTCAATGCAGAGCCACCTAGAACAGGCTTTGGAATATCTCAGAAGTATGATTAGCAGGGACACAGAATAGTAGGTTAGCAGGGACCTCTGGAGGTCTTCTGGTCCAATCCCTTCTGCTCAATGGAGAGCCACCTAGAACAGGCTTTGGAATATCTCTATGGATGGAAACTCCACAACCTCTTTGGATAACCTGTGCCAATGCCTGGTTACCTTCATGGTAGAATGACAGATTGCTTTGGGTTGGAAGGTCCATACCCACTACAATGAGCTGAGACACATTTAACTAGATGACATCAATTAACTAGGTGCATAGCAATTGCTCCAGAGGACATCATCAAATGCCCCTCATACTTTCTTCTTTCTCTTAGTTCTTACATGTGAGCTGACATCACACAGCATGGAATATCCCTCTGGTCAGTTTGGGTCAGTTGATAAGATCCTACCTGAGCCTTCTCTTCTCCAGGCTGAAAAGTCCCAGCTCTTTCAGCCTTTCCTTACCAGAGAGGTGCTCCAGTTCCTTTGTCAATTTTGTGGCCCTTCGTTGAACACTCTCTGGTGTCTTTGCACCTCATGTACTGGGTGTTTAGAACTGCACACAGCACTTCAGGTGTTGCCTCACCTGTTGATCACCTCCCATGAAATGCTAACAACACAGCTCCTAATGCAGCCCAGGATACTATTCACTGCCTTTGTATCACAGGTACATTGCTGGTAGATGTTCAACTTGGTGTCTATCAGAACCTCTGGTCCTTTTCAGCAAAGATGCTTTCTAGCTGGATAAGGCCAAGCATGTTCTGCTGCCTAGGACTGCCTTTCCCAGTTGTGAGTTATGAAGCCAGGAGACATTCTGTAATGTCACACAACAGCCATTTGGAAACATGACACAAGTTAAATGGAGTGGTTTTCTGGCAGCAACCACAGAGCAGCGAAGCAGAGCTGCACTGTACTGTGCTTAGCTTCTCAGAATCATAGAATCATAGAATCAACCAGGTTGGAAGAGACCTCCAAGATCATCCAGGCCAACCTATCCCCCAGCCCTAGCCAGTCAACTAGACCATGGCACCAAGTGCCTCATCCAGCTTCTGTTACAGCTCAGGAAGTTCTGCTTCATTTTCACCTGTCTGTAGCATGCAAACTTGGGATCCCTGCCTTGGCATTTTTCATTGGTTTGTGTCTCTGCTTCTCCTTGCTCTTGCTGTTTTCCTTCTAAGTACTTCCATCCTTCTGCCTGCTTTCATGCTGGTATGTAAGGTAGCATAAACCAAAGACCTATCCTAGGCCAACAGCTGGAAAGGGACATATTACTACTGTGAAGCAGGAAGCAGAAAAATAGCAATGTCACTAAGCACACAAACACCATCTACGGTGTTCAAAGCAAAATAGGTTTCCACTTCCCCAAAAGAACTCAAAGCATTTGTCATAGCAGATCACATTGCCCCTCTGTGAAATCCTGCATGCAGCCTGCAGCAGCAGCCAGTACCTGATGCCATAGAGAAAAGTGAGCAGCAGCATATTGCACCTGGTAATCTTGAGAAATCTGCTCTTCAGCTGCTAAGTGGAGCAGAAAACAAAACCCTGAAGTTCCTCGTGGGCTATGCAAGTCATTTTGCTTCCGTTGAGCTTTAGCAATATAGACAACTTCAGGTGACACTTGCATTAAATGCAATCAATTAGAATTGGCTTCTTGCATTTAGTTGATAGAGCCAATGGAAATAAACATTCCAGCAGCTGCAAATGACATTGCCATGGCTTTGATAAAAGCTGACAGTTCCTGCTGTGACATTCCTACTCACTACACCAACAGGTAATGCTAAGTGGCTCGTTGCTTTGTTTTCACCTAGGCAAGAGGAAGAGTGCATTCTGCAAGCATGTGGATTACTAAAACCATGATCTGGGCTTGTCCTTACTGTCCTTAACATCAAGGAGCTTAGCCTCCTTAAGGAAGTCTAGAATCTCCCCATGGAACTGAGTGTAGCACACAACACAGTCATTAAGGGCTCTGACATCTGGGTTTGCAACATTTTTCTCACCTTTTTATTATTGTTTTTTATTGTTGGTTTTTTTTTTCTGGTGTGCACATCTGAGGGATGTGTTTAGAGACAAAACCATGGACCTGGGCCTGATTAAATGAGCTACAGACCACAAGTGGCAATATTCTGCAGCAGGAAGATAGCACAGCCCGAAGATTTTTGACCTTCTCCTTAAAAACCAAGAGAGAATAACACAATCAACCAGGTTGGAAGAGACCTTCAAGATCAGCCAGTCCAACCTAGCACCCAGCCCTATCCAGTCAATTAGACCATGGCACTGAGTGCCTCATCCAGACTTTGCCTGAACACCTCCAGAGATGGTGACTCCACCACCTCCCTGGGCAGCCCATTCCAATGCCAATCACTCTCTCTGACAACAACTTCCTCCTAACATCCAGCCTAGACCTCCCCCACCACAGCTTGAGACTGTGTCCCCTTGTTCTGTTGCTGCTTGCTTGGAAGAAGAGGCCAACCCCACCTGGCTACAGCCTCCCTTCAGGTAGTTGTAGACAGCAATGAGGTCTGCCCTGAGCCTCCTCTTCTGCAGGCTGCACACCCCCAATTCCCTCAGCCTCTCCTCACAGGGCTGTGCTCCAGGCCCTTCACCATCTTTGTCACCCTCCTCTGGACACCTTCCAGCACCTCAGCATCTCTCTTGAAGTGAGGAGCCCAGAACTGGACACAGCACTCAAAGTGTGGCCAGACCAGTGCTGAGCACAGGACAGAATAACCTCCCTTGTCCTGCTGGCCACACTGCTCCTGATGCAGGCCAGGATGCCATTGGCTCTCTTGGCCACCTGGGCACACTGCTGCCTCATCTTCAACTACTCTCTACCAGTACCCCCAGCTCCCTTTCTCCCTGGCTGCTCTCAGCCTCTCTGTCCCCAGCCTGTAGTGCTGCTTGGGGTTGTTGTGGCTAAAATGTAGATCCCTGCACTTGGCCTTGTTCAATCTTACCCCATTGGCCTCTGCCCACCCATTCAGCTTGGCCAGGTCCCTCTGCAGGGCTCTGCTACCCTCCAACAGCTCCACACCTGCTCCTAGCTTGGTGTCACCTGCAAACTTACTGATGCTGGACTCAATCCCCTTGTCCAGATCATCAACAAAGATATTTCCACCTTGGTCTCATATTCCTTGTTATCTCCTGTTTATGGCTCTCCCAGAGAAAACTCCCACCAGATAAATTCCACACTGCATTCTGAAATAACACTCAGGCTGTATTAGCATCCACATTTTTGTTGTGAATGGTTACCACAACTATCTTTGACAACACAATATGAAAGTCATTTATTCAACCCAACACTAACGCAATGGTTTAGTAGGGAGGGGGAAATAAAAAGCCAGAACCCTTCTTATATCACTTTTTATGACTAAATTATGCCACATTCAGCTCACATTTTTCTCAAGTTATCACATTTATTTTACAGATTGATGATGGTCTTCATGCCCAAACGTCTGTACTCTACAGAATAAACACTGTCAAACCATTCATCAATCTGTCACATTCCTCACATTTTAGGACCCTTTTCAATTTAGTCAAACTGCTCTTGCTGGTAGAGCAGGATACAGTGCAGTTGGATTTCTCACCATTTGAGATAAACATGGACTTCAATGCTCCTTTCTCAATCCTTATGAGTAGTTGTAAGAAGGAAGAGTTGGTTTGTGTGTGAGCAGAAGCTGCAACAGCCTCAAGCTATGCCAGGGGAGATTTAGGCTGGAGGTGAGGAGAAAGTTCTTCCCTGAGAGAGTCATTGGACACTGGAATGGGCTGCCCGGGGAGGTGGTGGAGTCGCCGTCCCTGGAGCTGTTCAAGGCAGGATTGGATGTGGCACTTGGTGCCATGGTCTGGCCTTGAGCTCTGTGGTAAAGGGTTGGACTTGATGATCTATGAGGTCTCTTCCAACCCTGATGATACTGTGATACTGTGATAATAATTTGCTTACTAAGGATAAGATCTGGGGGAAGCAGGGCTTGCAGGTATGTTCATGAGCAGTAGGGAAAGATGGGATGGAACAGATTCCAAAATGAAGGAGGAGTTTGGTTCTCCCTGGTTCAGACATCTGGGATGCACTGGGCACACATCACAGGATTCTGAACAGATACAAACCGAGAGCGTGGGCAGGTGAGTTGGAGCGGCACCAGCCTGACCAGCACCATGGAGCGGCTCCTGGTGGGGACACCTGCTTCTGAGACAGCAGCTGACCAGCTCTGCCATCTAGGCAGCTCAGGAGCTCTGCTGCCCGGGGATAGAATCATAGAATCATAGAATCAAGCAGGTTGGAAGAGACCTCCAAGATCAGCCAGTCCAACCTAGCACCCAGCCCTAGCCAATCAACCAGACCATGGCACTAAGTGCCTCAGCCAGGCTTTGCTTCAACACCTCCAGGGACGGTGACTCCACCACCTCCCTGGGCAGCCCATTCCAATGCCAATCACTCTCTCTGCCAACAACTTCCTCCTCACATCCAGCCCAGACTTCCCCTGGCACAACTTGAGACTGTCCCCTTGTTCTGTTGCCTTTTCAGGTTCATGTCTAGCCAATTTCATATGTATATGTTGAAATATTCAGGACTGGAACCTCAGTGGAAGAGCCTGGTGTCAATGTCTAGTTGTCCTTGCAGTGCCTTGCTTTTAGTTTTGCTTTGTTTTTTTTCTGATGCAAATCATAGAGTATCTTGACTTGGAAATGATCAGTCACTGAATCTAACACCTAACTCTTTAGAGGACTGTGTAAAACTCAACTGTGTGGCTAAGAGCATCATCCAGATGCTCACAGGCTCAGTGTCATGACCACTTCCCTGCAGAGCCTGTTCCAGGGACCAGCTACCCTCACAGTGAAGAAACTTTTCCTACTGCTCAATCTGAACTTTCCTCAAGGTACTTAGGTAAGATTATAAATTCCTATCAGTAGACAAATTCTTATGCCTGTATAAAATCCATAAGTCTGGTCTGAAAGCTCAGTACTACATAGTCTTGTGTAATCAGGGAGATACGTAAAGAGCACATGTCATGAACATTTAAAACACCATGGCTGCTATACTCACAGTTAAAAACTCCAAAACACTACAAGGTTTCAATACGATGCTCAAGATGGCTCAGTCTGTCTTCAACAGAGTCAGGAAAAGTGCAGCTTCTCCTACACTCCTACTGACATCAAAAACTTGAAAGAGAGTCCCATTTCACAGGCTCACAGGCTCAAGGGATGCTAGGGGTTGGAAGGGACCCAAGGAGATCATCCAGTCCAACCCCTCTGCCAGAGCAGGACAATCCTATCTAACACAGATCACAGAGGAACACATCCAGACAGGCCCTGAAAGGCTCCAGAGAAGGAGACTCCACAGCCTCTCTGGGCAGCCTGTGCGAGTGCTCTGGGACCCTCACAGTAAAGAAGTTCCCCCTTGCGTTGAGGCAGAACCTCCTGTGCTGCAGCTTACACCCATTGCTGCTTGTCCTATGCCAGGGAGCAGTGAGCAGAGCCTGTCCCTCTGCTCCTGGCCAGCTCTCAGATATTCATAAACATTTATCAAATCCCTTCTCAGTCTTCTCGTTTCCAGACTATAAAGTCCCAGGTCCCTCAGTCTCTCCTCATAAGCTATGCCCTCCAGTCCCCTCATCATCCTCGCAGCACCCCAGAACCCATTTCAACATTTCCTGCAAACTCCACTCCCTGTCATCATTGTTCCACATCCCAATTTCCTTTAAGGGCATCCCCATCTCCTTAAACTGCTGTTGTCAGCTTCACTGTCAGTGCTGATCATGCCAGATACCCTACAAATGGCTGCATTCAAAAGGGATGAAAAAATGTTACAGGGTGGGATACTAAAGGGACTGTACTATGTTTGTCTTCTAGGAAACACAATCCTGAGGCTAAACACTCAAAAAATTCCTCTGGAGCTGTAGTGACTCAGACCACAAACAGCTCATCTGGAAATCCAAGGGCACAACAAAGAATCATAGAATCAGTCTGGGTTGGAAGAGACCAAGGATCATCGGATTCCAACCCCCCTGCCATGCCCAGGGACACCCTACCCTAGAGCAGGCTGCCCACAGCCTCAGCCAGCCTGGCCTTAAACACCTCCAGCCATGGGGCCTCAACCACCTCCCTGGGCAACCCATTCCAGCCTCTCACCACTCTCATGCTCAACAACTTCCTCCTCACATCCACTCTGAATCTCCCCACCTCCAGCTTTGCTCCATTCCCCCCAGTCCTGTCACTCCCTGATATCCTAAAACGTCCCTCCCCAGCCTTTTTGTAGGCCCCTGCAGATCCTGGAAGGCCACAAAAAGGTCACCTGGGAGCCTCCTCTTCTCCAGACTGCACAGCCCCAACTCTTTCAGTCTGTGCTCAGAGCAGAGCTGCTGCAGCCCTCTGAGCATCCTCCTGGCCCTTCTCTGGACACGCTCCAGCACCTCCACATCCTTCTTGTAATGGAGGCTCCAGATCACATCTGACCTCAAGTAGCATCAGCACTGATAACCATATGGGAAGTGATCTTGCCTCTGCACAGGAAAGCCACCAAAGTACCGCACATTAGAAAAGAGGTTCACTTTTGCAATTATAAAACTACTTTAGGGCCACCACCTCCCTGGGCAGCCCATTCCAATGCCAATCACTCTCTCTGCCAACAACTTCCTCCTAACATCCAGCCTAGGAGACTTCCTTTTTACAAAGAGTCACATTGTAAAGACAAGATGTAATATGTACAAGCTGCTCCTGGGGAGATTCAAACTGGATGCCAGAATATTTTTTTTCACTATTCAAACTACTAAACATTGGAATAAACTCCCAAGGGAGGTGGCAGATTCCCTTATATCAGACAGTTTTAAAGCCCAGCTTGACAGGGTGCTGAGCCATCCCATTTCAGTTATATCCTTACCCCAAAAGATTGGACTAGATCATCTTTGAGGTCCATTCCAAACATGTATTCTATGAATCTATGAAAATATTCATTTCTTCATATGTAAGGACAAAGTATGATGACAGATCCCCCCAAAAATAGTGTCCAACCTCATTGCTGTCTACAACTACCTGAAGGGAGGCTGTAGCCAGGTGGGGTTGGTCTCTTCTGCCAGGCAACCAGCAACAGAACAAGGGGACACAGTCTCAAGTTGTGTCAGGGTAGGTCTAGGCTGGATGTTAAGAGGAAGTACTTCCCAGAGAGAGAGTGATTGGCATTGGAATGGGCTGCCCAGGGAGGTGGTGGAGTCACTGTCTCAGGAGGTGTTCAGGCAAAGCCTGGCTGAGGCACTTAGTGCCATGGTCTGGTTGATTGGATAGGGCTGGGTGCTAGGTTGGACTGGCTGAGCTTGGAGGTCTCTTCCAACCTGGTTGATTCTATGATTCTATGATAGGAAGGGATGAGTATGCCATGCTTGAGCAACTCTGCAGCTGCACAGTTATTAAGGAACTGTCACCACCACATTAATGGCAGCAGCTTCAAGGCTGCTCTGGATTGAGCCAAGGTTTGTGACACACATGAGTAACAAAGTGACACTCTATTTTCCATATTGCTGCATGTCACTCTTCTGGAGTTCTCAGCGTTGCAGGCACTCACATTTGGGTAAGTGGCAGGCAGCCTTTCTCTCCTCCCATTGGGGTGACTACTCTGAGTGTGAAGGGGATTCAACACCTGTGCATGGGTGGCTTCTCAGACGTTTTAATCTTGCCACCTAGTTCAAGCACTCACTCTTGACCTCTGCCCTTCAATTCCAAGCTTGTATCCTGTTTCATTCCTCTTGCATCCTTCCACTATAGAAGAATTCATGTTTCTCTGTGGTGTTCTTCAGCAATTCACTAGCTCATTAAAAAACTAATTTAGGATTAAATACACCTTCTGCCAAATGCTAAAACTCTTCCTATTTGAAGACAGTGTAAGTGCAAAGTAACTTATGATTTCAGATTACCAACACTTGAAAATAATGGAAATTGCATACTCATTCCATCCAGAGGGACCTGCACAGGCTGCAGAGCTGTGCCCAGGCCAACCTCATGACATTCCACAAGGCCAAGTGTAAGATCCTGCACCTGGGTCAGTGCAATCCCAAGCACAACTCCAGGCTGGGTGGGAATGGTTGAGAGCAGCCCTGAGGAACAGGCCCTGGGGGTCTGGGGTGATGCAAAGCTCCACAGGAGCCTGCAGTGTGAGTGCAGCCCAGACACAACCCTGTGCTGGGCTGCAGCAAGAGCAGTGTGGGCAGCAGGGCAAGGAAGGGGATCCTGCTCCTTTACTCTGTTCTTGTCAAACCACACCTGGAGTCCTGTGTACAGTTCTGGAGCTCCCAACATAAGAGGGACATGGAACTGTTGGAGTGAGTCCAGAGGAGGGCCACAAAGATGCTCAGAGGGCTGCAGCAGCTCTGCTATGAGGACAGGCTGAGAGAGTTAGGGCTCTTCAGCCTGGAGAAGAGAAGGATTCAAGGAGACCTTATTCCAGATCTCCTTTATGAACTTGTTACACATGACTTAGGAGTTCTCCTCTGGGTGGAAGAGAATCTGTTTCCCTCATCTTATATGCACTGCTTTATGTAACTTTTCAGAGGTGATCCCATATCTGTGCTGATGTCACCAAAGCATATGAAATTTTACTGTAGAGGGTCCAACAACAGTGCCACTACTTATAGAACAGACTGCAGTGGGCAAACTATGACAGCAAACCCATAGCTATTCTCATTATTCTTTCTGGGTAAATCAAATTCACAGTATCACAGTCTCACAGTATCATCAAGGTTGGAAGAGACCTCACAGATCATCAAGTCCAACCCTTTACCACAGTGCTCAAGGCCAGACCATGGCACCAAGTGCCACATCCAACCTTGCCTTGAACTGCCCCAGGGACGGCGACTCCACCACCTCCCCGGGCAGCCCATTCCAGTGTCCAATGACTCTCTCAGGGAAGAACTTTCTCCTCACCTCCAGCCTAAATTTCCCCTGGTGCAGCCTGAGGCTGTGTCCTCTTGTTCTGGTGCTGGCCACCTGAGAGAAGAGAGCAACCTCCTCCTGGCCACAACCACCCCTCAGGTAGTTGTAGACAGCAATAAGGTCTCCCCTGAGCCTCCTCTTCTCCAGGCTAACCAATCCCAGCTCCCTCAGCCTCTCCTCGTAGGGCTGTGCTCAAGGCCTCTCCCCAGCCTCGTTGCCCTTCTCTGGACACGCTCAAGCATCTCAATGTCCCTCCTAAACTGGGGGGCCCAGAACTGAACACAGCACTCAAGGTGTGGTCTAACCAGTGCAGAGTACAGGGGCAGAATGACCTCCCTGCTCCTGCTGACCACACCATTCCTGATGCAGGCCAGGATGCCACTGGCTCTCTTGGCCACCTGGGCACACTGCTGGCTCATGTTCAGTTGGGTATCAATCAGTACCCCCAGATCCCTCTCTGTCTGGCTGCTCTCCAGCCACTCTGACCCCAGCCTGTATCTCTGCATGGGGTTGTTGTGGCCAAAGTGCAGCACCCTGCACTTGGAGCTATTGAACCCCATCCCCTTGGACTCTGCCCATCTGTCCAGGCGGTCAAGGTCCTGCTGCAGAGCCCTTCTGCCCTCCAACCCAGCCACATCTGCCCCCAGCTTGGTGTCATCTGCAAACTTGCTGATGACTGACTCCATGCCCTCATCCAGATCATCTATGAAAATTCAAATGGCTCAAGTCAGCTCTCCATTAAAGCATGCAGAAATAGGTCAATGGTCTGTCATCAGCTTCTACACTGTAGATTATCTTGCTAAATATACATCAAGTTCTTCACTCCAAACCAAAACTGTTTCACTACCATGGCATATGTTGACAGTTCCTAAATCAAATCAGAGCATATTCATGCACAGCATGGTTATTTCCAGTGGCTGACAGAACCAAAACAGCAAACTCCCCCGGCTCTAGCAGCAGTTGGGCAGGCAGAGCTGCCCATTTGCCAGCATAACTCATTCCACCAAGGAATCAAACCCTTACATTTCAGTTTACAGGAGACTCACCAGCAATGTTTCATTGCTGCAGTCACATCACAAAACTTCTTCAGCTTAGGCATATCCTTAGGAGCCCTTTTTAACTCCAAAGTCACAACGTAAGCCTTAGAGATAGGTGTTGATAGTTAACACTCAAGCCTCTGAGTAACTCCAGAGTGAAAAGAATTCTCTTAGAATCATAGAATCAAGCAGGTTGGAAGAGACCTCCAAGATCATCCAGTCCAACCTAGCACCCAGCCCTATCCAGTCAACCAGACCATGGCACTAAGTGCCTCAGCCAGTCTTTTCTTGAAGACTTCCAGGGACGGTGCCTCCACCACCTCCCTGGGCAGCCCATTCCAATGCCAATCACTCTCTCTGACAACAACTTCCCCCTAACATCCAGCCTAGACCTCCCCTGCCACAACTTCAGACTGTGTTGCCTTGTTCTATTGCTGGTTGCCTGGCAGAAGAGACCAATCCCCACTTGGCTACAATGTCCCTTCAGGTAGTTGTAGACAGTAATAAGATCACCCCTGAGCCTCCTCTGCTGCAGGCTGCACACCCCCAGCTCCCTCAGCCTCTCCTCATAGGGATTGTGTTCCAGGCCCCTCACCAGCTTTGTTGCCCTCCTGCATATGCATTTTGTTCAACCTCTCTCTGTAAAAGCCATTTCAAAAGAGCTAGCATGCTGACCTTTGCAATATGAACAGGCAAAGCAATACATCTACCCACTGAGAAGCCTTGAGGAACGTTGATAACTACTAATAAGACCCCCTGAAATGAAGCTCACACCTAAGGCTAAGTGGTATCTTCTGATATGTAACACTCAATAGTGTCTTTGTCACAAATATTTGTGCTGCAAGCTGTGGTGGTAGGCCTGATAGTGCAAATATGGGCTTATCCATGTTGGCTTGCCCAGATATGTTCCCCTGCTCCCCCTGCTTCTGTGCTGGGGAGAGGCAACCATAGGAGGGGAGGGCAAAAGCCCTGGCTTCACCTAATGTAGTGAGGCTTGGCAAAGTGCCATTCTGATGGGCTAATCTCTGTCCAATGCCCCATGAGTCTCGGGCTGGATATTGATAAGAGAGATAAGCAGGCAGCACAGGGCAGCTGCTGCCTCAACTGCATCCTGAAGTTGCCTGTGGAGCTTACCAGGAACAGGCTCTAAATACCTGCACACCATCAGCCTGCATAGCCAACGTGACATCCTGAGCCTGTGCATCACAGGACGCCCTGCCTGCACCTGGAAGTCTCCTGCCAAGACTAGAAGTCTTGGAGAGACACAGATCATCCAGTGCAGCCAGGAGACAAGGTCAGAGATTGTCTGCCTCCTTTCCCCAGAAGCCTGGGAAGAATCAAGTCTCAGCAGCCAACAAGACAGAGTTCCCTGAAAGCATTTGGGCACTGTCTGGGACTGTGGCTAGCCCTGAGACCCAGGGAATAATAATTTCATGAGTAAATACTTAAAAGCCTCTTCCAGTATAATATTTGCATTTGCCACTTCAAGAAATAAGTGCTCTAGTTTTGCCTGTTCCCTGCATGTATACATTTCCAACCTGTACATTTTTGAACCTATGAATAAGTTTCCTGGTGAGTATTAATGTTAATAAACAGTTTTCATAATTATTAACAATTATCAAGATTAATACAGGTTATTAACTTTGCATAATCCATCACACAAGCCTACAGTGAAATATTCTGAGTCTGTCTCATAGAATCATAGAATCAGCCAGGTTGGAAGAGACCTCCAAGCTCATCCAGTCCAACCTATCACCCAGCCCTATCCAATCAACCAGACCATGGCACTAAGTGCCTCAGCCAGGCTTTGCTTGAAGACCCCCAGGGATGGTGCCTCCACCACCTCCCTGGGCAGCCCATTCCAATGGGAAATCACTCTCTCTGTGAAGAACTTCTACCTAATATCCAGCCTATACCTACCCTGGCACAACTTGAGACTGTGTCCCCTTGTTCTGTTGCTGGTTGCCTGGGAGAAGAGGCCACCCCCCACCTGGCTACAATGTCCCTTCAGGTAGTTGTAGACAGTAATGTCAAATATAGATCAGTTTCTACTCTACGTAAACCAAAAAGCGAGTAAGAAAATACATGCAAAGCATCTTTTGCAGCAGTAACTGAATCATAGAACAACAACAGTGTGCCCAGGTGGCCAAGAGAGCCAGTGGCATCCTGGCCTGCATCAGGAATGGTGTGGCCAGCAGGAGCAGGGAGGTCATTCTGCCCCTATACTCTGCACTGGTTAGACCACACCTTGAGTCCTGTGTTCAGTTCTGGGCCCCCCAGTTTAGGAGGGACATTGAGATGCTTGAGCATGTCCAGAGAAGGGCAACGAGGCTGGGGAGAGGCCTTGAGCACAGCCCTACGAGGAGAGGCTGAGGGAGCTGGGATTGGTTAGCCTGGAGAAGAGGAGGCTCAGGGCAGACCTCATTGCTGTCTACAACTACCTGAGGGGAGGTTGTGGCCAGGAGGAGGTTGCTCTCTTCTCTCAGGTGGCCAGCACCAGAACAAGAGGACACAGCCTCAGGCTGTGCCAGGGGAGATTTAGGCTGGAGGTGAGGAGAAAGTTCTTCCCTGAGAGAGTCATTGGACACTGGAATGGGCTGCCCGGGGAGGTGGTGGAGTCGCCGTCCCTGGAGCTGTTCAAGGCAGGATTGGATGTGGCACTTGGTGCCATGGTCTGGCCTTGAGCTCTGTGGTAAAGGGTTGGACTTGATGATCAATGAGGTCTCTTCCAACCTTGATGACACTGTGATGCTGTGATACTCTTGCCATCACTCTCACTGGGGCTGCTGGCTGAGCTGCATCTCTCTAACCTCACCCTCCATTTTGGGCTAACCCACCTTTGCTTCCTAACCTCTGTCTGAACCTCCATTCTTCCTTCGGACTGGGGTAAGGTTGAGAGGGGCAGGGGGAAGGTGCAGGGGTGGCTGGGAGCCCCTCCTGGGGACTCAGGTGTCTGGGAGGGGAGTTGTGCTTCTGTGTTACCTTTTACCTTGTCTATTTCTGTCTATAACTGTATATACTGTAAATAGCTGCTTGTATATTGAGCTAAGCTGTAAATATAAACTTCATTCATATTTCCAGAGCTGGCTGAGTCTCATCTGGGTGATTTCTAAAGTGGGGGGGGGGACATGCCCAAACCATCACAGACACAAAGAAGGTAGAGTTACTAAATGCCTTATTTGTCTCCACCTGTACTTCTGGAGACTGACCTCAGGAGCCCCAGACCACTGAAGCCCCAGAGGCAGACCTGACAAAGGAGGAGTTTTCCTAGGCTGATGAGGAAGGGGTTGATGAGGACTGGGTTAGGGAACAGCTAAGTAACCTGGACATCCATAAAGCCATGGGTCCTGATGGGCTGAGACTGACATCCTTGAGAGCAGTGATGGGGAAAGGGATGTGAGGGTCCTAGTGGGTGGAAGGTTGACCATGAGCCAACAATGTGCTTTTGTGGCCAAGAAGTCCAATGCCATTCTGGGGTGTATTAGAAGGGCTGAGGTTAGTAGGTCAAGAGAGGTTCTCCTCCTCCTCTACTCTGCCCTAGTGAGGCCACATTTGGAATATTATGTCCAATTCTGGCCCCACAGTTTAATATGGACAAGGAACTGCTTGAGAGACTCCAGCACAGAGCCACAAAGATGATTAAGAGAGTGGAACATCTTCTATATGAGGTGAGACTGAGGGCAATGGAGCTCTAGTCTGGAGAGGAGGAGAGATGACCTCATGAATGTTTATAAATATGTAAAGAGTAAGTGCCAAGAGGATGGAGCCAGGCTCTTCCCAGTGCTGCCCAGTGACAGGACAAGGGGCAATGAGTGGAAATTCAGGCATAGGAATTTCCATGTAAACAGGAGGAAATTTTTTTCACTGCCAGAGCAGTCACCTGGAACAGGCTGCCCAGGGGGTGTGTGGGGTCCCTGGAGGTGTTCAAGAGAAGACTGGATGAGGCACCTAGTGCTGTGGTATAATTGATTGGGTAGGGCTGGGTGATAGGTTGGAGTGGCTGAGCTTGGAGGTCTCTTCCAACCTGCTTGATTCTATGATTCTGTGATTTTCATACCTTGGGCATAGGAAGTACACATAAAGAATGATGAAGATTTTGGTTAAGACCTTGAAATTTTGAGATTTCAAAAATGTTTAAGATTTTCTCATTCATTCTTTTTGGCTTCTTTAAACACATTTATCTAAACAGAAAATCTGTTCAGTACTAGTTAGCTAAGCTAATTACTCCACCTGTATAAAGTAATGCAATGCTCCTTAAGCATTTAACCTGGAACATGAACTTGAAAGTTATTCATTTACAAATTTGCTGGCTAATTTGTAGTTAGATGGTGAACCAATTAAATAAAGATCATAGAATCAACCAGGGTGGAAGAGACCTCCAAGCTCAGCCAGTCCAACCTAGCACCCAGCCCTAGCCAGTCAACCAGACCATGGCACTAAGTGCCTCAGCCAGGCTTTGCTTCAACACCTCCAGGAACGGTGACTCCACCACTTCCCTGGGCAGCCCATTCCAATGCCAATCACTCTCTCTGACAACAACTTCCTCTTAACATCCAGCCTAGACCTCCCCTGCCACAACTTGAGACTGTGTCCCCTTCTTCTGTTGCTGGTTGCCTGGCAGAAGAGACCAACCCCACCTGGCTACAACTTCCCTTTGGGTAATTGTAGACAGCAATGAGCTCTGCCCTGAGCCTCCTCTTCTGCAGGCTGCACACCCCCAGCTCCCTCAGCCTCTCCTCATAGGGTTTGTGTTCCAGGCCCCTTATCAGCTTTGTCGCCCTTCTCTGGACACTTTCCAGCACCTCAACATCTCTCTTGAATTGAGTGGCCCAGAACTGGACACAGCACTCAAGGTGTGGCCTGACCAGTGCTGAGTACAGGGACAGAATAACCTCCCTTGTCCTACTGGCCACACTGTTCCTGATGCAGGCCAGGATGCCATTGGCTCTCTTGGCTACCTTCTGCTCAGCCTGATTGACACTGGGAAAGCTGTGTTATGGCTTAGCCTTTTCCATTTCCTGTCTTCTAAAATAGCCAAATTTATCTATAGTATCCTTTGTAAGATCTTCTTAATGAACTGAGTCTGCTAGTTAAACTCAATTCATTTCTGTATATAGTTTGGTGGGGGGGGTGTCCATAAAATAATTCTATTTTTCTCTGTATTCCTGACTCAGCCACATTCACTCCCTGCCTCCACAACAAGTTCTTCACCTCTTTCTCTCAAAGAACTCTATTAGTCAACATTCAGTCACAGCACGAAGAAGCCCACACCATTTTTCCCTCTATCACATTTCTACAGAGCTGCAATTAAAGACCTATTTAATCAAAAGACCTTAATGGGTTGCTAGTCTCTATAATGTCTATTTCAATGCAGTAGCCCTGATTTAATCCCAATTTATAAGACTGGAGAGAGGCCAAAATAGGAAATCAGTACAACTCCTTATCAACATAGATTTTTAATTTCTTTTTTAAGAGAGCAGTTCTGAAATAGATTAGAAAGCTTTCTAATGAAAATCAATGGCCTTTTAAAGATAAAGGCCTAAAGCACAATCAAAGACTTCAAATGCCAAGGCAATGTGTGCTTCAAACTCTGATTTGCTTCCGTATGCCCAGATTGGCTGGCTGGGTTTGTAAGTGTCCAGAGAAGGGCAGCAAGGCTGGGGAGGGACCTGGAGCACAAACCCTATGAGGAGAGGCTGAGGGAGCTGGGGGTGTGCAGCCTGCAGAAGAGGAGGCTCAGGGCTGACCTCATTGCTGTCTGCAGCTCCCTGAAGGGAGGCTGTAGCCAGGTGGGGTTGGGCTCTTCTGCCAGGCATCCAGCAATAGAACAAGGGGACACAGTCTCAAGTTGGTGCAGGGGAGGTCTAGGCTGGATGTTAGGAGGAAGTTGTTGGCATAGAGAGTGATTGGCATTGGAATGGGCTGCCGAGGGAGGTGGTGGAGTTGCTGTCCCTGGAGGTGTTGAAGCAAAGCCTGGATGAGACATTTAGTGCCATGGTCTAGTTGACTGGATAGGGCTGGGTGCTGGGATGACCTTGGAGGTCTCTTCCAACCTGGTTGATTCTATTCTACTGAGTTTAAGGTCAAGGCAAAAAGTGACTTTCTGAATTGCTGCTACCTGGCCTAGACTAATGAATGTTTCTCACAAACTCACATATGGAATGTTAGGTAATGGCTTCTGACAGATTGTCCACTGCTAATGTGAAGTCTTATTTCCTTTGCACCCTCTCTCAGCATCCTTTTCTTGAGCTCCTCTACTCCTTGTCTCACTCAACACTCATGCCATGCCTTGCCATGCCCTTCCTCCTTGCAGCCCTGGCCACAGCCAGCAGCAGCCCATGGGCAACTTCCCAACTCTGGCTTTGGGACTTCACAAGGAATGATTTAAAGGGTAATGGCTCTGCTTCAACTGTAGCTGCAAATATTGATGAGGGTCAGGAGAGGGTAAGAAGGATTATTTCCTATAGCTGGACATCGACTCCTTAATGACCTATTTTCTACAGCTTAAGAGGAGTTTCCTTGCTGCAGCTTAATGCTCACTCTGCCATGATATGTTTTCACCACACTGTACTAGAGATCCAAGTGAAATAAGCAGTGCTGTTAGCCTGTGTGCCATTTACAAAAGAAAAAGTGGCCAAACAGACTGCAGACATCCAAAGCCAACTCTCAACAGACCTGAGACCAAGGGAATGGTCTTCCCCTCATGTAAATAGCATTGCACCACACCCACAGACAAGCCAAGGATGCTGACACTCCCCTGCCCCACTATCCTCAAAGCTGACAAAAACCACTGACCTCAAGACCAGAGGGATGTTTCGTGGTTGAGCACGGCAGAAGTGTAACACTATTGCCAGGAGACATAGAGAGGCAGCTAGGAAGGCTAAGGCCTGGTTGGAGCTCAACCTTGCAAAGGAGGTCAAGGATAACAGAAAGGGCTTCTTCAAATACATTGTAGGAAAAGCTAACACTAGAGGCTATGTAGGCCCTCTGCTGAATGAGGAGGGTGCCCTGGTGACAGAGAACAGAAAGAAGTCAGAGTTACTACATGTCTTCTTCACCTCCATCTACATGGCTGGAGACTTTCCTCAGGAGCCCCTGACATCTGAGGCACCAGAGGAAACCATGACAGAGGAGGAGTCTTCCCTGGTTGATGAGGACTGGGTTAATGAACAGTTGAGTAGTCTGGATATCTATAAATCCATGGCTCCTGATGGCACCTGCAGGTGCCAAGGGAGCTGGCACAGGTCATTGCCAGACCACTCCACCATCTTCAGTAAGTCATGGCAGACAGGAGAGGTGCCTGGGGACTGGGGGAGGGCAAACATCACTCCAATCTTCAAAAAGGGTAAGGAGGAGAAACCAGCTAACTACAGACTGGTCAGCCACAGCTCCATCCCCAGAAAGAACAATAGAATCATAGAATCAACCAGGTTGGAAGAGACCTCCAAGCTCAGGCAGTCCAACCTAGCACCCAGCCCTAGACAATCAACCAGACCATGGCACTAAGTGCCTCATCCAGGCTTTGCTTCAACACCTCCAGGGATGGTGCCTCCACCACCTCCCTGGGCAGCCCATTCCAATGCCAATCACTCTCTCTGACAACAAGACATCTCTCATCTTCAAGAGAGATGTTGAGGTGCTGGAAGGTGTCCAGAAAGGGCAACAAAGCTGCTGAGGGACCTGGAAAAGAAACCCTATGAGGAGAGGCTAAGGGAGCTGGGGGTGTGCAGCCTGCAGCAGAGGAGGCTCAGGGCTGACCTCATTGCTGTCTACAATTACCCAAAGGGAAGTTGTAGCCAGGTGGGGTTGGTCTCTTCTGCCAGGCAACCAGGAACAGAACAAGGGGATACAGTCTCAAGTTGTGCTGGGGGAGGTCTAGGCTGGATGTTAAGAGGAAGTTGTTGTCAGAGAGAGTGATTGGCATTGGAATGGGCTGCCCAGGGAGGTGGTGGAGTTGCGGTTCCTGGAGGTGTTCAAGCAAAGACTGTCTGGGACACTTAGTGCCATGGTCTAGCTGATTGAATAGGGCTGTATGACAGGTTGGACTGGATGTTCTTGGAGGTCTCTTCTAACCTGGTTGATTCTATGGTTCTATGATAAAAACAGTACTGAGACAGTTCTATACTATTGCATATAACGAAAGTAACTGAAGCCCAGGCTTAGACTTCTGCTTAAGTATTTGTTTTTTCCTAAAGGAGCAATGAATTGCCTTTTCCTTAGACACAACCTCAGGCAGATTACAAGTTCCTTGTGTTATTTTGACGCTCTAAACACAAATTATTATTCCTTAACAGAAATCCATCAGTACAGCATGGATCCAGCAGTCTTCTTAATGCCATTGCTGGAAACACAGCTACAGGAGACAGGGCTCTGCAGCAGCTGTCCCCTAGGCTGCTCTCCCTAGATTAAGAAAGCCATAGTGACAGCCTTCTCTCCTTATAGCAGTTTTGGGGGAAATGGTTGAAGAGAATAACACAGAGAGTGACAATTCTTCTGTTCTGGCTGTGCTCCAAAAATTCCTAGGGTAAAAGGCAAGCTCTAAAATTTAGGGACTGTTTGCATTTCAAACACTCCATTGTATTTTTATTTCCAGCAGCAGACATAGAATCATAGAATCAGTCAGGGTTGGAAGGTATCACAAAGATCAGCCAGTTCCAACCCCCCTGCCATGCCCAGGGACACCCTACCCTAGATCAGGCTGCCCACAGCCTCAGCCAGCCTGGCCTCAAACACCTCCAGGCATGGAGCCTCAACCACCTCCCTGGGCAACCCATTCCAGCCTCTCACCACTCTCCTGCTCAACAGCTTCCTCCTCAGGTCCACTCTGAATCTCCTCACCTCCAGCTTTGCTCCATTCCTCCTAGTCCTGCTACTCCCTGAGTGCATAAAAGTCCCTCCCCAGCTGTTTTGGAGGCCCCCTTCAGATACTGGAAGGCCACAAGAAGGTCACTTCTGAGCTTCCTCTTCTGCAGACTGAACAGCCCCAACTCTTTTCATCTGTCCTCAGAGCAGAGCTGCTGCAGCCCTCTGAGCATCCTCCTGGCCCTTCTCTGGACATGCTTCAGCATCTCCATACCCCTCTTGTAATGGGGGCTGCAGACCTGGATGCAGTACCCCTGCTGGGGTCTCACCGGGGCACAGTAGAGGAGGAGAATCACCTCCCTCCACCTGCTAGCTGACATGCATTAATATATTCAATAAAGAAGCAGCATAAAAACTATATTAAATATTGTGGTGTCCTTAAAAAGTCATGAACCTCAGCAGAGGTTCCTGCATCAGGGATGGTGTGGTCAGCAGGAGCAGGGAGGTCATTCTGCCCCTGTACTCTGCACTGGTTAGACCACACCTTGAGTCCTGTGTTCAGTTCTGGGGCCCCCAGTTTAGGAGGGACATTGAGATGCTTGAGTGTGTCCAGAGAAGGGCGATGAGGCTGGGGAGAGGCCTTGAGCACAGCCCTACGAGGAGAGGCTGAGGGAGCTGGGATTGGTTAGCCTGGAGAAGAGGAGGCCCAGGGGAGAAGTTGTTGGCAGAGAGAATGATTGGCATTGGAATGGGCTGCCCAGGGAGGTGGTGGAGTTGCTGTCCCTGGAGGTGTTGAAGCAAAGCCTGGCTGAGGCACTTAGTGCCATGGTCTGGTTGACTGGCCAGGGCTGGGTGCTAGGTTGGACTGGCTGAGCTTGGAGGTCTCTTCCAACCTGGCTGACTCTTTTGTATCCTATTCTATTCTATCTGGCTTACTGTTTCATTTCTCTTACAGTGCTAATATGGAAATATTAATTATATAGTCACACTGCAGCTATGAAATTTACACTCTTCCATTCTTTCACAGACAAATGCTTTCTTTTCCAGGTGCAGAAAACACTTCTGAACTGTTTTACAAGCTGATATTACTAGAACAAATGGCTCCATAATAGCTTTGAAAGAAGAAAAGAAACTGTTCCACAGTCACTGTGCAGCTTTCCTTAGGCACTGGAAAGTTTGAGTCAGTTCAGGAGAAAAAAGAAGTCATTCCTGGAGGCTTTCAGAAGCTAGGTGTTTACTCAAAAAGGTGTAACTTCTTCTGCTAACTATAAAATCTCTTCCCCCTGTTTATTGTCTCACCATGCCATCTGTCAAACAGGCTAACACAACTTGCTATGACCATAGAGCACTTTCTGTCATACCTGTGCAGTAACCGGCAGCTCAGAGTAGCAATTTCTGATGTAGGCAGAAGTGGCAGAGCAGTGTCTGTTAGACAGACATAAAGAAATCAAGACATGAGGAAATTCATCATGATCAGTATCCAGGTATTATCCAAGGCAGGTCCAGAGAAGGGCGATGAAGATGGTGAGGGGCCTGGAGCACAGCCCTGTGAGGAGAGGCTGAGGGAGCTGGGGGTGTGCAGCCTGCAGAAGAGGAGGCTCAGGGCAGAGCTCATTGCTGTCTACAACTACCTGAAGGGAGGCTGTAGTCAGGTGGGGTTGGGTTCTTCTGCCAGGCAACCAGCAACAGAAGAAGGGGACACAGTCTCAAATTGTGCCAGGGGAGGTCTAGGCTGTATGTTAGGAGGAAGTTGCTGTCAGAGAGAGTGATTGGCATTGGAATGGGCTGCCCAGGGAGGTGGTGGAGTCGCTGTCCCTGGAGGTGTTCAGGCAAAGACTGGCTGAGGCACTTAGTGCCATGGTCTAATTGACTGGATAGGGCAAACCCTGCTTCACAGTACAACAGTATCATCAGGGTTGGAAGAGACCTCACAGATCATCAAGTCCAACCCTTTACCACAGAGCTCAAGGCCAGACCATGGCACCAAGTGCCACGTCCAGTCCTGCCTTGAACAGCTCCAGGGACGGCGACTCCACCACCTCCCCGGGCAGCCCATTCCAGTGTCCAATGACTCTCTCAGGGAAGAACTTTCTCCTCACCTCCAGCCTAAATTTCCCCTGGCATAGCCTGAGGCTGTGTCCTCTTGTTCTGGTGCTGGCCACCTGAGAGAAGAGAGCAACCTCCTCCTGGCTACAACCACCCTTCAGGTATGCCACCATGGGACAAACTGTCTTTGTTTTTCCTGCAGTGAAAGAAGAATCATTCTGCTCTTCATGAGACTGAGAAAAATGAGATTGTAGAAATTTGATTCTGGCTCTGACAAGTATTTGATTGGGGAGATTAAAGGCTCTAATATGTTTGAGAAAGAGATTGTACTTGAGCATTGCCTATGTTTAGGGAATTCATTTGCCAGCCAGACAGTAAACAGCACAAAAGAAAAAAGAATCTCAGCTAAATAGAACAATAATTGAAATAGCAGAGATGCTTGTCTTAGGTTTTGTCAAAAATGCAATTGCTTGCTGTAGTCTGACACATTAGCAGCTAAGGTTTGAGTCTGTGGTTTGTTGGGTTTTTTTTTTTTTTTGCTTGAACTATTCTTGACAGATTTTAATGTTAATTAGTCTGGGGAAGATGCCAGACAACCTAAAACATTTAGCACAAAACAAATGTGAAGGAAATATGTCTCAGAGTGGGGAGCCTCACAATTCACTTACAACTGTAGAGAATAAGCAACTATTCCCTACAGATAAGGACAGAGAGAGGTAGGGAAAAAAGCCATTTTAGAAGTGTCAAGTAACAAGCAACTCTGCACAGGATTTACTTCCTGTACATTAAGTAGCAATAAAACATTAATTTCAATATAGTAAAAATGCTGACTATAAACTCCAGCAAGGTATCAGCAGAAACACAAAGCAGCTGCAGTCAGCAGCATCCTCTCTGTATGAGACTGATTGGCATTGGAATGGGCTGCCCAGGGAGGAGTCGCTGTCCCTGGAGGTGTTGAAGCAAAGCCTGGATGAGGCACTTAGTGCCATGGTCTGGTTGGCTGGATAGGGCTGGGTGCTAGGTTGGACTGGATGAGCTTGGAGGTCTCTTCCAACCTGGTTGACTCAATGATTTAGCCATGACCTACCAGTCATTATTACCATATACTTCTGGCAAAGAGAAGTATGGCATCACCCAGTTTGCTGCCACAGAAGTTGGCACCAGCAGTAAGGGCTTTCCCTGTCAGGACACACTTGAACAAAACAGTTGCACACAGTCTTATTCCTTTTATACACCCATCACTTAGATTTTATTCATGTAGGAAATGTCCTTTCCCCTAGTAAAATTTGACACTTTCCTAATTAGAAGTTCTCTGGGGACTTCCTAAGAGGGGAAAGCCTAGGGCAGGGGTCCTCAAACTTTTTAAACAGGAGGCAGGCTCACTGTCCCTCAGACACTGTCAAGGGTCAGACTATAGCTTGGTTCCAGCCTGTCTCAGTTCTAGTTTACATTTCCAGAGACTCAGACAAATTTGATAGAACCAATAACAATTTGTAGTGTGCCCTTCCCTCTTCCCCCTCCTTTCCCAAAGGAAAGGGATCAGAAGTAGAGAGAGAGAGGAAGGTAAGCACACCCCAATAAATCAATCTCACTGGATCTGGAAATTAAACAGAAAAGTTTAACAATAACTTTAACAGGTATCTGAGGTAGGGAAGTTACAAGGGTTAGGGAAGGGGAAATGGCAAATACAAAATGGTATAAATACAACTCGATTGTGGTGGCTTGGTCTGCCTGTGGGTGATGGCCACGTGGGGAAACAAAGAGAAACCAGGAACAGGTGGTGATGGTATGCAGGAAGCAGAGAGATACAGAGAGAGGTGCAGAGAGAGGTGCAGAGAGAGGTGCGGAGAGAGAGGTGCGGAGAGAGGTGCGGAGAGAGGTGCGGAGAGAGGTGCGGAGAGAGAGGTGCGGAGAGAGAGGTGCGGAGAGAGAGGTGCGGAGAGAGAGGTGCGGAGAGAGAGGTGCGGAGAGAGAGGTGCGGAGAGAGAGATGCGGAGGAGAGAATGTGAAACACAAAGTCCCCCTGCTTTTGTGGGACAGGAAGGGGCAGTGGGCTAACCATCACCGGGTGGTGTTCAGACCCACCCCTGGGGAGGGGTCAAGACCCCTAGGGTCAGGTTCAGGGTTACTCCCCCTGGAGTGTTAACCCTATACACAGCGCAGTCCCGGCAGGTGCTGGGGGGCTGTGGAGGCCAGCAAGTGAATTAAGTGGCAGGAAGTAGCTGCTTGGTTTCTCCCCCAACCCCCAGAGGGCCAGATTGAGGACCTTGGGGGGCCGTATCCAGCCCATGGGCTCTAGTTGGAGGACCCCTGGTCTAGGGAGTTCTATGCCAAAAGCTCTGGTCACTTCACAGCTGCATATTCAGTGCAGTCATATTCCCTTAGCTCCATGTGTTTTCCTTATTACTTTTATTCTACATGTACAACTATTAAAGAAAACATATCTGGGTTGATTGTAGGTAGCAGCATACTCAGAAGTTACTCTGAGCATGTCAGGATTGCAAGCTTACACAGACACAACTTCCACCACGAGCAAGAACTAGGTGTCTGTTGTGGAGGGCCTGTAGGCCTGAAAGCAGGCTTATTTATGCCTGCTCTGCCTGGACATGTCTCTCTGCCTGCACCAGGGGTAAACGAGCACAAAGGGGCACAACAGACCGGGGCCATAAAGTCAGTTGCCCAAGACACCTGACTGTGTAAGTCCCCACATGCCCAGCTCGTCTCCCTGGTGTAAGCCCATGTGATCCCCATATTTGGAGTCCAGGCCTGTGGGTTCTCCCTAGTGTGGTAAGGTTTGGCTGACTGCCAACCTGATTGGTCATTCCAATGGCCAATGAGACCATTAACTCTTGGCCCACATTCAATAAACAGGGGCGCACAGGCTCACGTGCAGCCTGCCTCACATCACTGGTGGCTCCGCCACATTGCCTGCCTGCCTGCCTGCATACTTCCTTGCAGCTTTATGCCTGCCTTTAGTCAGAGTTAGACCCGTGCTCAGACTGCACAGAATCCTGCCTCTGCACCTGGAGACCCTGCCTGCGTACCCCTGGAGAGAGCAGCCAGCAGGATCCAGCAGCATAAGGTCAGAGACTGTCATTTCGCCTGACATAGGAGGATTCCAGCCTCAAAGTCCACAGGCAGAGACCCTGAAGAATTGGACACTTGCAATAGGCTGTGACATAGCCCCAGAGGGTGATTTCTGACTAATCCAAACTGTGAGTAGACACTCGAATGCCTCTGTAATTTCTATTGCCTCTGCCATAAAGCAGAAAGCAGATTATAGTGTAAGACCCCAGGCAGCATTAAGCCACGGGGAAAACTCTCTCTCTGTTAATAGTTTCAATGTTTGCTAGATATTAATAAGTTTCTGTAGATTTATGTTCCACAGTATCACAGTATCATCAGGGTTGGAAGAGACCTCACAGATCATCAAGTCCAACCCTTTACCACAGAGCTCAAGGCTAGACCATGGCACCAAGTGCCACGTCCAGTCCTGCCTTGAACAGCCCCAGGGACGGCGACTCCACCACCTCCCCGGGCAGCCCATTCCAGTGTCCAATGACTCTCTCAGGGAAGAACTTTCTCCTCACCTCAAGCCTAAATCTCCCCTGGCGCAGCCTGAGGCTGTGTCCTCTTGTTCTGGTGCTGGCCACCCATAATGTCTTCATAACCATGCAAAGAGCATTTTAATGTTAAGGTTCAGTGGTTGGGGGTGGTGAGAGTTGAAATATTGGAAGTTAATAATCACAGTATCACAGTATCACCAAGGTTGGAAGAGACCTCACAGATCATCAAGTCCAACCCTTTACCACAGTGCCCAAGGCTAGACCATGGCACCAAGTGCCACATCCAACCTTGCCTTGAACTGCCCCAGGGACGACGACTCCACCACCTCCCCAGGCAGCCCATTCCAGTGCCCAATGACTCTCTCAGGGAAGAACTTTCTCCTCACCTCGAGCCGAAATTTCCCCTGGCGCAGCCTGAGGCTGTGTCCTCTTGTTCTGGAGCTGGCCACCTGAGAGAAGAGAGCAACCTCCTCCTGGCCACAACCTCCCCTCAGGTAGTTGTAGACAGCAATAAGGTCTGCCCTGAGCCTCCTCTTCTCCAGGCTAACCAATCCCAGCTCCCTCAGCCTCTCCTCGTAGGGCTTGTTCTCGAGGCCTCTCCCCAGCCTCGTCGCCCTTCTCTGGACACGCTCAAGCATCTCAGTTTCCTTCCTAAACTGGGGGGCCCAGAACTGAACGCAGTACTTGAGGTGTGGTCATATAAATATATATAAAAATATATATAAATATATATTTTTACAAACATCCTCTCTCATTAATTAATTTCTCCCCTCCACCACAACCGGTGTACGGGCAGAATCCCCCTCCGCGACAGCATCACCCAGTGAGCCAAATGATTCTTGAGCACTACTTGCCATAGAACAGGCCAGATGAGGAGAAAGCTGGTCAGAGAAGCCAGAGCACTTCCAAACCCTGGCAGGAATAGAAGAGAGCAGATGGGTGATTTGTGAATGAGCCCACTACCTCAGGAAAACAACTCACTTGATCACAGCCTGAAGTGAGCACAGGCCACTGGGACTTAGCAGGGAGGAAAACAAAAGGCACTTCCTCTTTAGGGAAAACATATTGCTGTTTTGTTTGCAATGTGATAAACCCAAAAGTGATACAGTTTACACCAAACATCCACGTCCTGCAACGTGACATTAAAAATAATCACCACTATGAGGACATGTTTCATACTCTCAGTGAAATATATCAGCCTGCAGGCCCAGCAGAGAGCCTGCAGTGTTTCACGTAAGCCCTTGCAAACCCTTCAAAACATTAGAGGATATTACAGGATCACAGGATACAGGAGGTTGGAAGGGACCCAAGAGGAGGCTGAGAGGGGACCTTACTGCACGCTACAACTACCTAAAAGGAGGTTGTAGTGAGGCTGGAGCTGGACTCTTCTTCTGGAGATGAGGAGGCTCAGGGCAGACCTCATTGCTGTCTACAACTACCTGAAGGGAGGCTGTAGCCAGGTGAGGTTGGGCTCTTCTGCCAGGCAACCAGCAACAGAACAAGGGGACAGAGTCTCAAGTTGTGCTGGGGAAAGTATATGCTGGATGTTAGGAGGAAGTTCTTCACAGAGAGAGTGATTGGCATTGGAATGGGCTGCCCAGGGAGGTGGTGGAGTTGTTGTCCCTGGAAGTGTTCAAGAAAAGCCTGGATGAGGCACTTAGTGCCATGATCTAGATGACTGGACAGGGCTGGGTGCTAGGTTGGACTGGATGATCTTGGAGGTCTCTTCCAATCTGCTTGATTCTATGATGAAATTACTAATGATAGGACAAGAGGAAATGGCCTCAAGTTGCACAGGGGAGGTTTAGATTGGCTGTTGGGAGGAAGTTCTTTCCTGAGCAGCTGCTCAGGCACTGGCACAGGCTGCCCAGGGAGGTGGTGGAGTCACCATCCCTGGAGGTGTTTAAAGGGAGAGTGGATGTGGTGCTTGAGGCTATGGTGAGGTGATGAAGGCTGCTGGGATGAAGGTTGGACTGGCTGATTCTGGTGGCTCTTTGCAACCATAGCAATTCCTAGTGCTGAGATGTTGTGCTGAGGGCTTTGGGTTAGTCAAGGACTTGTCAGTGTGAAACTCATGATTGGACTCGATGAGCTTGAAGGGCTTCTCCAATCTAAGAAATGCTGTGAGATCATCGAGTCCAACCCCCCTGCCAGAGCAGGACCACACAATCTAGCACCAATCACAGAGGAACACATCCAGACAGGCCTCGAAAGTCTCCAGAGAAGGAGACTCCACAGCCTCTCTGAGGAGCCTGTTCCATATGAGCAAGTTGGGATTCACATGACCCACAGACTTTCTGCTGCACACCTGAGAAGGGAGCATTTCCCAGCTGCAGCAGAAACCCAAGCCCCTCGCATCAGCAAAAAGCCCAGCAAAACACAGGAACGCAGAGCTGGCCTTTGCTTGCTGACTCCAGCTAAGGTGCCTGACTGCACTGATGGACCATGCAATAGGCTTGCTGCTTTGATGAATATTCACCCTTACAGCCCTTTGCTTCACCTGCTCAAAAAGCTCCCAAAACCACTGTAAGGAGTTCTTTGCAGAACAGCTTCTCTGCTTGTTTTTGTTTGATTTTTTTTTTTGCTAGATCACTAAAGTGAGATTTTTAGAGTGGAGGAAAATCTGCATCTCAAGGAAATCACAGACTTGCTTAGACTGGAAAAGACCTTCAAGATCACGGAGTCCAATCAGTTTCTCACTGACAAGTACTTGACTAAACCCAACCCCTCAGCACAACATCTCAGCACTAGGAATTGCTATGCTTGGAAAGGACCACCAGCATCAGCCAGTCCAACCTTCATCCCAGCAGCCTTCATCACCAGACCATAGCCTCAAGCACCACATCCACTCTCCCTTTAAACACCTCCAGGGATGGTGACTCCACCACCTCCCTGGGCAGCCTGTGCCAGTGCCTGAGCACCTGCTCAGGAAAGAACTTCCTCCCAATAGCCAACCTGAACCTCCCCTGTGCAACTTGAGGCCACTGCCTCTTGTCCTATCATTAGTAACTGGGGAGAAGAGACCAGCTCCAGCCTCACTACAACCTCCTTTCAGGTAGCTGTAGAGGGCAATAAGGTCCCCTCTCAGCCTCCTCTTCTCCAGACTAAACACCCCCAGCTCCCTCAGCCGCTCCTCACAGGCCATGTTTGCCAGACCTCTCCCCAGCCTCGTTGCCCTTCTCTGCACCACTCCAGCACCTCAGTGTCCCTCCTGTGCTGTGCTGACCCAAACTGGACACAGTACTCGAGGTGTGGGCTCACAAGTGCTGAGCACAGGGGCATGAGCACCTCCCTGCTCCTGCTGCTCACACCATTGCTGATGCAGGCCAGGATGCTGTTGGCCTTCTTGGCCACCTGGGCACACTGCTGGCTCATGTTCAGCTGCTGGCCACCAACACCCCCAGGTCCTTTTCTGCCAGGCAGCTCTCCAGCCACTCCTCCCCAGCCTGTAGGGCTGCTGGGGGTTGTTGTGGCCAAAGTGCATGACCCAGCACTTGGCTCTGTTAAACCTCATGCAATTGGCCTCAGTCCATGGCTCCAGCCTGTCCAAATCCCTCTGCAGGGCCTTCCTACCCTCCAGCAGATTGACACTGCTGCTTCATTTGGTGTCCTCTGCAAACTTGCTGAGGATGCACTCAATCCCCCCAGACAGATCATTGATGAAGAGATTAAACAAGACTGGCCCCAAAACTGAGCTCTGAGGGACTCCATTTGTGACCAGTTGCCAACTGGATCTAATCTCATGGACCACAAATATTCACAAGCACAGAATAGAACATTTCAAAACCAATTTTTTTCACTCTTTGCTATTTTAGTGTCTTTGCTATTGAAACAAAATGTTTAATTTGACTTCTCTATGTTATCAAAATTTCAGAAACTTCATATCTCAAGAGTCTGTCCCTAAGCCAAATTCAACTTACTTTTCAGCACTTGGGGTACTTAAACTTACTAAAACATAAGCTAATATCTGGGAAAGAGCATTTCAATTTCTGAAAGGTTGCAGGCAGAAAGTAAGTGAATGTATTTAAAGGTACACTTGAAAATTTATACTGACATTTGAACATGATTTTACTTTGTGCACACAAAAATAGCTTGTCTCTGTCACCGAGACACCTGAATCATAGAATCACAGAATCAACCAGGTTGGAAGAGACCTCCAAGATCATCCAGTCCAACCTAGCACCCAGCCCTATCCAATCAACCAGACCATGGCACTAAGTGCCTCAGCCAGTCCCTTCTTGAAGACCTCCAGGGATGGTGCCTCCACCACCTCCCTGGGCAGCCCATTCCAATGCCAATCACTCTCTCTGACAACAACTTCCTCCTAACATCCAGCCTAGACCTACCCCGGCACAACTTGAGTTTGTGTCCCCTTGTTCTATTGCTGGTTGCCTGGGGGAAGAACCCAACCCCACCTGGCTACAGATTCCCTTCAGGTAGTTGTAGACAGCAATGAGGCCTGCCCTGAGCCTCCTCTTCTGCAGGCTGCACACCCCCAGCTCCCTCAGCCTCTCCTCACAGGGCTGTGCTCCAGGCCCCTCACCAGCTTTGTTGCCCTTCTCTGGACACCTTCCAGCATCTCAACATCTCTCTTGAATTGAGGATATGAATTATAATCAATACATGGGACAGAATATCATTAAGGTAATCATGCCATGACAATGTTAGGTCCAGACAGACTAGGCAGAAGCAGTTACTACTTTTTGCTGTCCACATAATACACTGTTGTGATCTACACACAGTGGAGTAAAGGCATGGAAGAGGAAAATTACAAAGTTTCAACTTTTATGTGCTTTTGAAATAACATAAAAAATGGTGTAGGTAGGGAGGAGCCTCTCCTCATAGGGTTTGTGTTCCAGGCCCCTCACCAGCTTTATTGCCCTTCTCTGGACACCTTCCAGCACCTCAACATCTCTCTTGAATTGAGTGGCCCAGAACTGGACACAGCACTCAAGATGTGGCCTGGCCAGTGCTGAGTACAGGGGAACAATAACCTCTCTTGTCCTGCTGGCCACACTGATCCTGATGCAGGCCAGGATGCCATTGGCTCTCTTGGCCACCTGAGATACCACACTTCTGAACAGCAGCAAGCAAACGCAGTCATTTCTGTTCTCCAAAAATCAGCCACAGAAGCCTTATTAAAGCTCTGTTCTTCCTCGATCTTCAAGGTAAATACGGCATTAAATGAAAGGACACATTCTAATTTAACATTTAGGAACTAATTTTGACTAATTTTAACTGACTTCTGACTGGTGTCTGAACTGGATGCAAATGACGAAGAGTCGGCGTTTATCTGCAGATGTTGTTCCTGCCTTGCAGAGACGCTCAGCTGAGACTGAAATCATACTCCAAGGCTTCACAAAGTGGAAACACCTGCAACAACAACTGGGTTTTGGCAACTTCAGTCACTGTCTACTTGTAGGTACCAGAAGTACAGGCTAGGGTCGGAGTGGCTGGAGAGCAGCCAGACAGAGAGGGATCTGGGGGTACTGATTGATACCTGCCTGAACATGAGCCAGCAGTGTGCCCAGGTGGCCAAGAGAGCCAGTGGCATCCTGGCCTGCATCAGGAATGGTGTGGCCAGCAGGAGCAGGGAGGTCATTCTGCCCCTGTACTCTGCACTGGTTAGACCACACCTTGAGTGCTGTGTTCAGTTCTGGGCCCCCCAGTTTAGGAGGGACATTGAGATGCTTGAGCGTGTCCAGAGAAGGGCAACGAGGCTGGGGAGAGGCCTTGAGCACAGCCCTAGGAGGAGAGGCTGAGGGAGCTGGGATTGGTTAGCCTGGAGAAGAGTAGGCTCAGGGCAGACCTTATTGCTGTCTACAACTACCTGAGGGGAGGTTGTGGCCAGGAGGAGGTTGCTCTCTTCTCTCAGGTGGCCAGCACCAGAACAAGAGGACACAGCCTCAGGCTGTGCCAGGGGAGATTTAGGCTGGAGGTGAGGAGAAAGTTCTTCCCTGAGAGAGTCATTGGACACTGGAATGGGCTGCCCGGGGAGGTGGTGGAGTCGCCGTCCCTGGAGCTGTTCAAGGCAGGACTGGACGTGGCACTTGGTGCCATGGTCTGGCCTTGAGCTCTGTGGTAAAGGGTTGGACTTGATGATCTGTGAGGTCTCTTCCAACCTTGGTGATACTGTGATACTGTGAAACAGGATGGTGATGCCAGTAAGCAGGAGGCAGGAAGAGACAGGAAGTTCCCCTGCTTTGATACGGATCTTAGGCAGGCAGCAGGAGTGAGTTAACCACCACACCTGGTAGTGTTCGGACCCACCCCCAGGCAGAGGTCAAGACCACCTGGGGTCAGGGTCAAGACCACTCGCCCAGGAGGGTTAACCCTTTACACAAACACAGCAAACTATACCCTAGCAAATACAAATGCCATCTTCACCAGCAAGACCCAACTTGTTACACTGCATTTCCCCAGCAATTTTCAGAGCACGTTACGGATGGAAGTAAGCAGGTCTATCCATACATTCCATACATGCATCTTTTATCCCACTCTGTTCATTCCATTGCAAAAGCAGGTAATCTAGACAACAAATTACAATGCCAAAATAAAACAGACCTAATTATTGCACCACAGCTCAGCAGATCTCATGAAACTGAAAAATCATAGCATCAGTCAAGGTTGGAAGGGACCACAAGGATCATCCAGTTCCAACCCCCCCTGCCACAGGAAGGACACCCTACCCTAGAGCAGGCTGCCCACAGCCTCAGCCAGCCTGGCCTCAAACACCTCCAGCCATGGGGCCTCAACCACCCCCTGGGCAACCCATTCCAGCCTCTCACCACTCTTACGCTCAACAACTTCCTTCTCACATCCACTCTGAACCTACCCATCTCCAGCTTTGCTCCACTCCCCCTAGTCCTGTCACTCCCTGATACCCTAAAAAGTCCCTCCCCAGCTTTTTTGTAGGCCTCCTTCAGATACTGGAAGGCCACAAGAAGGTCACCTCACAGCCTACTCTTCTCCAGACCAAACAGCCCCAACTCTTTCAGTCTGTACAAACAAAAGTAAAATAAAGTCAAAGTAAAATAGAAGTCCATCTTTAGGCAGTGCTGCAGAATGGGAGATTGAAGTATTTTCTTGCCCAAGCTCAGGACAAGCAGGAGTACTGTCTGCTTTCATGACAGTAGAGCATGCTGTCACCTGTCTCCCAGGACAACAGCAGAAGAGCGAAGTGCCGTAGAGACAACATCAGCAGCACAACGCAGGCCACAGTAGGAAACGAATCCTTCTCTTGTGACTTTCTTGCCCTCTGTAGTTGAGGTAATTGAGAACAGGCTTGAATAGATCCTGCTTCATAAGGGATAAAAAACTAAGCCTCTTCTTCAAAGGGTCATAAGTAGACCACATCTTGAAACACCTGAAGATGATGATTTGATTTGTTGAAGTGCTCTGTAGCATTTCAAAAGCACACTAAAAATGACCAAGCTGCTGTACAGTGGTTGTCCACTAACAGCAGCAAAAATCCTGCTTAGACTTGTTCTTTTCTACTTTTCCTTCCACTGAAAAAAGAAATATGCTGCAAGAAAAAGCCACAATATCAGGACATGGATGCAACAAGTTCTGAAATCATAGTGAGTGTGGGAAGCTGGAAAATTAAGACCTTTTCTAAACCATCAATATTGGTGATCCCATCATGGTGCCCAGGGCAGAGAACTAACAGCTTACATTTCTACAAGGAGGGAAAAAAAGGCTGCACTCAGTGATAGACTTCAGAAGGACAGCAACTAGTGATAATGAGCACTCAAAGGATGGATATCGCTCCTAAATTCAGAAAGAAACATGTACTACTTACATTCTGTGCCATAGGATCATAGAATCAACCAGGTTGGAAGAGACCTCCAAGATCAGCCAGTCCAACCTAGCACCCAGCCCTACCCAATCAACCAGACCATGGCACTAAGTGCCTCATCCAGGCTTTTCTTGAAGACCCCCAGGGACGGTGCCTCCACCACCTCCCTGGGCAGCCCATTCCAATGCCAATCACTCTCTCTGCCAACAACTTCTTCCTAACATCCAGCCTATACCTACCCTGGCACAACTTGAGACTGTGTCTCCTTGTTCTATTGCTGGTTACCTGGGAGAAGAGGCCACCCCCACCTGGCTACAATGCCCCTTCAGGTAGTTGTAGACAGTAATAAGATCACCCCTGAGCCTCCTCTTCTCCAGGCTAAACAGGCTCAGCTCCCTCAACCTCTCCTCATAGGATTTGTGCTCCAGGCCCCTCACCAGCTTTGTTGCCCTTCTCTGGACACCTTCCAGCACCTCAACATCTCTCTTGAATTGAGAGGCCCAGAACTGGACACAGTACTATCTTACGGAGCATAGATCTGTGCAGCAGCTCTTTTATGTGGATGAAATGCAGTGATATGGTGTGAAATGTAAATTTACATCTCTTCTTTGCCTTTTTGAGATGCAGTTGTCTTAAATGTTCTTTCTCTGTAAATGTCTTCTACATTAAAAGTAGCCAAGGTTAATCGTCTTTGTAGTACTTAGTACACGAGGATGCTCAGAGGGCTGCAGCAGCTCTGCTGTGAGCACAGACTGAAAGAGTTGGGGCTGTGCAGTCTGGAGAAGAGGAGGCTCCCAGGTGACCTTGTATTTAAAATACATAAATAGATTGCTGAAGTGTTCCGTTGTGGATACTGGATCAGACAATGGTAGTTTGTAGCTTTACTAATGGATTTGTTACTGAATTAGAATCATGGAATCAGTCAGGGTTGGAAGGGACCACAAGGATCATCCAGTTCCAATCCCTCTGCCATGGGCAGGGACACCCTACCTTAGATCAAGCTGGCCTGATGGGGCTGTTGAGTCTGGAGAAGAGGAGGCTCCCAGGTCACCTTCTTCTGGCCTTCCAGTATCTGAAGAAGGCCTTCAAAAAAGCTAGGGAAGGACTTTTTAGGCTGCCAGGGAGTGACAAGACTGGGGAGAATGGAGCAAAGCTGGAGGTGGGGAGAGTCAGAGTGGATATGAAGAGGAAGTTGTTGAGCATGAGAGTGGTGAGAGGCTGGAATGGGTTGCCCACGGAAGCTGCTCAGGCCATACCCCTGGAGGTGTTTAAGGCCAGGCTGGATGAGGCTATGGACAGCCTGCTCTAGGGTAGGCTGGCCCTAGATCATGGCAGGGGGTTGGGAACTAGATGATCCTTGTGGTCCCTTCCAACCCTGACTGATTCTATTCTATTCTGTGATAGTTTTCCTTTCCTATGGACCAGTAGAAGCACACACACACACACACACTCAGTACTTAAAAAAGCAACAGCAAAAGGAACATTTAAGCAACTGTCACTCTGGATAGCTTTTTCTTGACTCAACAGCCACTCAGTTTCAGATTATCACCAGAACCACCACCATCAACAGGCATTCTTCTTATAGAAATCAGAAAAAACCACACTTAAAACTGACTGAACTACCTAGCACAAAGAAGTTCCTAAATTTCTATCTTACCTTGCTAATTGTCATGGAGTACGGCCTCTCAAAGGATGCCATGCAGCCTGGTAACTTTCCTGTGCCAAATTATTAACAGGGTTTTTTTAGGAGTAGTAATAATAATAGTATGGATATGAACATGAATAAATCCTATTGCATCATATAATGGAGCCTGGGGGCAAACATTTAGTCCATGGAAGCTTTATTTCAGTCACCAGTTTGGTTACAGATCGTTTCAAGGTTTGCTTTGTCGTCTCAACCCTCATGGAGCTTTGAGGATGCCATGGGGTGTGAAAATCCCAATCTGTTGCCAGAGCTTTGGTGACACTTTGTGTAACCCTGGAGGTGAAATGAGTCTGCCTGTCTGAATCAATCCTTTCACATAACCCATATTATCATGGAATCATAAAATCAACCAGGTTGGAAGAGACCTCCAAGATCATCCAGTTCAACCTAACACCCAGCCCTGTCCAATCAATTAGACCATGGCAGAGAGGTGGTGGAGTCGCCACGCCTGGAGGTGTTGAAGCAAAGCCTGGATGAGGCACTTAGTGCCATGATCTGGTTGATTGGCCAGGGCTGGGTGCTAGGTTGGACTGGCTGAGCTTGGAGGTCTCTTCCAACCTGGTTGATTCTCTGATTCTCACTGTCTTTCTGTTAACCTTCTGACATACTAACCAATGATCCACCAGCTATTTTGCCCAGGTATATACTCCAATACACCCATAACTTCTCAGAAACTGGCAATCTCTACTTCCCATTTGCTGTTTTGGTTTCCCCAATCTCTTCCATGTCATTCCCTTCTTCAGGGGAGAATATGGGAAGTTGTTCCACTTCCTTAGTTTTTGGTATTAAGACACATACTCTAGTGGGTTTCTTTAAGGTTGCTGCCTTGGCTTCTATGTGAGGCAAACATTTTCCCTTAGCTTCAAAAGTCATTCCTTTTTGGTGTCCATCCACATGTACTATTGCTGCCTCTTCTGGTTCCATTAGTGCCTCCAATACTTCTAACACTAACTGTTCATGGACCAACCCTTTTCCCTGAGGTTTTACCATTCCCCTTTCCCTCCAGATTTTTCCAAAAGTATGCACCAGCCCATGCACATATTTTGAATCAGTACAGTCCCTTCCTTTCCCTGTAGGTGGGTGCAGGACCCACTTCAGAGGCAGAATTCACAACTGTGAACCGATCATGGTTTTGGCAACCTTCCTTTCTTGAGTACCTCCCTTTTTATCCCATTGATCACTGCATATCCCCTGAACCTTTTACCATCCACACACCATCACGACCCATACACAAACAACCTCTCTCCACAGCAGAGGGGTGTATCTGTCGAATCTTGCCTGACCTCAATTGGATAGTTGATAAAATCTGAGCAAGTAAGTTCTGGATTTCCCATCTCATTCCCAGAGAGGAAATGAGAGGGATTCAGGTTGCTGTTTACTGTCAAAGAGAGGCTCAGAAGTCAGTCAACCACCAGTTTGATTTCTGAGTTAGGATGGTCCTGAGTTAGGATGGTCCTGAGAGTGTGTGGAGAATGCGCTATAAGAGCATCCCCCCAAAAGTGAGCTTTCTACTTTCCTCTACCAGAACAGCTGTCAGGGCCACTGCTCAAACACATGCAGGCCTCTCCCTACATGCAGAGTCTGTAAGTTGTAACAAAAAAGCCCCTGGCTGCTTCTGCCTGCTCTACTTCTGGGCAAACACACCGTATGCCATCCTGCAAACAGATGGAAGGGTTTATCTGGTGACGGAAAGGCTGGGGCTGGAGCCGTTAATAGTGTCTCTTTCAAAGCCTCCAATTGCTGCTCCTTATCATTTCACTCTGCAGGCTGATCCCCCACCAGTTCGCCATGCGCGGACTTTGCCATCTGTGTATGTACAGCAACCCACAGCCTCCAACATCCTATCAGCCCTAGGACCTTCCTTATTCCCCTCTCAGTTGTGGGCAGGTCCACAGCCGCAATCCCTGTGACGCATTTGGGGCTTATTTTCCTTTTCCCCTCACTGATTAAGTGTCTCCAATCTTTAACTTCCCACTCTACAAATTGCAGCTTGGTTTTGGATGCTCTCAGCCTTTGATTCCCCTATCTGGAGGAGGAGTCGGGGGCATTTTGCAGGTAGGAAAAGGATTGGAGAGAAGAACTATGCACATGTGAGGAGAACATCTAGCTTCACCCACCAACCACCAAAGGATCTCTGCTGGGCATGCACAAAAAGGAGCTGGGGATAGTGCACCAGCCAACACAGAATCATAGAATCAACCAGGTTGGAAGAGACCTCCAAGCTCAGCCAGTCCAACCTAGCACCCAGCCCTAGCCAGTCAACCAGACCATGGCACTAAGTGCCTCAGCCAGGCTTTTCTTGAACACCTCCAGGGACGGTGACTCCACCACCTCCCTGGGCAGCCCATTCCAATGCCAATCACTCTCTCTGCCAACAGCTTCCTCCTAACATCCAGCCTGTACTTTCCCCAGCACAACTTGAGACTGTGTCCCCTTCTTCTGTTGCTGGTTGTCTGGGAGAAGAGAACAATCCCCACCTGGCTACAGCCTCCCTTCAGGGAGTTACAGACAGCAGTGAAGTCACCCCTGAGCCTCCTCTTCTCCAGGCTAAACACCCCCAGCTCCCTCAGCCTCTTCTCATAGAGTTTGTGTTCCAGGCCCCTCACCAGTTTTGTTGCCCTTCTCTGGACACAGTCCAGCACCTCAACATCTCTCTTGAATTGAGGGGTCCAGAACTGGACACAGCACTCAAGGTGTGGCCTGACCAGTGCTGAGTACAGGGGAACAATAACCTCCCTTATCCTGCTGGCCACACTGCTCCTGATGCAGGCCAGGATGCCATTGGCTCTCTTGGCCAGCTGGGCACACTGCTGCCTCATCTTCAGCTTACTATCTATCAGTACCCCCAGGTCCCTTTCCTCCTGAGTGCTTTCCAGCCACTCAGTCCCCAGCCTGTACTGCTGCTTGGGGTTGTTGTGGCCAAAGTGCAGAACACATGGAAAGGGGGTTTCCTTTTGTTGTGGTGTAGAGTTTCTGCCTCTTGGATGTAACCAGGTAGATGCAGGGCAGGGTTTTACCTCTGGGATGTATCCAGGCTGTTGCAGGGCAGAGCTTTGCTGTTTGAGTGTAATCAGAAGTGGTGACAAAACCCCAGCAGCTGGGGATGTAAGTCCTGCATGTGCTTTGTTAGGTGTGCACCCAGCACTGCAAAACAAATACTTTCCTTCACCAAATTCATTCCTCAGTGGAGTTTCTTTAAGAGTGGGCTGGTTTCTCACAACCAGTACACTTACACATCCTAATGCAAAGCGCTGCAATGCTGTCCCAAGGCGGCAGATGGAAAATTGAATTAACCTCCACTGTTAAACCTCAGCAGAGTGAAAACAAAAAGACTCTATTATTATCACTCAGCACTGCCAATGAGTGCGTGCTGGGAAGCCACAACACCTCACACGAACCGTGCTCATTTCACAGCGCGGCTGTTGGCAAGGCCCTGTGCAGAGCATCAGAAAGCAGCGGTGCAGTTACTCCTGAGCTAAATGGATGCTTCAGACAACTCTGGCAATTTAAATGAGAACCAACACAACAACACAGAAAGCAAAGGGACAGCAAAAGAAATTTGCAGCTCTCTTTTCCTCTCTGACAGAGGCACCTCTGTAGCTATCAATCTCTCTGCCCTTCATGTCAGCACTATTGCCTGATGTTTTCCTGCTGGCAGCTACTACCTGAAGGGGATCTGGCTGACCTCTGCAAGATTTTGACCGCATTATTACGACCTTATTGCTGTCTACAACTACCTGAGGGGAGGTTGTGGCCAGGAGGAGGTTGCTCTCTTCTCTCAGGTGGCCAGCACCAGAACAAGAGGACACAGCCTCAGGCTGCACCAGGGGAGATTTAGGCTGGAGGTGAGGAGAAAGTTCTTCCCTGAGAGAGTCATTGGACACTGGAATGGGCTGCCCGGGGAGGTGGTGGAGTCGCCGTCCCTGGAGCTGTTCAAGGCAAGGTTGGACGTGGCACTTGGTGCCATGGTCTGGCCTTGAGCTCTGTGGTAAAGGGTTGGACTTGATGATCTGTGAGGTCTCTTCCAACCTTGATGATACTGTGATATTGTGACCTTAACATGCTTCTGGGCAGCAGGTTGAGAGCCCTTACTGGTCCTTCATTGCTCCCACACTGGCATGACCTCCCACACCTTGTCACATGGAAGCCTGATGACTTTATCCCCCTCCCCCTTCCATTCTGTTTAAAGCCTTGTCAACCTCCCCCACAAAAACCCTTTTGGCACTTTGAGAGAGGTGTCACCTGTTTGGTGTCAACAACCCTGGTGCTGCATGGATCATGCCACCCAAATTTATGGTGGTGACACCACCCAGGGAGCCAGGTATTAAAAGACTATATGGAAGTCCTCTGACAGGACTGTTAAACTGGGCTTGAAAACAGTGAAAAGCCCTCATGATGTGTGCTAGTTTGAGCCTAACTGGGGTAGTTTGGTGAGAGGAGTTAGATTACAGGCTGTGAAAAGGAAACAATGGTGATGGCTGCTGCACTCATAGGCTTGCTGAGAACACAAACATAGATAAAGGAGTCTCTCTCTGGGCTTGGGGCTAAACTTCGCTCTCACTAACATAACCTGCTGTCGGTGTGACTAATCCATCTGCTTCCTAACCCCCCGAGCTGATCCTCCAAACTACCCTCAGCTTAAGCCAAAGTCTGGGGTAAGGTAGAGGGGTGGAAAGGAGGTGGCAGGGTGGTTGGGAGCCTCTCCTGGGGACTCAGGTTTCTGGCAGGGCTGCTGTGTTTCTGTATTACTTTTTACCTTGTCTATTTCTGTCTGTAGCTGTAGAGATTGTAAATCTCTGCTTGTCTCTTGTCTAAGATATAAATATAAAGCTGCATTCAATTCCCAGAGCCACTGAGTCTAGCCTGGGTGATTTTCCCAAGGCGGGGGGGGGGGGGGGGGGGGGGGGCACAGGTAACACCCAAACCATCACACCTCACTTCTACCTTTACCTGCGTTTCACTTCTACCTTTACCTATGTTCTCTCACCATGATACAGACCCTGAAGTATGTCTGTCTCTCTTAGACTACCTACTTAATGTAGCTGTACAGTAACAGTTGAGTATTGTAGCCTTTCTCTGCAAGAAAACAAACAGTTTTGCTTTTAAAGAAGGAAACAAATACACCCAACCCAATTTCCAGAGCTGCTGAGTCTAGTCTGAGTGATTTTCTTAAGGGGGGGGGGAGGGGGCTGGTAACACCCCAACGATCACACAATGCCAGAAGGAAAAAGAAGGGAGCTAAGGACTTGTCTTGCACTTCCAAGGATCAATACATGTATCCTGCAAACATCAAAACCCAGAAGCAGCATAAAATGGAGTAAAGCCATTTAACATGAGCTGTCCTTACAGTGCACATACAGAGAAGAGACTTCTGTAACAATGACCTAGACAGATATTAAACTGGCAGGTGTTTAGTGTACATCTGGGAGACAGACAGAGCACTATTAATCTCCAAGAGAAACAATGCAGTGTGATAATGAGACATCTGTCCAGTTTTACAGTAAAACCACTGTAAAAAATTGATTCTTCCCTCTTTGCTAAGCAAGCAATGAATCTGTTCATTACCCACATCAGGAGATGACAGTGAAAGCATCTCAAAGATCTGAGACTGTATTTTATGCTCAGAGGAGAAGGATGTTAGCACTTGTGAACCTGATTCTGTCCATGTTGATCAAGTTTACCCCTTGACGTCAATGCATATCTGCACATGAGAGCACATCTGTGTAAGAAAGAGTCTGAAAGTAAAAGCAGACTTCTACCAAGGGCACTTCAAATCACTTCTGCCTTTTCTGTTTTAGAACCATAGAATCATAGAATCACTGAGGGTTGGAAGGGACCACAAGGATCATCTAGTTCCCAACCCTCTGCCATGGGCAGGGACACCCTACCCTAGAGCAGGCTGCCCACAGCTTCAGCCAGCCTGGCCTTAAACACCTCCAGCCATGGGGCCTCAACCACCTCCCTGGGCAACCCATTCCAGCCTCTCACCACCCTCATGCTCAACAACTTCCTCCTCACATCCACTCTGAATCTCCCCACCTCCAGCTTTGCTCCATTCCCCCAGGCCTGTCACTCTCTCATGTCCTAAAAAGTCCCTCCCCAGCTTTTTTGTAGCCCCCTTCAGATGCTGGAAGGCCACAAGAAGGTCACCTGGGAGCCTCCTCTTCTCCAGACTGCACAGCCCCAACTCTTTCAGTCTGTGCTCACAGCAGAGCTGCTGCAGCCTCTGAGCATCCTCCTGGCCCTGCTCTGGACACACTCCAGCATCTCCATATCCCTCTTGTAATGGGGGCTCCAGAGCTGGATGCAGTACTCCAGGTGGGGTCTCAGCAGAGCACAGCAGAGGGGGAGAATCACCTCCCTCCACCTGCTGCCCACACTTCTGCTGCTGCAGCCCAGGCTCTGCTTGGCTCTCTGGGCTGCCAGTGCACACTGCTGGCTCCTGTTGAGCTTCTCCTCCACCAGCACCCCCAAGTCCCTCTCCTCAGGGCTGCTCTCCAGACACTCACTGCCCAGCCTGCATTTCTGCTTGGCATTGCCTCCACCCAGATGCAGGACCTTGCACTTGGTCTTGTTGAACCTCCTGAGGTTGGCTTGTGCCCACCTCTGCAGCCTGTTCAGCTCCCTCTGGATGCATCCCTGCCCTCCAGCCTGGCTGCTGCACCACACAGCTTGGTGTGGGCAGCAAACTTGCTGAGGCTGCACTCAATGCCTCTGTCCATGGCACCCACAAAGATGTTGAACAAGAGTGCTCCCAGGACTGATCCCTGAGGGACTCTGCTTGTCACTGCCCTCCACTTGGCCATGGAGCCACTGACAGCCACTCTTTGGGTGCAGCCATCAAGGCAGTTCTTTATCCATCCAGTGCTCCACCCATCACACCCAAGTGTCACCAGCCTGGAGACCAGGCTGTGGTGCAGGACAGTGTCAAAGGCCTTGCTCAGGTCCAGGTAAATGACATCAGTTGCTTGCCCCTCACCTATTCACGTTGTGATCTGTTCATAGGCGGACAGCAGGTTTGTTAGGCAGGCTTTGCCCTTGGTGAAGCCATGCTGGCTGTATCAAATCACCTCTTCAGTATTCTCCTGTCTCAGTAGTGCCTCCAGGAGGACCTGGTCCATGATTTTATCAGGCACAGAGGTGAGACTGACTGCCCTGGAGTTCCCTGGCTCCTCCTTCCTGGCCTTTCATCCTCCTTCTGGACATTTCTGTCTTTTTTTGTGAGTTATTTGCCTGCTCTTAATCCTTTCAAAGAAGAGATGGTCTTAACATGTCTTGAAAAATAAAGTTAAAAAATCATAAGATGAACTCTTTGGAACTGCACACAGAAAGTGCCTGTGGGGAATTAGGTGACTTTGGGCACCAAGACCATAATCACAAAGTATTTGGAAGACAGAATCAGTTTTCCTTAGACTAAGTTTAAACAAATAAACCACCAAAAAAAAACCCACCCAAACAACCAAAACCAAACCAAAAATCTCCAATCAAGAGTCTATAAAAAAAAAAACATTATCACCCAACCCCTACCCTAGTAAATCTAAAATGTCTTTCTCAACTAGCATGAACTCTACCAATAGCCAAATATGTTCTATCAATGGATGTCAATTTAAAGGTAACAACTGGATTATTTAAGCAGCTTTGAACAGAAGCTGAATTACTTTTTATAGTGTCAAATGTGCTCCTAACTTTCTACTGTATTTCTGAATGCTGACAAAGCTTAATTTCTCCCATAAGTCAATCATAGAATCAACCAGGTTGGAAAAGACCTCCAAGATCATCCAGTCTAACCTAGCATCCAGCCTTAGCCCATCAACTAGATCATGGCACTAAGGGCCTCATCCAGTCTCTTCCTGAATGCCTCCAGGGATGGCCACCAAAAAGGAATGACTTTAGAAGCTAAAGGAAAATGTTTGCCTGACATAGAGGCTAAGGCAGCAACCTCAAAGAAACTCACTAGAGCATGTGTCCTAATATCAAAAACTGAGGAAGTGGAACAACTTCCTATATTCTCCCCTGAAGAAAGGAATGACATGGAAAAGATTGGGGAAACCAAAACAGCAGATAAGAAGTAGGGATTGCCATTTGGTAGACATCTGGTAAACAAAGCAGTCTCTTGAGAGGTGCTCTTGCAACTCCACCAGAGCATTCATCGAGGAACACAGGCACTGTGTGACCAGTTTCTGAGAACTGATGGGTGCACTGGGGTATATACCTTGGCAAATCAGCTGGTGGATCACTGGCTAGTATGTCAGAAGGTTAACAGAAAGATAGTGAGAATCACAGAATCATAGAATCAACCAGGCTGAAAGAGATCTCCAAGCTCAGCCAGTCCAACCTAGCACCCAGCCCTAAGCCAGTCAACCAGACCATGGCACTAAGTGCCCCATCCAGGCTTTGCTTCAACACCTCCAGGGACAGCAACTCCACCACCTCCCTGGGCAGCCCATTCCAATGCCAATCACTCTCTCTGCCAACAACTTCCTCCTAACATCCAGCCTAGACTTCCCCTGGCACAACTTGAGACTGTGTCCCCTTCTTCTGTTGCTGCTTGCCTGGGAGAAGAGACCAACCCCACCTGGCTACAGCCTCACTTCAAGTAGTTGCAGACAGCAATGAGGTCACCCCTGAGCCTCCTCTTCCATAGGCTGAACAGCCCCAATATATTTCAGCAGGTAAAATAAAAACAAAACCCAGAAACAAATCCCTCAAAACCTAACAAAACCAAAACCAACCAAAACCCTTGTCCCCTCACAAGGGTAATCTTGGAGAACAGGTATTTTATTTGTATGAAATTGTTAGTCCTACCCATCTGAGACAACACGAGTCTCACTAGCAGTTAAACACTAAGTCCCCTACCTCCTCTGTTAAAATCAGAGTGAATTTTAACAGATTTATCACAGGGAAGGATGCAGTAAACAAAGTGGACTGAATCTTGTCCCAATTACTTCAGCTTGAGGATGTTTCAAGACCCCTTACATAATGCTCTTTCATTTCACCTGACACTGTAATTGTTCTTTCAAGCATGATCTGTACAGATTGAGAAAGCAACTTCAGTTCCCCTTTCCAAAAGCCTTATCTTCAGCACTGCAGCTTTCCTCTCTTTGTGACAGTTCCAGACTAGACCATAGTGCAAAGCAGATCTTTGCACCTTTCAGAAGACATAACTCCTTCAGTCTAGACAGTCCAATGGCAGCATAAAAAACACACAGAATCATCAAATGGATTAGGTTGGAAGGGACCTCAAAGATCACCCAGATCCAACCCCCCGCCATAGGCAGGGACACCTCTCTCCTGACAAAGCCCAAGAGGCTCAGGAAAAGCTACACAGCATTTAAACACCTTCATGAATTATCAACTGCTTAACAGAGAAACTTTGATCTTTAGCCAAAGCCCCCAGAGAATAGTGCGAGATGCAACAGAGAGAACAAGAGCTTGACTTGTTGGCTCAAGGTCTGCCAGCACAGCATCCTTCAGGAAGCAGTGGGAAACCCTTTAAAACTTTGAGACTTCAGCTTTGCCTGGACTAAGCAGAAGCCCACAGTCATAGCTTCATCCCAATTCTCTTGAACATACATTTGGGTGCATATGTTGATCTGTTGGAAGGTAGGAGAGCCCTGCAGAGGGACCTGGCCAGGCTGGATGGGTGGGCAGAGGCCAATGGGATGAGATTGAACAAGGCCAAGTGCAGGGTTCTGCACTTTGGCCACAACGACCCCAAGCAGCACTACAGGCTGGGGACTGAGTGGCTGAGAGCAGCCAGGAGGAAAGGGACCTGGGGGTGCTGATAGATAGTAGCTGAAGATGAGGCAGCAGTGTGCCCAGGTGGCCAAGAGAGCCAATGGCATCCTGGGCTGGCTCAGGAGCAGTGTGGCCAGCAGGACAAGGGAGGTTATTGTTCCCCTGTACTCAGCACTGGTCAGGCCACACCTTGAGTGCTGTGTCCAGTTCTGGGCCCCTCAATTCAAGAGAGATGTTGAGGTGCTGGAACATGTCCAGAGAAGGGCAACAAAGCTTGTGAGGGGCCTGGAACACAAACCCTACGAGGAGAGGCTGAGGGAGCTGGGGGTGTTTAGCCTGCAGAAGAGGAGGCTCAGGGTGAGCTCATTGCTGTCTACAACTACCTGAAGGGAGGCTGTAGCCAGGTGGGGTTGGTCTCTTCTGCCAGGCAACCAGCAACAGAAGAAGGGGACACAGTCTCAAGTTGTGCTGGGGGAGGTCTAGGCTGGATGTTAGGAGGAAGTTGTTGGCAGAGAGAGTGATTGGCATTGGAATGGGCTGCCCAGGGAGGTGGTGGAGGCACTATCCCTGGAAGTGTCTGGATGAGGCACTTAGTGCCATGGTCTGGTTGACTGGCCAGGGCTGGTGCTAGGTTGGACTGGCTGAGCTTGGAGGTCTCTTCCACCCTGGTTGATTCCATGTATGTATGTATGTATAAATGTCTATCATATTATTCATTGAATAATTACTATTAAAATTACTAAATAAATAAAATTAGTATAAACTACATTCACTTCTACAGTCATAATTTAAGGTCTTTGATTTTAACCCAAATGTCAACCACCACCACCACCCCTCCCCAAGAAAAAGAAGTAAAAGAGAGGGAAAAAACCCAACCAAAATCAAAAGTCCCCAAATGCCATGAAAACCTCACAAGGATTTCACTAAACACATACCAATGACAGCTTATAATTCTAATCCCTTCTCCACTCCCTGGAAATTTAGATAATGATTCTTTATGTACAAGAAAATGACATCATAATGCATGCACCTGATCACAGGATATTAGGGGTTGGAAGGGACCCAAGGAGATCATCAAGTCTGGTGTATTAGGAACAGTGTGTCCAGCAGATCAAGGAAGGCTCTCCTCCCCCTCTACTCTGCCCTGCTGAGACCTCATTGTGCTAGTCTGAAGCAGGGTAGAATGTTTTGGTGAGAAGAACTAGATCATAGGCTGTGAAAGGGAAACAATGGTGCTGTCTGCTCCCCTCAGAGTCTTGCTGAAGAAGAAAGGAAAACATTAGATAACACTCTGGCCATTTTGTTTCTCTCTCGCTCTGGCTGCTGGCTGAGCTGCATCTTACTCCCTAACCTCACCTTCCACTCACCTTTGCTTCATAACCTCTTGGCTGAACCACCATTCTTCCTTAGGACTGGGGTAAGGTTGAGAGGGGCAGGGGGAAGGTGCAGGGGTGGTTGAGAGCCCCTCCTAGGGACTCAGGTTTCTGGGAGGGGAGTTGTGTTTCTGTATTACCTTTTACCTTGTCTATGTCTGTCTATAACTGTATATACTGTAAATATCTGCTGGTATGTTGTGCCAGCTGTAAATAAATAGCTTCATTTATATTCCCAGAGCCAGCTGAGTCTAGTTGGGTATTTCTAAAGTGTGGGGAACACCCAAACCATCACACTCATCTTGAATACTGCCTTCAGTTTTGCCTCCTCGGTTTAAGAGGGACAGGGATCTGCTGGAGAGGGTCCAGCAGAGGGCTACTCCCTACAACTACCTGAAGGGAGGTTGTAGCTAGGCAGGGATTGGCCTCTTCTCCCAAGCAACCAACAAATCTCAAGTTGTGCAAGGGATGATGTAGGCTTGATATTAGGAGGAAGTTCTTCCCAGAGAGTGAATGCCATTGGAATGGGCTGCTCAGGGAGATGGTGGAGTTTCCACCCCTGGAGGTGTTGAAGCAAAGCCTGGCTGAGGCACTTAGTGCCATGGTCTGGTTGATTGGACAGGGCTGGATGCTAGGTTGGACTGGCTGATCTTGGAGGTCTCTTCCCACCTGCTTGATTCTATGATGTTATGATTCTATGTTGCTCCATCTTATTTGGTGACTTCTTACACGATGAAGAAACTGATCTCTGTAGCTTCATGAACAGAACTCCAGCTTCAGCAAAGTTTATTATCAGCTACACTTCTTCAGTTTTCTTTCTTAAAAACTCTTAACTACATTCATTGTGCAAAGATTTAGAACAGATATTTGTGACCATTAGTATTCTAAGACAGATTTCCAAACAAACTGACAAACAAAAGACCAAAACAGGGCAGAATCAGAAGTGTATTTCCAGCATACTTTACTGTGCATTGCAGCCAGGATCCTATTTAAACCAGACACTGCCTGATACTCTTAAAAACTGGATAGAAATGAAAATCTGGAAACAACCAGAAAATTCAATTAATTGCTTCCTGGTACTAGTTGGTTTATGAATTTCAGATAGAGAAAGGAAGAGATCCTCAGGGCTGCACACGAGATTTTGTTAGTCATTTTAAATTGGATAAGATTCTTATATCACAGCATCATTAAATGATGTTTCTCTTGGAAGCATCCCAGAATTAGCAGTAACTTAAGCAATACCATCAGTAATGGATCCAGACATATTACCATTAGTTAAGGAGAAACAAATGAGCTTCAAGGTCATTGTTTTTTATAAAGGGAAGGTGGAATATACAACCAGGACATGAAACATCAGTGAGGAACTGAACAATTTAATTAATTGCCTCTGAAATGCAATAATTCCTCTCTTATGAGGACAGACTGAAAGAGTTGGGGCTGTGCAGGCTGGAGATGAAGAGAAGGCTCCAAGGTAACCTTATTGTGGCCTTCCAGTATCTGAAGGGGGCCTACAAAAATGCTGCAGAGAGACTTCTTAGGCTGTCAGGGAGTGAGAGGACTGGGGAGAATGGGGCAAAGCTGGAGGTGGGGAGATTGAGAGTGGATGTGAGGAGGAAGTTGTTGAGCGTGAGAGTGGTGAGAGGCTGGAATGGGTTGCCCAGGGAGGTGGTTAAGGCCCCATGGCTGGAGATATCCCACAGTATCACAGTATCACAGTATCATCAGGGTTGGAAGAGACCTCACAGATCATCAAGTCCAACCCTTTACCACAGAGCTCAAGGCTACACCATGGCACCAAGTGCCACGTCCAGTCCTGCCTTGAACAGCTCCAGGGACGGCGACTCCACCACCTCCCCGGGCAGCCCATTCCAGTGTCCAATGACTCTCTCAGGGAAGAACTTTCTCCTCACCTCCAGCCTAAATCTCCCCTGGCGCAGCCTGAGGCTGTGTCCTCTCGTTCTGGTGTTTAAGGCCAGGCTGGATGAGGCTGTGGGCAGCCTGCTCTAGGGCAGGGGAGTTGGAATTAGATGATCGTTGCGGTCCCTTCCAACTCTGATTGATTCTATGTTTCTAGGATTCTAATACATCAATGAATCCATTAGTAAAGCTACAAAACACCATTGTCTGATCCAATATCCACAATGGAACACTTTAGCAATCTATTTATGTATTTTAAATATATATAGCCTTCAGTAAATAATAAAGAATACAGTAATTTGATAGTTTTATTTCCATGATTAACTGCAATCAGTATTAGAAGTCTAAATGCAATTTGTTTAATATTAGGCACCAACCACAGCTCTTGTTTCTTTTGTTACAAAACTAAAAAGCTCTCCAACAGAAATTACTTCCCCATGAGGTACAAGCAGACTGCAATCAATATACTCCCTTCAGCTGGCTAAATAAGGTGCCTTAATATTCTTTACCTTCTTCTGCAGGTGCACTTCCTAGATTAAGATGCGCTTCTGTCGGTGAGAGCGCGGCCAGAGTAATGTTGTGCACAAGTATGGTTAGTTCATTCTCCCTTTATTGCTCTATGACAGCTCCTTTTGTGCTAAACTTAGAAGAGGTGTATTCAGCTAGCTTACTTAAGATTGGTTATATGTGGAAGGCACAGATAGGCTAAGGCTCAGACACAAACAACCGTGGCACCACCCTCTTGCGGTTAGCAGATCCTGCCCTTGCACCTGGGAAGCTGGGGCCTCTTTGGCTGTATCATCATCTTAGCTCCTGCCTTGGAGGTGGGCTCAAGGGCACTCTTCACAGCATGGGTTGCTCATGTTTATCAAATCATGTCCCTTATCAGCAAGAAATGCATCCACACGCTTCAGTAAGACCCTTCTCAGTATGAGTGCAGTGGAAGGGTAAAGTATCCTTACACATTTCATAGAATCACAGAATGAGCCAGGTTGGAAGAGACCTCCAAGCTCAGCCAGTCCAACCTAGCACCCAGCCCTAGCCAATCAACCAGACCATGGCACTAAGTGCCTCATCCAGGCTTTTCCTGAACACCTCCAGGGACAGGGATTCCACCACCTCCCTGGGCAGCCCATTCCAATGGCAATCACTCTCTCTGTGAAGAGTTTGAGATCATTCAACTGATTTCTAATCCAATGTATACCATGTGACTTTGTTTGGGATAGATTAATCCCCTGTCCCTTTCTCTTAATCCCCAAGTTTCACTCTTCCCTAGAAATGGCATTAGAATTTTCTCTGCACTCTCAGAACTAGCTCCAGAAGTAAAACCAGTTGATTCCATCAGTTGTACCCACTGGCCTTGCCATTCTAACGAGACTGTCTTTTACTGGGACAACATTTTCTGTTTAGCTAGTTCTCTCACACTATTTTCACCACATTTCCTCAGCCCTCTACTCAGAATTAGCCTCTTCACTTAAGTTTTTCATGCACAGTTTTTTTATGACAAGATTTTTTTAGGTGCTTAATTTTGTAATGTTCTTCAAGTCTTCACAGAGGTCATGTATTTATAGGTCATGTAATTAAATTTACATGCAGCACAGTTTCTGCAGACTAAATATTCACAGAATCATAGAATCAGCGAGGTTGGAATAGATCTTCAATATCATCCAGTCCAACCTATCACCCAGCCCTATTCAATCACAGAATCATAGAATCAACCAGGTGGGAAGAGACCTCCAAGCTCAGCCAGTCCAACCTAGTACCCAGCCCTGGACAGTCAACCAGACCATGGCACTAAGTGCCTCAGCCAGGCTTTGCTTCAGGCTGTCCCCTCCAGGGACAGCAACTCCACCACCTCCCTGGGCAGCCCATTCCAATGCCAATCACTCTCTCTGCCAACAACTTCCTCCTAACATCCAGCCTACACCTCCCCCAGAACAACCTGAGGCTGTGTCCCCTTGTTCTGTTGCTGCTTGCCTGGCAGAAGAGACCAACCCCACCTGGCCATGGCACTAAGTGCCTCGTTCAGTCTTTTCTTGATCACTAAGCACTATAAATACTCCATTAATGCACACAAATTACCAAATTCTGTGGAAGAATCTCACTTGTTTCACTCATGTAAATAGTCTCACTGATAGCAACAGAATTTTGAGAGTAATTGATTTCATTGTATTGACCAAAATATAAAACCTTCCCATACCTTGAAATGGTGGGAAGTGGGGGAATATGGTCCTAGACCTTATACAACTCCCCCAGACACCCATATCTTACAGCAGTAGTTTCTATTGCTGGTTGCCTCGCAGGATAGACCAACCCCACCTGCCTACAGTCTCCTTCAGGGAGTTGTAGACAGCAATGAGGTCACTCCTGAGCCTCCTGTTCTCCTGGCTAAACACCCCCAGCTCCCTCAGCCTCTCCTCATAGGGTTTGTGTGCCAGGCCCCTCACCAGCTTCATTGCCCTTCTCTGGACACATTCCAGCATCTCAACATCTCTCTTGAATTGAGGAGCCCAGAACTGGACACAGCACTCAAGGTGAGACCTGAGTGCAGAATAACCTCCCTTGTCCTACTGACCACCTGGGCACACTGCTGCCTCATCTTCACCTACTCTCTGCCAGCAAACCCAGGTCCCTCTCTGCCTGGCTGCTCTCAGCCACTCTGTTCCCAGCCTGTAGCACTGCTTGGGGTTGTTGTGGCCAAAGTGCAGAACCCTGCACTTGGCCTTGTTAAATCTCATCCCATTGGCCTCTGCCCACCCATCCAGCCTGTCTAGGTTCCTCTGCAGGGCTCTCCTACCCTCCAACAGATCCATAGCTCCTCCTAGCTTGGTGTCATCTGCAAACTCATTGATGCTGAACTCAATCCCCTCGTCCAGACCACCCATAAAGACATTGAACAGGACTGGGCCCAGCACTGATCCTTGGGGAACACCACTAGTGACAGCTGCCAACTGGATGTGACACCATTCACCACCACTCTCTCAGCCAGGCCTTCCAGCCAGTTCTTCACTATCTAACAACCACTAATTACTGTCTACAACCACTTCAAGGTTGTTAAGGCTGTCCACAAATCTGCAACTGACAAGAATTCCTAGGAATATTTCTACTTAAAACAGGGAAATGTATCCAGGTACCTTTGGCACACCTACATGGAGACAAGAAAAAACCAACCAAATTCTCCATCTCTGACAAGGTGAGCCAGGAGCAGTTACTAAGCCTACTGCTTTTGATAGCATCCATTAGCTACAGCTCATTTGCAGTGACAGTGCTTGATATACAGTCCATCTGGCAGTATTTTGTCATGTTATAGGTATTTAACTGCCATTAAACAGTGTTTCTTGAAAAAAGAAAAGAAACCAAACCAACTCACCTAGTTTCTCCTAAAATATGGCTTGAAATGTCAGCAAGTCAATTAAAAGTAACTCCTCAGAAACTATTAATTCCTGGAGCCTCTGCCCACGTGATGGTTTGGGAGTTAACTCCCATCCCCACTTAAGAAAATCATTCAGACTAGACTCAGCTGGCTGAAAGTTAAGGAATGAAGCTACATTTACAGCTTAGCACAAGATACAAGCAGATATACACACATCACAATTAACTACCTTGCTGAGAGATGAGGGAGTGGAGTTTTCCACCATGTAATTCCAGAGCTTTATAAAATTAAATGTTTCACTTGGTTTATAAGAAAATAGCCAAACTCAAAGGCAGCAAGTAAAATAAAAGATCACCCATACAATCAGTTAGGGTTTGAAGCGACCACAAGGATCACCCAGTTCCAATCCCCCTGCCATGCCCAGGGACACCTCTCACTCAATCAGGCTGGCTAGTGCCTCATCCAGCCTGGCCTTAAACACCTCCAGGGATGAGGCTTACACTACCTGCCTGGGCAACCCAGAGTCTCACCACCCTCATAGTGAAGAGCCTCTTCCTAACATCCAGTCTGAATCTACCCATTTCTAGCTTTGTTCCATTGCCCCTAGTCCTATCACTACCTGATATCCTAAAAAGTCCCTCCCCAGCTTTCTTGTAGGCCTCCTTAATCATAGAATCAATCATAGAATCAACCAGGTTGGAAGAGACCTCCAAGCTCAGCCAGTCCAACCTAGCACCCAGCCCTGTCCAATCAACCAGACCATGACACTAAGTGCCTCATCCAGGCTTTTCTTAATTAAAGGTCATAAAAAGGTCACCTCAGAGTCTTCTCATCTCCAGACTGAAAAGCCCAAACTCCCTCAGTCCCTCCTCATAGTAGAGCTGCTCCAGCCCTCTGAGCATCCTCGTGACCCTATTCTGGACACGCTCCAACATGTCCACATCCTTCTTGTAATGAGGGCTCCAGAACTGGATGTAGTACTCCAGGTGGGGTCTCAGCAGAGCACAGAAGAGGGGGAGAATCTCCTCCTTTGATCTGCTGGCCACACTTCTGCTGCTGCAGCCCTCCAGGCTGCAAGTGCACACTGCTGGTGCATGTTGAGCTTCTCATCCACCAGCACTCCCAGGTCCCTCTCCTCAAGGCTGCTCTCCAGCCACTCACTGCCCAGCCTGGATTTGTGCAGGACCCTTGCCCTTGGTCTTGTTGAACATCCTGAGGTTGGTTTGTGTCCACCTCTCCAGCCTGTCAAGGTCTCTCTAAAATTGCAAGCCATTAATACACAGCGACCACTCATATTTTGCTGCCAACATTTCTCCTTTGTTTTGGTGAGAAAGCAATTAGAAACCTCCAGGATATGCCAGAAGCAACACCAAAAAAGGGGTGCACCACACATACTTCTGCAGTTTCAGCAGCAATCTGAGACATAGGCATGGTTTTGTTCATAGTAGACTATCATACCAGTGACTGGTGAAATGAAACCAAATGAAGACCAACTGGTAACAGAATTATACAGTGTCTGCTTGGAGAAATACATAATGAAAGCCTTGAAATATCCTCATGGTTGCTCCTCAGGGATCCAGCTCCAGCTACAATGAATTTTGCATTTCAGGAAAGTGGTTTTTGAACGCAGAAGAGTTGGTCTCAGAAAAATTGGAGTGGTGCTTGCTATGCAGACCCCTTTCTGCAGCCATGCGGTTGCTACCAGGAACCACACTACACTTCTGAGCTTCTTTACACGCTGTTATGTCCATGTTTTCAGGCAGTATCAAAAGACTAATTTATTATCTCCTGCCAAGAAACTTCTGGACACTGGGCAAGACACAGTAAGCAATGCAGCTGCCATCCCTGAGGTGAGCAGCACATCCGATGTTCAATCTCACGACCATACACAGACTCCCGTGATTAGAGAGCGCAGTTTGCCTGCTGTATTAAAAACCAGCATCACTGGGAAGAAGAAGCCCATATCCAAGACTCTTCCCTCATCCCAAAGAGCTTCCATTCCCAGTTTAAAGTCGTGTTCCTCATTCCATGTTAAGCAACAGTTAAACCAATACTACAGATCAGTAACATCTGAATTGGAGAGGCTGAGGGAGCTGGGATTGGTTAGCCTGGAGAAGAGGAGGCTCAGGGGAGACCTCATTGCTGTCTACAACTACCTGAAGGTTGTGGCCAGGAGGAGGTTGCTCTCTTCTCTCAGGTGGCCAGCACCAGAACAAGAGGGGACAGCCTCAGGCTGTGCCAGGGGAGATTTAGGCTGGAGGTGAGGAGAAAGTTCTTCCCTGAGAGAGTCATTGGACACTGGAATGGGCTGCCCGGGGAGGTGGTGGAGTCGCCGTCCCTGGAGCTGTTCAAGGCAGGATTGGACGTGGCACTTGGTGCCATGGTCTGGCCTTGAGCTCTGTGGGTAAAGGGTTGGACTTGATGATCTGTGAGGTCTCTTCCAACCCTGATGATACTGTGAATTTGAGATGATGCAGATGCCAAACTAGAACTCAAATCATGGTTGTGAATTGTCTAGAAATACATCACAACTGTGCACACCTCTCCAGCTGTGGCTTCATCAGTGCTGCACAAAAGACAAAACTCACTCCCCTTCACCTCATGGTGCAGCCCAGGAAGCTGCTGGCTCTTCTCTGACCTAAGCATACACTGCTGGTTCATGTTCAACTTGCCCACCACAAAGCCCAAATCCTTCTCTGCAGAGCTTGTTTACTGCCAGTTCGCAGTATCACCAAGGTTGGAAGAGACCTCATAGATCATCAAGTCTAACCCTTTACCACAGAGCTCAAGGCCAGCATGTACTGGAGACTGAGTGGCTGGAGAGCAGCCAGGAGGAAAGGGACCTGGGGGTACTGATAGATAGTAAGCTGAAGATGAGCCAGCAGTGTGCCCAGGTGGCCAAGAGAGCCAATGGCATCCTGGCCTGCATCAGGAGCAGTGTGGCCAGCAGGACAAGGGAGGTTATTCTTGCCCTGTACTCAGCACTGGTCAGGCCACACCTTGAGTGCTGTGTCCAGTTCTGGGCCCCTCAATTCAAGAGAGATGTTGAGGTGCTGGAACATGTCCAGAGAAGGGCAACAAAGCTGGTGAGGGGCCTGGAGCACAAATCCTATGAGGAGAGGTTGAGGGAGCTGGGCCTGTTTAGCCTGGAGGAGGCTCAGGGGTGATCTTATTACTGTCTACAGCTCCCTGAAGGGGCATTGTAGCCAGGTGGGGGGTGGCCTCTTCTCCCAGGTAACCAGCAATAGAACAAGGGGACACAGTCTCAAGTTGTGCCAGGGTAGGTATAGGCTGGATGTTAGGAAGAAGTTCTTCACAGAGAGAGTGATTGGCATTGGAATGGGCTGCCCAGGGAGGTGGTGGAGGCACCGTCCCTGGGGGTCTTCAAGAAAAGCCTGGCTGAGGCACTTAGTGCCATGGTCTGGCTGATTGGATAGGGCTGGGTGCTAGGTTGGCCTGGCTGATCTTGGAGGTCTCTTCCAACCTGGTTGATTCTATGATTCTATGATTCTACTGGTGCAAGAGGTTATTCCAACCCAGGTAGGGAAATAAAGCATTTTGCCTTTCTGAAACTTCACAGGATTCCTGTCAGCACCTTCTCCAAACTGCTATTAACCTGAGTCTGAAAGGCAGCACAGTCCTCTGCAAACTTGCTGAGTGTAACTCTGTCCCATCACTCAGATCACAACTGAAGATGTTTAACCATACAGGACACAGTACTGATGATCCCTGGGGTACAGTGCTAGTGCCTGACCTTGCTGTGGAGGCAGGGAATTAACGTGGCCGAGTCAGGAAGATATATTATTATTTTTATATAACAACATATAATTATATAAAAATATATCATATCATAAAATACACTAAAATATAGTTTTATATAAAATTATTTTATTTTCCTGAAACTCCTCCCCCAAAACTACATACAGAAATGAACTGAGTTTAATTAGCAGACTCACTGCATTGAGAATATCTTACAAAGGACACTACAGACAAATTTGGCTACTTTAGAAGTCAGGAAATGGAAAAGGCTAAGCTGTAACACAGCTTTCCCAGTGTCAATCAGGCTGAGCAGAAGGTTCACTACTCAGGCTGGCTGAGAGAAAGGACAGTCCAGACCTTGGCAGGTCTCTCTCTGTTGAAAGACATCCGAGGCTTATGGTGGGAAGCCTCCTAACCAGGGACCATCCAGTCCCTCAGGAGCTTGTCCTTAGAAGGCCAGGGGACTCTCTGCAGGAACTATCCAGGCGAGGGAGAACTCTAAGGTGGAAACCCCAAGGTGGGAAGTCCCCCAGTATTTATCCCTCTCCTAGACAAAGAGTTGATTCACCGCTTCCTAGGCACAAAGACCACAGCCAATCACTGCGGGCATCCGCACAGGTCACCCCTCATGCAGGAAGGGCCCTTTGCTCCCCCTGCTTCAAGCCTGCAGGGGAGTGGAACAGGTTTTTGGTGCCTTTCCTCTCCCATTCAAACCACAGAGGGAGAGGAATTTTGGAGTATCCAGGACTCCAGGGCAGACCTACAGCTGGATTTCATGCTGCTGACCACGACTGATGCAAGCAGTGCTGACAGTTTTCAGCCCACATGGCTACTCATTAATTTACTGAATCCTTCAAGAGCTTGTCTATGATTGTATCACAGTATCACAGTATCATCAGGGTTGCAAGAGACCTCACAGATCATCAAGTCCAACCCTTTACCACAGAGCTCAAGGCCAGACCATGGCACCAAGTGCCACGTCCAATCCTGCCTTGAACAGCTCCAGGGACGGCGACTCCACCACCTCCCCGGGCAGCCCATTCCAGTGTCCAATGACTCTCTCAGGGAAGAACTTTCTCCTCACCTCCAGCCTAAATCTCCCCTGGCACAGCCTGAGGCTGTGTCCTCTTGTTCTGGTGCTGGCCACCTGAGAGAAGAGAGCAACCTCCTCCTGGCCACAACCTCCCCTCAGGTAGTTGTAGACAGCAATAAGGTCACCCCTGAGCCTCCTCTTCTCCAGGCTAACCAATCCCAGCTCCCTCAGCCTCTCCTCGTAGGGCTTGTACTCAAGGCCTCTCACCAGTTATGGAAGACTACCCAAAGGCTCTCGTTAAGTCATAATAAAGGACACTCATTGCTTCATCCACCAAAGTCATCTCGTAGAAGGCTATCAGGCTGGTAAAGTGTGTTTTCTTCACCAAGCAATAATGACTACTCCCAATCACCTTACTGTTCCTCTTATGTTAGGAAATTATTGCCAGGGGAATATGCTCCATCAAACTAATGACTGCACTCAATGATCTTGAAGGTCTTTTCCCATCTAAGAAATCCTGTGATTTCCCAGGGCCTGAGGTGAAGCTGACCTGCCTGTAGTTTCCCAGATCCTCCTTCTTAAAGGCAGAAATGACATTCACTTTCCATCGGTCAGTCCTCAGGAATTTCTCCCAATCACTGTGACCTTTCAAAGATAATCATTAGAGACTTCAAATTTCTTACAACTAGTACAAAAGCAGAATATCTAATGTAGGCAGATGCCAGGGTGAAATGGATCAGTACAAACTGCTTCACTCATCAATGAGCAAATACACTAGTGTTTACAAGCCAACTGTGAAGTGCATGTCAGCTATTTATTGCCATTCAATCATTCCCCATCTTACCAGAGTCCAGAATGGAATAAAAGTAAAAGCCCTACTTGAACTATCCTGAGAGCAATACCAAGATGCCACGAAACAGCACATTACCATGGTCATGAGGAGAACACTTCTTGACAGAGAGAGTGACTGGCATTGGAATGGGCTTCCCAGGGAGGTGGTGGAGTAGCCATCCCTGAAGGTATCACAGTATCATCAGGGTTGGAAGAGACCTCACAGATCAACAAGTCCAACCCTTTACCACAGAGCTCAAGGCCAGACCATGGCACCAAGTGCCACGTCCAATCCTGCCTTGAACAGCTCCAGGGACGGCGACTCCACCACCTCCCCGGGCAGCCCATTCCAGTGTCCAATGACTCTCTCAGGGAAGAACTTTCTCCTCACCTCCAGCCTAAATCTCCCCTGGCACAGCCTGAGGCTGTGTCCTCTTGTTCTGGTGCTGGCCACCTGAGAGAAGAGAGCAACCTCCTCCTGGCCACAACCACCCCTCAGGTAGTTGTAGACAGCAATGAGGTCTCCCCTGAGCCTCCTCTTCTCCAGGCTAACCAATCCCAGCTCCCTCAGCCTCTCCTCGTAGGGCTGTGCTCAAGGCCTCTCCCCAGCCTCGTTGCCCTTCTCTGGACACGCTCAAGCATCTCAATGTCCCTCCTAAACTGGGGGGCCCAGAACTGAACACAGTACTCAAGGGGTGGTCTAACCAGTGCAGAGCACAAGGGCAGAATGACCTCCCTGCTCCTGCTGGCCACACCATTCCTGATGCAGGCCAGGATGCCACTGGCTCTCTTGGCCACCTGGGCACACTGCTGGCTCATGTTCAGGTGGGTATCAATCAGCATCCCCAGATCCCTCTCTGTCTGGCTGCTCTCCAGCCACTCTGACCCCAGCCTGTATCTCTCCATGGGGTTATTGTAGCCAAAGTGTAGCACCCTGCACTTGGAGCTATTGAAGCCATCCCCTTGGACTCTGCCCACCTGTCCAAGCGGTCAAGGTCCTGCTGCAGAGCCCTTCTGCCCTCCAACCCAGCCACATCTGCCCCAGCTTGGGTGTTCAAGAAAAGCCTGGATGAGGCACTCAGTGCCATGGTCTGGTTGACTGGCTAGGGCTGGGTGCTAGGTTGGACTGGCTGAGCTTGGAGGTCTCTTCCTACCTGGTTGCTTCTATGATTCTCTGTAATTAACAATAGCCTGTGAACTGAGTACAAAGCAGTATCCAAAGCAAGTCAGCTAGTACCTGGAAACACAGGCAATGCTGAAGCTTAGAACAAAGCTCATGAGAGCAGCAGACTGAATGATGTCAGGGAAAGGTGCTCAACTGTGAAACAGTACACTGGAAGAAGAATTTAAGTATGAAAATATTATAAGTCTAACCATCTGACTATAAAAACCAAAATCTCTACTAAGAATAAAAGAAATAATGTACTTTGCCCCAGGCACAAACTTCTCTCCTGGAAACTACTCTTTTTAAACTAAAATTTCTCTTTAAATTACATTGGTAGGAAAAAAAACATTGTCATTGACTTTGTATTTATCCTCTTGAAGTGTAAGTGGTTTGTAAACTACACATGACTTGCTGATTGTAGTACGAAAACCTACAGGAACAAAGTCATGCTTTGAGCAGCTCCTAGAACAGAAATGTATACAAACATAAGGAGTGATTACATAGAATCATAGAATCCACCAAGCTGGAAGATACCTCCAAGATCATCCAGACCAACCTAGCACCCAGCCCTGTTTAAAAGAACTTATTTTTCAACTTAATATTGCCTTTAAAATGTTTTATTGTATATGACATAACTAGCTGTAAATTACTCCAGGTAGGTTCAGACTGGATGTGAGGAGGAAGTTGTTGAGCATGAGAGTGGTGAGAGGCTGGAATGGGTTGCCCAGGGAGGTGGTTGAGGCCCCATGGCTGGAGGTGTTTAAGGCCAGGCTGGATGAGGTTGTGGCCAGCCTGCTCCAGGGTAGGGTGTCCCTGGGCATGGCAGGGGGTTGGAACTGGCTGCTCCTTGTGGTCCCTTCCCACCCTGACTGATTCTATGATTCTATTCTAAGTATTTGCTTAAGCAACCTGGAAAGGGCTACACTTCCTATGACACGTGCACAGTACACAGGCACCAGGATCCCCCTTTTTCATGCCAGTGTCTGATCCATTTTCAATGTCTCTACACTTGTATTCTCATCAGGAGTAGTATTAGCTGTTTTTTTTTAACTTTCCAACACAAGGACTAATCTGTGTGTTCTATAGAGCATTGGTTCAACAGAGGAAGTGTGATCTAAGTTCACCTGCCAAAACACCACAGCAGCCACCACTATGTTTCATTAATGAGATGACTGATACAATAACACTGCAGTCTGTCACTCCATCTGCATCCTTGCATACTGTTTTCTAAACACACCCTGGCAGAGAGCTGATTAGATGCCACTCTGCATGGGCAGAGACAGCTGAAGCACAGTCCTAACTGTGGTTCACGTGTTTGTCATCACCCTCAAAAGGTCACAGGGTGACTCTGAGGTGCTAAGCTCAGTCTGTATTTCAAGGTGAGAAACACTGCGAGACTTAGAGCTAACTTCAAGGTCCTCTCCTAGTACAGAGGACACAGCCTCAAGTTGTGCCAGGGCAGGTCTAGGCTGGATGTTAGGAGGAAGTTGTTGTCAGAGAGAGTGACTGGCATTGGAATGGGCTGCCCAGGGAGGTGGTGGAGTTGCCATCTCTGAAGGTGGTCAAAAAAAGCCTGGCTGAGGCACTTAGTGCCATGGTCTGGTTGATGGGACAGTGCTGGGTGCTAGGTTGGACTGGCTGAGCTTGGAGGTCTCTTCCAACCTGGTTGCTTCTATGATGCTATGATTATAAAATTAGCCTACTGCATTTCAGTATCAATATTCATTATCACTTCCACTCAAACATTGAGAAGTTAGGTTTCATGTAAGTAGAACTGTAAGTTTGAAACAAGGTCTGAAAACAAGATGACTGAAATGAGTTTCTTGGGTCTTGTATCACAAGCTAACCTCCATCTACTGGCAGCAGCTTCAGTTCCTTGACAACATCTTTTTCCACCACAAAATCATCATTTCCACTCTAAAGTAGTATGCTTCACTGTAAGGTGATGAAATGGCATCCTAGCTTGTATTAGAAACGCTGTGTCCAGCAGGAGCAGGGAGGTGTCTGACCCTTGTATTCAGCACCTGTGAGGCTGCACCTCAAGCACTGTGTTCAACTTTGGGCACTTCATTACAAGAGATGTGGAGGTGTTGGAGTTGAGTGCAGAGAAGGGCAATGAGGCTTGTGAAAGGCCCACAGAATAAACCTCATCAGGAGCAACTGAAGGAGCTGCAGCTGTTTACAGAATCACAGAATTTCTTAGATTGGAAAAGCCTTTTCAAGATCCTCAAGCCCAATCATTAGTTCCACACTGACAAGTCCTTGCCTAAACCAAAGCCCTCAGCACAACATCTCAGCACTAGCAATCACTATGCTTGGAAAGGACCACCAGGATCAGCCAGTCCAACCTTCATCCCAGCAGCCTTCATCACTACATTATAGCCTCAAGCACCACATCCACTATCCTTTTAAACAGCTCCAGGGATGGTGACTCCACCACCTCCCTGGGCAGCCTGTTCCAGTGCCTGAGCACCTGCTTAGGAAAGAACTTCCTCCCAACAGCCAACCTAAACCTCCTCTGATGCAACTTGAGGATCCTATCAGTAGTAATTTGGGAGGAGAGACCAGCCCCAGCCTCACTACAACCTCCTTTTAGGTAGTTGTAGAGGGCAATAAGGTCCCCTCTCAGCCTCCTCTTCTCCAGACTAAACCAGCCCAGCTCCCTCAGCTGCTCCTCACAGGCCATGTTTGCCAGACCTCTCCCCAGCCTCGTTGCCCTTCTCTGCACCTGCTCCAGCACCTCAGTGTCCCTCCTGTACTGTGCTGACCCAAACTGGACACAGTACTTGAGATATAGTCTCACAAGTGCTGAGTAAAAAACAAGTGCCTTTTACTCTTCTAGCTGTATATGAAAAAGTGAAGATTAAAACATCATAAACATTACACAACACTCTACAAGCCCATTCAGCAGGCAAAGGCACATGTTTGAAGAAGCTCTAAAATGATTTCTGGGCACTGATGAGAAAGCTTTGTGCTGGGCTTCCTTTTTCTGCCTGCTCCTGTGAAATGCAGATGTAAAGCTGTGCTTCAAAAATACACTTTGTATCTAACCCTGCCAAGTAAGCTACTATCAGTTGCATATTTAAGGGTATGGAATACAAATCTAACATTATTTTAGCTATCCCCAAACTCCATTGAAGCAGTAAAGAATTTATCACAGTGATCTTGCCTCCTTTAGTTGATTTAAACCCATACATCTCAACTCATTCCATCTCAAAAGACAAGGTTCTTGATGAACTACACAAGCAGTATGAGGTGCTACAGATAGCACTTACTGCTGAGGTTGACTTTCCTTCTGAACAGGTGCAGGAACTGAAGAGTCCACACCTCATGTGCTAGTTTGAAGCTAGCTAGAATGTTTTGGTGAGAAGAACTGGACACTGGAATGGGCTGCCCGGGGAGGTGGTGGAGTCGCCATCCCTGGGGCACTTCAAGGCAAGGTTGGACGTGGCACTTGGTGCCATGGTCTGGCCTTGAGCTCTGTGGTAAAGGGTTGGACTTGATGATCTCTTCCAACCCTGATGATACTGTGATACTGTAATTAGATTACAGGCAGTGAAAAGGAAACAATGGTGATGGCTGCTGCACTCATAGGCTTGCTGTGATGGATAAGAACAAGAACACAAACATAGATAACAGAGTTGCTCTCTGTCTGGGCTTTGGGCTGAACTTCTCTCTCTAACCTAACCTGCCATCTGAGTAATCCATCTACTTCCTAACCCCCTGGCCAACCCTCCAAACTACCTTAAACATAAGGCAAGATGTAGGGTAAGTAGAGGGGTGGGAGGAAGGTGGAAGGGTGGTTGTGAGCCCCTCCTGGGGACTCAGGTTTCTGGGAGGGCTCTTGTGTTTCTGTATTGCCTTTTAACTTGTCTATTTCCGTCTATAGTGTAGATACCTGCTTGTACATTGTGCTAAGCTGTAAATATAAAGCTTCATTCAATTCCCAGAGCCACTGAGTCTAGCCTGGGTGATTTTTCCAAGGAGGGTAACACCCAAAGCATCACACCTCACTTCTACCTTTACCTATGTTCTCTCACCATGATACAGACCCTGAAGTATGTCTGTCTCTCTTAGACTACCTACTTAATGTAGCTGTACAGTAACTGTTGAGTATCGTAGCCTTTCTCTGCAAGAAAACAAATAGTTTGCTTTCAAAGAAGTAAACAAATACTCCTGATCCAAGTCAGCAGTGGCTACACTTCTTAATAGTAAGAAAGGTACAGAGTTTCAATTTTCTCATTTTTATTGTACAACTTCCCAGCAGCTGATCACTGCTTTTAAAAATATATCAATTGCTACGACTGGATGAGGCATTTAGTGCCATGGTCTAGTTGATTGGACAGGGCTGGGTGCTAGGTTGGACTGGATGATCTTGGAGTTCTCTTCCAATCTGGTTGATCCTATGATTCTATTCCATATAAACTCCCAGTTGTACAATATCCTGCAATAATCCAATAACAACCCAATAAAATCCAGTAACAAAATTCAAAAACAATACCCTACATGTTAATATATCTGCATTGATCTAACAGTAAAATGAGGTATTGCTAAATGTGCTCTCAGTATCCAAAGCTTCAATTTCTATCTTCAGATTAATAGAAACAGTTGACTCTAATAGCTTACTCTAGACATGAAAGACTAAATCAAATCACTAAAATGTCAAACTCATTAACCCTATTTTCGTTGTAAACACCAGTAACAGGACACCACCCTAACATATAGAACATGTGGAACAGTACATGGTTCTGCAGTATAAGCAAGCAAGCATGAAGGAAAAGTGGAACCAAAAAGAGAACAAATTACTATCAGCTCGAATGTGCACAGACAAGTAAACCTGACATCTACTTCTCCAGAAACAAATACTTTAAGAGGCTATATATATGTATATAGTAAGGATTCATTTCATAGAATCATAGAATCAACCAGGTTGGAAGAGACCTCCAAGCTCAGCCAGTCCAACCTAGCACCCAGCCCTATCCAGTCAACCAGACCATGGCACTAAGTGCCTCAGCCAGGCTTTGCTTCAACACCTCCAGGCACGGCACCTCCACCACCTCCCTGGGCAGCCCATTCCAATGCCAATCACTCTCTCTGCCAACAACTTCCTCCTAACATCCAGCGTACACTTCCCCCAGAACAACCTGAGGCTGTGTCCCCTTGTTCTGTTGCTGGTTGCCTGGGAGAAGAGCCCAACCCCACCTGGCTACAGCCTCCCTTCAGGGAGTTGCAGACAGCAATGAGCTCAGCCCTGAGCCTCCTTTTCTCCAGGCCAAACACCTCCAGCTCCCTCAGCCTCTCCTCATAGGGCTGTGCTCCAGGCCCCTCACCAGCTTTGTTGCCCCTCTCTAGAGATGTTCCAGCACCTCAACATCTCTCTTGGATTGAGGAGCCCAGAACTGGAAACAATATTCAAGGTGTGGCCTGACCAGTGTTGAGTCCTTCTAGTCCACTGTGTAGGACTACTGCATTTCAGAAAGTGGATCAACATGTAGAGCAGCTAGGGAAATAATTTTAATGCTTTTAATTTGTAACCTCAAAAGCAATCATTTTTTCCCCTTGCAGTTCCTTCCCATTAGCTCTTCAGTCTTAGGGAATGCTTTTGTCCCATTCCTGCTGCCAAACTCAATCTATTGGTACCAACCACTCATTCTCTTTTATTAAGCAAAATTACCACTGTATTGCATGGCACTACAAATTAAGACAAAACCCAATCAAATAAAAGAACAACAGCAAAAGCAATTTACGTTGCAGTCTTTGGCTCCTTGACAAACAATCACTGCTGCAAGTCTGTTCTGTTAATACATCAGCAGCAGCAATCTGTCACATGGGGACCTGAAATGCTGTCATCGCCACTGATCAAAAGCCAAGTGGTTCCTCACTGGGTGTTTTTAGTGGGGAGACCACATTGACAGTCTCAGATAGAAGAACTCATCAGCTGTGTTGCTTTGAGGACTTTGGTGAGCAGAGTAGAGGAAAATCCCACTCCCCTCCAGAGGCCAGTTTTGATTTGAGTAAATACACACACAGATTTGACACACAAAGAGGAAAATCACAGAATCATAGAATCAAACAGCTTGGAAGAGACCTCAAAGCTCAGCCAGCACAACCTAGCACTCAGCCCTGTCCTATCAACCAGACCATGGCACTAAGTGCCTCATCCAGTCTTTTCTTGAACACCTCCAGGGAAGGTGACTCCACCACCTCCCTGGGCAGCCCATTCCAATGCCAATCACTTTCCCTGTGAAGAACTTCCTCCTAACATCCAGCCTATACAATCAGGTCTTTCAAAGTGACTTTACCCAGCAGACCTTCTAATCATTTGACACCAGCACATTCTGGAGGTCAGAAATGCCAGATCTCAAAAATTCAAGATGTTCCAAAATCTTGAAATCAGATCATGTGGCATTCACACAGCACTGTCAAGTGTAGTAAATTTCTCAAATGCTAATGATGAACTTGCAAACATTTTTTTTTTTAAATCAAACTAAATTGTTTTACTTAACTGAACTGTGCCGCAAGGTTTTAAGATAGAATAAAACAGAATAGAATCAACCAGGTTGGAAGAGACCTCCAACACCACCCAGTCCAACCTAGCACCCAACCCTATCCAATCAACCAGACCATGGCACTAAGTGCCTCAGCCAGGCTTTGCTTCAACACCTCCGGGGGGGGTGACTCCACCACCTCCCTGGGCAGCCCATTCCAATGCCAATCACTCTCTCTGCCAACAACTTCCTCCTAACATCCAGCACAGACCTCCCCTGGCACAACTTGAGACTGTGTCCCCTTCTTCTGTTCCTGGTTGCCTGGCAGAAGAGCCCAACCCCACCTGGCTACAGCCTCCCTTCGGGTAGTTGTAGACAGCAATGAGCTCTGCCCTGAGCCTCCTCTGCTGCAGGCTGCACACCCCCAGCTCCCTCAGCCTCTCCTCACAGGGCTGTGCTCCAGGCCCCTCCCCAGCTTTGTTGCCCTTCTCTGGACACCTTCCAGCACCTCAACATCTCTCTTGACTTGAGCCCAGAACTGGGCACAGTTCTGAGCTATATTTAAGACATAAAATATGATCAAACCAGAATTTTGGTTCCACCATTCAATAACTGTTGTCTTCTTTGACAGTTTAAATCTTTTTGTTCCAATAGCCATGCAAGTGGAGAAACATTTACTACTACCGAGATCTCACATATCTTGGAACAGACTGAAAAAAAGACCTATGCATGCACCATATCTCCTAGACATAGAAGTAGAAAAGCAAGTCCAAGCATAGAATCAGTCATGGTTGGAAGGGACCATAAAAATCATGCAGTTCCACCCCCCCCTGCCATGCCCAGGGACACCCTACCCTAGAGCAGGCTGCACACAGCCTCAGCCAGCCTGGCCTCAAACACCTCCAACCATGGGGCCTCAACCACCTCCCTGGGCAACCCATTCCAGCCTCTCACCACTCTCATGCTCAACAGCTTCCTCATCACCTCCATTCTGACTCTCCCCACCTCCAGCTTTGATCCATTCCCCCCAGTCCTGTCACTGCCTGAGAGCCTAAAACGTCCCTCTCCAGCTTTTTTGTAGGCCCCCTTCAGATCCTGGAAGGCCACAAGAAGGTCACCTGGGAGCCTCCTCTTCTCCAGCCTGCACAGCCCCAACTCTTTCAGTCTGTGCTCACAGCAGAGCTGCTGCAGCCCTCTGAGCATCCTCGTGTACTAAGTACTACAAAGACGATTAACCTTGGCTACTTTTAATGTAGAAGACATTTACAGAGAAAGAACATTTAAGACAACTGCATCTCAAAAAGGCAAAGAAGAGATGTAAATTTACATTTCACACCATATCACTGCATTTCATCCACATAAAAGAACTGCTGCACAGATCTATGCTACATAAGAAGACAAAGAATGTAAGGAATACATGTTTCTTTCTGAATTTAGGAGTGATATCCATCCTTTGAGTGCTCATTATGACAATAAGCATTGAGAATTAAGTGAGCAGGATCCCAGTGGAGGCACTCAGAGGCTAATAAACTTCCCTAATTTTACCAGAAATGCATGCTTTGAAATTTGCTTTTATTCAGATAAAAACATGTAATGACACATAGTAAACATACTTATTTACCTGACAGCATTAAAACAGTTGCTTAACAGAATAATGCAGGAGGCTTCTCAGATACAATATGGTTTCTGTTCAATGGTCTCATGTATGTGAAAAAGATTTCTTGGTATTATGACTCTGGTTTTAATGCCCATTTTTAAAGCTTGTTATTCTGAATTTTACTCTTTGCTTTGACCTGCATGTTTCTAATTAAGCTCAACTCATCAGAGTCCCCCAAGACTCTTGAGGCTTTCTGCTGTACTTGTTCTTGGCAAACACGATAGAAGTCAGGAGAAAATGAGTGCAATCAGCTGCCATGCTGGTCAGAAACACCATCAGTGAAATCCACATGCTTGTGAATCTGTAAAACATCATATTTACACAAGAGGAAAGGAGGAAATAATCACAGAATCAACCAGGTTTTAAAGTTTTGGGGACTACTTTTTTTATGCAGTTCTGCAGGAGATTCACCATTGAGTGTGACATATGTGAAAATCTCCTCCCTGTCGTATATTTTCCCTATTGATCATAGAATCAACCAGGCTGGAAGAGACCTCCAAGCTCAGCCAGTCCAACCTAGTACCCAGCCCTGGCCAGTCAACCAGACCATGGCACTAAGTGCCTCAGCCAGGCTTTGCTTCAACACCTCCAGGGATGGTGACTCCACCACCTCCCTGGGCAGCCCATTCCAATGCCAATCACTCTCTCTGCCAACAACTTCCTCCTAACATCCAGCCTAGACCTCCCCTGCACAACTTGAGACTGTGTCCTCTTGTTCTGTTGCTGCTTGCCTGGCAGAAGAGACCAACCCCACCCAGCTACAGCCTCCCTTCAGGTAGTTGTAGACAGCGACGAGGTCCCAATGGAAAATCACTCTCTCTGTGAAGAACTTCCTCCTAATGTTACTACTTTTTATGAAGTCTCAGAAGTACAAAGTTTCAAAGTTTTGTTTCAAGTCTGAATTTTTCCCCAGACACTTCAGTAGAACAGGCAGTGGCCAGAAGGACAAGCTAATACACACCCTTCCACACTTTATGTCTCTTCAAGTAATTATTACTATAATTGAATTTTGGAATATAGAATAGGCAGATGAAGAGTTGGTAGAATGCACTAAATGTGCAAAGGTAAGAAAGATGTTTTTAGAGGTGTAATGAGTTTTGTCAGGAAAAACAAACATACAATAAAATCCCACAAAAACCCAAACCAATCTCTTCTTTAAAAGCAAAAGATTTTTAGTTATGCTTGAGAGTTGTTCTGTCATTTAAAAAATAAATGTATCATACTTTAAAATGCTGCTTCCATTAGGGTCTACTGCTTACTTCCATGTTATTAGTAATCAGACTACTAAATTTAATATTGTGCAGTCAAATAAGCATCCAAAATGCATCTAGAATCATAGAATCAACCAGGCCTGAAGAGACCTCCAAGCTCACCCAGTCCAACCTAGCACCCAGCCCTAGCCAGTCAACCAGACCATGGCACTAAGTGCCTCAGCCAGGCTTTGCTTCAACACCTCCAGGGACAGTGACTCCACCACCTCCCTGGGCAGCCCATTCCAATCCAAATCACTCTCTCTGGGAAGAGCTTACTCCTAACATCCAGCCTAAACCTCCCCAAACACAACTTGAGACTGTGTCCCCTTGTTCTGTTGCTGCTTGCCTGGCAGAAGAGACCAATCCCCACCTGGCTACAGCCTCCCTTCAGGTAGTTGTAGACAGCAATGAGGTCAGCCCTGAGCCTCCTCTTCTGCAGGCTGCACACCCCCAGCTCCCTCAGCCTCTCCTCATAGGGTTTTTGTTCCAGGCCCCTCACCAGCTTTGTTGCCCTTCTCTGGACATGTTCCAGCACCTCAACATCTCGAATTGAGGGGCCCAGAACTGGATACAGCACTCAAGGTGTGGCCTGAGCAATGCCGAGTACAGGGGAGCAATAACCTCCCTTGTCCTACTGGCCACACTGTTCCTGATGCAGGCCAGGATGCCATTGGCTCTCTTGGCCACCTGGACACACTGCTGGCTAATGACATACTATCCACCAGTACCCCCAGGTCCCTTTCTTCTTTGCTGCTCTCCAGCCACTCAGTCCCCAGCTTGTAGTGCTGATCTTACTGAGGCCTACAAAGAGGAGAAACAATCAACTTATTTTTTGTCAAACCTCAGCTGTAACTTGAAATATTAAACCCTTCATGACTTAGAAGCACAATCAATAAGCATCAAAACCACAGGTCCTTATTCAGGTAAAGAGCACTGCGATAATGTGTTTTCCTTATGATGCTGATGCTCCTGAAAATAACTGCTTCTAGGAATTTCTGGAACGTGTGTTTGAAATCCAAACAGTGATATGGTAGAATTTCCACAAGTGACAAGTTCTAAAAATGCTATCACACTGAACCGTGACATAAAAGATGAGTATGAAATTTAGTGCAAAGTTTAACACTCCCAACGAGTTCTGCTGATTCTGTTATCTGCTCCATTTGCATGCTAATCTACAGCCCTACCTAAAAAGGCATTAAAACCCTTCACACAAGATGCTCTGGCACTTTCTTTGTAGCACAAGTTGATTTTACACATAGAATCATAGAATCATCCAGGTTGGAAGAGACCTCCAAGATCATCCAGGCCAACCTAGCACCCAGCCCTATCCAGGCAACTAGACCATGGCACTAAGTGCCTCATCCAGGCTTTGAATGAACACCCCCAGGGATGGTGACTCCACCACCTCCCTGGGCAGCTCATTCCGATGGCAAATCACTCTCTCTGCCAACAACTTCCTCCTAACATCCAGCCTATACTTCCCCCAGCACAACTTGAGACTGTGTCCCCCTCTTCTACTGACGGCTGTCTGGGAGAAGAGACCAACCCCACCTGGCTACAACCTCCCTTTCAGGTAGCTGTAAACAGCAATGAGGTCACCCCTGAGACTCCTCTTTTCCAAGCTAAACAACCCCAGCTCCCTCAGCCTCTCGAGAAACAAACACTTAACACCAAACCACACTCATTAAGTCGAAACCATCCGCCTGCAAGTGTAAATCATGCAAATCAGAACTATGCAAACACCTTTTCTTTTAGCTGCTACTATTTTGTGCAGCTGTCTGTCAGAGTTCATTACACACTGATGAAACTGTTTTGGCAGCATTATTCCAAAACCAGGCAAAACTCACAAGCTTGCTTCACTGATGAGCTATTTATCACTTTTACTGCCCAGTAAGGTACCTGACGAACAGAACTCAAGTTCCAAGGCTGGAGTTCCTTTCCAAAAGCACCTTCCTTGCAGTTCATGAAAAATCATGCAGTTGGCATTCAGAAGTACTTTGCTTCTCACCAGCAGACTGGAGAGGTGGATATTTCCTTTGGTATATATACTTGAGCCTGCTACTCTATTTTTTCAAGCCTCTTACGTAACAGACTGCAAAAACCATCTCTGACCAACGTGACAAAGATGGGATCTCCCATTTAGGTACTATCACATTCAAAACAATCACATCCAATGCAGTCCCAGGACATTAATCAGCTTCATCCCAATGAGGATGCTCTGTCACAAGTTTTCTATGGTTTTGCAAGATGCAAAGGAATAGTCAAGACTCCCAAAGGGTCAAGACGTTCACACGCTAAGAAGAAACAGCATCACCAACTTGGCTTAGAATTAGTCTCACAAGACTTACAGAACATGCAAGTTTTGCTTATACATCACCCTCTCCCAAGGTGGTTTGGGTTTAGGGTTGAGGCTCCTCCCCACAGAACCTGTGTAAATACACCCACAAAGCCCTCAAAGACATTTGACTCTCAGAGGCCCACAGGTAGGATATGCAGCAGCTTTCTCTGTAGACCTGCACCTAACTGCCTCATGCCACGTCACCTACAAACCAGCCAACTAATTCAGCTGTTTGAAAAATAGCAACCCAGCCTACATGAGTTAGATAAGGAGTTGTTTTGGTTTTGCAGACAGGATAAAGAGATCCTTAAGTACACGATGAAAAAGACATCTCCCCATCTTTTGACTCTGCAAAAGCCCACAACACATAAATTTCACTGAATACTAGGTAGTCCTCTTGCTACCTTGAGCTATGTCAAGTCTTGATGTACTCTATGGAGAGGTTAGCTATGAATCACAGCTTAGGCCAATTCTCTTACTTCACATATAGACAATCTGCACAGACAGTGAAAATTACCCTGCATTAAGTTTTTATCTTCTTATTGCCACTACAAAAATGCATCCATGTTTTAAGGGACCCCAAATAGCAGGTACCACAGACGAAAAAATTAGCAGCTGGGTGTTTATTAAATCGGCCTGTTCACATCCAAATGTTTTCTGTATGTTTTGGGTATTTTTCTGTAACTCACAGGGCTGATCATAACACCCTGACTCTGAGAAAAAGCAGCCTCTAACAAAGTATGAGACAGAAAATGTCTCCGTGCAAGATAGTGTACTCCAGTCTTGCATGTATTTGTGCCTCCAATCCCTCCAGGGGAAAAATAACATGGTTTCTAAAATGATCCCTCTTCAGTTTGGGGTTGGTTGGGTGTTTTCTTTCTCTTTTTTCTCCAAGAACCTCGGCCAGACGAATTTTCCTATTACGTCTACTGCCTGTACTGCTGCTGCACCTCCCCTTGGTGACTTGATTCAGCTGAAGCTACGCTTTGACGGATCGATGCAAGCACATTACACACCAGAATAAGAGTAAGGTAAGGGAAAGAAAAGCATCTTCCCTTTCAGCCATTAAATATAGATCAACGAAACACCACAGTGCACATCGCGGCTCCCCTCCCCACCCCCCTCCGCCCGCTCCTCGAGCGCAGGATTTCGCAGACGGTGGCTTGAAAGGAAGATCTGCCCCCCCCATGCCGCACAAACACGCAGAGGCACAGCAGCAGGGACCCACACAGACACACTGACAAGACACACGGACGCACGCAGCAGCAACCGCTCGGAGCCGCCCCGAGGCCCGGGCCAGCGCACGGCATTACCCGCCCTGGCTCCGCGCACGGCGGGGTGCTGCCTGCGCCCGCGGAACACCGCAGTCCTTCTTCTTCCTCATCCTCCTCCTCCTTCTCGGCCCATGACTTCACTGCCCTAACGAGTACATTAGTGCAGGGCGTCGGGAGACACAGTGCCGCGGTTGCCCTACATAAGCAACGACTAACGTAGAAAGAAAGGAAGAGACCGGGGGGGCGGTGGCGCGGGAGGAAGAAACAAGGGAAAATAACGCACTTCGTTACCTCTCCGCTCAAAGCACAAACACAGCTCCAGCAGCCCAACCTAGCTCGCCTGCCTCGCCGAGAGGAGCAGTACAGGATCCCGCACGAAGAAGAAATATCACGCAAGCAAAAAGGGAGGAGGGGACGACGGACCCGGCACCATTACGCTGTCTGTCGTACTCACCGATCGCTGCCGATTCAGTCTGCTTTCTCCCAAGCATAAACCAAAATCCAACAGCAAATCCTCAATCCGCTAAGCAAGAATGTAAGGCGCGGGGGGCGGGGGGGGCCACGGCCCCGGGCTTCACCGCAAGGTCCTGACCTTGTCCAGCAGCAGCATCTTCGGCTTGCCCCCCCCACCCCCGCCCCCAAGGGCGTGCGCGTGTTCCCCTGTGCGCCCCTGTGCGCCCGTGTCCCCCCGTGTCCGTGCGAGCGCGCTGATCCGACTCTGGGAGGCTCCGCCGCAGGACAGCTGCCCGCTGATTGCCAGACCGAGGCGGGCTCAGCATCCACCGCCCCACCGCTCGGGCGAGATACGAGGCTGCCGCGGCGGCGGCTGGAGCAGGCTGCGCGGCAGCGCCGTAACGCAGCGCGCCTGTCGGGCGCACCGGCCGCGGGATGTGGCCGAAGGAGACACAGCCGCCGCCGCAGCATCAGCCGCCGCCGCGCTCCCTCCCTCTCTCCCTGCCTGCCTCCTTCTCTCCCCGCCTGCCTCCGCCCCTCCCTCTCCCGTCCCCTCCCCAGCAGGAGCGCGCCCGCCGCGGCCGAGCAGCCGACTCTGGGGGGAGGGGGCCGGGCGGCTCCGCTCCGGCCGTGGCGTTGCCGTCGCCTGCGGCGGGTGGGGCCGGGCCGGGTGCCCGTGCCTCGCTTCGCGCGAAGCGGGGGCCTGGCTGGCAGGGGAGCGCATTTTCCCGTTCGCCGTGGCAGAGGGGCTTCGGGTTCCGGGGAAGGGAGGAGCAAGGCCGCCGGGCAGTAGATTGAGGTGTAGGGTCGCGCTCCGGTGCGGGGGCAAGCGGGCTAGTGGGGAGCAGCCCTCCGGCAGTGATAGCGGCTCCCGCAGTCTTGGGTTGGGTGTCGGAAACTCGAGGTCTGCCAGCCAAAGCGGTTAAACGCAACAGGGAAAGTAGAGCGTATTCCCCTGCTCAGTTCTCTGTCGGTTCTCTCTCCCCATCCTCGGGAAACCTAGGTAGAAAAATCTACCATGTTGTCTTCAGACTTGCCGGGAGCAAAGAGGGTAAGGAATATGGAAGTGGTGTTTACTCCTATGTACGCTTAACCTTTTACTGAGAAACTTGGGTAAAATGCCATCGGAGCACTCACCTGGAAGTTGCCATTCCATCAGTCCTTTTAACTTGCTGCGTAGTTTTGTTATCTGAGGAAAACCACCAATTTTGGGGTTGTTGCCCGGGGTAATTGCTGCTAATCTGCGGCCGCAGCAAGCTGAGTATCGACGTAGCGATCGGGAAGCCCATCTACTCGGCTGAGACGTCAGGGCAACGCCTACAGTCGGTTACTTGGCCGGCTGAACCCGTGCCCTCCACGACACCGGCTTCGCAGGGACCGAACCCGCCTCTCCCACGGGCGAGCTGGCGGCTCCCGCCGCAAGCGAGGCAGCCGAACCTGGGCGCCGGTGCTCTCATCCTCTCCGTTAGTCCTGCCGAGTCCGTTCTACTACCAGACCGCCGCGTAGTTGGCTGAATAAATCATAGCAGGAGCTTTATTAGCGGCTGCATTTGAAAGATGTATTTGTAGGCGGATTTTGGCGACTCTAGCGGTAAGGATCACCGCCGCCGTCGTGTTACAGGGCGACTCGCTGCTGCCACCTTTCGCTTTGCGTTTTTGCGGCTTTCCCAAACATGCCAGCCTCACCTCGCTGAGGGTTGAGGTAGTTATCCTTCCTTTCTTTTCACTAGGAGGGCAGAGAATGCGTCTTGCGTCTCCCATTCATCGCGTTCCTCGTGTTGTGTGCAGCGCCGGAAAGGCTTGTTTTCTGCCTGGGCTATCTTCTCCTGTTTTATTCCCCTGTATGACTTGGCTTCATTTTATTACCGCTGTTTAACTGGGGGAGTATTAAATGCAGAATTCTGTGTGCTCTCTCCTGGCATCAGTTCATTTATCAGCTATCTCTAGCCTCGAAATACACACGCTTGTTTTCAGCTCCTCAAAGATGCACCGTAGGAAGAGAAAATTAGTACTCAGAGGAGCCTACTTAAGCAATTCAACCTTAAATAATTAAACAAATCTGTAATAATTAAGAGGTTGCCCATCCTAATCTTTTCCTCATCTAATGAAAGAAGAAAAGTTGCCTTCTCTGTCTTTATCCAGACTTGTAAACAGCGGTATCAGACCTACCTTTGCAGTCCAAGGCTGGACAAATGAAGAGGTGGAAGTATAACAATTACCTGCACAGTACCTTAGCCCACTGTTTGACAATTAAGGCCCTTTCTGGGAAACAGGTTGGTCTTCCAGTTTCAAACTCCTCATCAGACACATCAGTTCACTCTCTTGTTTCTTGGCAAATGTTGTAATTCCAAAGTATGGCAGACTAAGGAGGGACCCATCAGCAGCTACACTTACACAGGGAGAGAGAGGAAACAGAAAAGAGAAAACCCAGCTCATGATCTACATATGGATGAAGAACATAATGGCTATTAAGTGAAGACCTGGGTATGTAATTCCTCCTCTGAGACAGGCATCAAATTCTGGACTGAAAGTAGTAGCGGTAGATACCTGCTCTGGCAGGGGAGTTGAACTCGATGATCTTGGGTCCCTTCCATTCCCTGACATCCTGTGATCCTGTGTGATCCTATGATACCTACAGTCACTATCTTACTGTTAAGCCTCAAGACGTACTTGATAATAGAGTTACTAGGTGTCATAGCATCCTAGATTCAACAATAGCATAATGTGATCCAGTTTCTGTAGCCCAACCTCTTCAGATCTGAAAGATCTTTCTGTCAACAAAGGAAGAGGCTATAGAAAGACTAGAAACAGGCTGTGTCCTCCTTTCTGTCATTATGAAATACAGCTGTGTAATAGAGGCATTGCCATGACCCTGGGAATTGTATACACCTGGCCTGATTGTAGGATAAGCAAAGTGTGCCAGTGCCCAATGCACCTAAGACACCTGCTTCTCCTCACACTGTAAAGGTTACCCAGGTACCTATATCTATGTTTAAGTACTAGTCTGGAAGCTGTGGTGCCTAGAAGTTTAAACATAGTAGTAATGAAGGCATATATCAATGAGAGCCCTATGTAGGTGAAGCGAGGGCTGGAGTCTGAAGAGTTTTGAAGGCATCTGGGTGTTGTCTGAAGATAACTGCTTTTCTGTCACAAGATTTTCTTCTTTCCCACCACTGTCTTACATGATATGGCATTCACCTTAAAGCATCACAGTACTAACAATGCTGCTCCTCCTCCTACTGCTTCTCTCTCCTGATTCTTCCTGCATCACCTTTCAACATTTCCAGACACCAGGGGAGGTCAGACTGAGCCCTATTTGAGGCACTGCTCAGGCCACACTTTGAGGACTGTGTCCAGTTCTGGGCCACTCAATCCAAGAGAGATGTTGAGATACTGGAGATGGAAGAGACCTCCAAGATCAGCCAGTCCAACCTAGCACCCAGCCCTAGACAGTCAACCAGACCATGGCACTAAGTGCCTCAGCCAGGCTTTGCTTTAACACCTCCAGGGATGGTGACTCCACCACCTCCCTGGGCAGCCCATTCCAATGCCAATCACTCTCTCTGGCAACTTCTTCCTAACATCCAGACTAGACCTTCCCTACGACAACTTGAGACTGGGTCCCCTTGTTGTGTTGCTGCTTGCCTGGGAGAAGAGCCCAACCCCACCTGGCTACAGCCTCCCTTCAGGTAGTTGTAGACAGCAATGAGCTCTGCCCTGAACCTCCTCTTCTCCAGGTTTAATGTAGATATTCCTTGTTGGTACCAGGGAATAATGTATATATACCTTGTTGAAGCTAGGACATTTTAGCCAACTGAGCCAAGAACCAATGCTAACTAATTTCCTTTATTTTCTTAGCTGAACTCTTCTGTACTTGATATTTGTGAAGCAGGTGCCTGATGTCAGACCCCAGAATTTTGTCTCAAAAATGTTGGACTGTGTCAGATGAGTGGTTCATGAATGTTAGCTAATCTTACCACATTTCCTGCAGGATATCCTACATAATTTGGTAACTCTGCTTCTTTACATAAGGACGTTTGCCATTATCCCATAGTTTTAGTAATAATCTTACTTCTGTGAGCTAAGTGATTTTGAAAGAATAATTTTCAGCAATAAAGGATCATCAACTACTACAGTCTAGATGTGTGATGGTTTTCCTCACTCTTAAGAAAATCACCCAGACTAGACTTAGCCAATCTGGAGATTAAAGAATGAAGCTTTATATTTACAGCTTAGCACAATACACAAGCAGGGATTTACAATATCTACAGCTATAGACAGAAACAGGCAAGTTCAAAAGTAATACACAAACAAAGCAGCCCTCCCAGAAACCAGAGCCCCCAGGAGAGGCTCCCAACCACCCTTCCACCTTCTCCTCACCCCTCTACCTTACCCCAGACTTTGCCTTACGTTCAAGGTGAGTTTGGAGGATTGGCCAGGGCAGTTAGGAAGCAGACAGATTACTTACACAGCCAGAGAGAGAAACTGCCTTATCTATATTTATGTTCTTCTCTTTGTACATCTCACCCTCAGACAGAGTGCCTCTGTTATCTGTATTTGTGTTCTTGTTCTTATCCATCTCAGCAAGCCTATGAGTGCAGCAGACATCACCATTGTTTCCTTTTCACAGCCTGTCATCTAATTCCTCTCACCAAAACATTCTAGCTAGGCTCAAACCAGCACAAGATGGCCATTCACTTCAGAGCACAACGAATGAGTCTACATCTTCATAGATGACCTGGATGAGGGCATGGAGTCAGTCATCAGCAAGTTTGCAGATGACACCAAGCTGGGGGCAGATGTGGCTGGGTTGGAGGGCAGAAGGGCTCTGCAGCAGGACCTTGACTGCCTGGACAGATGGGCAGAGTCCAAGGGGATGGTGTTCAATAGCTCCAAGTGCAGGGTGCTGCACTTTGGCCACAACAACCCCATGCAGAGATACAGGCTGGGGTCGGTGTGGCTGGAGAGCAGCCAGACAGAGAGGGATCTGGGGGTGCTGATTGATACCCACCTGAACATGAGCCAGCAGTGTGCCCAGGTGGCCAAGAGAGCCAGTGGCATCCTGGCCTGCATCAGGAATGGTGTGGTCAGCAGGAGCAGGGAGGTCATTCTGCCCCTGTACTCTGCACTGGTTAGACCACACCTTGAGTACTGTGTTCAGTTCTGGGCCCCCCAGTTTAGGAGGGACATTGAGATGCTTGAGCATGTCCAGAGAAGGGCAATGAGGCTGGGGAGAGGCCTTGAGCACAGCCCTACGAGGAGAGGCTGAGGGAGCTGGGATTGGTTAGCCTGGAGAAGAGGAGGCTCAGGGGAGACCTCATTGCTGTCTACAACTACCTGAGGGGAGGTTGTGGCCAGGAGGAGGTTGCCCTCTTCTCTCAGGTGGCCAGCACCAGAACAAGAGGACACAGCCTCAGGCTGTGCCAGGGGAGATTTAGGCTGGAGGTGAGGAGAAAGTTCTTCCCTGAGAGAGTCATTGGACACTGGAATGGGCTGCCCGGGGAGGTGGTGGAGTCGCCGTCCCTGGAGCTGTTCAAGGCAGGACTGGACGTGGCACTTGGTGCCATGGTCTGGCCTTGAGCTCTGTGGTAAAGGCTTGGACTTGATGATCTAGGAGGTCTCTTCCAATCCTAATAATACTGTGATACTGTGATACATGGGTACAATACAAAATTTTCCATCTGAAAATTTTCAGCACAGTGATTTTCTACCTGGAAATTAAGTTTTCACTGTGGTATTGTAAAACTGAGAATACTGGGGGAAAAACTATGAGTGAAACAACCTTTAATCAATTGTAAATTTTCCAGCCTGGTACCTTTTTTAAAGGCTGTCACTATCCTTCTATGTTCTTTAAGAGTTTTCACCATGGCTTTTAAATATGTCAAGAAAATACGTGGCAGGATGTGGTTTTGCTCCCTTTCTCTTCTGCCCCTGCTCTTTCATTTTCAGGATAACAGCTGTTGAAGGAAAACTTTTAATTTCTTACCCTATGCTTTCTCAGCAGGAAAAGTAACTGTTTATTTTCATCTAATCCTGTTACTTAAATCTCTGTATTACTGCACACCTGACCACCCTTGTGTTATTTTTAACTTCATGGAAAACAGATATGTTTTATCAGCACCACCTGCTTAAATTAAGAAGGAAAAAGATAACCAAACTTAACACTCCTATCTTCCATGCAAGAAAACCAAAAATAGGATAAGCTATAAAGTAGTACAAAACACTAAGAAGATGTTTCTAAATGCTAAAGATTTTTTTAATGTATTTACTTTTTACCAATGACTAATGAAAAATGGATTTATGCTAAATTCCTGTCCTCCTAACTCTGTCATCACCTCTTTTCTTCTCACCATTATTGTCTACCACAGCCACAGTTCTGTCATCCTTCACATTTCTTTCCTTTGTGCTGCTGAAGCCCTGCCCTACTGTCAGCTCAAGTTTCATTTCCAATGCCCTGTAGACTTTATGCCATACTCCTGTATCCTAAAAGACTACAGGGACTTTTCATGCTTATTCTTAGGAATGTTTTCCTTACCTGTCTGTCATCACATTCCTGTTTCTATGGAGATCACAGAATCACAGAATTTCTTAGATTGGAAAAGACCTTCAAGATCATTGAGTCCAAACATTAGTTTCACACTGACAAGTCCTGGACCCAACCAAATCCCTTCATCACTACGAATCGCTATGGTTGGAAAGGAACACCAGGGTCATAGAATCATAGAATCAACCAGGTTGGAAGAGACCTCCAAGCTCAGCCGATCCAACCTAGCACCCAGCCCTATCCAACCAATTAGACCATGGCACTAAGTGCCTCAGCCAGGCTTTTCTTGAGCACTTTCAGGGATGACGACTCCACCACCTCCCTGGGCAGCCCATTCCAATGCCAATCACTCTCTCTGCCAACAGCTTCCTCCTGATATCCAGCCTAGACCTGCCCTGGCACAGCTTGAGACTGTGTCTCCTTGTTCTGTTGCTGGTTGCCTGGCAGAAGAGGCCAACCCCACCTGGCTACAGCCTCCCTTCAGGTAGTTGTAGACAGCAGTGAGGTCTGCCCTGAGCTGCTTCTTCTGCAAGAGGTCCCTTGGCCTCTTCTCACATTGCTGTGCTCCAGGCCCCTCACCAGCTTTGTCACCCTTCTCTGGACATGTTCCAGTACCTCATGGTGTTTTCTTTCTTCTCACAGCTAAGGATTTAATTTACCTCTGTAAAATATTCCAATTAGTTGCAAACCAACAGACAGCAGCTGAACCCCTAATCTGTACTGCTGCATGGTGTTGTTCCTCCCCAGGTTCAGGACTTGTTGAACCTGTTTAGGTTCCCCTTTGCCCAGATCTCCAATGTGTCCAGATCTTGCTGAATGGCCATACAGCCTTCTAGTATATCAGTCAATCCTCCCAGTTTCATGTCATCAGCAGCCTTGCTGAGGATCCACTCTATCCCCTCACACAGGTCATTGATAAAGATGTTGAATGGATTTCAGGTATCTACATGTCCTTTGCATTTCACACAGCTTTCACCTGCCACGTATCCTTACACTATTTATTCTGCCATGTCTGAGCAACTACAGCTTATATGCTTAACAAAACTGATCTACAACCAAAAATTAAACCCAGCTTTCTTGTAGTGATTTATTAACATGGTTCTGAGGATAGCATCACCCAATGTTCCTCTTAGCAATACAATGTGCAACCTGAATCCCCAGCAGGGGCTCCCAACCACCCCTTCACCTTCCTCCTACCCCTCTCAACCTTACCCCAGTCCCAAGCAAGAATGGAGGTTCAGCCAGAGGGTTAAGAAGCAAAGTGGATTGTCAGAGAAACAGAGGGTGAGGTTAGAGAGAGAGATGCAGCCTTAACTATGTTTTGATTCTTCTTGTATCTCTCAGTAAGCCTATGAGTGAAGTAGACATCACCATTGTTTTCCTTTCACAGCCTGCAATCTAGTTCTTCTTGCCAAAACATTCTACCTAGCTTCAAACCACCACACAGGGCCTTTTTCTCCTCTTCTTTGCCCTATTTCAGTGTGGTGGCACAACTTGTTTCTGATTGCATTAGAACAGACATTTCTGTGTTGTAAGACACAGTCAAGCATATTTTTGGACACCATTTGGCAGCTCCCAGAAAACAAATAAGGGTTTTGAATGGAGGCACAAAATGTAGCCAGTATTATTTTCAAAGGGAAAAAAAAAAAGACTGAAGGTTTTTCATTCTATGTTTGCAAATTATCTTATCAGAGCATGCCAGCAGATCATTTTCCTCACCTTTTATGTGCACCACAAAGGAAGAATAAAAAACTAGGGAAGGTAAAAGCAATCATAGACTGTTAGATAGACCATATGGCAAGGGCAGACCTTGAAGCACAATCAAGTCAATATCTTCTGGCCTTTAATGCTCATTTATTTTCCTGTTTGTTTGTAATGTGCCCTGTGGTGTTATTATAAATCTTCTTCCTGTGTAATAAGTCTTCCTACTTCTTTACTTGCAATTGCAAAAGGTGTTTTATGCATATCAGCCATTCCAAACAGCAGCAATTCCATCTAATGTATACATGGAGCAGTAAAAAGATTGACTATATTAGTACCTCGTATAGTGTGGCACATAAAATCAATCATTAATAAAGGCTTTTGACAATCTCCATCTGCTTAATCTTCACACTTTTCTCTCGGCTCTTTTCATAGAATCATTGACTCATAGAATCATAAAATCATAGAATCATAGAATCATAGAATCATAGAATCAGTCAGGGTTGGAAGGGACCACAAGGATCAACTAGTTCCAGCCCCTCTGCCATGCCCAAGGACACCCTACCCAAGATCAAGCTGGCCACAGCCTCATCCAGCCTGGCCTTAAACACCTCCAGCCATGGGACCTCAACCACCTCCCTGGGCAACCCATTCCAGCCTCTCACCACTCTCATGCTTTTAAGAGGTAAAATCTTGACATGTTTCAACATTTCCTCCAACTCATCTAGTCTGTCAATTTTTGTGTAGATGAAAGGATCATAATTTCTGAGTTACTTAGTCCTATGACCCAAGCAGTGAACAGTTTTGGTTGCGGTCATGGGTGTTACTTTTGTTAAACATACAGAAAATGTCTCAGAGCACTTCTGAATTTGAGGATAAGCTGCTGCAAAACGTTGACTGTAGGGTCATGGAAAGCCATGGAAAGTGTGATTATATATACTGGGATGTAGGAGGGAAAAAGATTGAGAGGCTCTTGAGTAGAATATCCAGTTACAAAGCTCCACTTGAGCTGGAAATAGAATTTCCATTCCACCAGGGCAAGAACGAGCTAGCAGCACAGTTTTTTGTGGTGAAGTTTGTTCAGTGCCCATCTCAGCAGCCAAAGCCTGCAGAATCTGATCAGAAGAATTCCTTCTTCTCAAGTGTAAGCTTCTCTAACATAAATTCAATCAAAAAACTTTAAAGTACCTACATTGACATTTATGTCTCTGTAGTTAGGCCACTGACTTAGCAACTGTTTTTCATAATTGTGCTGTTCCCTGGCTCAAAACTAAAATCAGAATTTACTAGGTTGAAAAAAAAAAAACCAAACAAACCTTAATAAAAATAGGAAATATCAATCTATAGGCTGAAAATGATTAAGTTTTCTTGAGTTCCATCTCTTCCTTGTCTTCCATGCATTATTTGCTTCTTTTCTACAAGCACAAGTGTGAAGGTTTGGGTGTTCCCCCCTCCATCCCCCCACTACGAGGAGAGGCTGAGGGAGCTGGGATTGGTTAGCCTGGAGAAGAGGAGGCTCAGGGGTGACCTTATTGCTGTCTGCAACTACCTGAGGGGAGGCTATGGCCAGGAGGAGGTTGCTCTCTTCTCTCAGGTGGCCAGCACCGGAACAAGAGGACACAGCCTCAGGCTGTGCCAGGGGAGATTTAGGCTGGAGGTGAGGAGAAAGTTCTTCCCTGAGAGAGTCATTGGACACTGGAATGGGCTGCCCGGGGAGGTGGTGGAGTCGCCGTCCCTGGAGCTGTTCAAGGCAGGACTGGACGTGGCACTTGGTGCCATGGTCTGGCCTTGAGCCCTGTGGTAATGGGTTGGACTTGATGATCTATGAGGTCTCTTCCAACCTTGGTGATACTGTGATACTGTGACCGCTGTTAAAGAGCTGACATTCCTGAATCCAAAGCAGAATCGCAGCATCACAGAAGGAAAAAATGGAATGCCTGCCAAGAAGTGTGGGAATTAGGCTGAATAGAAAGCCTAAAAGCAACATATAGGGCATTCCAATGCCAATCACTCTCTCTGACAACAACTTTCTCCTAACATCCAGCCTAGACCTCCCCTGGCACAACTTGAGACTGTGTCTCCTTGTTCTGTTGCTGCTTGCCTGGCAGAAGAGACCAACCCCACCCAGCTACAGCCTCCCTTCAGGCAGTTGAAGACAGCAATGAGGTCTCCCCTGAGCCTCCTCTTCTTCAGGCTGAACAACCCCAGCTCCCTCAGCCTCTCCTCACAGGGCTGTGCTCCAGGCCCCTCACCAGCTTTGTTGCCCTTCTCTGGACACCTTCCAGCACCTCAACATCTCTCTTGAATTGAGGAGGCCAGAAATGGACACAGCACTCAAGGTGTGGCCTGAGTAGTGCTGAGTACAGGGCAGAATAACCTCCCTTGTCCTACTGGCCGCACTGTTCTTGATACAGGCCAGGATGCCATTGGCTGTCTTGGCCACCTGGGCACACTGCTGCCTCATCTTCAGCTGTTATCTACCAGCACCCAGAGGTCCCTTTCCTCCTGGGTGCTTTCCAGCCACTCAGTCCCCAGCCTCTAGTGCTGCTTGGGGTTGTTGTGGCCAAAGTGCATAACCCTGCACTTGGCCTTGTTAAATCTCATCCTAATTGCTCAATAAGAAAAAGAAATACTATTTGATGCATGGAGACATCAGTATATCCATGGGAAAAGGATGGCAGCTGGAAGAGTAGAACACTATCTGATAGTCTACTGCATTGCCTCATTAAATATCCTTGAATTTTAAATTCCCCCTTCCTTTTCCCTGTCCCTCCAGAACCTACATTTTATAATTCTGTAATCATGCTTGTGCTTTAAAAAAAGGGAATTATCTAGTTTGAGCACTTTTGGGTCTAGCTGATGAGAACACACAGTTCCACCTTTTTTTCCCCAACCATTATGTTATTGTAACATTTTAATCCTAAAGGATATGGGAGAAGTTATGCAGATCTGGAATTTTAATAGCTACTTCAGCAGGCAAGTTCCTCAGAAATTTTCCAAGGGCACATCACTGTGGCAGAACTGCAATGATAGTTTTCCACTCTAAGTGTTGCCAATTGATTACCAGGTTCTGCTGCCTACATTTGTTCGTGAACCAGTGTCAAACACAGTGGTGGGGTAAGGGAAACATTCTGTGAGACATCTCCATTTTTCCTTTGATCTCTAGAGCCTTTTCAGAATTATAGAAATATGCAGAGCTTCTCTTTCAGCACAACATGCTTCCTGTGCTAACATCAACTAATTAGAATCACAGAATCAGAGAATCAAGACATAAAAAATGAAATATGTGTATTATGATGTGTCAGCAAATGGCTCAGGGGTGACCTCATTGCTGTCTATAACTACCTGAAAGGAGGTAATAGCCAGGTGAGGTTGGTCTATTCTCCCAGGCAAGCAGCAATAGAACAAGGGGACACAGTCTCAAGTTGTGCCAGGGGAGGTCTAGGCTGGATGTTGTTAGGAAGTTGTTGGCAGAGAGAGTGATTGGCATTGGAATGGGCTGCCCAGGGAGGTGGTGGAGTTGCCATCCCTGGAGGTGTTCAAGAAAAGCCTGGATAAGGTACTTAGTGCCATGGTCTGGTTGACAGGATAGGGCTGGGTGCTAGGTTGAACATCATCAGATGATTTCAGAATAATGTTATTTTGCCTCATATTTGTGCTGCAACTCTGCTGCATAAGAAAGGAAGAGGCATCTTCTGTCCACCTTTTACACTGAAAATTTGTAGATCTCCTCTAACCCATAGTAATTATTACACAGACACAATCAGTAAGGCTCACACTGTTTTGCACAATGCATATAAATGTAGGTATACAATGCATAGCTCTCCAGACCCCCCCACCCAGTAATCACATTAAAATATTGACATACAGAAAGTGAGACCTCACAACACACAGAGTAGTATCAGGAAAGATGTTTTAATCAGAGCTGGGTGACAAGGGAAGGTCCTCCTCAAAGCCCTTTCACACCTTCACCTGGTTCAGGTAGAATATTTCATGTATATTCAGTACAGGGGTAGGGTTATTACAATTAGTTCTTGGAACAGAAGGAGATATTGCAGCTGTTTCCTGGAACTCATTTGCATGCTGTCCCACCTCTTCACACATGTTCATTGCCACCTGGTGGTCGTCTTTTGGGGTCTTTGGGAGGAAGACTGACGTCTTCCTCACTGTGACTTCTCTACCTTTCATCCTGGCATCAGTTGTGTGTCACATTCTTGGCTGGAGTCTCCAATGTTCTCATCTTTGAATACTGCATTCTTCTTCTCCATGAGAGAGCCCTACGAGGAGAGGCTGAGGGAGCTGGGATTGGTTAGCCTGGAGAAGAGGAGGCTCAGGGGTGACCTTATTGCTGTCTACAACTACCTGAGGGGTGGTTGTGGCCAGGAGGAGGTTGCTCTCTTCCCTCAGGTGGCCAGCACCAGAACAAGAGGACACAGCCTCAGGCTGCACCAGGGGAAATTTAGGCTGGAGGTGAGGAGAAAGTTCTTCCCTGAGAGAGTCATTGGACACTGGAATGGGCTGCCCGGGGAGGTGGTGGAGTCGCCATCCCTGGGGCACTTCAAGGCAAGGTTGGACGTGGCACTTGGTGCCATTGTCTAGCCTTGAGCTCTGTGGTAAAGGGTTGGACTTGATGATCTAGGAGGTCTCTTCCAACCCTGATGATACTGTGATACTGTGATACTGTGATACTGTGTTTCAAGACCCTCTCAAGTTTAACTCTCCTCCTTTGTGTTTATCTGATTGATGATGCTTTATATTAATGCTCACATAGCTAATGATTTAACTAGGTTGCTACACTCTATGTTCTCCAGCTCTTTCCCCATATGTTTTAAGCTTTCATAGGGATGTTTAAAGATAACTTGTATTTTAGTTACATCCTCTGTCAGTAGTCACAAGGGCAGCATAGTGTCTGTGATTCACTTACAGAAAAAGGTGATTATTCTGAAGAGCATTCATTCATTGGAAGCAGCTGTATTATGGCAGGACAGCAAGGGGAAAATCTTTTCCAGAAAAGGGCAAATGTAGATTGGACAACAGCTGGTGCAGTGTTAACAGTGTCCTTTGTCTGATCCACTCTTATTGCATCCAGGTCTGGAGCTCCTATTACAAGAGGAATGTGGAGATGCTGGAGTGTGTCCTGAGAAGGGCCAGGAGGATGCTCAGAGGGCTGGAGCAGCTCTGCTGTGAGCACAGACTGAAAGAGTTGAGACTGTTCAGCCTGGAGAAGAGGAGGCTGCGAGGTGACCTTCTTGTGGCCTTCCAGCATCTGAAGGGGGCCTGCAAAAAAAGCTGGGGGGGAAGACTTTTTTAGGCTGTCAGGGAGTGACAGGACTAGGAGAAGTGGAGCAAAGCTGGAGGTGGGGAGATTCAGCCTGGACATGAAGAGGAAGTTGTTCAGCATGAAAGTGGTGAGAGGCTGGAATGGATTGCCCAGGGAGGTGGTTGAGGCTCCATGCCTGGAGGTGTTTAAGGGCAGGCTGGCTGAGGCTGTGGCCAACCTGATCTAGGGGAGGGTGTCCCTGTCCATGGCAGGGGGACTGGAACTAGATGATCCTTGTGGTCCCTTCCAAACCTGATTGATTCTATGATTTCTCAGCCAAGTCTCTTCTAGCTCCTCAGACCTTCTGCCACAGACCACAAAGGGTAGTTTGTTCAGTGGCACGATTTAGCAGATCTGGAGCCACACTGGACTGCTCACTTACACCTGAGCTTCAACACAATTGCTTCTATTCTGAGAAGATAAATCAGCCTAGTGAATTATCAGTATTCATAGGGCAATTCCATTGTGTGTCAGATGGTACATAGGCCTTAAGCAGAGATACATCTATCTGATTATAATTTCACAGCAACTAGGAAATACATTCTTTTTTAACCAAAGATGGTATCAGTGCAGTCCTTTTTCAGTGTGCAAAGGCTGTTGTATTTTTTTTCTGATGTTTCTCTTTCCTAGTTTTCTCCTTCAATATATATCATTAGCAGTTATTAGAACAGTCTATAAACTTTCATTGACTTTGCAGAACTTGAGCTGGGACAGAATTCATGAGCATCACTTGTTACAGTCACCAGAAATAGATCTGTTATTGTCTCAATGTAAATCTGTTTCAATACTATAGTTAACAAAACTGGGGGGGGGATGATCAAATAATTTGCTGCTGTATCATTTGGTTTGATAATTTTAAATAATCTTAATGTTTCCCTTGTGGTATCCACTCTGGCTCCAAGGGCTAGACTCTGCTTAAGTTTATCACAGTATCACAGTATAATCAAGGTTGGAAGAGACCTCCTAGATCATCAAGTCCAAGCGTTTACCACAGAGCTCAAGGCCAGACCATGGCACCAAGTGCCACGTCCAGTCCTGCCTTGAACAGCTCCAGGGACGGCGACTCCACCACCTTCCCGGGCAGCCCATTCCAGCTATGAAATTACTCCATTATGCAGGAGACTACATGAGTAAGTAAGGGTCAAGCCTAAACCAAAAGGAGCTTCTCTTAAAATTCAGAGATTGTGGCACTTGGTGCCATGGTCTGGCCTTGAGCTCTGTGGTAAAGGGTTGGACTTGATGACCTGTGAGGTCTGTTCCAACCCTGATGATACTGTGATACTGTGATACTTTGTGGCGTTGTGCAGATAAGAAACAGTATTACAGTATCACAGTATCACAGTATCACCAAGGTTGGAAAAGACCTCACAGATCATCAAGTCCAACCCTTTACCACAGTGCCCAAGGCTAGACCATGGCACCAAGTGCCACATCCAACCTTGCCTTGAACTGCCCCAGGGACGACGACTCCACCACCTCCCCAGGCAGCCCATTCCAGTGCCTAATGACTCTCTCAGTGAAGAACTTTCTCCTCACCTCGAGCCGAAATTTCCCCTGGCGCAGCCTGAGGCTGTGTCCTCTTGTTCTGGAGCTGGCCACCTGAGAGAAGAGAGCAACCTCCTCCTGGCCACAACCACCCCTCAGGTAGTTGTAGACAGCAATAAGGTCTCCCCTGAGCCTCCTCTTCTCCAGGCTAAACAACCCCAGCTCCCTAAGCCTCTCCTCGTAGGGCTTGTACTCGAGGCCTCTCACCAGCCTCGTCGCCCTTCTCTGGACACGCTCAAGCATCTCAGTGTCCTTCCTAAACTGGGGGGCCCAGAACTGAACGCAGTACTCGAGGTGTGGTCTGACCAGTGCAGAGTACAGGGGCAGAATGACCTCCCTGCTCCTGCTGACCACACCATTCCTGATGCAGGCCAGGATGCCACTGGCTCTCTTGGCCACCTGGGCACACTGCTGGCTCATGTTCAGGTGGGTATCAATCAGTACCCCCAGATCCCTCTCTGTCTGGCTGCTCTCCAGCCACTCCGACCCCAGCCTGTATCTCTGCATGGGGTTGTTGTGGCCAAAGTGCAGCACCCTGCACTTTGAGCTATTGAACCCCATCCCATTGGCCTCTGCCCATCTGTGCAGGCAGTCAAGGTCCCGCTGCAGAGCCCTTCTGCCCTCCAGCTCAGTCACATCTGCCCCCAGCTTAGTGTCATCTGCAAACTTGCTGATGACTGACTCGATGCCCTCATCCAGATCATCTATGAAGATGTTAAAGCATGAACCTAAGATACACGGTGAAGTTGATTGGCCAGGGCTGGGTGCTAGGTTGGCCTGGCTGATCTTGGAGGTCTCTTCCAACCTGGTTGATTCTATGATACTGTGCTTGCTGATATCTAAATGCTTGACTTGCAAGCTGCGAGGCAGCAGCATCAGCACCGGCTAGCTCCGTGCTGTGCCGTGATCTTTAGAAGGGACCAGGGACTCCCTGAGACAGGGACGCCTAGAGAGCCAGCGGGGGTGAACGGCAGAGAGCGGGGGAGAGAGCGAGTGGGCAAGGAGATCCCGCCACGACTCGGCGTCTCTCGCGAGCGTGTCTGCGGCGTGCTGCGGGCGTCAGCGGGGGAGCAGCGGGAGATGCAGCCCCGGCGGAAGCGGGGGAGGCTGTCAGCTTGCAAGCCGCTGGGCAGCAGGACGGGCAGCGCGCAGCAGCTTCCATGCTCGCTCCTTGGGACGCAGCGAGCGCGGGCGGGGCGTGGTCAGGCAGCTGGGAGCGCGGGCGGGGCGTGGTCAGGCAGCTGGGAGCGCGGGCGGGGCGTGGTCAGGCAGCTGGGAGCGCGGGCGGGGCGTGGTCAGGCAGCTGGGAGCCCTGAGCCACACACACACTGAGAAGGACTTGGATGCTGGAAACTCTATTTCTTCCTCCACCTCTTCTCTGGCTGATGGTAATGATCCCTTTCCTGTCCTTTTCATCTCTTTTCTCCATTGTTCCCTTCTCTCTCCCCTTCTCTTTCTTCCTCTGTTTTGTTCAACTTTATCCTTTAATAAATAGTTTCATGGTGATATATGGTCTTGCATGTGCCTTCAGTCCACAACATGGAAACATATAATAAATCTCCCTCCTCTGGGCAGAGATTAACAATCTCTGGACCTTGACAAGCACATAGATGACAAATTCCTCCTCCAAGTGGTAGGAGAACCCAGAAAAAAAAGGTGCAGTGCTGGACCTTGTTCTCACCAGTAGGGAAGGGCTGACTACTTTTTTGCCTTGGCTGCAGTGGCTGTGGAATGATAGAATTTAAGATCCTCAGGGCAACTCAAAGGATTTATTCCAAGTGTACAAACTTGGACTTTAGGCATGCAAATTTTGATCACTTCAGAGGTCTGATTTATGAAGTACTGTCAGACAAAGCCTTAGAGGGTATAGGGGCCCAGGACAGCTGGTCAGTGTTCAAGGATCACCTTCTCCGTGCCCAGGAGCAAAGTATACCAGCAAAGAGGAAGGCAGGAGAGAATGCCAGGAGACCTGTCTAATGGCAAAAAAAAAACAGACTATGAAAGGCGTGGGCCCCCTCAGGAAAGAAACAGGTGAACTGGTGACAAGTGACATGCAGAAGGTTGAGGTTCTCAATTACTTCTTTATCTCAGTCTTCACTGGCCACACTCCCAGAGTCACAGAAGATAGTGTTAAGGGCTGGAATAAAGAACTGCCCATTGTGAGCGAAAATCAGGACCCTGGAAACAGGAAAACAACCCTCATTTTCAAAAAGGGAGAGAAGGAATAGCCAGGGAACTATAACCCAGCCAGTCTCACCTCTGTGCCTGGTAAGATCATGGAGCAGATCCTCCTGGAAGCACTTCTGAGGCAGAAGAATAACAAAGAGGTGATTTGGTACAACCAACACAGCTTCACCATGGGCAAATCCTGCCTGACAAATGTAATGGCCTATCATGGAAAGGTCACAACATTAGTAGATAAGGGATGAGCAACTGACATCAGCTACGTGGGCCTGAGCGCAGCCTTCAACACTGTGCCACACCACATCCTGGTCTCCAAACTGGTCAAACATGGGTTTGATGGATGGACAACTCAATGGATTAAAAACTGGCCTGATGGCCACAGCCAAAGTGTGGCTGTCAACGGGTCCATGTCCTAGTGGAGGCCAGTGCCAAGTGGAGACTCTCAAGGATCAGTACTGGGACCAGTTTTGTTTCATATCTTTGTTGGACAATGGCATTAAGTGCAACCCTCAGCAAGTTTGCCAAAGACACAAAGCTGTGTGGTGCAGCTGACATGCTGGAGGGAAGGGATCCATCCAGAGGGACCTGGACAGGATGGAGAGGTGGGCACAAGCCAACCTCATGAGATTCAACAAGATGAAGTGAAAGGGCTTCATCTGGGTTGAGGCAATGCCAAGCACAAATGCAGGCTGGGCGGTGACTGGCTGGAGAGCAGCCCTGAAGAGAGGAACTTGGAGGTGTTGGTGGATGAGAAGCTCAACTTGAGGCACTAGAGTGCTTTTGTGGCCCAGAAAGTGAACCAGATCCTGGGCTGCATCGGGAGAAGTGTGGCCAGCAGGTGGAGGGAGCTGATTCTCCCCCTCCACTCTGGTGAGACTCTACCTGGAGTACTGCCTCCAATTCCAGAACCTCTATTGCATGAAAGATCTAGACGTGCTGGAGCATGTCCAGAGAAGGGCCACAGGGATGATCAGAGCGTTGGAGCACCTCTGAATCATAGAAGACAGACTGAAAGAGTTGGGGCTGTTTAGTCTGGAGAAGAGAAGGCACCAAGGAGACCTTATGGAGGCCTTCCAGTATTCTGCCCCTGTACTCTGCGCTGGTTAGACCTCACCTTGAGTACTGTGTTCAGTTCTGGGCCCCAGCCTGTAGTGCTGCTTGGGGTTGTTGTGGCCAAAGTGCAGAATAGTTATTGTTGTATACTTAACAAATTTTAAACTTCTTAGATATGGATTGCAGAAAATAATTATTGGTAAGAACAGCACTGTCACTTCTGTTTGGGACAACTGAGTAATTTTGTCATTAAAGAGTAATAAATCATCAAGAAGTAAAGCTATCCCAAAAGGCTGGTAAGTACCAAGCACATAATCCAATACCTTGAGCTTGTTCAGCTTAAATTAAAAAGAAGGATAAATAAACACTTCACTAATCAGTATTTTCTAGTTACAAATCATTAATTTGAAGTACCTAAAGACATTCAGAGAAGTCTGACTGAAAAGATTCAAAGGTGGTGGAATTATGCAATGGGAGATGTCAACAGTACTTGGAGTTCATTGTCAAGCACAAGGGAAATTCCGTATGGGAGAGCTCTAGATTTAGCAGGATAACTATAGACAGTTGAAACAAGATGCTAAGAGAAAACTGCAAATCTGTAAGGATGAAAATAAAAGGAAAACATCTGGGAGATCAGAGAGTGAAAAAAGAAGATGGGGTTTGACTGAAGTCAGGCTCATCCTGATTAGTGATGAAGGGCCCCTCAATTCAAGAAGGATGTTGAGGTGCTGGAACATGTCCAGAGAAGGGCAACAAAGCTGGTGAGGGGCCTGGAGCACAGCCCTGTGAGGAGAGGCTGAGGGAGCTGGGCCTGTTTAGCCTGGAGAAGAGGAGGCTCAGGGGTGATCTTATTACTGTCTACAACTACCTGAAGGGACATTGTAGCCAGGTGGGGGGTAGCCTCTTCTCCCAGGTAACCAGCAATAGAACAAGGGGACACAGTCTCAAGTTGTGCCAGGGTAGGTCTAGGCTGGATATTAGGAGGAAGTTCTTCATAGAGAGAGTGATTGGCATTGGAATGGGCTGCCCAGGGAGGTGGTGGAGGCACCGTCCCTGGGGGGTCTTCAAGCAAAGCCTGGCTGAGGCACTTAGTGCCATGGTCTGGTTGACTGGCCAGGGCTGGGTGCTAGGTTGGACTGGATGATCTTGGAGGTCTCTTCCAACCTGCTTGATTCTACGATTCTATGATTCTATGAAGGGGTCAGAATAACTCCAGTCTAAATTAGGATTCTGCTTCTGTTTGCAGAAGGGGCATTGATGACTATGTAGCAGGACTAGGATGCCTATGAGAATGATAGTACAGAAATGGAAACAGACATACCAAAATGACAGGAAAGATTGAGGTTAGTAACTACTCATGAAGTACCTCCTCAGTATAATGAGTGGATGTGATGGTTTGGGTGTTCCCTGCACCCCCACACTTCACCCAGACTAGACTCAGCCAGCTCTGGAAATTGAATGAAGCTTACATTTACAGCTGGCACAACATACAAGCAGATATTTACAGTACATACAGTTATAGACAGAAATAGACAAGGTAAAAGGTGATACAGAAACACAGCAGCCCTCCCAGAAACCTGAGTCCCCAGGAGGGGCTCTCAACCACCCCTGCACCTTCCCCCTGCCCCTCTCAACCTTACCCCAGTCCTAAGGAAGAATGGAGGTTCAGCCAGGGGGTTAGGAAGCAAAGTGGGTTAGTCAAAAAAATGGAGGGTGAGATTAGAGAGTAAGATGCAGCTCAGAGCTTGCCAAAAGCAGCAGCAGCAGAAGTGGTTATCTGTGTTCTGATTTTTGTTTTTATACATCTCAGCAAGCCTGTGAGGGAGGTAAACATCACCATTGTTTTCCCTTCACAGATGTAATCTAGTTCTTGTCACCAAAACATTCTAGCTAGCTTCAAACTAGCACAGTGGACTACCTAATAGGGTGGTTTACCTCCAGTTTTTGACTACATAAATATAGGGAAGCTCAAAAATCACTCTGGCAGCAATGATGTTTACTGAAAGTCTGAAATTTTATGGCATGAGAGCTGTTCATGAAGCAGTAACTTTTCAGAAGGAAAAAGTTAGCAACTGCAGATGTTTACTTTGATTTCTGCAGCGTGCAAAGCTTGCAGTGTGTTGTCAAGCAAGAAGCTGTGGCAGTTTCAGAGTTAACACTAACTTCCTTTGAAATGTTAAAGAACTGTATTGGATGCAGAAGAACAACAACAAGATGAATCTATATACTTTCATTTCTTTGCTGGACTAGTATATAATCTGCTATATAAACTATTTTCCTCCTTCTCTGCCTTTCTGCCTGCTGCCTCACCTTCTCCTTAACTTCTCCACCCTGATTTCTGCACTAATGCTGGCTGAGTAAATAACAATTGTGTGGCCCTCTTGTTTTTCTCACAGCAGGGAGGAGCAGAAGTTGACTGGTAGCCCCTTCTCAGCTTTCATTGAGGGGTGTTAAGGCACAATTCAAGGAGATCCTTGTAAGTGTCTGTATAGGGTTAACACTCCAGGGAGAGTAACCCTGAACCTGACCCTAGGGGTCTTGACCACTCCCCAGGGGTGGGTCACACTCCAGGTGATGGTTAGCCCACTCCCCCCCACTTCCTGTCCTATAAAAGAGGGGGGGCTTCCTCTCTCTCTCTCTCTCTCTCTCTCCCTCCCCCCCTCCCTCTCCCTCCCTCCCCCTCCCTCTCCCTCTCCCTCTCCCCCCCCTCTCTCTCCCCCTCTCTCCCCCTTTCTCCCTCTCTCTCTCTCTCCCTCTCTATCTCTCTAACTCTCCCTCTCCCTCTCTCTCTCTCTCCCTCTCTCCCCCCTCTCTTTCTCTCCCCCTCTCTCCCTCTCTCCCCCCTCTCTTTCTCTCCCCCTCTCTCCCTCTCTCCTCCTTTCTCCCTCTCTCTCCCTCTCCCTCTCTCTCCCTCTCCCTCTCCCTCCCTCTCCCTCTCTCTCCTTCTCCCTCTCTCCCTCCCCATCCCTCCCTCTCCCTCTCTCCCTCTCCACACACTTCACTCTACACATACACGAGGCAGACAAAGCCACCATCACACAACTTGGGTTGTATTTATACCTTTTGTATTTTGCTATTTTCCCTTCCCTATCCTTTGTAAACTTCCCTACTTCCAATACCTTTCTAAGTTATTGTTAAAGTTTTCCTTTTAACTTCCAAATCGAGTGAGATTGAGTTATTGGTGTGTGTTTACCTCTCTCTCTCCCTATATCTAATCCCTTCCTTTGGGAAAGAAGGGGGAAGAGGGAAGGACACTCTACAAATTGTTATTGGGTCTATCAAATTTATTAGAGTCTCTTGGAATTTGAATTAGAACCCAAGACACTGTCCTTGTGTTATCTCTAAATTGTAACTAATTGTAAATATTTGTAAATACACTTTTGTGCATGTGTATTTTATTATATGCTTGTAAATTTTAGCTTGCTATGTATATGGCTTCCTATGCTTCTAAGCCATCTGAGCTTGTCTGCTATTTTATTTGGGGGGGTAATTTCTACCCACCACAAAAGCAATTAAAGCTAAGAAGGCAAATAGAAATTGGTATAAAGCAAATAATATGGGCTCTGCCACGTGGAGGCTCTGTGCTGTAAAACTGCCTGGGAGTTTGCAGCCTGCTTTTTGAAGTGTGCTGCCACCAGAAAGGGCTTTCCACCTTGGGGAAGGCATCGCTGCTAAGGGATTGGCAGCGCGTGTCGAGATGGGGCTGATCTCCAAGGTAGCTCTCTCTCAGGTCACAGTGCAGTGGCTCCTGCTCTTGTGTTAGCAGCCAGTAAGGGGATTTTTTGGTTAGATGGGGCTGATCTCCAAGGTAGCTCTCTCTCAGGTCACAGTGCAGTAGCTCCTGCTCGTGTGTTAGCAGTCAGTAATGGGATTTTTTGGTTAGATGGGGCTGATCTCCAAGGTAGCTCTCTCTCAGGTCACAGTGCAGTGGCTCCTGCTCTTGTGTTAGCAGCCAGTAAGGGAATTTTTTGGTTAGATGGGGCTGATCTCCAAGGTAGCTCTCTCTCAGGTCACAGTGCAGTAGCTCCTGCTCGTGTGTTAGCAGTCAGTAATGGGATTTTTTGGTTAGATGGGGCTGATCTCCAAGGTAGCTCTCTCTCAGGTCACAGTGCAGTAGCTCCTGCTCGTGTGTTAGCAGCCAGTAATGGGATTTTTTGGTTAGATGTGGCTGATCTCCAAGGTAGCTCTCTCTCAGGTCACAGAGCAGTGGCTCCTGCTCATGTGTTAGCAGCCAGTAATGGTATTTTTTGGTTAGATGGGGCTGATCTCCAAGGTAGCTCTCTCTCAGGTCACAGAGCAGTGGCTCCTGCTCGTGTGTTAGCAGCCAGTAATGGGTTTTTTGGTTAGATGGGGCTGATCTCCAAGGTAGCTCTCTCTCAGGTCACACTGCAGTGGCTCCTGCTCATGTGTTAGCAGCCAGTAATGGGTTTTTTGGTTAGATGGGGCTGATCTCCAAGGTAGCTCTCTCTCAGGTCACAGAGCAGTGGCTCCTGCTCATGTGTTAGCAGCCAGTAACGGGATTTTTGTTTAGATGGGGCTGATCTCCAAGGTAGCTCTCTCTCAGGTCACAGTGCAGTGGCTCCTGCTCATGTGTTAGCAGCCAGTAATGGGTTTTTTGGTTAGATGGGGCTGATCTCCAAGGTAGCTCTCTCTCAGGTCACAGAGCAGTGGCTCCTGCTCGTGTGTTAGCAGCCAGTAACGGGATTTTTTGGTTCTTGGACAAGTGGTATTTCTCGGCACGACAACTTTTCCCGGCTCAGAGATTGTGCTCTCAGAGATTTCCTGGCTTGGCAGCAGTGGGCTATGTTCACAGTTTATGGAGCTTTCCCAGCTCACAGGCTGTGATGGCGTCTCAGGCTCGGAGTGGCTGCATGGGCTACAGCAGCAGGCTGCAGAAGTGCTTTCAGTTTTGGATTCTTGGCTCGCAGAAATGAGCAACTTTTTGCTCACAGGCTGCAGTTTCAGGCTGCAGCTGGAACTACTTACTCTGGTGTCTAGGAAAGACTTTTTTGGCTGTGACTAGGCAACAGTTTGCACTAAGGCTCTTGTAAATACATTCAGCTTTCACTGAACGTTGGCTTTGGCGCTACTTGGTTCTTGTTGCTTTGCAGGTAAACAAGGAAGTTGTTTACCATCTCAGCCAGTATTCATTTGCTGACATCAATAATTGGCCAATGGCAAAAGAAGTAAACCAAGATAACTAACCAATAATACCAACCTTGTCCAAATATAGTAAATGCACAAGTCACAAGGCATAGTGTAAGTCAAAGCACAGGTGCAGTGCATGCTTGCTTAGTTACAGCAGAAGCCATGTCCAAACATGTCCTGGTAAGTCCTTTTCTGCCTAGACATATAGGTGCCTGGCCTTGGTCTAGTTTGAGATGAAAAATCACCACTCCAAAGGGCTTTGAGGCTTGGATGTGCTGGGGCTTGTTTTGCCCCTCCACCACATGAGGGCTGGTAAAAGTATTTTCTTCTATACTGTTGTGGAGGCAGGGGATTAATGTGGCCGAGTCAGGAATTTTTATACAAAAATTGAGTTATTTTATTTTCCCAAAACCCGCCCCCAAAACTATATATATAAAGATTAATTTAGTTTAATTACCAGATTCAGCTCGTTTGAGAATATCTACAGGGATGCCATCGATACTCTGACTATTTTGGAAGTCAGAAGTTGGAAAAGGCTTTAGCTATTAATTAATAGCGTTTCCCACTTACTAATAAAGTTGAGCCAAAATAACTCACGATCAGGCTGACTTCGTTCTGCAGACTGTCCCTCTCCTTCCCTTTCAGCAGCTGCAGGAGGGTCGTTAAGAATCGTTAGGCTTTTACAAAGGTGTCAATGGGTGAAGCAGTCCTTTGAAGCTCTTTTCTATATCCAGGCCAGGCGAGGGAGGGGGGAGAAGTCTCAGGCAAGCACGAAGGTTCAGGCAGGAATGAACTCCAAGGCGGGAACCCCCAAAGGTGGGAAGCCCCCAATATTTATACCCTCTCTAGACAAAGAGCAGAATTACCACTTCCTTAGGCACGAACCATACAGCCAATCCTAGCCCGATTCCAGCATGGGCACTGCACGGGGCACCCCTTGTGCAGGAAGGAAAAGCCTTTGCTCACCCCCTTCACGCCTGCAGGGCAAGCTGGGTGTGTGTGTGTGTGTAACCAGGTGGCTTTTCCTCTGCCATTCAAGCCATGGAGGGAGAGCAATTTAGGGGTATACAGGAGTCCAGGACATATACCTGCAGGGTTCATGAACAGTAAATAACAGTGGAGAAAAGCTGCAAATTGTGTGACGTAGCCTGCATAAAGGAAATGAAATAAGCACATCAGAAGAATCTGCAAGAGAGAAATATTAATCTAGGGCCCTAAAAAATTAATGTCCAGAGTGAGATATATATTGTGATCATCCGTGTTCAAGAAAGCAGAATTTGTGTTATAAGGAATAGAGAGCAAAAGGGAAGAAGTTTTTTTGCTCAGCAAAAGGGAAGAAGTTTCTACAAGCAGTGACTAACAGGATGTGATTTAATAGTCTCACTAAACAAAGACTGAATGACACACACCTGATCCCTTTGTGAGAGACCTTCACTTCTGTTTACTGGAGTGAAAACTCTGAAAGAGTCTCTAAAACCAAAGGATAATATTTGTACAAGTATAAAAAAGCAAAAAGAAAGGTCTGTATGCTGTGCATGTTTAGGTTGGAACTAAGAAGATATTCCTTAACACAGTGAGACTTCGAACCAACTTCAAGTGGGGTGAGAAGACAGTTTTCAGCAAACAGTGTGGTTGATTCGTGAAGCTAATCAACCCAACTGCTTGGCACAGTTGAAGACTCAGTGATTTTTTTTTCCTCTTGGAATGTTCATGAACTGCTTTCTGTTGTACTGCTGATTTGGATTGCTATCTGACTGAAACTGGCAAATACGGATAGGTATTGTGTGTGGTATCCATCCATTTTCTCTTACCCCTACAGAGATATAAAGTTTCCATCTGAAAGGTTTGATTTTGGCCACTGCTAAATATGGGCTGTGGGCTGGTCTAGATAAATTTGAAATGCTTATTCCCATGCTTCTGATGTAATTGGCGTGGAGGGCCCATTGGCCCAAAATAGGCTTATATTTGCCTTGTCTTGCCTGGAAGTGTTTTTCTGCCCACACCAGAGGTAAACACATACATGAACACAAAGGGGCATAACAAACCTGGTGCCATAAAGTCTGGCCTGCTCAGGGGCCCTGGTTGTGTAAGTGGTTTCATAAGCCCCACACACCCAGCTCATGTTTGCTGGGTATAAGGTCTGTGGCCTTTGCCTAATATAGTATGGTTTGGCTAACTGCCATGCTGATAGGTCATTCTGGTGTCCAAAGGGCCATTAATCTCGGCCCACACTTGATAAATAGAGGTACACAGGTCAACAACGTGCTTTTGCTAATGGCTGCTTATGCTTGTCTAGCTGCCTGCATGCCTGCTTGCTTGCTTTGCTGCTATTTGCCTGTGCTATCTACTTTCCTCTACGGAGACAGAGTCTCCCATGGGCTCCCAGCCAGCTGTGCACACCTGCACGCCACTGCAGTGAGTTACCAGGACTAGAACCTGTATTGCCTGCCTTTACCTGCAGAGCTCAGTCTCCTGTGCAGCCATGCACCCTATTGCACACCCGCTGCCTTATCACTGCCTGGTAAACTCCACTGCCATGAGTTATCAGGAGCAGACCCTGGGTTGTCTGCATGCAATCAGCCTGTGTGGTCAGTGTGACACTGTGCTGAGACTGCACACATCTGCCTCTGCACCTGAAGGTCCTGTCTAAGAATCCCTGGGCAGAGCATCCAGAAGAAGCCAGGAGAACGAGGTCAGAAACTGACCTTTCCCCTGAAGCCGGGAGGATTCCATAGCCTCAGCATCCACAGGCAGAGTTTCCTTGAAGATTGGACACTTGTAGAGACTGTGACATAGCCCCGGAGGTGATTGATAATTAGTAAGAATTTGTGAGTAAATGCTTTAATGCCTCTGTAATTCTTTATTGCCTCCTGCTATTGCAGAAAGAGCTTGGGCCCATCTCCTGGGCAAACAGCATATTGACCCCAAGCAGCATTTGGCCGCGGGGAAACTCCTCTCTCTGTTTATAGTTTAAATGTTTGCTAGGTATTAACAAGTTCCTGTTTGATGTTATTCCTAGAATGTCTTCCATAATCATGTAAGAACAAATATTAATATCAAAATTCAGTGTCAGGGGGTGGCAAGAGTCCAGAATATTGACATTAATAGCTTATATATTTTCATAGAATATCCTCTCGCACCAATTAATTTCTCCCCTCCACCACAATTGGTGTAGGTGGCAGAATCCCCTCCATGACAGTAAAAATATGGATTAAGTTTATGGTTATTAATACACAGGCAAAATTAATAAACTGTGAACATTATTTATTAATATTAAATATTGAAAAAAACCCTTATTTGTAAGGTTCAAATGCATGGTTGTGGGTATTTACACAGGGAGCAGGCAATTTAAACAGTGAGGCATAACTAGAAAAATACAAATATTAATTTGAGCTTATGGAAAGAGATTCTTGTGGTACAATATGCTACTTGCCCTCTAGGGAGACTTGAGAGTCTCCTTTCTGCTGAAGCTGGAGGCACAGTGAGTTTGAAGGCACAGTCAGTTAGTTACAGGACCAAACCAAAGCAAAAGCTTTGATTCCAAAGAGGCTTGATTTGCCACTGGAATGGGCTGCCCAGTGTGATGGTTTGGGTGTTTCCTTCCCCCCCCCCTCCCCCCCCCCCACTTCTAGAAATCACCCAGACTAGACTCAGCCAGCTCTGGAAGTATGAATGAAGCTTATATTTACAGCTAGCACAATATACAAGCAGCTATTTACAGTCTATACAGTTATAGACAGAAATAGATGAGGTAAAAGGTAATAAACACAACAGCCCTCTCAGAAACCAGGAGGGGCTCACAACCACCCCTTCACCTTCCCCCTACCCCTCTCAACCTTACCCCAGTCCTAAGGGAGAATGGAGGTCCAGCCAAGAGGTTAAGAAGCAAAGTGGGTTAGGCCAAATGGAAGGGTGTGTTAGAGAGATGCAGCTCAGTCAGCAGCCCAAGCAAGAGTGAGAGAAAGTGGCAAGAGTGTTATCTGATGTTTTCATTTCTTGTTCCCATACTCCTTAGCAAGACTGTGAGGGAAGTAGACATCACCACTGTTTTCCTTTCACAGCCTGTAATCTAGTTCTTCTCACCAAAACATTCTAGCTAGCTTCAAACTAACATGCCCAGGGAGGTGTTTGAGTCACCGTCCCTGGAGGTGCTCAAGGAAAGCCTGGATGAGACACTTAGTGCCATGGTCTAGTTGACTGGATAGGGCTGAGGGATAGGTTGGACTGGTTGATCTTGGAGATCTCTTCCAACCTGGTTGATTCTATGATCCATCTATGATTCTATGATTTTAGAATATTTACTCACAAAATAGTATCTCTGTATTCTTGGGGCTGCATTATAGACACTATCCAAAACACTTGGAGGGGTTGCTGTCGGTAGTATGGTACCTGTTGAAAGCTTTTGGAGTTTCCCCAGGACTCTGGCAAGGTGCTGGGATTAGCACGGTCTCTGACCTAGTCTTGCTTCCTTCCTGGGCAGACAATGTTCTCTCCAGGGCTCTAGACATGGCACAGAGGTTTGCAGGTGTGCAAGCAAAGATGCTGTCTTGCTGGTAGCAGTAACCTGCTCTCTCTCTAGGTAGGTTCTCCAACTAGGAGCGGCTTTATTGCTTTCAGTCAGGCTGGGCGTAGGTTTTGGGCAGCTTTTGGCAATAATTCTTGCCTGCTGCATGAAGGCACTTAATGCCACTGCCTCGTGAAATGAGACATGGCAAAGTTTCCAGGTGGACAAGCTTGAAATATCAAAGCTTTTCGTTACAACAAAGCTCATCAGGAGCATGGCAGCAGCAGGCAAGGCAAAGCAATGTGAGGCAGAGCAAAGCATGTTGTTTACAACTCTGCTCCTATTTTATTGATTGCTTGAGTCTGATGGCTCCATTTGGCCACAGAGGTTAGCCAATCAGAATGGTACTTTGCCAAAACTAACCATATTAGGTGAAGCCAGGGGCTTGCTTTACCCAAGCTTGGGAAAACACAGGCCAAGTGTATGTACCTGGTTTACCACAGGTGCAGAACAAGGTCTGGATCCACAGACTCAATGTCTCCAACCTTTTTGTTCGTTTCCTGTATTACTCCTTGCTCCAGCAGAGGGGAGGGTGAGTGGGGAATAATGCCTGGACAAGCCAGGACACATATCAGACCTATTTTGACCTTCCACAACAGCTTCTCTATTCTTATTTGATAAAGATAGCATTTATTTGAACAAAGGAAGAAGAACATAAACCCTCTGATTGTCCTATTGCTTTATTGTGTCAAACAGGTTGTGACATGGCTTGACAGCATGGCTTGGAGGAACTGCAGCAGCACCACTGAAAGGCCAATGTGCACACTACACTCTGCATAGTTCTGGAGGCATCATGCCTGCCCTGCATGGGGTGATGGGCAACTAGCAGCTTCCATGGATCCACATCTCCTTTTATGATCAGGTTACCCGCCTGGTGAATGTGGGGAAGGCTGTGGATGTAGTCTACTTGGACTTCAGCAAAGCCTTTGACACTGTCTGCCACAAGAAGCTCCTAGCCAAGCTGGCAGCTCATGGCTTGGACAGATTCACTCTGTGCTGGATCAAGAACTGGCTGGATGGCAGAGCCCAGAGAGTGGTGGTGAATGGTGCCACATCCAGTTGGCAGCTGGCACTAGTGGTGTGCCCCAAGGATCAGTACTGGGCCCAGTCCTGTTCAATATCTTTATTGATGATCTGGACGAGGGGATTGAGTCCAGCATCAGTAAGTTTGCAGATGACACCAAGCTAGGAGCAGGTGTGGAGCTGTTGGAAGGTAGGAAAGTCCTGCAGAGGGACCTGGACAGGCTGGATGGGTGGGCAGAGGCCAATGGGATGAGATTGAACAAGGCCAAGTGCAGGGTTCTACACTTTGGCCACAACAACCCCAAGCAGCGCTATAGGCTGGGAACAGAGTGGCTGGAGAGCAGCCAGGAGGAAAGGGACCTGGGCGTACTGATAGATAGTAGCTGAAGATGAGGCAGCAGTGTGCCCAGAGCCAATGGCATCCTGGCCTGCATCAGGAGCAGTGTGGCCAGCAGGACAAGGGAGGTTATTCTGCCCCTGGACTCAGCACTGCTCAGGCCACACCTTGAGTGCTGTGTCCAGTTCTGGGCCCCTCAATTCAAGAGAGATGTTGAGGTGCTGGAACATGTCCAGAGAAGGGCAACAAAGCTGGTGAGGGGCCTGGAGCACAAATCCTATGAGGAGAGGTTGAGGGAGCTGGGCCTGTTTAGCCTGGAGAAGAGGAGGCTCAGAGGTGATCTTATTACTGTCTACAACTACCTGAAAGCACATTGTAGCCAGGTGGGGGGTGGTCTCTTCTGCCAGGCAACCAGCAATAGAACAAGGGGACACAGTCTCAAGCTGTGCCAGGGTAGGTATAGGCTGGATGTTAGGAAGAATTTTTTCACAGAGAGAGTGATTGGCATTGGAATGGGCTGCCCAGGGAGGTGGTGGAGGCACCGTCCCTGGGGGTCTTCAAGAAAAGCCTGGATGAGGCACTTAGTGCCATGGTCTGGTTGACTGGATAGGGCTGGGTGCTAGGTTGGACTGGATGATCTTGGAGGTCTCTTCCAACCTGGTTGATTCTATGATTCTATGATTCTATGTTAGCAACTCACCCAGCAGCTCTGCTTGGCACCACCCACACAGCCAGCCCCACTGCACCACTCCCTCTGCACAGCTCTGCACAGCTCCACACTGTCTGTTCCCCACCTGCTGCTGCTGCTCCACTCTTCACTGCCTACACAACCTGGATGGCTCACTCTGCCTGTACTGCTCTGCCAACTCTGCTATGGTTTTAGTGCTCCCCACTCTTCCCCCCTCCCCCCTCTTCCCTCCCCTATTACCAAGAGATAAGACAGGAAACAAAAGGCAGGGAGAATGTTTCTAGTTGACTCAGAGTATTTACAAAAGGATCAGATTGCATTGGTATATGTAGGAAACAGAAAAAGGGAAAGGGGAAATACTGTCCAGAAATCCCAAGACCAAGCAAAACCACCCACACAGTCAGGACATGGAAAGTGAGAGAACGACCCAGAATTCCCTGTCCAGGATGGTAATGCCCTACAGCCATCAAATGCCATAAATTGATGATTTCTGGCAGTGGGGAATATCAGGCTCTTTTTTCCCCAAACCACCATAACTGCTTGCACTGCTTCATTTCCTCTGCTGCTGCAGAGGGCCTCTCTTTCCAGAGTGTGCAGCTGCTGCCAACAACCTGGGACTGTTCCTGTGACAATGCTATGAGTTGAATCCAGGGAATGGTGATACCTTTCCCTTTGCTCCCTGATTCTGTCTCTCTTCCTCTCTTTCTTTACTTTTACTTCTCCTTTTCCTTCCCATTTCCCCTCTGCTCCAGTCTAATCTAATAAACCAGATTCATCATCTTCTTGATGTCAGGTTGGGTCGTGTGCCATTTTAGCACAGGCTGTTCTGTTCAGCTTCCAGCTGCCACTCCAGGAGAAAACCAGACCCTCTGCTTACCCCCTATATATCTCTTAGATACCATTGGGAATGGAAAAGGGGCTAGGTCAATATGTTTGAACACCTGATAGCCTCTCATTACCTATGTCAAGGATAGGCCCATGATCATTTGTAAAATTCTATGAACCATTGTCAAACAAAATGTAGATTTACCCAATGTCAATTTTACTTATTTTAAAAACCTGAGTTTCTGTGATCAGTTTTTGCCTATCAAAATATCTGGCACTACACAAAAGCATGTATATTTTACTAGTTTGAGCCTAGCTGGGATGTTTTGGTGAGAAGAATTAGATGACAGGTTGTGAAAAGGAAACAATGGTGATGTCTGCTGCACTCATAGGCTTGCTGAGATAGATAAGAACAAGAGCACAAACATAGATAAGAAGATTCTCTCTGGTCTTTGGGCTGAACTTCTCTCTCTAACCTAACCTGCCATCTATGTGACTAATCCATCTGCTTCCTAACCCCCCATGCCGACTCTCAAAACTTACCTTGAAGCATAAGGCAAAGTCTGGGGTAAGGTAGAGGGGTGGGAGAAGGTGGCAGGGTGGTTGGGAGCCCTTCCTGGGGACTCAGGTTTCTGGGAGGGCTGCTGTGTTTCTGTATTGCCTTTTAACTTGTCTATTTCTGTCTATAGTGTAGATACCTGCTTGTACATTGTGCTAAGCTGTCATAAATAGAGAAAGAAAGAAAATGAGAAAGAGAAAGAGAAAGAGAAAGAGAAAGAGAAAGAGAAAGAGAAAGAGAAAGAGAAAGAGAAAGAGAAAGAGAAAGAAAAGGAAAAGAAAAAGGAAAGGGAAAAGGAAAAGGTTAAGGAAAAAAGGAAAAGAAAAAGAGGAACAGGAAAGGGAAAAAAGGAAAAGAAAAAAGGAAAAGGGAAATAAAAAGAAAAAAAAGCAAAGGAAAAGGAAAGGAAAAGGAAAAGAAAAAAGAAAAGAAAAAGAAAAGGAGAAAAAAAGGGGGGGGAGGAAAATAAAAAGAAAAAGGAAAAGGAAAAGGGAAAAAAATGGAAAAGGAAAAGAAAAAAAAAGAAAAAGGGAAAGGTAAAGGAAAAAGGGAAAAGGAAAAAGGGAAAATAAAAAGAGGAAAAGGAAAGGGGAAAGAAAAAGGAAAAAAGGAAAGGAAAAGGAAATAAAAAGGAAAGAAAAAGAAAAAGATAAGAAAGGGGGAAAAGGAAAATAAAAAGACTGGATGAGGCACTTAGTGCCATGGTCTAGTTGACTGGATAGGGCTGGGTGATAGGTTGGACGAGATGATCTTGGAGGTCTCTTCCAACCTGGTTGATTCTATGATTCTATGAAATATAAAGCTTCATTCAATTTCCAGAGCCACTGAGTCTAGTTTGGGTGATTTTCCAAAGGGGGTGGGGAGAGGCAGGGAACACTCAAACCATCACATCCTTACGTCCTCAAGTATAACCATTTCACCCTGATGTGACATCCAACATGGTTAGTCTACTGTGAAATGAAGAAGACCAATATCATTTACAGGTCATGAAAATGTCAGGCACAGCAGCTCCTTCAGTAATTAAATATGCTGGGCTAGATTTACTACTCCAGTGGGATAGATCTGCAAAAGAATCTATTAAGACTGATGTATCTGTAGATAAGCTGGAGTGGGAGTTTCAGGGCTTGTCTGGTACAAGGAACTGCAGGCTGCTTTCCCATTTTCTGGTTGTAACATTTATTTAAGAATATTTCAGATTTATGGAATTAAACAAACCTTTTGGCTGCCTTCTCTAGGGCACTGTCTGTTGTGCCTCTTCCACACGATGCAGAGTGAGGCTGGAAGCGGAGATCTATCACTTCATCTTCTTCCTCTGCTATCCACGTCCCAGGTGATGAAGAGTGTGTTTCCACAGATATTTTGGCTCTTCAGGCCAAGATAGTCAAAGTGAGCCAGTCCTCAGATCCCACAAGAGATGCAATATAAGATATGAATAAGAGTGGTGGTGAATGGTGCCACATCCAGTTGGCAGCTGGCACTAGTGGTGTGCCCCAGGGATCAGTGCTGGGCACAGTCCTGTTCAATATCTTTATTGATGATCTGGACCAGAGGTTTGAATCCAGCATCAGTAAGTTTGCAGATGACACCAAGCTAGGAGCAGATGTTGATCTGTTGGAAGGTAGGAGAGCCCTGCAGAGGGACCTGGCCAGGCTGGATGGGTGGGCAGAGGCCAATGGGATGAGATTGAACAAGGCCAAGTGCAGGATTCTGCACTTTGGCCACAACAACCCCAAGCAGCACTACAGGCTGGGGACTGAGTGGCTGAGAGCAGCCAGGCAGAAAGGGACCTGGGGGTACTGATAGATAGTAAGCTGAAGATGAGGCAGCAGTGTGCCCAGGTGGCCAAGAGAGCCAATGGCATCCTGGCCTGCATCAGGAGCAGTGTGGCCAGCAGGACAAGGGAGGTTCTTCTGCCCCTGTACTCTGCACTGGTCAGGCCACACCTTGAGTGCTGTGTCCAGTTCTGGGCTCCTGAATTCAAGAAAGATGTTGAGGTGCTGGAAGGTGTCCAGAGAAGCTGGTGAGGGGCCTGGAACACAGCGGAGGGGTTGGTCTCTTCTGCCAGGCAAGCAGAAACAGAACAAGGAGACAGAGTCTGAAGTTGTGGCAGGGGAGGTCTAGGCTGGATGTTAGGAGGAAGTTGTTGTCAGAGAGAGTGATTGGCATTGGAATGGGCTGCCCAGGGAGGTGGTGGAGTTGCTGTCTCTGGAGGTGATCAAGCAAAGCCTGGCTGAGGCACTTAATGCCATGGTCTGGTTGACTGGCTAGGGCTGGGTGCTAGGCTGGACTGGCTGATCTTGGAGGTCTCTTCCAACCTGGTTGATGCTAAGATTCTATGATCCATGGAGTTTTTCCTTTCTTTACTTCTGGAAGCAAAGCAGCACTCCTGCATTTGCAGCAAAGAGGACAAGAAAAACAATTTCCCATCCAATACATTTAAAGGCATGGGAATACAAAGAAGAAAGAAAAGACACCTGGTTACTCTGGAGTTACCAGACAGAAAAAGAATCACAAAGAGCTCTAGTTTCATTAGGAGGAAGTTTTTCACAGAGAGAGTGATTGGCATTGGAATGGGCTGCCCAGGGAGGTGGTGGAGGCACTGTGCCTGGAGGTGTTGAAGCAAAGCCTGGCTGAGGCACTTAGTGCCATGGTCTGGTTGACTGGATAGGGCTGGGTGCTAGGTTGGACTGGCTGAGCTTGGAGGTCTCTTCCAACCTGGTTGATTCTATGATTCTATGATTCTATATATATAAAAAAGGCAAATAAAATTCTCAGCTTCTATCAGCTAGAAAGAAATCTAGAAGAGGAAAGCAAAGAGTTTTTCTCATGACTTCTTTAGTGGCTTTGACCTTTGTCCACTTGTCAGAAGAATATATTTTATTTCACTTTTTTTTTTTGTTTTCATGAGGTTCATCTTTTTCAGTTGTAAAAAAAAAATATCTTTCCCCCCTTATTTATGTATTCCTCCTACCCTTGATTGGTAAACACAGAAAGGATCTACCTAAGTGGAAATATGATTCACAGTTCTGCAGCTGAGCAAGGCCCTTCTCCTTCTGTCTTCTCTGTGTCCTATTGTTTTGTAAGGATAATTTGTTTTGTCACATTCATGAATTGCAGATCAGTTTCTCCTGAACTAAGCCTGATAGCAGCAGTTTTTCTTCCCAGCAGTCCATAATTCCTCTCCTTTCTCACTGCTTGGCTTATACATTTTCCTCTTACCTGTTTCCTTCTCTTCATAGCTGAGCAAAGCTGCCTGGAATATGAGATGACAATTACATTCTGCAGATGATTTCTGTAAATTGCTCTACTTATCAAGCACTTAGAAACAAAATTATTTGAGCTGAGAGGACACAAACATAAAAAAAGGGAAAAGAAATGTATGGTTAAATAAGAAAGTGTCAATACTACATACATGTGTTAGATAACATTAATTGGCTTTACTCCTTAAAGCTGTTTTTAACTTTCCCATTATTTCACCACCTATTTTTCTAGCTAGTGATTTTTTGTCTTTTCTTTTGCTTTTCCTTTTTTTCTTTTTATTTTTCCTTTATCTTTTCTTTTTTCCTTTTCCTTTTTCTTTTCCTTTTCCTTTTTCCTTTTTCCTTTTCCTTTTTATTTTCCTTTTCCCCCTTTTTTATCTTTTTCTTTTTCTTTCATTTTTGCTTTTCCTTTTCCTTTCCTTTTTTCCTTTTTCTTTCCCCTTTCCTTTTCCTCTTTTTATTTTCCCTTTTTCCTTTACCTTTCCCTTTTTCTTTTTTTTTATTTTCCTTTTCCATTTTTTCCCTTTTCCTTTTTCTTTTTATTTTCCTCCCCCCCCTTTTTTTCTCCTTTTCTTTTTCTTTCCTTTTTTCTTTTCCTTTTCCTTTCCTTTTCCTTTCCTTTTCCTTTCCTTTTTTCCCCTTTTTATTTCCCTTTTCCTTTTTTCTTTTCCTTTTTTCCCTTAACTTTTCCTCTTTTCCTTTTTTCCTTTTCCTTTTCCCTTTCCCTTTCCCTTTCCTTTTTCTTTTCCTTTTCTTTCTCTTTCTCTTTCTCTTTCTCTTTCTCTTTCTCTTTCTCTTTCTCTTTCTCTTTCTCTTTCTCTTTCTCTTTCTCTTTCTCTTTCTCTTTCTCTTTCTCTTTCTCTTTCTCTTTCTCTTTCTCATTTTCTTTCTTTCTCTATTTATTTTTTCTCTCTTTTTCTTTTTTCTTTCTTTTTCTTTCTCTTTTTCATTCTCTTTTTCTTTCTCTTGCTCTGTTTCTTTCTCCCTCTCTCTCTCTCTCCTTTTTTTTTTCATCTGCTTGACCTCTGCATGTTTCATGTGCATTTATCTGTCTTATTCTTTGTTTTTCTCTGGAATAAAATATGACAAGCACATTTTTTTAGAAATAATGTAAATTAGTCATAGAGAGATCTGAGAAGTGTCTCACAAAAATAAGCATTTGAGGAATTCTCATTATTTCCAGGGCTACTGCGTGTTTTGGCACAGAGGTGATTAGCCTAATGGGAAAATGATCACAGAATCAGGTTGGGAAAGACCTTTGAGATCATTGACTCCAACCTATCACCTAATACATTCTAATTAACTATACCATGGCACTAAATGCCTCATTCAGTCTCTTTTTAAACACCTCCAGGGGTGGTGACTCCACCACCTCCCCAGGGAGTACATTGCAATGCCAATCACGCTTTCTGTGACTAACTTCTTCCTAACATCCAGCCTGAACCTGCCCTGGCACAGGTTGAGACTGTGTCCTCTTGTTCTGTCACTGGGTGCCTGTCAGAAAAGACCAACCCCCACCTGGCTACAACCACCCCTCAGGTAGTTGCAGAGAGCAATAAGGTCTCCCCTGAGCCTCCTCTTCTCCAGGCTAACCAATCCCAGCTCCCTCAGCCTCTCCTCATAGGGCTGTGCTCAAGGCCTCTCCCCAGCCTCGTTGCCCTTCTCTGGACACGCTCAAGCATCTCAATGTCCCTCCTAAACTGGGGGGCCCAGAACTGGACACAGCACTCAAGGTGTGGTCTAAGCAGTGCAGAGTACAGGGGCAGAATGACCTCCCTGCTCCTGCTGACCACACCATTCCTGATGCAGGCCAGGATGCCACTGGCTCTCTTGGCCACCTGGGCACACTGCTGCCTCATGTTCAGGTGGGTATCAATCAGCACCCCCCAGATCCCTCTCTGTTTGGCTGCTCTCCAATTTTGTTTACTATGGTCTACTTAGAGCCTATTTTTTTCATATCTGAAGCCATTAGGTGCTGAAAATTTATACCCTTTCCATCACATGCCAGAATGAAGACAATAAAACTGCCACAGCAGAATAGACTGCAAGGTAAGTGACTATTTTCTAGTTCTTTAAGGCAACCTGTGAAAAGAAAATGGGCAAGTTTTTTATAATCCTAGTTGGAAGACCTGATGTATTTATCTTGAAAGCTGGAGGAATTTTTATATCATCAGTCAGTTTTGACCTATTGATCTGCCTTCCATCTGGGGACAGTATTTATATTCATGCAGAGCACAATCAATGGCATAGAGAAAAAGCCTATATTTTTCCTGTATTACAGTGGTATTTTAAGTGGCAACACAGACAAGGGAGAATGTTTCAAAAATAATAATAATAGAAAAATAAATAAGAAATATAGCTTGGGATTTAATAGCTTGGCCATATGGATTTTTACCATTTGCCATATTTTACCATCAGAGGAGTTGTCATTGGTATAAAAACCACGTATCAGGAGCAGTGTGGCCAGCAGGACAAGGGAGGTTACTGTTCCCCTGTGCTCAGCACTGGTCAGGCCACACCTTGAGTGCTGTGTCCAATTCTGGGCTCCTCAATTCAAGAGAGATGTTGAGGTGCTGGAAGGTATCCAGAGAAGTGTGACAAAGCTGATGAGGGGCCTGGAGCACAGCCCTGTGAGGAGAGGCTGAGGGAGCTGGGGGTGTGCAGCCTGCAGAAGGCTCTGTGGTAACCTCATTGCTGTCTACAACTACCTGAAGGGGTTGGTCTCTTTGTGACCAGGCAAGCAGCAACAGAACAAGGGGACACAGTCTCAAGTTGTGCCAGGGGAGGTCTAGGCTGGATGTCAGGAGGAAGTTGTTGTCAGAGAGAGAGATTGGCATTGGAATGGGCTGCCCAGGGAGGTGGTGGAGTCACTGTCCCTGGAGGTGTTGAGGCAAAGCCTGGCTGAGGCACTTGGTGCCATGGTCTGGTTGACTGGATAGGGCTGGGTGCTAGGTTGGACTGGCTGAGCTTGGAGGTTGCTTCCGACCTGGTTGATTCTATGACAAAACACATTGATATGCTTCACAATGTGACAGAGGAGTTTGGAACCTGAAACAAAATGCAACAGGCAAGAGACTGAAATGCTCTCTTGTAGCTTGGGTGAACATCACCCTTGTGTACGATTTGCAGAGGCAATGTCTAGAAACTGTCAGAGACAGGTCTTTTGGTTTGGCCCAGGCACATGTGCAGGAATTGGTTTAATTGCTGTCATTTGAAGTCACCATTTAATTAATAACCATAGGACATTTGGATTCCAAAATCCTAAAGCTACTAAATCAAAAGGTCTACTGCTGATTGATTTATGAGATGCCTTAGGAAAAGGCTAAAGTGATTAACTTTTCCCACAGACAGATTGACTATCTGTGATAGTTTGGGTGTTCCCCACCTCCCCCCCTCACTGGAAAATCACCCAGACTAGGCTCAGTGGCTCTGGAAATTGAATGAAGCTTTATATTTACAGCTGAGCACAATATAGAAGCAGATAGTTACAATATCTACAGCTATAGACAGAAATAGACAACTTAGAATCATAGAATCATAGAATCAACCAGGTTGGAAGAGACCTCCAAGATCATCCAGTCCAACCTATCACCCAGCCCTAACCAATCACCCAGACCATGGCACTAAGTGCCTCATCCAAGCTTTTCTTGAAGACCCCCAGGGACAGTGCCTCCACCACCTCCCTGGGCAGCCCATTCCAATGCCAATCACTCTCTCTGTGAAGAACTTCTTCCTAACATCCAGCCTATACCTACCCTGGCACAACTTGAGACTGTGTCCCCTTGTTCTCTTGCTGGTTGCCTGGGAGAAGAGGCCACCCCCCACCTGGCTACAAAGCCCCTTCAGGTAGTTGTAGACAGTAATAAGTCTTGGGGCCGAAACGATCTCAACTTAAAAAGTAATAAAGAAACACAGCAGCCCTCCCAGAAACCTGAGTGCCCAGGAGGGGCTCCCAACCACCCTTCCACCTTCCTCCCACCCCTCTACCTTACCCCAGATTTTGCCTTATGCCTTAAGGTAATTTAAGGTTGGCCAGGGGGGCAGGAAGCAGATGGATTAGTCAGGCAGGTTACAGAGAATCTAAGCCCAAAGCCCAGAGAAAGACTTCGAGAGAGTGACTCTGTTATCTATGTATGTGTTCTTCTTCTTATACATCTCAGCAAACCTATGAGTGAAGTAGACATCATCACTGTTTCCTTTTCACAGCCTATAATCTAGTTCTCTGCACCAAAATATTCTAGGTAGCTTCAAACTAGCACAATATCTAATACTGCATAGCTGCTTGAACTAAAAGAATACAGCCAACTTGCAAAGACTTGACAAAATCCAGCATAGCAGAGGGGATCATCAGAAAAATACTACATTTTGTTGAAATTTAGATAACAGAAGGAAGAAGAATCCTAAAGAGGTTAGTTTTATGTGAAACCACAAAATGACAGCACCAAAAAAAAAAAGCTTCAGAAATTATCTGCAGATTTCACAACACTAAAGATGGAATCAATTTTCAAACAGATGAGGAAGCCTGCTAGGGAATCTGTAGTCTGAGGAAAGTAAATGGAGTATGAAAAGACCATGCAGATGAAAAGAGGCCATAACAGAAAAGAAAGTTCTTCCCTGAGAGAGTCATTGGACACTGGAATGGGCTGCCCGGGGAGGTGGTGGAGTCGCCGTCCCTGGAGCTGTTCAAGGCAGGACTGGACGTGGCACTTGGTGCCATGGTCTGGCCTTGAGCTCTGTGGTAAAGGGTTGGACTTGATGATCTGTGAGGTCTCTTCCAACCTTGGTGATACTGTGAAAATGCTCTTGATCATACTCCTGTCTAACGTGGAGATGAGATTTCTGAGCTCCACCTTTCTATTAGCTGTAGAGACATTAAAGGATATGCCCAGTTATCAGCAGAAGTTACTGAATGAAAAGATAAAAACAAGAGTATAAAATTTGCAATACTGATATGATGGTTTGGGTGTTCCCTGCCCCCCCCCCCCCCACACTTTGGAAAATCACCCAGACTAGACTCAGCTGAGCTGGAAATCGAATGAAGCTTCTATTTACAGCTTAGCAAAATAGACAAGCAGAGATTTACACTATCTACAGCTAGAGACAGAAATAGACAAGGTAAAAGGTAATACAGAAACACAGCAGCCCTCCCAGAAACCTGAGTGCCCAGCAGGGACTCCCAACCACCCTGCCAACTTCCTCCCACCCCTCTACCTTACCCAAGACATTGGCTTATGCTCAATGTAGCTTGGAGGGTCAGCCAGGGGGGTTAGGAAGCAGAAGGATTAGTCACACAGACAGCAGGTTAGGTTAGAGAGAGAAGTGCAGCCTACAAAGCCCAGAGAGCGTCTCTGTTATCTGTATTTATGTTCTTGTTCTTATCCATCTCAGCAAGCCTATGAGTGCATCAGATATCATCACTGTTTCTCTTTCACAGCCTGTAATCTAGTTCTTCTCACCAAAACATTCTACCTAGCTACAAGCTAGCACAACTAATAAATATCCTTTGGTGTCCAAGGAGACTTGAATATGAAACAAATCATGAACCTCTCACTCAGAAAGAGTGTGGAGGCAAAGAAGTGACACACATGACACCAATCATTTCAGAAGACTGCAGGGGAATCCAAGGACTGGCCAGCAGCTTAGTGAGTTAAAACTGGGCCCAGTCCTGTTCAATGTCTTTATGGGTGGTCTGGACGAGGGAATTGAGTCCAGCATCAGTAAGTTTGCAGATGACATCAAGCTAGGAGCAGGTGTGGATCTGTTGGAAGGTAGGAGAGCCCTGCAGAGGGACCTGGACAGGCTGGATGGGTGGGCAGAGGCCAATGGGATGAGATTGAACAAGGCCAAGTGCAGGGTTCTGCACTTTGGCCACAACAACCCCAAGCAGTGCTATAGGCTGGGAACTGAGTGGCTGGAGAGCAGTCAGGAGGAAAGGGACCTGGGGGTACTGATAGACAGTAAGCTGAAGATGAGCCAGCAGTGTGCCCAGGTGGCCAAGAGAGCCAATGGCATCCTGGCCTGCATCAGGAGCAGTGTGGCCAGTAGGACAAGGGAGGTTATTGTTCCCCTGTACTCAGCACTGGTCAGGCCACACCTTGAGTTCTGTGTCCATTTCTGGGCCCCTCAATTCAAGAAGGATGTTGAGGTGCTGGAACATGTCCAGAGAAGGGCAACGAAGCTGGTGAGGGGCCTGGAGCACAAATCCTATGAGGAGAGGTTGAGGGAGCTGGGGGTGTGCAGCCTGGAGAAGAAGAGGCTCAGGGGTGGTCTTATTACTGTCTACAACTACCTGAAGGGGCAGTGTAGCCAGGTGGGGGGTGGCCTCTTCTGCCAGGTAACCAGCAATAGAACAAGGGGACACAGTCTCAAGCTGTGCCAGGGTAGGTATAGGCTGGATGTTAGGAAGAAGTTCTTCCCAGAGAGAGTGATTGGCATTGGAATGGGCTGCCCAGGGAGGTGGTGGAGGCACCGTCCCTGGGGGTCTTCAAGAAAAGCCTGGCTGAGGCACTTAGTGCCATGGTCTGGTTGATTGGTTAGGGCTGGGTGCTAGGTTGGACTGGATGATCTTGGAGGTCTCTTCCAACCTGGTTGATTCTATGATTCTATGATTCTATGATATAATCATGTGCACCTGAATAAATATGAAACAATATGGTTCATAGATATGAAGAAGTACGGAAGAGCAATGTGGCTTTTGTGAAGGAAATACCACTTCTGATAATTAAGTTGCTCTTCAAAGTACTCAGCAAGCTCTCAGATTGGAGCAAGAAGGATGACACAGAGCACCTTGAACTGGAAAAGGTATTGAACAGCTCAAATAAAATCCCTTTAAAAGATCAAGATGACTGTGGAAAAGGAGACTAACACTGATACTGACTGGATAGGGCTGGGGGATAGGTTGGACTGGATTGTTTTCGAGGTCTCTTCCAACCTGGTTGATTCTATGATAAATAAATTGCTTTTTAAGAGGAAGACAACAAGGGGGAGGAAGAGTTAGTTTTCAGTGGGGAGAAAGATTATTAGAAGAATCCCTAGGAGATTTGACTTGATTCCATAATTTTTAATTTATTACTTAATGATCTTGAGTAGAAGCTGAGGAGTGAGGGGGGAAAGTCTGCGAACTTTAATAAGCTATTTGGAGTAATATATAAAAATATATATATTGTTCCCATATATATATATATATATATATATATATATATATATATGTATATATATGTAATCGTATGGCCAGCACCAGAACGAGAGGACACAGCCTCAGGCTGCACCAGTGGAAATCTAGGCTGGAGGTGAGGAGAAAGTTCTTCCCTGAGAGAGTCATTGGACACTGGAATGGGCTGCCCGGGGAGGTGGTGGAGTCGCCGTCCCTGGAGCTGTTCAAGGCAGGATTGGACGTGGCACTTGGTGCCATGGTCTGGCCTTGAGCTCTGTGGTAAAGGGTTGGACTTGATGATCTGTGAGGTCTCTTCCAACCTTGGTGATACTGTGATACTATGATACAATCATAGAATCATAGCATCAACCAGATTGGACCTCCAAGCTCAGCCAGTCCAACCTAGCACCCAGCCCTGGCCAATCAACCAGACCATGGCACTAAGTGTCTCAGCCAGGCTTTGCTTCAACACTTCCAGGGACGGTGACTCCACCACCTCCCTGGGCAGCCCATTCCAATGCCAATCTCTCTCTCTGACAACAACTTCCTCCTAACATCCAGCCTAGACCTCCCCTGGCACAGCTTGGACTGTGTCCTCTTGTTCTGTTGCTGGTTGCCTGGGAAAAAAAACCAACCCCTTCAGGTAGCTGTAGGCAGCAATGAGCTCAGCCCTGAGCCTTCTATTTTCTAGGCTGCACACTCACAGCTCCCTCAGCCTCTCCTCACAGGGCTGTGCTCCAGGCCCCTCATCAGCCTTGGTGCCCTTCTCTGGATACCTTCCAGTATCTCAACATCTCTCTTGAATTGAGGAGCCCAGAACTGGACACAGCACTCAAGCTGTGGCCTGACCAGTGCTGAGTACCGGGGAAGAATAACCTCCCTTGTCCTGCTGGCCACACCTGAAGAACTCCACCAGTTAGAGGTTTCCAGCTGGACTCTGGCCAAGAGAGCCAATGCCATCCTGGCCTGGATCAGGAACAATGTGGCCAGTAGGACAAGGGCTGCTCTCCAGCCACTCTGTGCCCAGCCTGTAATGCGGCTTGGGGTTCTTTTACATATAGATATATAAAGAGAGAGATAAGAAATGGCTGTGAAAAATGTAAAAATACTTAATAGTAGTGACTGGAGTAAGTGACAAAATTGTGGATGAATATGCAGAAGAAAGCAGAAGTCCACTGTACTGTCTTAAATGTGATTTACTTAATCTTCCAATAAACAAAATGGATAGAATTAAACACAGCATCAAAGTTTTCACCCCATCTCTGAGATGATAGAGAACCTTTTGAAAACTCTCCAAAATCCTGCTTCAGTTCAAAATTAGTATCTGCAGGTTGGATTTAAATCTATTGATACATCTCCCTTGGTCTGTTTTGGACAGAATAGGCTAGACTAAGACAGACATCTGATTTCTGTTCTCTTAAATCAAATCCAGATGTGGAAAGTTCTGATTTTTAATTTATCTGTGGATAAGCATTTGAGACCTCATTCTAAGGTAAATACCTAAAATCATTGCCTCAACCATCTTTAAGCTGCTGCAGTTTTAAATAACCTTTTAAAATGAATATAATGGTACTGTTTTATGAAACTGGACCAGCAGGGAGAGTGCTTAATACATACCAAATAATTAGATTCAACTTAAAGTTAAAAATCTCCTAAAACCAAACCTGAGAAACATTTCTACATATTAAAAGCCCTGGCAGTCTGGTGCAGTCCTCACTGACTGGAAAAGGGGAAACAGAACTCCCATTTCAAAAAGCATAGGAAGGAGGAGCAGGGGAACTCCAGGGCAGTCAGTCTCACCTCTGTGCCCGGTAAGATCATGGAGCAGATCCTCCTGGAGGCACTACTGAGACAGGAGAATACTGAAGAGGTGATTTGGTACACTCAGCATGGCTGCAACAAGGGCAAATCCTGCCTGACAAACCTGGTGGCCTTCTATGAACAGGTCACAACATGAATAGATGAGGGCTGAGCAACTGATGTCATTTACCTGGAGCTGAGCAAGGCCTTTGACACTGTCCTGCACCACACCCTGGTCTCCAAGCTGGTGACACTTGGGTTTGATGGGTGCAGCACTGGATGGATAAAGAACTGGCTTGATGGCTGCACCCAAAGAGTGGCTGTCAGTGGCTCCATGGCCAAGTGCAGGCCAGTGACAAGTGGAGTCCCTCAGGGATCAGTCCTGGGACCAGTCTCAGTCAACATCGTTGTGGGTGCCATGGACAGAGGCATTGAGTGCAGCCTCAGCAAGTTTGCTGACCACACCAAGCTGTGTGGTGCAGCAGCCAGGCTGGAGGGCAGGGATCCATCCAGAGGGAGCTGGACAGGCTGCAGAGGTAGGCACAAGCCAACCTCATGAGGTTCAACAAGACCAAGTGCAAGGTCCTGCATCTGGGTGGAGGCAATGCCAAGGACAACTCCAGGCTGGGCAGTGAGTGACTGGAGAGCAGCCCTGAGGAGAGGGACTTGGGGGTGCTGGTGGACAAGAAGCTCAACATGAGCCAGCAGTGTGCACTTGCAGCTCAGAAAGCCAAGCAGAGCCTGGGCTGCAGCAGGAGAAGTGTGGCCAGCAGGTGGAGGGAGGTGATTCTCCTCTTCTACTGTGCTCTGCTGAGCCCTCATTACAAGAGGGATGTGGAGATGCTGGAGTGTGTCCAGAGCAGGGCCAGGAAGATGCTCAGAGGGCTGCAGCAGCTCTGCTCTGAGGATAGGCTGAAAGAGTCAGGGATGTGGAATCTGGAGTAGAGAAGGCTCCCAGGTGACCTTCTTGTGGACTTCCAGGATATGAAGAAGGCCTACAAAACAGCTGGGGAGGGACTTTTTAGGACATGAGGGAGTGACAGGACTGGGGGGAATGGAGCACAGCTGGAGGTGGGGAGACTGAGACTGGATGTGAGGAGGAAGTTGTTGAGCAGGAGAGTGGTGAGAGGCTGGAATGGGTTGCCCAGGGAGGTGGTTGAGGCCCCATGGCTGGAGGTGTTTAAGGCCAGGCTGGCTGAGGCTGTGTGCAGCCTGCTCTAGGGTAGGGTGTCCCTGCCCATGGCAGGGGAGTTGTGACTAGACAGTCCTTGTGTTCCCTTCAACCCTGACTGATTCTACAATTGTGTGATTCTGTATTTCTCCTCCACAAGGCTCTTTGCTTCAGTCACTATAGATTGATGAACACTGTTGTTTATGTGTATTTTTTCTGCCTGAAAAATAAAATAACTTGGCTAATTCTTTCTGAATGGCTTTAGTTCAGAGAGGGGGTTAGAAGCAGCAGGATTAGTTGCACAGATCCAAGCAGGAGAGAAAACACACATTCAGGTCAACTGAAACACACACTTTGTCTCATCTGTGTTTGAGTTCTTGTTTTGATACATCTCAGCAAACCTATGAGTGAAGTAGACATCACCATTGGGTTTTTTTTCCCCACAGCCTATAATCTGATTGTTGTCATTAAAATATTCCAATTAGCCTCAAACCAGCAGAGAAGATTAGAGGTAATTATGCAAATTAGAACTCACAAAATCACATTAAATCTACATTGCATTCTGGGGCCAGGCTGTAGCTGTGAGATGGAACAATGGATAACTGCAGCTGTATCAAAGTCTTCACTGCTGTTGTAAGGCTTTTTAAGCTCCATTTGTATCCTGCAGTGAAACAGAGTAGACAAAGGAAGTTATCACACTTTAACATATTTACTGACTGCCTGTATCAGCTGAGACTCATAACCAGAGCCTTTGTAGTCTTTACTCCTGTACAGCTGCACCGTGATGGGAACACTGGGGATACTCTGCAAGTCCTGTTTCTGCATACCTAGGTGCATGACCTTGTAATTTGCTTTGAAATATAAAGATGTGATGTGAGCTCTCCTTCCTTGGTTGTGCTTAATTGCAATGCAATTATTTGAGTTGATATTGATAAAACTTAAGCTAAGTTTCCATAGCAACTGTACTGATCAAAATATTACAATGGGCTATGCAAACACTGTTCAATTGGTAGAGTACTGGAACAGGCTATGCAGAGAGGTTGTGGAATCTACTTCGTTGACTGGATAGGGCTGGGTGCTAGGTTGGACTGGATGATCTTGGAGGTCTCTTCCAACCTGGTTGATTCTATGATTCTATGATTCTATGATTCTATGATTCTATGAGGAGACTTTCCAGATCTGACTGGATGTGTTCCTGTGTGGCTTGCACTAGGTGATTGTGTGATATGTAGGCATGGATATGGAAGATCCATGCATACATCCATGTCCAGAGAAGGGCGACGAGGCTGGGGAGAGGCCTTGAGCACAGCCCTAGGAGGAGAGATGAGGGAGCTGGGATTGGTTAGCCTGGAGAAGAGGAGGCTCAGGGGAGACCTCATTGCTGTCTACAACTACCTGAGGGGTGGTTGTGGCCAGGAGGAGGTTGCTCTCTTCTCTCAGGTGGCCAGCACCAGAACAAGAGGACACAGCCCAGAGAGTGGTGGTGAATGGTGCCACGTCCAGCTGGCAGCTGTCACTAGTGGTGTCCCTCAGGGATGAGAACTGGGCCCCATCCTCTTTAACAACTTCATAGATGACCTGGATGAGGATAAGTTTACAGATGACACCAAGCTGGGGGCAGATGTGACTGAGTTGGAGGACAGAAGGGCTCTGCAGCGGGACCTTGACTGCCTGGACAGATGGGCAGAGTCCAAGGGGATGGTGTTCAATAGCTCCAAGTGCAGGGTGCTGCACTTTGGCCACAGCAACCCCATGCAGAGATACAGGCTGGGGTCAGAGTGGCTGGAGAGCAGCCAGACAGAGAGGGATCTGGAGGTGCTGATTGATACCTGCCTGAACATGAGCCAGCAGTGTGCCCAGGTGGCCAAGAGAGCCAGTGGCATCCTGGCCTGCATCAGGAATGGTGTGGCCAGCAGGAGCAGGGAGGTCATTCTGCCCCTGTACTCTGCACTGGTTAGACCACACCTTGAGTGCTGTGTTCAGTTCTGGGCCCCCAGTTTAGGAGGAACATTGAGATGCTTGAGTGTGTCCAGAGAAGGGCGACGAGGCTGGGGAGAGGCCTTGAGCACAGCCCTATGAGGAGAGGCTGAGGGAGCTGGGATTGGTTAGCCTGGAGAAGAGGAGGCTCAGGGCAGACCTCATTGCTGTCTACAACTACCTGAGGGGAGGTTGTGGCCAGGAGGAGGTTGCTCTCTTCTCTCAGGTGGCCAGCACCAGAACAAGAGGACACAGCCTCAGGCTGTGCCAGGGGAAATGTAGGCTGGAGGTGAGGAGAAAGTTCTTCCCTGAGAGAGTCATTGGACACTGGAATGGGCTGCCCGGGGAGGTGGTGGAGTCGCCGTCCCTGGAGCTGTTCAAGGCAGGACTGGACGTGGCACTTGGTGCCATGGTCTGGCCTTGAGCTCTGTGGTAAAGGGTTGGACTTGATGATCTGTGAGGTCTCTTCCAACCTTGGTGATACTGTGATACTGTGAAATACAATTCCTCTATGCCAGTAGGAAGGCAGCCAGAGTCACAATGCCATACCAATGTGGTTAAAGTCAAGCTCACTATTGCGGTCACACAGTGTCTTTTATCCTAACTTGGAAGAGGTGTATTCAGCTAGCTTAGTTAAGATTGGTACATATGGATAGGCCTAAGGCTGTGTGTAAGACAGAGACAGGTTTTAAGGCTTAGATAAACAATTGTGGGTCAGCCTCCTGCAGCCAGCAGATCCTGCCCCCTTGCAGCTGGACGTGGGGGGTTGTTTCATCGCCTTAGTTCCTGCCTCCATGGTGGGCTCAAGGACACTCTTTGCAGCATGGCTTGCTCATGTTTATCCAACCATGCCCTCTGTCAGCAACAAATCCTTCCACACCTCTAAATGTTAGCACCAGGCAGTTTTCAATATTTAAAGACAATATACTTTCTTTGTATGTTTGTTTAACTCTAAGGATCAGGATGATGGCCCAGTAATGCATAATGCTAGGTTAGATTGCATATTGTTTAATGTTCCTTCAACTAGATTGATCTTGGAAGTCTCTTCCAACCTGGTTGATTCTGTGATGTTTCTCTGCTTGTTTCAAAAAACTATCTTGCCACATCTCAATTTAATTACAGATTATAATTACTCTGAAGGGTTTGCAATTAAATATTTTGCCTGAAATGTCATTTAGCTCCCAGTTTTCTTGCATGTTTAGTCTGCAGTTGTTTTCACTGTCATTTATGTTCATCTTGCAAGTGTTTACATTGGCACTGGACCAACTGTGCTGTATCTGTTCCCTGAATTTGCTGCTGAGGGTTTGTTGGTTTTGGTTGTTTGGTTTTGGTTGGGTTTTTTTTTTTTTTTTGTTTGGATTTTTTTTTGTTGTTGTTTTGGGGTTTTTTTTGGTGTTTTTAATTTGGTTTTGGTTTGGTTTTTATTTGGTTTTGGTTTATTTTTTATTTGTTTTGGAGGTTTATTTGGGTTTTTTTGTTTGTTTGTTTTTTTGTAATAGACTTAAAAAGCTTCTTCTGCTATTTAATTTAAAATGAATTCCTGGGGCTGACATGTTAGCAGGTTGTCTGATGGCTTAGCTCAGCACTGGCCACACAGCTGTCCCTGCTGCGCCAATCCCTCTGATCAGCACTGCTCTGCACTGCCTGTGCTATCCACCTGCTCCCCACCATCCATCCCTGGGCTTCTGCCACCAGTGCCACACCACTCCACACTGCCTATGCAGCTCAGACCCTCTGCTCCTCCAGATGTCCTGGTTCTAGCTTAGATTTCCCAAACACTCAAATCACAGAATCATAGAATGAAGCAGGTTGGAAGAGACCTCCAAAATCATCCAGTCCAACCTATCCCCCAGCCCTATCCAGTCAACTAGACCATGGCACTAAGTGCCTCAGCCAGGCTTTGCTTGAACACCTCCAGGGATGGTGACTCCACCACCTCCCTGGGCAGCCCATTCCAATGCCAATCACTCTCTCGGGCAACAACTTCCTCCTAATATCCAGCCTAGACCTTCCTGGCACAACTTGAGACTGTGTCCCCTTCTTCTGTTGCTGCTTGCCTGGGAGAAGAGCCCAACCCCACCTGGCTATAATGTCCCTTCAGGTAGCTCTAGACAGCAATGAGGTCACCCCTGAGCCTCCTCTTCTGCAGGCTGAACAACCCCAGCTCCCTCAGCCTCTCCTCACAGGGCTGTGCTCCAGGCCCCTCACCAGCTTCGTTGCCCTTCTCTGGAGACCTTCCAGCACCTCAACATCTCTCTTGAATTGAGGGGTCCACAACTGGACACAGTACTCAAGGTGTGGCCTGACCAGTGTTGAGTACAGGGGAAGAATAACTTCCCTTGTCCTACTGGCCAGTTAATAGAACCAATAACAAGTTTCATGACACCTTTCCCTCTCTCTCCCTTTTTTCCAAAGAAGAGGAATTAGATGTAGAGAGGAAAAGGCAAAACACAACCAAGTAAAATCTCACTTCAATTTGGAAGTTAAAAGAAGAAAATTTTAACTATAAACAAAAGGTATTTGAGGTAGGGAAGTCAAAAAAAGGTATAGGGAAGGGAAAACAAGATACTATATACATATACATACAACCAGATTTGATGGCAATGTTTTTGTCCACCTCATGGATTAAGGCCATAGCAAAAAGTAACAGGAAACAGGATGGTGATGCTGGCAAGCAGGGAGTCAGGGCAAGAGAAAGAGAAGCAGGAAGTTCCTCTGTTTTTTACAGAGGGGCTAGACAGGATCCCTTGCATTTGGCCTTGCTGATCTTCATACAATTAGCTTTGGCCTTTCTTGTAGATGGGCATTACATTTGCCAGCCTCCAGTCAACTGGGACCTCCCTGGCATGGTAGTTTGGGTGTTACCCTCCCCCCCACACTTTAGAAATACCCAAACTAGACTCAGTCGGGCTCTGGGAATATAAATGAAGCTATTTATTTACAGCTGGCACAATATACAAGCAGATATTTACAGTATATACAGTTATAGACAGAAATAGACAAGGGAAAAGTAATACAGAAACACAACTCCCCTCCCAGAAACTTGAGTCCCCAGGAGGGGCTCTCAACCACCCCTGCACCTTTCCCCTGCCCTTCTCCACCTTACCCCAGTCCAAAGGAAGAATAGAGGTTCAGCCAAGAGGTTAAGAAGCAAAGGTGAGTGGAAGGTGAGGTTAGGGAGATGTAGTTCAGTCTGAAGCCAGAAGCAGAGTGAAGAAAATGGCCAAAGTGTTATCTAATGTTTTTCTTTCTTGTTCCCATACATCTCAGTGACACTGTGAGGGGAGCAGACATCACCATTGTTTTCCTTTCACAGCCTATGATCTACTTTTTCTCACCAAAACATTCTACCCTGCTTCAAACTAGCACACCCAGTTTAGCCAAGACTGTTGACAAATAATGGTGGCTGGCTTGGTTATCACTTCTGCCAGCTTCTTAGGTATCCCTGAGTGGATCCTATCCAGTTCCATAGACTTGTGCACAATTGTAGCACAACAGGTCATTGATAATTTCCTCCTAGTGTGAATGAAAGAGAGTAGAAATTAAAGCATTTTAAACTGTGCAATCTGCATGCAAGTTAACACTGAACAATTGGAAATGAAACACAGAATGAGATTTCCTTAAAGTAACTTAGGAGAGTTTGCAAACAGCCTGTTATAGATGTGACTAGAACCATATCCTGTCACATTGTAATATTAAAGGTTAATCAGCTTAGTTAACAATAATCCACTGTATACAGCTTGTATTAGAAGAGTAATGATCCATGAAAATCAAACTATAGAAACTGCACACAAAGCTAATTTTATTTCTTTCCTTTTATTTCTGTGCATCAGCTAGCTAAATAAAAATATTAAGGGAAAAGACCCACAACTAATAAGGCACCTACAGGAAGCAAATAAAATGCATTCTACTCTGTGAATAAGATTTAAAATTATATCACTTTCATTATATGATCATTGAAAGGGTAAGGGTCAGAAAGCAATATTTTGATGATGATGCCAGGATTTTCACAGAATCATAGAACCAGCAACAGAACAAGGGGACACAGTCTCAAGTTGTGCCAGAGGAGGTCTAGGCTGGATGTTAGGAGGAAGTTGTTGTCAGAGAGAGTGATTGGCATTGGAATGGGCTGCCCAGGGAGGTGGTGGAGTCACCATCCCTGGAGGTGTTGAAGCAAAGCCTGGCTGAGGCACTTAGTGCCATGGTCTAGTTGTCTGGACAGGGCTGGGTGCTAGGTTGGACTGGCTGAGCTTGGAGGTCTCTTCCAACCTGGTTGATTCTATGATTAAAACTGGATGGTTTAAACATCATTTTGTCTGGAGAGGTTGCTAGGCTGTTGTTGTATTCTTCTAAACCAGCATAAGATATGAGATTTGTAATGCAACAGGTTGCTGCCAACTTCAATCTGAGTTCTCATGCATTTCTATTGAGCTCATTTATCTGAACTACTGATTTCAAGAAACACTTTCATAGAATCAGTGGGAGTTGGAAAGGACCACAAGGATCATCGAGTTCCAACCTCCCTGCCATGGTCAAGTACACCCTACCCTAGAGCAGGCTGCCCACAGCCTCAGCCAGCCTGACCTTAAACACTTCCAGCCACGGGGCCTCAACCACCTCCCTGGGCAACCCATTCCAGCCTCTCACCACTCTCCTGCTCAACAACTTCCTCCTCATGTCCAGTCTGACCCTACCCATCTCCAGCTTTGCTCCATTCCCCCCAGACCTGTCACTCTCTAATATCCTAAAAAAGTCCCTCCCCATCTTTTTTTGTAGCCCCAGCCTTCCAGTGTCTGAAGTGGGATAAAAAAAAGTTGGGGAGGGACTTTTTAGGCTCTGAGGGAGTGACAGGACTGGGGGAAATGGAGCAAAGCTGGAGGTGGGGAGATTCAGAGTGGAGATGAGGAGGAAGTTGTTGAGCATGAGAGTGGTGAGAGGCTGGAATGGGTTGCCCAGGGAGGTGGTTGAGGCCCCATGGCTGGAGGTGTTTAAGGCCAGGCTGGATGAGGCTGTGGGCAGCCTGCTCTAGGGTAGGGTGTCCCTGGGCATGGCAGGGAGGTTGGAACTGGCTGCTCCTTGTGGTCCCTTCCAACCCTGCCTGATTCTATGATTCTGTGATCTAAGAATACGCGATTTTTGGAGAAAATATGCAAAACAAACACACTTTCACATTATAAGAGCAGAGAGTTTGATTTCTCTTAGTGGAAGACAGCATATCCAATACACTCTCACTCATATGACAACTTTTATTCTTTTTGTTTTTCCAGTCAAGACCTAATTTACTGGGCCCTGGAGCTATGGATGCCTCTGAAGCCCTCTCTATTTTATTAAATAGGTTGTGAAGAAAGAATTCTTTTGTGTGTGATCCTCTGATATAAATTGAACTCAAATAGCTTCAAGACTCAGCAAGCAGGAGAATGGACTGTCTGAACAGAAAATCAAGCCCATAATTCTAATATAAACAATTGCAGAGTTGAATAAACAGACATGGAAGCAGTTACAATAGCACTCCCAATAATGCATTTTTAATAGACTAAGAAATGAGAGGCATCAACACAGTCCCTCAGGCCATGAAGAACTTCAAGTGGCTTTTATCTTGCATCCTGTTAGATTATTAAAAGTTTTAATTATAACTATATTAATATTTCAAGTCTTCTCACCCTACACAAACCCTCAAAGAAGCAGAAGTAGAAGGAATACTTGGATACTGGAATGGGCTGCCCGGGGAGGTGGTGGAGTCGCTGTCCCTGGGGCTGTTCAAGGCAGGGTTGGACGTGGCACTTGGTGCCATGGTCTGGCCTTGAGCTCTGTGGTAAAGGGTTGGACTTGATGATCTGTGAGGTCTCTTCCAACCTTGGTGATACTGTGATACTGTGAAAACACCGAGTAATCATAAAGCAGAGCAGAAACAGTAAGATCTGTTTATGACATTCTGATTATATACTGCTGTAGTCTACTCTTAAATGGGAGAATAGTCAAGATTTAATGGTTTTATGTTGTGCTACTTGGAATTTAGCTGGGCTATTTTAATGAGAGGAATTAGATGATAGACTGTGAAATGACAAAAATCAGATTATAGGCTGTGGGAAGATAAAACCCAATGGTGGCGATGTCTGCTGCACTCATAGGCTTGCTGAGATGCATAAAAACAAGAACATAACCATAGATAAGGGAGTCACTCTCTGCCTCTGGAGATGCTTGAACTTCTCTCTCTAACCTAACTTGATGCCTGACTAACCCATTTGCTTCCTAACCCCCCAGGATGATCCTCCAACTCACCTTGAATATAAGGCAAAGTCTGCAGTAAGGGAGAGGGGTGGAAGGGAGGTGGAAGGGTGGTTGGGAGCCCCTCCTGAGGACTCAGGTTTCTGGGAGGGCTGCTGTGTTTCTGTATTAGTTTTAAACTTGTCTATTTGTGTCTATATCTGTAGATATTGTAAATACCTGCTAGGATATTGTGCTAAGCTGTAAATATAAAGCTTCATTCCTTCATTTCCAGCTTGGCTGAGTCTAGTCTGGGTGATTTCATAAGAGTGGTGGGGTGGGGAACAGCCAAACCATCACATCTGTGCAGCTTTTAAGTCTCAAAGACAAAATGTAAAATCTGGTGCTTTGAATTTAATGCAAGCATTTGCAAGACAGGTAGGCATTTGAAATTGTCAGTGGTGGTTTTTTACATTTGTGACATCTTTCTGGAAGTATCAATGGAGGCACAAGATATTATGAATCATGGAATCAGAGGATCAACCAGGTTGAAAGAGACCTCCAAGATCAGCCAGTCCAACCTATCCCCCAGCCCTAGTCAATCAACCAGACCATGCTACTAAGTGCCTCAGCCAGGCTTTGCTTCAACACCTCCAGGGATGGCGACTCCACCACCTCCCTGGGCAGCCCATTCCAATGCCAATCACTCTCTCTGCCAACAACTTCCTCCTAACATCCATCCTAGACCTCCCCTGCCACAACTTGAGACTGTGTCCCCTTGTTCTGTTTCTGGTTGCCTGGCACAAGAGACCAACCCCACCTGGCTACAACCTCCCCTCAGGTAGTTGTAGACAGCAATAAAGTTACCCCTGAGCCTCTTCTCCAGGCTAAACACCCCCAGCTCCCTCAGCCTCTCACCATAGGGCTTGTGTTCCAGGCACCTCACCAGCTTCATCACCCTTCTCTGGACATGTTCCAGGATCTCAACACCTCTTGAATCGAGGAACCCAGCAGTGTCAGCTTGGTGGGTTGACCCTGGCTGGCAGCTGAGCACCAGTTCAGTTGCTGGTAGGGAAGTTTACAAAGGATAGGGAAGGGGAAAACAGCAAAATACAAAATGTATAAATACAACCCAAGTTGGTGATGGTGGCTTTGTCTGCCTCATGTCTGCCACGTGGTGAAACAGCTGGTAACAGTGGTATGATCGATGCAGGGAGAGATGTGCAGAGTGAGGTGTGGGGCAGGAGAAAGAGAGAGAGAGGAACAGGATGCCCCCCTCATTTTATAGGACAGGAAGTGGGGGGAATGGGCTAACCATGACCTGGTGGTGTGACCCATCCCTGGGGAGGGGTCAAGACCCCTAGGGTCAGGTTCAGGGTTACTCCCCCTGGAGTGTTAACCCTATACAGTGGCTTACAATAACAATCTGAGGGTCCATCCCCTCCAGCTGGCTAACCCTGCCCCCTGAAGCTGCATGTGGGGTGCTCATTGTTTACTGCTCGGTTTCCTGTGCCTGAGACAGGCCCAAGGACACTTTGCAGCACAAGTTGCTCATGTTTATCAATTCGTGTCCTCTGCTGGCAAGAAATTCATCCACACCATCAGGACATGTGGTTGATATTTTATTGGATACCCCAATGGCTGGTTCTGTTGAATATTCTGGGTGTGGCCCTCCTCAGTTTCTTGTGATAAAATAAACCCTGCCCTGCTGAACCTAGGACACAGCTGGACAGGTTTCTAAAAGTTGAAACTACTTTTGGAAGTTCTCTCTTAGTATTACCCTTTTGTTTTCCTTCCACGGATTTACACTGATAAAATGTACTCTGTACTGATTTTGCTTCATAAACTGTATGCATTAATCTTCCTTTTTTTCCAGGTTTTGGTACCAATTTGGTTTATCTTGCTGCTGGGCTTAAAAGTGTTTTTGCTCACCTTTGATTTAGATGTCATTAAATTATGCATATGATTTTGGTTATCTATGTAATATCTTTAGAAGGCTGGAAATGTATTTACATGCATGCAATAGATATCCTACATCATACTTTACAATCCTCCCCATGTCCCATAAAGCCTACCTTCCATAGGCAATTCCTATAATCAATTTACAAATCTTCCCAATAAATCCTCAATGCAAACAAGTAGATTTCTAAATCCTTTTTTCCTATTTGAAATATGGACAAGCAGATGATTTGTAAGTGAGGTATCACAGTATCACAGTATCACCAAGGTTGGAAGAGACCTCACAGATCATCAAGTCCAACCCTTTACCACAGAGCTCAAGGCCAGACCATGGCACCAAGTGCCACGTCCAGTCCTGCCTTGAACAGCTCCAGGGACGGCGACTCCACCACCTCCCCGGGCAGCCCATTCCAGTGTCCAATGACTCTCTCAGGGAAGAACTTTCTCCTCACCTCCAGCCTAAATTTCCCCTGGCACAGCCTGAGGCTGTGTCCTCTGGTTCTGGTGCTGGCCACCTGAGAGAAGAGAGCAACCTCCTCCTGGCCACAACCTCCCCTCAGGTAGTTGCAGACAGCAATAAGGTCTGCCCTGAGCCTCCTCTTCTCCAGGCTAACCAATCCCAGCTCCCTCAGCCTCTCCTCGTAGGGCTGTGCTCAAGGCCTCTCCCCAGCCTCATCGCCCTTCTCTGGACACACTCAAGCATCTCAATGTCCCTCCTAAACTGGGGGGCCTAGAACTGAACACAGCACTCAAGGGGTGGTCTAACCAGTGCAGAGTACAGGGGCAGAATGACCTCCCTGCTCCTGCTGGCCACACCATTCCTGATGCAGGCCAGGATGCCACTGGCTCTCTTGGCCACCTGGGCACACTGCTGGCTCATGTTCAGGCAGGTATCAATCAGTACCCCCAGATCCCTCTCTGTCTGGCTGCTCTCAGCCACTCTGACCCCAGCCTGTATCTCTGCATGGGGTTGTTGTGGCCAAAGTGCAGCACCCTGCACTTGGAGCTATTGAAGCCATCCCATTGGACTCTGCCCATCTGTCCAGGCGGTCAAGGTCCTGCTGCAGAGCCCTTCTGCCCTCCAACCCAGCCACATCTGCCCCCAGCTTGGTGTCATCTGCACACTTGCTGATGACTGATTCCATGCCCTCATCCAGATCATCTATGAGGATGTTAAAGGGGATGAGGCCCAGCACAGATCCCTGAGGGACACCACTAGTGACAGCTGCCAGCTGGATGTGGCACCATTCACCACCACTCTCTGGGCTCAGCCCTCCAGCCAGTTCCTAACCCAGCACAGAGTGTTACCATCCAAGCCATGGGCTGACAGCTTAGCCAGCAGTTTGCTGTGGGGGACAGTGTCAAAGGCCTTGCTGAAGTTCAGACAGACCACATCCACAGGCCTCCCCACATCCACTAAGCAGTCACCTGATGATAGAAGGAGATCAGGTTGGATCTGATGTGTCAAGAAGTGATGCTGGAAATTCAGTTGAAAGCATTTACGTTCAAAAGACAGTAATTATAGCACGCTCCAATGTGATGTTTGATCATTCTATGATGTTCCAA